>NC_139251.1:19714925-20380340 GCF_977018435.1 Lepisma saccharinum | reverse complement strand
TTCCTTACTTCCTGCACTTGCACTACTAGCCGAAAAAATAATTTCCAATCGTATCCTTGCGCATGCTACTCCGTTCCTCTCTCCCACTCAACACGGTTTTCTCCCTCATGCTTCATGTGACACAAACCTTGCTTGTTTGCTCACCAACGCGGTTAACTGCCTGAGTGCCAAGTAAGACATGGATGTCGTTTACTTAGATTTTTCTAAATCCTTTGACTCTGTCTCTCATACACAACTCATCCATAAACTTTCAAACAGATTCAACATTCACGGACCTCTTCTTAAATTACTCTCATCTTACTTGCACAATAGAAAGCAAAAGGTTATCATATCTGGTTGCTCTTCGTCATGGCTCCCCGTTGTTTCCGGTGTGCCTCAAGGAAGTTCTCTAGGGCTCCTGTGTTTCACTCTTTTCATGGACGATATTTATGAATATATTTCTCCAGAATGCTCAATTTTATTGTATGCTGATGACTGTAAGTTATTTAGAAACATCGCTTCAGTTGAAGACACATGTTCCATGCAAGACAATCTCACACACATTGAACGCTGGTGCCAAGACTGGAATCTGAAAATAAATCCCGAAAAATCAGTTTTTATGAGGTTAACCCTCAAATCCAATAGATTATGCAACAAAATCATCCCGTTCGTACAACAGCACAAAGATCTTGGAGTCATTTTCGACAGCAAACTCACTTTCAGCCACCATATAGATTACATAACTTAGAGAGCCATGAAAACCCTTGGGCTAATTTACAGATTTACAGATATCACACATGTTTCTGCCCTCAAAACCTATTTTAGAACGTGCGTTGTACCTATTCTTGAATATGGTTCCTGTATTTGGTCAATGGCCCCTGATAGCAATATAAAGAGAACAAACAAAGTGGTAAATTTCTTTATCAGAATAGTCAAACATAGATGTCCAACAGTAGTGCTATTGGGGCGTTTCAAAGTAGTACTTAGTAGGTATGGTCTTTTTTTACCAATTGAATATCACTTTTTGACATATTTTGACAATTTTTTGTCGATGTTTTAGCGTTTAGCGATGTTTTAGTACAAATTTTCACTATACTCATTTTTCCCCCACTCGTACTTGGTAGGTATATCATGATGTTACGTGATACAACTTAACCTATCCTTTTTTTACGATTATTTAATTTTTTTACGATCCTAAGTGATATAACTTAACCTATCATTTTTTTTATTTAGGTACTGTTTGAACGTTATTATTTGAGGATCATATTTTGTAGGTATTTTTTTCATCAATCGAATATAAGTTTTTGACATATTTTGACAATTTTTTGTCGATGTTATAGCGTTTAGCGATGTTTTAGTACAAATTTTCACTGCACTCATTTTTTTCCCCATTTCTACTTGGTAGGTATATCACGATCTTACGTGATACAACTTAACCTATCTTTTTTTTTACGATCCTAAGTGATATAACTTAACCTATCGTGGAACTCGCAAACACCCACTCTACAAAAATTCTACTATATGATCTTTCACTGGCTAAGCTAACCTACAAATAGGAATTGGTAGCACTGACTTATAAACCCACTGGGTCTTCTTGGCATGTTTTTTCATGATGTGTTGCCAGGCTATTGGGCATCTTGGCGTATACAATGTATATATTTTTGAGGGGGAGGGGTTATAGCTTTTTATGCTGTACGAATACTAAAAACTTGACAGTGACAACCAACAGAGTAGGTAAACCTACATGCAGAAACTGGCAACACTAGTTTCTGACAGTGAATTTGAAATAAAATATTAAACAAAATACATGAGTAAGCACTGTGATTACAAATAATACCAGTGTTATGCCCCCAACTCCAACTGGGCAACTGGGGGAAATAATTGTACAACAATTTGTACCTAATTGTACAATACTTGTACCTAATTGAGAGAGCCTTCTCGTAACTTACTTCATGCACAATTTATATGATTTTACAACTGTGAAAAGAAAGCATATGTGTTCTGTATGCACATATTCATTCTTATTTTTCGAAGTTGAATGGAAGCACGTGTTTTTTACGCTCTCGTAAAACTGACCTTGCCCCAGTGATTTTAAATTGCATCCATCCGGTTTTTTTTCCCGTGCTATTTCCGCATGCACGCAACATTCGCTTTCAATAGTTTAATGAAATACAGAAGGAGTGTTAGTTTAGCAGGCTCCGAGTTTTACAATTTATTAAATTAAACAATAATTTATGTAAGAATATACTTGTACTTACCGAACACAAAATAATAAAAGCACATGTGAATTTTTGCGTGCGTTCATGTTATATGACGGCTGAGTAAAAAATAATGTTGACGCCCCGAAAGATAAAAGTTCCTGGTTCGACACCAGATGCATGCAAATTTTATGTTTTGCTCTCCAAAATCTTGATTTCTATGTTTGTGCTATTTGCCATACAGCAGAGGAGAAGAGGGGAGAGGGGAGGGGAGGGGGTACTATTAGCGCCATCTATTAGCAAACAATAGAAATAAAAAGTAGGGTCAAACTTTTTCAACACCCAAAAATTTTAAACGTCCTCGTTTAGTAATACGATCAGCAGAAGACGTTTGAAAGAGTACTCTTAGTCGAGAAAGCTAATTGCTAGGGCCCATATATTGCTAAAATGTTCTTTGATTTGCATATTTCTCATACCGCCATATGTTGTTCTAGTTGACTTCTTCCAAAAAAATGCTAATTAGCGAGAGTTAATTAAGCAAGGCAAGTAAAAGAAGCAAATAGGACAATATGTGGCGGCGTGGAAATATGTAAAAATTCGACTCGATTCGAATTAAAATTGGAGGATATTTTGCATTTTTTTCCTATAATGTACAAAACATTTACCGTACATAATCTTTTCTATTTACAACAGTATAAAATAAGAGGAGTGTGTGACAATATCCATATTAATTAGGAAGGTATGTTGTATGCTAGGTTAGCTAATTGTGTCTTCACTGTCTAGAGGAAAGATGGAAAAAAAGAGCTCTACAAAAACTAACGCTCTTAACAATATTGTACGCCCCGTGAAAATTATATATAAATAAGACATAATCGTATTATCTGCTTTCATGTCAGATTTTCCCGACCTGTGAGCTGTAGTGTTTAGGCGACAAGCGGCTCGCTCAAATATAATACCGTTGACAATATTGTACGCCCCGTGAAAATTATATATAAATAAGGCATAATCGTATTATCTGCTTTCATGTCAGATTTTACCGACCTGTGAGCTGTAGTGTTTAGGCGACAAGCAGCTCGCTCAAATATAATACCGTTGACAATATTGTACGCCCCGTGAAAATTATATATAAATAAGGCATAATCGTATTATCTGCTTTCATGTCAGATTTTACCGACCTGTGAGCTGTAGTGTTTAGGCGACAAGCAGCTCGCTCAAATATAATACCGTTGACAATATTGTACGCCCCGTGAAAATTATATATAAATAAGGCATAATCGTATTATCTGCTTTCATGTCAGATTTTACCGACCTGTGAGCTGTAGTGTTTAGGCGACAAGCGACGCGCTCAAATATAATACCGTTGACAATATTGTACGCCCCGTGAAAATTATATATAAAATAACATACCTGAAAATTATATTCACAGTAGATTTATTTTTTTGAGTTTTGTAATTACCCCAAGAAATTCTATATAAAATAACATACCTGAAAATTGTATTTACAGTAGATTGAATTCTTGAGTTTTTGTATTCGCACACAAGAAATTCTATATAAATAACATACCTGAAATTCTATTTACAGTAGATTGAATTTTTGAGTTTTGTAATCACTCCAAGAAATTCTATATAAAATAACATACCTGAAAATTGTGTCGCTATATACTAGACTTTTTGATTTCTGTGATTTTGGAGAAAGCAATGGCATCCACCACCAGTTTCAATCGTAAAAATGATAAAACTGAATGTGTTACTTGTGGGAAACTAATCTCAAGGAACAATTTATCGGTACACAGGGCAAGATGTAGCGAAACAGGTTCGAGAATTAATCGTTCCTTGCCTTCTAAGCCTTGTGCTCGATGCGGAAAGATGATTAGCATTACAAATTTAAGTAAACATCTCAAAATTTGCAAACCATCGACCGGACAAGCAACATCGAAAAGGAAAATCGATAATTCAGAAACGGAAGCTTCCACTTCCAAGCAAATTAAATTATCTAATGAACGCAAACCAATTAGATCTGCATTTAACGACCAACTCCAGGATTTTTCAATTAAGTCAGAACCAGGTCGTGACATCCTTAGTTTCTTGCGTGAAAGGAAAACATCCGTGATAAATATTCTAAAAAATAAACTGGAAAATAATTCCATAAAAGTATACGTTGTTCTGTTTTCTGAATACAAGAAAGTTGATGGCACAACAAGTATTTTTTATCATCGTACAAAAAACCAGACTCTTTATTTGGCGGACGTCGAAAATTTGGACAACTTCTATTATAAAGTTTCCAACGAGCTGGTTAAGAAACATGACGATTTCGAGGCTAAAGGGTCGGGATGGTCTCTATGTGGAAGTCCTCACACGTTAACTGTTTACGTGAACCGATTCTCGCCTCTTCGAGCTTCCAGCTACGTTCCTCTTCCACCGAACATTCAACACAAGAGGGCTGTGTTAAATATACAGAACAGCGATAACAAGTGTTTTCTCTGGTGCGTGTTGGCTGCACTGCATCCTGTTCATTGGTCAAATAATCCAGAACAGGTTTCTAATTACAAACAATACGAGACCGAGTTTGAAAGTGTAATGTCTGACATTAAATACCCGGTGACATTGTCGGATATAACAAAGTTCGAAAATCGTGCAGGAAAACGCATCGCTATTAATGTGTATTCCTTCACGTCAGATAAATATCTTGTACATCCCGTCAGGATAAGCGATATCGACGATGACGATGCTCGTGTGATTAATCTCCTTCTAATTTCAAACGAGGATGTTCATCACTACACGCTAATTCGTTCACTATCACGTTTGGTCAGAAGTCAATCAACCAAGCATGAACATTGCATCGAAGTTTGCCCGAGATGCCTAACCATGTTCGACGATCGTGACCGACGTGATCATCAAAATCTTCATAGTCGTCAAATTGCTATCGAGAAACTTGCCGAACATAAAATTTACTGCGGTGACAACAGACCAACTTGCATGTTGATGCCGAAATCAAAAGAGGTCGAAGAATTTAGGATGCATAAGGCATTGTTCGAACATCCTGCAATCATCATTGCTGATTTTGAGTCTTTTCTCAAACCGTTGTCGTACTGCGAACCAGACCCCGAACTTTCATCCACAACACCGTATCAGTTGCACGAAGCCTCGAGTTTCGGATATGTTGTCGTGCGACAGGATAGGATAGATGAACCGTATGTTTACCGAGGACCAGACGTAATCAAACATTTTTTTGAAAAGATGGTTGAAGAGGTTGAGACCATTGGCAGCCTCTTACGCGAATCGAAACCAATGCTTCCATTATCCAGCGATGAACTTCAATCTCACAATAACATTGAAACGTGTCCGGTGTGCGATCAACGTTTCACCGACGAGAACCGGAAAGTATTTCACCACAATCACTTCACCGGAAACTACATCGGTGGAATCTGTAACACGTGTAATCTAAAAATCCAAAAACCTACGTTTGTCCCCATATACCTTCATAATGGCAGCGGTTACGACTTCCATATCTTAATTCGGAATCTTGGATATGATAGACAAAAGATAAATATTCTAGCAGAGAATGAAGAAAGGTACATCAGTGTCAGCAAGCGAGTATTGATTCCGGGAACAAACGAAACTGTGGAGATGAGATTTTTAGATTCTTACAGATTTTTATCTGCGAGCTTGGACGCTCTTGCAAGCAAACTTTCGGCTGAACAATTTAGAATAACGAGAGCTAATTTTCCCACCGTAGACATAGAAATGATTAGACGTAAAGGGATTTATCCTTACGAATATGTTAGCGATAATTCTAAATTTAACGACGACACTCTTCCACCTCAAAAAGAATTTTACAGTCGACTCAGAGAGAAAGGAATCACGGATGATGAATACGAACACGCGCAACGGATGTGGGACAAATTAGGATGTAGGACACTCGGCGATTATCACGATGCCTACTTGAAACTGGACGTGACAATACTCGCGGATGTTTTTCAAGCATTCAGGAAAACGTCGGCGAATATTTACAAATTAGATCCTGCATATTTTTACGGTCTCTCGGGCTTAGCGTGGTCTGCCATGTTATTACAGACAAAAATAAAACTCGAATTGATACCGGACGTGGACATGTTATATTTTATCGAGAGGGGGATACGAGGTGGAATGGTGCAATGCGTACAGAGACATGCAAAAGCAAATAACGTTCACATGACAGAAGAATACGATCCTAACGAACAATCGAAATACATATTTTATGTGGATGCAAATAATTTATACGGACATGCTATGATACAAAAACTTCCTTACGGCGAGTTCGAATGGGTGGATACCACTTCCATTAACATTAATAATTTCAACGACTGTGAATTTGGCTTGTTTATAGAGGTGGACCTCGGATTCCCCGACCATCTACACGATTACTTCAAAGATCTACCTCCTGCACCCGAACTAAAATGTTCGCCTGATTCAAATCAACGTAAGCTTCTGTTAACATTGGATAGGAAAGAGAGATACGTTCTCCATTACAAAAATCTTCAATTCTTAATTGAGAAGGGAGTTCAAGTAATAAATGTGAGAAGAATAATGAAATTCAAACATTCCGAGTGGTTAAAACCTTACATTGAAAAAAATACGTATCATAGAACACGCGCCACGTCAGATTTAGATAAAGATTTTTTTAAACTCATGAATAATGCTGTTTACGGAAAAACAATGGAGAATGTCAGGAAGCATGTGGACGTGAGATTAGTTCCCGATTCAAATAAATGTAGAAAATTGATAGCATCGCCGACATTCAAATCACGAAATATATATGATGAAAACCTGGCCCTGTTTGTGATGGATAAAAAAATAATCAAGTTCAACAAACCAATCTACGTGGGGGCGACGGTTTTGGATTTATCTAAACTGCATATGTTTGAATTTCATTATAATGTCATGAAACCCTTCTATAACGAAAATATAACACTTTTGTACACGGACACGGACAGTTTTATTTATTCCGTACAGACATCTGACCTCTACAACAATTTGAAACAACCGAAAATGATTGATCATTTCGACACATCTTCCTTCCCTCAACCAAACAGATTTGATCTCCCTTCTCGCAATAAAAAAGTGCTTGGTAAAATGAAGGATGAATGCAACGGAGAAATCATTCTGGAGTTCGCCGGCTTACGTTCCAAAATGTATGTGGTGAAAACAGAAACCAGCATCACCAAAAAAGCCAAAGGTGTTGGTAAAAATACCGTGAAAAACAAGCTTGTGTTCGAGGATTACATCAATTGCCTCTATTCACAGTCGAGGATTCTACGTTTGGAGACAAGGATACAAAGCGTAGACCACGTGCTTACCACAAACAAAGTTAAGAAAATTGCGCTGGATCCGCATGACGATAAAAGATGTATTTTGTCTTGCGGAATCCACACGTTGCCTTGGGGGCACTGTCGTTTAGAAATTAGTAAAAATTGTAGGCAATGCAATTGAAAAAAAAAATAAACTTTAACTGTCTCACATACACAATAAATAACTAGCAAAGGACAATGAATCTTTTTGGTTTCCGAAAGCAAACAATGGAGACTGTACACCGCACGACGACAGATCATGAATTTCTACCTTCCGTGTTATCTAAACTCAATGGTCTGTTGATCATTCACCTCAACAGCATTTGGACGAAATTGGATGACGATGTGGGCAAGATGTTTTACGTCTTCAATAACAATTTACATTTCTACGAAATTCCGATCGACGGGAAACTTCAAATCACCGTGAATCCGGAAAACGCAGGCGAAATCAAAATTTCTACCGGCAAGAACATTTTTCGAATCAAGCACGACAAGATGCTTTCTAACATTACGTACGATGTGTCCGCAGGAGATTATCTTTACATGGAACTCCTCGGAGATTACGACAAACTTATTCCTCTCTTCGTAGAATTACGAATCGTCTATCCTATTATAAATAACCGTTAACAAAATGCCTAACGACATTTTCGGCAACACCAAGCGTGTGGACCACGCAGAAGAGATTCTCATGTTGGACATTCGAGTTAAGAAGTTGAGGACCGATTTGATCGCTTTGCAGGAAACCTTAAACAAAAGTTTAGAGTCGGAAATCGCTACGCTCCAAACGCAATGTCTTGACCCCATTCTGAAAATCGATTCCGAACTGAAAACGCTCATAAAAAATTATGTCGACGTACCTTCTTACGACAACGTTCAAAATATACAGTTGAGCGTGGATTCGCTTCAAAATGATTTGGCCAAATTACAGCAATTTCAATCGAAAAATGAAGATTTGGAAAAATTGAAACTCGAAATCGAAGAACGAACTTCCGCAATAGAAAAGAATTTCTCTGAACTTCAAACCGTCGTGAACGATATAGACGCAGAACGCTTGCATGTCGTCGTTTCCAAATTACAAGAAGAATTCACCAGCACGTTGGAAGAAATTAAATCCAAGTTGCAGACTTTGGAAGATACAATGACGAACCTACCATCGTCGGACGAACTGCAGGTCATCGGTAAAAGCGTCGCGAACATAAAAATTCAATTGGAGGCCTATCAAGATTTCGAACACATTCAAACCACCATCGCTACGCTTCAGGCGTCCTTGGAATTGATCAACGAAGAAATTAAAAATATTCACGCTGAAGCGAGAGCGTTGACGAGCATTCAAGACACGTTGAGCACGGTTCAGCATAAAATCGAATATTTAGAAAATTTGAACGTCGAAACGAATCTCGCTCATTTTCATCACGTACTGGACAACATACAGGGTGACTTGGAATCGTTACGGACGAGCGTGCCTTCGAGCGAAGATTTGGAAAAATTGAAAACGGCAGTGACGGCACTATCCGATTCGAGCGACATCAAAAGTTCTTTGAGCGATCTCGAGAGTAAAGTGACCAATCTCCCCACCTCCAAAGAATTGCACGCTTTGAAAAGGAACATATCTCGAATGCTGAAACGACTGGAAACGGAAACGGCGAACGTGGAACAGATTCGAGACGAAATTAGTTCGCTGGTGTCGACGCTGCCCACTTCGCAGAGCGTCGCCGACCTTCACACGCAGTTTACAGAGATGCGAATCATCGTGAACGATCTTACCGAGAAGAGCTCGAAATTGAATCAAGTCGAGAACCTTCAGAACATTGTCGTCAACATCAGAGATCAAGTTGGAGTGCTGGAATCCACGCAGGAATCGACGCTGGCTTCTTTCGGTGCCAAGTTGCAAGAACTCAACGAAAACTACAAGCAGTTGAACGTGGAAGTGAAAATCAAACCGTCATTTTCTACCGTAACGGATACCATAGTCGAGCATTTGCTGCCCATCGAAAATAAACTCGGACAAGTTCACAGTAACCTCGTTAGCGTCGACACTAAATTCGCTAAACTGCATTCTCTGCAAGCCATCGAAATCAACAGCGTACCCAATCAACAGAGAATCTCCACGTTCGTCGAAGGTAACAAACTGTACATGTTGCATCCTTATCATCCGTACTACAAGTTTCTCCTCGATGGCACGATTCAGATAAACGAATTTTCGTACTGGTCTCACGGTAGAAAAGCTAGCGTTCCCACCATGACCTTGATATCGAATCGTGGTGTCCAGAAAGCAGGAAACATTCCTCTGGCACGTTGGAACGAAACGCGCAACATATATGAAATACACGAAGACGAAGATCTCACCGTTTTCGACGTGAGTGCCGGCGATAAGCTGATCATTCAAAACACGAGCGAAGTGCCACCCTCTTTGAATCCCATCACGCTTGTGCTTCTCTTGAAACGTAATCTCTAAAAAAAAAATGTCTAGGCAGGCCATCGTCGAAGAATTGCATAAACCTGCACGCCGCAACTACGAACGTTTGGCTGTGGTAACCAAGGGCATCGACGACCTCTGGCAAAGCGACCTCGTGGAGATGAGTAGCGGCAATTTGAAAAACGTACATAAATTGAACAAGGGCAACAAGTACCTCCTCACCGTCATAGACACGTTTTCGAAATTCGCATGGGCTCTACCTTTGAAGGCGAAAACGGGAACGTGCGTCACGGAAGCATTCAAGACAATTTTTCGCGAAAGCGGCGGCAGACGACCACGGTTTCTGCAAACGGACAAGGGGAAGGAATTTTACAACGCCGTATTCCAAAAGTTTATTCAAAAACATGGCATTCGACATTATTCGACCTTCAGTCACGTCAAAGCCAGCATCGTGGAAAGATTCAATCGAACCTTGAAAACACACATGTGGAAACGATTCACGCTTCGGGGAAATTACAAATGGGTCGACATCCTGCCGGAACTCGTCGACACCTATAATGATACGGTACACAGAACGATAGGCATGAAGCCAGCCGACGTTACCAAGTCCGACGAGCAGCGTTTAATTTCTACCGTTTACTGTCCAAAGTACACTCCCACGACAAAAAAAGCTAAATACAAAATTGGAGACCAGGTGAGGATCAGCAAATTCAAACGCACCTTCGAGAAGGGATTCACAAAAAATTGGAGCACGGAACTCTTTACGGTGGTTCGAGTTCTACCTGGAAACCAACACACGTATATAATAAAAGATAGTAGCGGCGAGATTTTGAAAGGAAGATTTTACGAAAAGGAACTCTCTAAAACAAAACACCCCGACACGTACCTCATCGAGAAAGTATTGCGTAGGAAAGGTGACAAACTGTTTGTCAAATGGCTGGGACTTCCGGAAAAGAGTTGGATCGACGCGGACGAAGTGATCTTGTGAGTACGTGGAACGTGGTGAAGCGTCTACCGGATCCGGAAAGTCAAACAAAGAAAAAGAACGGCGAGTTGCTTCCCGACAGCATCCGCTGTCTGATCGTAGGTCCTTCGGGGTGTGGGAAAACGACACTGCTCGTGGACAATTTTCTCCTCGCACCGAATTGGTTAAATTGGAAGAACAGGCACCTGTACGTGTTCTCGAAAAGTTTGGAGCAATCCAAATACCAGCAACTGATGAAACTGTACGATGGTCTGGACATTGCAACATTCGCCTCGGAAATAAAACCACTCGACGATTGTCGTGAAAATTCAGTCGTTGTGTTCGACGACGCCATCCTGGAAAATCAAAATGAAATTCGCAACTTTTTCACGCAAGGTCGTCACAAAGGAATGGATTGTTTTTACCTAGCTCAAACGTTTTCCAAAATTCCAAAACAGTTAGTGCGCGACAACGCCAATTTCATATGTTTGTTTCGTCAAGATCACACCAACCTCAAGCACGCGCACGATGACTACGTAGGCGGAGACATGAACTACAATCAATTTTCGGAAGGCTGCTCTACTTGCTGGAACGGTGACGATTTCGGATTTGTGACGATCGACATGACGAGGAAACCCAACGACGGAAAATACAGAAACAAAATCAACGACTTTCTAAACGTTGCAACGTTGTGAGAAACGACGTATATAAATAACGTCATGACGAAACGAAAAATCGAGGACGAAAATCTCAAGCTTCGCGATTACCTCGCGAAACGCTTCAAAGGTTGGAAATCCGAGAATCGCGGATTCTACGAAGAGAAGAAACGTCAGGATCAACCCGTGATCGATGCCATCAGCAGTCTAGGTAAAGAAATTAAAAGTGTCACGGAACAAAATAAAAATTTGATTAATGAACTCGTACCGCTCGCAGCTAAAAGTTACGCCGTACCCACACCCATTTCGAGCATTCCTTCGACGCCGTTCGAACTGAAGGATGCACCGGCACGACGTCGAGCCATAGGCAGCACGTCTTCGGATAAAATCGAGTTGGGGCCTTTGGCACGAGACTACCTGAGCACGGGGAAATTCGACAAGGATGAAGTGTTCGGATTGTATCCCAGCATGGAAACCAGCGAAGGCGGCGGTGTGGTGTGGAAGATTGGGAAATCGAAGGTGACCTTCGAAGGCAACGACATTAAAGTCAATTTAGGCGACAAGGATAGTTGGAACAGGTATCCGGGTACGGTGGGACTGTGGGAACTCGTCGCCAAAAAGCAGCCGAAAGATTACACCGACGAAGATTACCAAAGTTACAAGGAAATTCTGATCATGACGGATGCCTTGTACCAGAACAACGACGCCTCGCAGAATAGGGTGAAATCGAGCAGCGGCGAGAAGTACAGGAATCTCATCAAACCGATTTGGAACCAGGTCAAAACAGGCAGCGGCGTCAAACGCTACAACACGTTACCCAAAGAATTCGTTTGGGTGGACGACGTTAGGAAACTCGTGGACCGATTGTTGGTGATAGCCGGCGAAGAGAATGCAGGCAACCGTAATTTCTACAACGAGAAGGTTGGCATCGTGGACATGATCAGCACGAAACTTTCCAACTTCATCGTGAACGACGACAAGGGCATAGGTTACCTGATCAAAATCATCAACACGCTGCCTCCGAAATTTTGGAACGTGGCCGAAGGAAAGGGACTCGTGAACGACATCATCAACAAGTTACCTTTCGAGATGCATCTACCTGGCTACCAGTACTGCGGGCCGGGTACCAAACTCGAGAAAAGATTGGAGAGAGGAGACAAGGGTGTGAATCCGTTGGACGCCGCATGCAAAGATCACGACATCGCTTACAACACTACGCAGACGGATCTGGATGCACGTCACGAAGCAGACAAAAAATTGGAACATGCAGCTTTCGAAAGATTCGTGAGCAGAGACGCATCGTTGGGTGAACGGGTCGCCGCACTGGGCACCACCATCGCCATGAACACGAAACAAAAATTGGGGTGGGGTATATAAATAACATACAGTAAAAAAACAACATGGATTGCATAACTAATTTGCCACCCGAGCTACTATCTAAAATATTCAAAAAGGTAGTTAACGGAGATGTTAATAAACTTGTAAACATAGCAAGAACAATGCCGGAATTTCGCATCCCTTGTGAAATGGTTCTCAAGAACCTTCTTCGGGAGATCAGCGGCCTGAGGTGCGGTGATCTCAACATTCTGCTTTTGGCTGCAGGGCAAAAATTGGACGATAGGTCGGACGAACTGTACGAGGCGATGCAGGGAAGAAGATGGTATACTGATGATTGGTACAAGTCTATGCAGGAGAAGGAAGATATCCTTACGCACATCCTCGCGTTTTCGGAAGCACGGACTTTCTTCCTCTGTTAAAAAATCTTCGATACAAATCGTGAAAAAAAAAAACTTGATATATAAATAACACACATCGTGAAAAAAAAAATAATCTTCGGTATATATAAATAACACACATCGTGAAAAACAATTAAATTTATCTCTAACACTTTGAAATTTTTCTTGATATGACGACCGAAAAAATAAGTGATCTCCAAGCATTAAAACAAATGCTAAATTTGTCAGTCGAGTATGTAAAAATTCAGGAATTGGAAGTCGACAAACCTTACACGATAACTTCCGGTTCAATCGTTTCTACCCAGTATGGTCCCAAGGTACGCCTGTTGCTCAACGCACAATACAGTCTATTTTTACCAGATCGATACGCTAACATGTTATCCGACGAGAAGCTATCTATTTTAATCGAGAACAAAACTCGAATCGTGTACAAGGGGACAAAGGAACTTCTTGGCAAGAAAACAAAGCACGTAATAGAATTTGTGTAACGACTGCGAGGCCTTGAAAATATATAAATAACATACCGTAAAAAAACTACACAAAAAAAATCTCAGAATATATATATAAATAACATACCGTGAAAATAACACATAGAGCATCAACATGAAGCCCAAGGGTGTCGTGTACCAGATACCATACTCCAATCTTAAAAATCTAGGTGCCCTCGATGGGTTACTCACCAAGAAACAACGCGAGAAGAAACGTTCTTGCTTGTCGAAAGGACACGGAATGAAATTGCTGCTCAGCACACCTCAATTGAAAAGATTGCAGCGTTCGCGGAAACAGCAAAAGATCGGAGGTTTCATATTCAGCATCCCGGCCATCCTGGCAGCATTGGGGGCCGTTGGAAGTTTGGCCGGCGGAAGTGCCGCCATCGCGAAAACCGTCATCGACTCGAAGAAGAACAAGGCCGAGTTGGAAGAACAGAAACGTCACAACCTGGCCATGGAGAAGAAAAAGGGGAAGGGCGTGATGAAAAAGTTTAAAAAAAAGAAACAGAAGCACTCACCAACCGAGACATTGAATCTCTGATCGGACCGTTACGAATCAAACACTTCAGAGGAGTTTTCATGTCCGACTCGTTACCTTCAAGCGTTAAAAGAAGAGAATGCGGAGTAGTCAACTTGGACGGTCAAGAAAATCCAGGCACGCATTGGATATGTTACCACAAAAACGACAATGATAAAGCATTCGTTTTCGATTCTTTCGGAGGTGTTCCACCTACAAATTTAGTTCATTATCTGAAAACGAACAAAACCTCCATATACTACAACGACGAACGCATTCAAAATTTCGGAGACGTGAACTGCGGTCATCTCTGCCTCTCCGTGCTCGCGTTTCTCTCTAAAATAAATAACCCTACGGTCGAAGATTTCCAGAAAGCATTGTGGAACCTCAAACAGCATCACTAGGATGGGCGTGTTCCATCTCACGAGCGAATCTTCAATCTTGAAACTCACGCTGCACGACGACATCGTCTATCCTAAATCCGTGGCTCTGCGTGCATTCTACAGCATGTACCTCATACCTAACGTCACGCAGCACAACAACAAAATTAGCGTCGGAAGCGAACACATCGTCGTCACGCCAGGACAATACAATCTTTCCACTTTGCAAGCTCAGTTACCCAAAGGCACATACCTTTCTCAAAATTCGGTCACGCACAGAGTGGAAATCCTATCCGCGACGGAGACCGTGGACCTGGGCACCATGGGAGAACTTTTAGGTTTCGAGAACGACACCAAACTCGAAGCCGGCATCAAGCACACGGCAGTCAATATTCCTAAATTCTTGGCCATAGAGACTCTGAACGTACACTGTAACGTGGCCGAAGGTATGATCACGAAATCTTCGGACGGATTGTTAGGAAGTCACAAGCAGACGGGAATCATAGCCACTTTCAAACCAAGTTCCGAGTTCATGGAACCGATCATCTACACGCCCTCTTCGCCGATCTATTTTCCGGTATGTCGCAACCGCATAGACGACATAGAGTTGGTGGTGACGAACGAGAAAGGAGACGTGGTGGATTTTGCAGGTGCCACTACGACGGCCATCGTGGAGATCAACGTATAATAAATAACCATACATGTAAAATGGAGCAAATCGAAAGTTACGAATTGCAATCTTTCCCTCCCAACCGTCGCACGTTCGCCAATCTCAACGAGGCGAACAGGGAGATCGAATACGATGTGGACGTAGGCGATGGGTTCATTCATCCTCACAGAGCGGACCTCTACCTTCAATTCGACGTGGTGAAGAAGGAAAGCGGAGACGCGTTTCCCGCAGCAGCAAACTTGATACTCGTGGACAACTTCGTGCCTTACCTGTTCTCGCAGGTGGAGGTGAGGAAACACAACACCGTCATCGACAGAATAGATTATCCAGGCATCACGTCGACGGCAGTGGGAACGTTGAAATTATCCAAAACGGACGCAGCGTACTACCAGGCCGGGGGATTCGAAGCCGGGGCCAAAATATCGACGAGAAGTCACACGGTGCTCTTTCCCATGCGTCTGCTGCCTGGTTTCTTCTCGGACTACAAGGAGATCATGTGGAAGGGAGGACTGAGGGTCACGTTTCGAAGAGCGGCCAACGACAACGACGCACTGATGCGATACGCTACTTTGGGTCCGGACGGCACCACGCCGATAGCCAACACTTTACCCGAAGCGGCGAAATGCCTCATCCGAAGCATGGAATTGAGAATGCCGGTGGTGGAATACGAAACGAACTACGCCCTCAAGTACAAAGCGGAGATCTTGAAAAGTCCGCAGGTGTTGATTCACTTTCACGGTTACCAGTGCGTGCAGAAAATGGCGTCGGGAAGTCACATGGAATTCGACGTGACGACGCAGTTCAACAACATACAGTTCGACATGCCAGATTTCGTCGTAGTGCTTTTTCAGACCGGGCGCGATAACAATCAGGAGAAAGATTCCAGCAAGTTCGACGACTGCAAGATCAAGAACGTTTATCTGAAGAACGGACGCAACGAAGTGTTCCCGCGCGAGAATTACAACCTCGACGTGACCAAAAACGATTACCTCAAACTTTACGAAGCGTTCTCGGCTTACAAACGCGTGACCGAGGGAAGCGTGGACATGTACTACACGCCCAGCGAATTTAAAGCCCGGAGACCCATGACCGTCATCAACACATCTAAGAGGAAGAAGGTTGTGGTCAACGATCGAACCAACATCAAGATCGTCTGCGAGTTCCACGATGCCTTGCCCGAGGATACCCTATGCAGCGTCATCCTGATTGCGGAGAAGTCCTTCGCCTACGACGTGAAGAACGAGAGGGTCACGGAGCAGTTTTAAAATTCATAAAAAATTGCCACATACTAAAAATCAACATCCAACACATTTTAGGTTATATAAAATTTGTGAAAACCTTATAATACTGAAATATTAAAACAAACAGAGTCCCCCTTGTAGGTTAGTTCGGTGCGTAAATAAAAAAAAATGATAGGTTAAGTTATATCACTTAGGATCGTAAGAAAATTAAAAAATCGTAAAAAAAAAGATAGGTTAAGTTGTATCACGTAAGATCGTGATATACCTACCAAGTAGAAATGGGGAAAAAAATGAGTGCAGTGAAAATTTGTACTAAAACATCGCTAAACGCTATAACATCGACAAAAAATTGTCAAAATATGTCAAAAACTTATATTCGATTGATGAAAAAAATACCTACAAAATATAATCCTCAAATAATAACGTTCAAACAGTACCTAAATAAAAAAAATGATAGGTTAAGTTATATCACTTAGGATCGTAAAAAAATTAAATAATCGTAAAAAAAGGATAGGTTAAGTTGTATCACGTAACATCATGATATACCTACCAAGTACGAGTGGGGGAAAAATGAGTATAGTGAAAATTTGTACTAAAACATCGCTAAACGCTAAAACATCGACAAAAAATTGTCAAAATATGTCAAAAAGTGATATTCAATTGGTAAAAAAAGACCATACCTACTAAGTACTACTTTGAAACGCCCCAATAGCACTACTTTTTTTTTCCACCAAGGTACACGATAAGCATAAAAACTCAGAATTAATCTTCAAGTCCTTGTCCCCTTCCTCTCCGACCACCAGGAAAATCTTTAACGTGTCCTCTTTCTGTTCATGTGTTCTTCTGAGCCATCAGGAGTTTGATATTCCCAAGAGAACAAATAAAAATAATGCTCTTTTAAATGTATTGTATTTATCTTTGACTCCTACGGCCATCCTGGCGCACACCTCCCTTCCGCAGCAGTGTTGCCAAAGCTGATGCGCACAAGAGCCAAATTTCAACTTAATGGAGCTAAAACTGACTGTCAAGGAGCTAGATTTTCCAAGTCTGAAACAAATGCCTCCAAGTGTAATTTTAGGTATAAAAAATGGGTGCCGTTATTACCGTTAACTTTAAAGTGATAGCAATGTATTTTTAGTTTTGACCGTCTAGACATGGCGGTATCATCCGTCTCAATAATCCATGAAACCGAAAATAAAGGATTCCAGGAAAACAATATTATGTCATCTTGTCAGCCACGGCGCTATAAAAAGTAACTGGGGATGTAAGATTGGGTGGTGCGATGCAGCCAATATAAAAATATCACGTGCAAAATGTGTATGTTCGGTAAACGTTGGTCTATAAGTGAGCCGTGGCCAGTGACGTAAACATGTTGAAACGTTTACCGGAACGTTGAAACGTTTACCGGAACGTTGAAACGTTTACCGGAACGTTGAAACGTTTACCGGAACGTTGAAACGTTTATACAGAAAGGTTGAAACGTATTGTCACGAATAGTCGAACGTGTTGTGAATGGCAAATAAAAATAAAAAAATCTCAAATTCAAAATCGGTTAAACAAGACAGAACAAGATAAAAGTGGAATCTTCGGGCTCGCGTTTTTTTTTTAACCGACCTACTCCTGGAAGTGCTATATAAATTTTTTTCAAGAATTGTATTGGACGAAGATGACGATATCCATTTGAGTGATCGATATTGCTGAAATTTATCCGGTGTTCTCTAGATGATCATGAAAAAGAAACTATATTTATAAAATTACAGGGAGAAAAAGTGATAATCTAGAAGTCGCGAATGTAATAACAGGAGAGATGGAAGCGATTCTGGACGAAAACGACAAGGAGAAGAAGAAACGTAAGGAGACTAATCAGTAGATATAAAACGGGCATTTAAAAACAAACCGGTTATAACCGGTTATACAAGTGTCATGTGCCATCGGGCACTTAACAAGTGCAATCAGGTGACCCTGTGTCGGGATGTGTCATGTGCCCATCTTGCATCTTGGAACATGCATGTTAGAACATGTTATTTCCCAGTAGGGAACAGTGCATCTTGGGCTAAACTGGTTATAACTGGTTATACAAGTGTAACTTGTCATCGGGCACTTAAGAAGTGCAATTTAAGGCTATGCCTACCCCTCTGCAAGAGGCCACCCCTCTGCAAGAGGCCACTTACACTCACTTCCGGTCCACTTCCGGTCCACTTCCGGTCCACTTCCGGTTATACAGTGTAACTTGCCCCTATCGGCCACTTAACATCAAGTGCAATCACGCGACTCTGTGTCAAGGGTGTGTCGCATGATCTTTCTTGCATCTTGGTCCAAGTTAGAATTAAACTTAGAATTCACTAAGTTTAAACATACAAACAGAGATTACTAATCTCCAAACTCAATTGATTAACCCCATAGTGAAAATTGATAGTGAACTCAAATCCCTACTTGAAAAATATACAAATTTAGCATCCATAGACAACCTTCAAAGCTTGGAGGGGAGTGTAGGCAAATTGAAAATTGAACTTGAGAAATTTAGACAAATACAAACAACTGCTACAGAGCAATTAAAACAAGAATTAAACAATCAAGCGAATACTCTTCGCACAGAACTGCTTTCTATTATTCAAAATATCAAAACTCAGGGGGAATATGAACAGCTCAATGCCAGTATTGCAGAATTACAAGAGCAGTTTCAATCTTTTGAGACCCCTTCACTGGAAAATATTAAAACTGAACTCCAAACAGATCAGTTGCATACAGCTATAGCAGAAGTTCAAGCTAAACTACAAACATTAGAAAATTTTATCGATAATCTTCCTTCATCTTCAGAATTAAATGCTATCGCACGCAGCGTTGCCAATATCAAGCTACAGTTAGAAACTTATGAAGATTTTGGTAAGATACAGGGTACCATAGCTCACATTGAGGATACTTTGACTACTATGAGAAATGAATTAACAAATGTACAAGAAACTCTAGAATTCAAGTTGCCAAGTATAACCGAAACTTTAAACATTATTCAAGAACAAATCACCAAATTGGAAAATCTGAATACCGAAACTGAATTATCGCATTTTCACCATCTCATAGATAACATTCAGAACAAATTGCAAATATTACAGCAATCTACACCAACCCAAGATGACTTAAAGCATCTTCAGGATGCCTTGAGCAGTGTTGCAGATGCCAGCGAGTTAAATATTGTGAAAGAAGCCTTGACCACACTTCAAAACACTGTAGCTAATTTGCCCACTTCCCAAGAGTTAAGATCTGTAAAAAGAGCAGTGAATAGAATTCTCAAGTCAGAGGACATCAAAAACATACAGGAAGAGATTGGTGTAATTCAAAATACTATTAATACTTTACCTACCAACCAGATAATCAATGAACTTCATGCATTATTTGTGGAAATCAAAAATCAAGTGCACGATCTTGCAAGCCAGAGTACCAAATTGAAACTTGTAGAGAGTTTACAAGAGATTATATCAAACATCAAGCTACAGCTTGCTACTCTGGAATCTACTCAAGAATCAGCATTATCTAATTTTACCACACAACTCCACAACCTCAAGGAAGAGTTCAAACGATTGCATGTTGATGTGAGAATCAAACCTAGCTACAGTGAAGTAGTACAAACCATAGAGGAACACCTGGAACAAATATTAAGCAGGTTGGAGGAACAAGAATTAAAACATTTTTTTACTGTTGATATTGTTAGACTACAGAGTATTCCAAATACTAGAGGTCGCTGGACATATGTCAATGCAGGCAATGTTTACAAATTGTACCCTTACAATCAGTCTCATGAATTTTTCCTCGATGGTAATATTAAATTTCTCAAATTTGGTTACTTGAAGAGTGGTAAGCATTTTGAAGTACCACAGTTCACCATACAAAGAAAAGATGGTGTTCATAGAGCACTTCAGATACCTGTTGCATACTGGGATGAATCTGCAAAAAGATATAAAGTACATGAGGATGAACAATTATCTGTTTTTAATGTAGAAGCAGGTGATCAATTATTATTTGAATTGAAACAATTATACCCAGAGGATAATCCATTTTATGTCATATTCTCTTATACCATTAGATGTCAAGACAAGATATAGTTTATGAATTACATAAGCCAGCTCGTCGCAACTACAAGCGATTGAGTGTGGTGACAAAGGGTGTAGATGATCTGTTTCAAGCAGATCTGATAGAAATGTCAACAGGAACTTTGAAAAATTTACATAAGATAAATCATAATTACAAGTACATGCTTACAGTTATCGATACATTTAGTAAGTATGCATGGGCAATTCCCCTAAAATCCAAAACAGGTGCTTGTGTTGTTGAAGCTTTTAAATTGATATTTAGCAAAGGCAGGACACCAAAATATCTACAGACAGATAGAGGAAAAGAATTTTATAATTCTACATTTAGCAAGTTAATGGAACAGTATAATATTAAACATTATTCTACATATAGTGATCTCAAAGCAAGTATAGTGGAAAGGTTCAATAGAACATTAAAACATCTAATGTGGAGGCAATTTACTCTACAGGGTAATTACAAGTGGATAGATATTTTACCTAGCCTAGTTCATAATTATAATAACTCAGTACACAGTACTATTCACATGAAACCAGCTGAGGTAACTAAAGCTGATGAGGCAAGATTGATTTCTACTGTTTACTGTAATAAATATAAACATACAATTAAGAAACCAAAATTCAGAATAGGAGAACAAGTAAGAATTAGTAAATTTAAACATTTATTCGAGAAGGGATTTACTAAGAATTGGTCTACAGAGTTATTCACTATAGTTCAAGTTTTGCCAGGGAATAGAAATACCTATATGATAAAAGATAGTAGCAATAAAATACTAAAAGGGAGATTTTATGAAGAGGAGCTCAGTAAAACAAAATATCCAGACACATATCTAATTGAAAAAGTATTACTTAAAAAGAATAATAAACTTTATGTTAAATGGCTTGGATTAGCAGAGAAAAGTTGGATAGATGCAGACAAAGTTATTCTTTGACACCAACATGGAATGTTGTACAGCGATTGCCAGATATAGCAAAAACTACTAAGAGAAATGGTGAGTTGCTGCCTGATCACATAAGATGCCTCATAGTAGGGCCTTCAGGTTGTGGGAAGACTACCTTGCTTGTAGATAATTTTTTGCTGGCCCCTAACTGGTTACACTGGAAAAATAGACACTTGTATGTATTTTCAAGAAGTTTAGAACAACCAAAATACCAGCAACTCATGAAGGTGTATGAGGGACTTAACATATCTACATTTGATTCAAAAGTAAAACCTCTCGATCACTGTTTGAAGAATTCTGTTGTTGTTTTTGATGATGTGATTCTAGAAAATCAGAATGAGATAAGAAATTTCTTTACACAGGGTAGACATAGGGAAATAGATTGCTTTTACTTAGCTCAAACTTACTCCAAGATTCCCAAGCAGTTATTAAGAGATAATACAAATTTAATTTGTTTATTTCGCCAAGATCATACTAATCTGAAACATGTTTACGATGACTATGTTGGGGGAGATTTAAATTATAATCAATTTTCAAAATTCTGCTCTTCATGCTGGAACAGCGATGATTTTGGATTTGCTACGATCGACATGACAAGAAAACCTAGCAATGGGAAATTTAGAAATAAAATCAACGACTTTTTGAACGTCGAAACATTATAAATAACCATCAATCAAAAAATATAAATATGTCAAAACATAAAATTGAAGATAATTTAAAATTACATGAGTATCTTGCTAAACGCTTCAAGGGGTGGAAGGATGAGAACAGAGGCTTTTATGAGCAGCGCAAGCATCAAGATCAGCCTATTATAGATGCTATCAGTGGTCTTGGTAAGGAAATTAAAAGCATCACAGAGCAAAATAAAGATCTCATCAATGATTTGGTGCCTCTCACTGCTAAAAACTATGCAGACTTCCCTCCTACCCCCTTATCTAGCATTCACACACCTTTAGCACTTAAAGAACCTCCTAGACCAGCTATACAATAAGAATCAGAGAAGAAAATTGAGTTGGGGCCCTTGGCAAGGGATTATTTGAGTACAGGCAAGTTTGAGAAAGATGAGGTCTTTGGACTGTACCCTACTATGAAACCTAATGAAGGAGCAGTTTGGAAAATAGGGAAGTCTAGAGTGACATTCGAGGGGGACAACATAAAAGTCAATTTGGGTGATGAAAACAGTTGGTCAAGGTACCCTGGTACCCCTGGTCTATGGGAGCTCTTAACCAAGAAGCAACCAAAACATTTTACTGAAGAAGACTATCAAAGTTATTCAGATATTCTTATACTATCTGATGCCTTGTATCAAAACAACGATGCTAGTCAGAACAGAGTTAAATCAAGTAGTGGAGACAAGTACAAGAACCTTATCAAGCCCATCTGGAACCAACTCAAGACTGGAAGTGGTATCAAGCAATATAACACTTTAGCTAAAGAGTTTGTGTGGATTAATGATGTAAGAAAACTTATAGACAGGCTGTTGGTGATAGCAGGGGAAGAGAATGCTGGAAACAACAATTTTTACAATGAGAAGATGGGTATTGTAGATATGATTAGTAACAAGCTAGCTACTTTTATTGCAAATGATCCTAAAGGCATAGGATACTTGATTAAAATTATCAATACTCTACCACCTAAATTCTGGAACATGGCAGAGGGTAAAGGCTTAGTTAATGATATTATTAATAAACTGCCATTTGAGGTACATGTTCCTGGCTATCAGTACTGTGGTCCAGGTACCAAACTTGACAAGCGATTGAAGAGGGGAGACAAGGGAGTTAATCCTCTCGATGCAGCCTGCAAGGAACATGACATTGCTTACAATAGACATGCAGATCTTGATACTCGACATGTGGCTGATCAAAAATTAGAAGAAGCAGCATTTGGAAGATTAACCAGCAGAGATGCTTCGTTGGGTGAAAAAATAACTGCATTGGGTACAACAATTGCTATGAATACAAAACAAAAGTTAGGGTGGGGTTTGTAATATAAATATATATAAATACCCTTAAATAATAATAATAAACAACATGAAACCTAAAGGTGTTGTCTACCAGATTCCATATCATAATCTTAAAAATTTAAAAATTAATCCAATTTTAACTAAAAAACAACAAGAGAAGAAGAGACAATGTATAGCCAAAGGGAATGGAATGAAATTATTACTTAGCTCATCACAATTAAAAAGGTTGCAAAATAGAAGAAAAAAATCACATAGTGGTGGGTTCATATTTAGCATCCCTGCCATCTTAGCTGCTCTAGGGGCTATCGGGAGCTTGGCTGGCGGGAGCGCTGCTATTGCCAAAACTGTAATAGATTCAAAAAAGAATAAAGCAGAACTAGAAGAACAGAAAAGACATAATCTAGCTATGGAGAGCCCCCTACGAGGGGGTAGTGGTGTAAAGTCTAGGGTACTCAGTGGTATGAAATCCAAAGCTCTCAGAAAATTTAAAAAAAAGAAGAAGCACTCACCAACCAAGATATTGAATCTTTAGTTAAAATATTTAAAATTAAGTATTTCAGAGGTGTTTTCATGAGTGACGCTCTCCCTAAAAATAGTTCCCACCCCCCCTCTTGGGGGGCTCGAGAATGTGGTGTGGTTAACTTGGATATGTCCAAAAATATTGGTACACACTGGATATGCTATTATAAACAGAATAACAATGCTTACATATTTGACTCCTTTGGTGGGGTGCCCCCTACAGAATTAATTAATTATTTAAAACATGTAAACATTTATTACAATGATGAGCGTATACAAAATTTCAATCAAATTATATGTGGTCATGTTTGTGTTACCATGCTCAGAATTTTGAATAAAATACATAACATCAAATTAGAAGATTTTCAAAAAGCTGTGTGGTACATTAAGCATGGGAATTTTTCATCTTTCTAGTGAGACATCGATCTTGAAACTACATCTCCATGATGATATCATATATCCAAAATCCATAGCTCTCAGAGCTTTCTACAGCATGTATCTTATTCTAAATGTAACAAATTATAATAATTCTATAGTTGTGGGCAATGAGAAAATTGTTATTCCCCCTGGACAGTATAATTTATCTACTTTACAATCAGAACTTGGCAACAGTGTACTCCTATCTCAGAATTCTGTAACACACAGAGTGGAGATTGTGTCTGCTCAAGAAACGGTAGACCTGTCTAGCATGGGTGAGATTTTAGGATTTCCCAACAACACCAAACTAGAACCAGGTATTAGACACATAGGTAAATTCATACCAAAATTCTTGGCTATAGAGACATTGAACATTCACTGCAACATTGCTAAAGGGATGATTATCAAAGCTGAAGAAAATTCAGTTGGTAGACACAAGGAAACAGGTATCATAGCTACATTCAAACCAAATTCTGAATTCATGGAGCCAATTTTCTATTCCCCCATCCCACCAATCTATTTTCCAGTTTCACATGACAAAGTTAATTACATAGAGATAACAATTACAAATGAGAAGAATGAGATAGTTGATTTTGCTGGTGCCAATACCACTGCAGTAATTGAAATAAATATTTAATAAATAAATATATAAATAAATACCCAAAATGGAAAATATTGAAAGTTATGAATTACAGTCCTTCCCTCCAAACAGGAGGACCTTTGCAAACCTCAATGAACCCAACAAAGAGATCGAGTTTGAAATCACAGCAGGGGATGGGTTTATTCATCCACACAGATCAGATTTGTATATAAAATTTGATATTGTTAAGAAGAGCACTGGTGAAGAATTTCCTCCTACTGCTAATGTGAAACTTATAAATAACTTTTTACCCTTCTTGTTCTCACAAGTTGAAGTCAAGAAGCATGGCACAGTCATAGACAGAATTGATTACCCTGGTATTACATCCACTACAATAGGAACTTTGAAACTATCTAAAGCAGAAAGTGCTTACTACAAAGCTGCTGGATTCGAAGCAGGTACAAAAATTCTAACAAAATCTCACACAGTGTTGTTCCCTATGAGATTGCTATTTGGATTATTTAGTGATTACAAAGAGATCATGTGGAAAGGAGGTCTTAGCATCATATTTCGTAGAGCACCCAATGATAACAATGCCATCATGAGGTACAAAACTTTAAATGCAGATGGTACAGCAAATGATGCTAGCTTGCCAGAGGCTGTAAAATGTGTTATACAGTCCATGGAACTAAGAATGCCAATTGTTGAATATGAAGCAAATTATTCTCTCAAGTATAAATCCAACATCTTGAAGAATCCAAAAATTCCTTTAGTTTTTTATACTTACCAGTGCATATCTAAAGCTGTAGAAGGCAAGTTTTTTGAATATGATATTACAACACAGTTTCAATCTTTAAGATATGACATGCCAGAGTTTGTAGCTGTACTGTTCCAAACAGCAAGAGATGACAATCAAGAAAAAGACAGCAGCCAGTTTGATGACTGTAAAATTAAAAACATATATTTAAAGAATGGTAGAAATGAAGTGTTCCCCCGTGAAAATTACAATTTGAACATAGCAAATCGAGATTATTATAAATTGTATGAAGGATACTCTGCTTTTAAGAGAGTTACTGAAGGAAATATGAATATGTATTATGATCCAGATGAATTCATAGCTCATAGGCCAATGTTTCTAATAAATGCTTCAAAAAGAAAATTAGTAGTTATAAATGATAGAACTAATATTAAAATAGTATGTGAATTTCATGATGCACTACCAGAGAACACTACATGCAGTGCAATTTTAATTGTAGAGAAGTCATACATATATGATGTGAAGAATGAAAGAATAATAGAACAATTTTAATTTCTATATGTTTAACAAGTTATCAACCATCCTCCTAGCTCAATTAGGGATGGAGATATAACAATTTTTAAGTTACATCTATCTATGATGAACATTTGTAGCAAGATTTGCTTGTATTATAGTGTCCATACTCTCTTGTATGAACATTGCAATCTAATATTTGCAATTTATTATCATTGCCATTGAGTGCTATTTTGTTTTTTATAGTGGTATGGACACCATCCAATCTACTAGTAAGATGATGAGCTGACATTAATAAGGTTTCATATTTCAATAGGCACTGTTTGAAATCTTCTATTGTGAGTTTAGCAGTACAGCTTAGACTCACACCCTTGGCCTTTTTTATTTCATTTTTGCCATCTATCTTTAAGAAGTACATTTTTGGCCTCAGGCCAGCAAATTCTGATATTATGGACCCTTCCACCTCATCTTTCATTTTTCCTGGGATCATCTGATTTTCAACACTGTACAGTGGATGATCTTTTGGATAGTTACTAAAATCAAAATGTTCTCTCATAGAAAACAGATCACTGTATAAATCATCTATTTTTATTACATATACAAAAGCATCAGTATCCATGTAGGCTATCTGAATATTATTTTTGGGCCTCATAACATCATAATGGAACTTATACATCTCCAATTTAGCTAATTCTAGAACAGCAACACCCACAGCTATTGGTGCATCACATATTACACTGACAGGGTTCCTCTCAATAAGAGTTAGATCATCAGTGATGCTGTTAAAGCTCTTGTATGTGGGGTCATTAATAAGCTTCTGGATTTTTTTAGGATCAGACACCAAAGAGCATCTCACCCTATTTCTTTTATCCTCTAGACATTTCCCATAAATAGAGTTGTTTATTAATTTATACAAATTTTTCTCAACCTTGGAATTTGTCTGTATGCGACGATTTGTATTTTCTTGAATATAAGGGGCTAACCATTTTTGTTGCTCAAATTTCAATCCCTTGTGGATTTTGGTGAGTTTCAAACCATGCTTGACATAATATTGTAACAGTCGATAATGAAGCACATAATTATATTTGTTTTCAAAAGATAACACCAATTTTGTTTCCCCTGTACCCGGAATCTTCTGAGAAACTGGAGCCATAGCAAATCCATGGTGTTCATCATGAAGATCAGATGGATATTCTAAATCAACTTCTAATAGACAACCCACTGGATGATCTTCACCCCAATTTAGAAAATCCTGGTTTTCAAGTTCTGCATTAGTCATCCATTGATAGTTCCCAATTGGGAGTGATTGGGTCATGACATAACCATATAAATTGTTCATGTCAATGTATAGTATGTATGTAGAAGATTTGCCAGGATTGTAATCAGCTAGATATTTATTGTTGGCTTTTGCATACCTCAAAGGACACTGTACTATACCACCACGTTTACCAGACTCAATAAACATGAACTGCTCAATATTGTCAACAAGACCAATTTCAACTCCTGTATACTTAAACATAGCCTGCCAGGATAGACCAGGTGTTGTGTAATAATATACAGGATCTAGTTGATATATGTGGAAACACCTACTTCTAAAAGCCTCGAACACATCAGATAATAGGAGGGTATCCAGAATCAAATATTTGTCATGATAATCTCCCATTGTTCTACAATCTAGTGTATTCCAAATTTTCTGGGCATATTGATAATCTTCCTCACTACACTCCTCATCTTGAAGATGATTATAAAATTGTTCTCGTGGTGGTAACTGTGTCTCATTAAATTTATCAAAATTATCCATGTATTGATAAGGGTAGACACCCTTTCTTCTCAGCAATTTCATGTTATCATCACCAAAATATTTCTTCGTGTGAACAAATTCACTATCGGTTAATTGTTTCACCAGAGTTGCCAAGCTACTAGATAGAAATTGGTATGAATCAAGAAACCTGAGAGAAACAATTTTTCCATTTTTTAATCTAATAGTTTTCTCTATGGTGATATATTTGTCTTTACTGCGTGGTATAATATTAATATCCTCTGCATCATATCCCAATTCTGAGATAAACAAGTGTGCATCAAAATTTTGCAAATTGTGAATAAATACTGGAATAAATTTGTATCTCTGTATTTTCAAGTTACATGGATTGCAAATACTGGCAATGAAATCCCCACTATAGTGATTGTGATGTTGAATTTTTGGGCAATGTGAATCAAACTTATTGTTACAGTATGCACACTGTGTTGCATTATTATGTTGGTCTTGTTGCTCTGGTGTAAGATCATTCATCGGTTCTGTGTTATGTAAAATTGGAGCAAGTGTTTCCACCCACTCTCGAAGAGTTTGGATAAATTTTTGGGCTGCATTTTCACCTCGATAAATATAAGGGGGTGGACTGTTTGTGTGATATGTGTTTACCAATTTCAGAGCAAAACCACAAGCGACATGTTTAGCAATATCTGGGAGGCATACTGCCATTGGTTTCTGTATTGTCTCAAAATCAGCATAGATCACAAATGGATGCTGCACTAGTGATTTAAAATTTTTGAATTTTATAGTTTTGAGTGGAAACTTATAAGTCACACAGGGGTAGAGGTAACATTTTTCAATATGTTCCTTTAATTGTTCTTCTCTTGTTTTCATACTTGTGCCATGAAATATTGATAGGCAACAATCACATATGGTAATTCTATTATGATGTAATGTTATTTGGTTTCTCACTAATTTTGGGAGATCCTGTATCAAACAATAATGCTTTTGATTTCCCTCAGAAACATACAGCAATCTAATAATATGTGCATCATTAGCTGGTGGATGGTGTCTAAGTATATTAATGTGAAATTTTTCATCATAGCCATAAACAAACACAGCTAATGGTTGATTGTGATGCTGTTCATATTGTTTTTCAAATTGCTGGATAGCTGAAATACCTACTGGATATTGGATACCAAACATTATTTGTTCAAACTCATCAAAATATTTCATATAGTGAGAGACACGATGTTTATTATTTGGTGCTGGATAAAAATGTGCTATAATACACCAAAGAAAACACATATCATCTTCATTTTGAATATTTAACACAGCATGTTTGTTTCTAATCTTTTTGGGCAGCTCAATATAACTAGACCCACCACCAAGGGGAGTATATCGAGCTAATTTAATTTCAAGTTTATGATCAGTATTACACAATCGCCATCCTGAACCTCTGCCTTCAAATTCTTGTTGTTTTAGTTTAAGTTGTTCACACATTTTATCATAAATATCATTCAAACAAGTGATATCATCACGGTGTAAAATTGACACACGGGTACAATGAGAATATTGTTCTTGTTCACCACGAGGATTTATATACAGTGAGGATAGAGTGAAGTATATTTTGAGGGAACATTTCAAAAGCATGCTTTGAATTGCATCTATAATTTTTTGCTTCAGTTTAGCCAGAAAATTTGGAATATCTGAGAGATCATCATCTATGTCTGTTGTAGTATATTCATTTCTATACAAGATTTCTTGTTTTTGGTTTGATCTAATTATTTTGTTACTCATTTTTTCACCTATTGTTTATTTATATACAATTAGAAAAAAATGTTGGAATAACTCACACTTAACTAAAATTGTTATAATTTTATGTTAATAAAAATTATAGAAAAAACAACAAATATCATGAAATAGAGTTTATACTGGGGTATATGTTTATTTTTATAGGTTTCTTTTTCAAATTGTATAATTTCAGGCAATAAATTATTAATATACAATGTTTAAGAACAGAGCTTTATATTCACACACCTTTAGCACTTAAAAAACCTCCTAGACCAGCTATAGAACAACAAGAATCAGAGAAGAAAATTGAGTTGGGGCTCTCGACTATAGTCTACAATGATAGAGCACTTGAGTACCAGGCAGACAAAAAAAACTGCATAGCTCTATGTCAATTAGTTCTTGAGATTTTGTATTTAGGAACCACTTTGGCCCCCCTGCCAAAAATTGGCTTTTATTGTATCAGTGTATATTGTTTCTATGACCTTACTTGGGTTATTCCGCCAAATTATATGCTTCAAGTCTCCTATACTTTGGTGGAGCCTGTTCAGGTTCTGCCCCCCACTTGTGGGTTCCACTGCCGATCCAGCAATGGTAACAAACAGCACTGTGCACTGATTTATATAGTTTTGTCGGACCAATCAAAACCTTGCTTGCTTCAGCCAATCAAAACTTTGTTTGTTTTAGCTAATCAAAATTTCTGTTTATTAATTGTCCAATCTTGTTTATTCTTGTCCTGTCTTGTCCAATCTTATTTGCATTGGTCCTAACCTGTAATATTGTGTCCTGCCTTGTTGAATCTTGTCTATTCTTGTCCTGTCTTGTCCAATTTTGTCTATTCTTGTCCTGTCTTGTCCAATCTTGTCTATTCTTGTCCTGTCTTGTCCAATCTTGTCTATTCTTGTCCTGTCTTGTTGAATCTTGTCTATTCTTGTCCTGTCTTGTCCAATTTTATCTATTCTTGTCCTGTCTTGTCCAATCTTGTCTATTCTTGTCCTGTCTTGTCCAATCTTGTCTATTCTTGTCCTGCATTGTTGAATCTTGTCTATTCTTGTCCTGTCTTGTTGAATTTTGTCTATTCTTGTCCTGTCTTGTTGAATCTTGTCTATTCTTGTCCTGTCTTGTTGAATCTTGTCTATTCTTGTCTTGTCTTGTCCAATCTTGTCTATTCTTGTCCTGCATTGTTGAATCTTGTCTATTCTTGTCCTGTCTTGTTGAATTTTGTCTATTCTTGTCCTGTCTTGTTGAATCTTGTCTATTCTTGTCCTGTCTTGTCCAATCTTGTCTGGACTGGTCCTAATCTGTAATATTGTGTCCTGCCTTGTTGAATCTTGTCTATTCTTGTCCTGTCTTGTTGAATCTTGTCTATTCTTGTCCTGTCTTGTCCAATCTTGTCTATTCTAAGTTACACTGTATAACCGGAAGTGGACCGGAAGTGGACCGGAAGTGGACCGGAAGTGGACCGGAAGTGAGTGTAAGTGGCCTCTTGCAGAGGGGTGGCCTCTTGCAGAGGGGTAGGCATAGCCTTAAGTTGCACTTCTTAAGTGCTCGATGACAAGTTACACTTGTATAACCAGTTATAACCAGTTTAGCCCAAGATGCACTGTTCCCTACTGGGAAATAACATGTTCTAACATGCATGTTCCAAGATGCAAGATGGGCACATGACACATCCCGACACAGGGTCACCTGATTGCACTTGTTAAGTGCCCGATGGCACATGACACTTGTATAACCGGTTATAACCGGTTTGTTTTTAAATGCCCGTTTTATATCTACTCTAATCGACGCGAGCAAGACAAAAAAAAATGATCTGATGTAATAATACTACAGCATTTTAAGTGCCATGCATTCCTTCTTCGTTCGTAATGAAATCAACAAGTTATTCGAATTACGGAACTTGTCATTTGACTTCCCTAGCGAAGCATGTTCTAAAAAATAAAAAAATAATCGGAAGTTTTCATTTCGCAAGCCACGATGAACTTAGGAGGCACAGGCTTGTATGCATTCCGCCTTTCGTTCGGAGGGACAACGTAACCAACCATTCAATGATGGGGCCTCCCTATGGCACAGTGGTAGCGTTGTCGCCTTGTAATCAAAGGGTCCCAGGTTTGATACCTGGTGGAGGCACATCGTGGTTCGGATCCTACTTTAAAAACTGTAGGTCCAGTCTCGATTAGCCATACTGTGCATAAAGTGGACTTAAAACACCAACTCAACAACAACAACAACAACATTCAATGATGATAATGTTTATGAATTTGTTCGGATTGAGAAAGTAAAAATTATCATGGAAGAGCCACCTTCTTTTGAATATCCCCTTTTCTCTGTTCATATTTTCCGTCCTTGATTTCTATTATGTTTCCCGCTCGTCAGAGTCAAGCGTGTTTTTTTTTTTTTTTTATCACAGCTCTTCGTTTTCATTTTTCTTTCAACGTACAAATTCATGTTATCATGTCATGGAAATTCTTCTCCTTTTTGCATTGCATAATTGAAGATTTGAAATAACACAGGATGATGAAAATGCTATTGGCAAACTTACGAAGAGAATGAATTTTGTAAGAATTCCCTTGTCAATATGAATACCTTATTACTAACTTTGTTTTTGTTTAATACGTGAAAACCATATTACATTGAATATTAACTAATTAATTAATTCTCTACCCTTCTTGAACCCGAAAGTTCGATTTGTCCTTATCCTGAGCAAGATCTATATATATATATATATATATTTATTTATTTTTAGTTCCTTAGATATGAAACGAGGAGACAAAAGTTTTATGAAGAGAAAAGTAACATGAATTAAGCCTTCTTTTCATTTCCTCTTTAATATAATTTTCATTGTTAGTATTACTCCTAAGTATTTAGATTTGGAAAACTGGTTCAAACAAGTTGTTATCACTTGCTTTCGGCCTGTAAGCACATATCTTTAGATTTCACATTGCTAACTTCTAAAACCTATCTCTCTTTAGCTGCTTTGTAAAAATATTTTAGCATTATTCTTAATTTGTATTTACATCATTCCCCAGTAAGTCTACATCATCTGCATATGCTAAAACTACTTCGTTAGTTTCTTTTAGCTTCCTAGAAGCATATTCCAAGGCAAAATTAAAAGAGCAATGGAGATAATGCATCTTCTTTTTTTAATCCATCATGAATTGTACATCATTTGTCAGACATATTAACAAGTTTCTTCTCGACTAATTTATCTCTTTGGCATCTTTGACTTCATTCAAGTTAGGTTCTGCTGTGCGTACTTAATTTATTTTCTGATTTATCTCCTACATGAACATTTAAAACGTCATTAAAGTAGTTCTTCCATCTATTTAAAATAGTCAGCCATTTTTTATCAAGTTTACTTTAGGTTGCCGCCCCTCTCTCAATTCATTTGCACCTCTGATACTTTTATTTCAATTTCGTTAATTTTACTTTTCAAGTAATCTTCTAAAACTTGCTGTTCTTTAACCGCCTAAGTCTATTTCTATTAGTGCCTCTCAGATGGCGCAGTAGTAGCGTCGTCGCCTTGTAATCAAAGTATCCCTGGTTCGATCCCTGGTGGAGGCATGTAGTGGTTGGGATCCCACTTTAAACTACAGGTCCAGGCCCGATTAGCCTTACTGTGCATAAAGTGGACTTAAATCAATCAATCTATTTCTATTAGGTTATGCGAACCATGGCTTACTTTTTCTTGATTTATACTTTATTTAACTGCTGATTCTATTGCATTACGTACGTGTTCCCAATTCTTATTTACGTCTGTTCCATTTAAATCCTGCAAAATTAAAAAAAAAAAATGTTCAATTGTATAGGTTGAAGTTCATTATATGGAAATAAATTTCATTTTTTTTAAATTCATTTTTTGCCAGGGATTGTATTTTTTTTATAGTGGCATGTGCTTTCATAACTAACTAACTAACTCTCTAGCCTTCTCAAACCCAAAGGTTCATGGCTGCATCAACACAGGCCTTCCATCTGTCCCTATCTTGAGAAAAATCTATATACTCTTTTTCCATCTCCACCAAAATTTCCGTTAGGTCCATCCCAAATATTTGTCCTTCCAACTTCGTTTTAGTTTTCCTACAGGTCTCTTACCATCAGGTCTCCCAACAAGAATCCTGTAAACTCCTTTTTTTTCCTCTCCCATTCGTGCCACATGGTCTGTCCACCTAAGTCTTCTTGATTTAATTAATCTAATAATATCTGGACATGAATATATATTTATATAGTTCTAAATTATGTAACCTTCTCCACTCACCTATCTTCTCACCCCTTTTAGATCAAAATATTTTCCTAACGATCTTATTTTCAAATACTCTCAATTTATGTTCCTCTTTCAATATGACAGACCAAGTTTCACATCCATATAATACAACAGGCAAAAAATTACTGTTTTGTATATTTTAACTATAAGTTTCTTAGAGAGAAGTAACATACATTTCCTAAATTTTAAGCCTACTTTTTTATTTTATATCCTCTTTGATATAATTTTCATTTGTTAATATTACTCCTAAGTATTTGAATTTTTTTAAACTGGTTCAAATAAGTTATCATGTGCTAACCACTGAACCGGAAATCAACAGCGTTGAGGCAGGGGTCCCAGGTTCAAATCCTGGCCTGGGCATGGGTGTTATTTGTGGTGTCCCTTCGTTAATTTCATCATCATCGCATACTCATCTTCGCGTTTAGCCAAAAGTGGCGGGAAAAAAAAGTAAAATAAACGAAATCAATTAATTGGTGCTAACCACTACGTCACGAGGTCGACTGGTACAGAAAGGCTAATCGGGACTACAATTTAAAGTAGGATCCGAACAACTAAGTGCCTCCGCCGGGTATAGAACCCAGGACCCCTTGATTACAAGGCAATCGGGGATGCCCTCTCATGCACGGTGTTGAATCATGGACAATAAAGGCATCAAACCAAAAATATCGGTGCCTTCGAAAGGTGGTGCTGGTTGCGAATGCTACGAATCTATTAGACGTTTGAAAAAACTGACGAACAATTTGAAATACATTGTGTATTCTAGAAAGGTTCTAGACAGTTTGCTGTCATCAGATTTTACAATACTTTGAGCATGTAGCACGTCGTTTTTGAAACTTGGTCCTGGGAATCCATTCTCCAAGGAATAGAAAAAAAATAAAATATCCAGAGGTTATTTACCAATTAGATGGATGCATCAAATTGAACATTTTTTATATGGACTCACATTTCCTTACGAGATGCATGCAGAAATTTAATTTTGAGAAATGAAGAGGACGAATTGAACGTAATTTTAGTTGTACAGAATGTTTACGAGAGATTGAGTATCTATATATTTCCGTAGATGCAACGACAAAATCTGGATACAGCAATCCGCGACCATTATTAAGAGCTTTTGTTGGATGACTTAACAATCACATCACCGCAGAAACAGATGGAACTGTTGAATAAAAAGCAGTTGTTTTGATGCAGCCATATCACTGCAAGAATCCTATATCCTTTCTTCCGCGTTACAGCATTATTGCTTCTAAGAGTATAGAACTTCATTCACAGCCGCATATAAAAGCCATGATCGCAGAAACGCCTCACGATATAGAAACATGGACGGCACATGTTTTTTAGAAAGTTACATTACTGGAGCATGCATACTTGAAAGTACGTTTTTTTTTACACTCACCTTTCAGAGCCTTTTTTTCCCGCTCTTTTAGTTCGTCACTGCAATAAAACAGCCGCGAAACATAAAAAGAAAGTTAGTATTAGGTCGTAGTAGATTACACTGAGGGCCCATTGACAGACGATCTCTGCCTTACAGGAAAACATCGTAAGGGGTGAGAGCCTTATAGGAAAATCTCGTAAGTCATTTCAAAAGTAGGTGAAAAAGCTGCGCCAAAAAACAAAGCATCCCACCTGTCGGGTTTAGTGTGTCGGTCGAGTCTCGGTGTCCTCTGTCCTCCCATACCAAAAATAAACATAGGTCGTCATGGAAGCAATTTTTTTTCATCAATCGAAAATTTTCCAAGTCCAGCGTTAAATTGCAAATATCTCGAAAATGGTAAGAGTTATCGAAAAAATATATCGAAAAACACCCCCATCCCGGTAGCGAAGCTACCCCCCCTGTCGATTTTGGAGGTGTAGAATACGTGTACCAAGTTTTGGTGGTCCTGGGGTCAAGGGGTAAGAAGTTAGCCCACCTCCCAAAACTTTGATCACTCGTAACTTTCGAACAAATAGTCGTAGAGAGGTCGGGTTTAGTGCGTCGGTCGAGTCTCGGTGTCCTTTTTGATCTTCTAACAAAAAAAAACATAGGTTGTCATGGAACCAAATTTGACCTCCATCTGTCGAAAATTTTCCAAGTCCACAGCGTTAAATTGCAAATGTCTCGAAAACAGTGAGAGAGAGAGAGATAGTACAAAAATCCTCCCCGTTGACCCTTTTGTCGATATTGGTGATGCAGAGTACGTGTACAAAGTTTTTTTTAGAGGTCCTGGGTCAAGGGTGGGCCAATTACCAAAATTTTTTTTTTTTCATCGCTCGTAACTTTTTCGGAAGGATGATCATAGAGAGAGCTGGGATTTCTTGCATTAGCATCGTCTAGGTGTCCTCTGTCCTCTCATAACAAAATTGGCGTAGGTTGTCATGGAACCAAAAAAAAAAAATATTCCGAAAATTTTCTAAGTCCAGCGTTAAAAAAATCTTAAATTTGCAAATATCTCGAAAATGGTAAGAGTTATCGAAAAAATATATCGAAAAACACCCCCATACGGCATCGTTAGATGACCCCTGTCGATTTTGGAGGTGTAGAATACGTATACCAAGTTTTGGTGGTCCTGGGGTCAAGGGGTAAGAAGTTAGCCCACCCCCTCCCAAAAACTTTGATCACTCGTAACTTTTGAACGAATAGTCGTAGAGAGGTCGGGTTTAGTGCGTCGGTCGAGTCTCGGTGTCCTCTGTCCTCCCATACCAAAATAAACATAGGTCGTCATGGAACCAATTTTTTTCATCAATCGAAAATTTTCCAAGTCCTGCGTTAAATTGCAAATATCTCGAATTTTTGATAAACAGAGGTGTCCCATAGGATTTTTGAGACGCACCAACATCAAGGTCGTCTGCGAGTTCCACGATGCCTTGCCCGAGGATACTCTATGCAGTGTCATCCTGGTCGCCGAGAAGTCCTTCGTCCACGACGTGAAGAACGAGAGGGTCACAGAGCAGTTTTAACAGGTTTTTAACATCTTTTCTTGCACAATAAGAAATTTTTAGTACTAACACAATCAGTTACAATGGCACAATACGAATTTCACTAGTTCAGATCAGTTATAATGTCAATTTCATCAGTTTTCAGTTACAATATCTTTTTTCTTCATCACTATAGCACGAGACAATCAGAATTTGCACAAAATTTTTGTTATTTTTTTTATATGAGAAAATTAACAATAAAATTCTTTTTTTTATCGTTTCAGATGCTGTCGAACATCAAAAAACACATATACACATACACACACACTAGAAAAAAAAGCATGCAACTTTATTTTGTAACACACACACACACATATTCTCCATCTTCATCAAGAAAATATTATAATAAACATAATTTTTTTATCTATCTCACAATAAAACTCTATATCCAAAAAAATTACAACATCAAAATAACACTAGAGTCGTTAGTACACGTTGCATGCAATTACGGAGGTCCTCTGTAGAGTTTCATGGAAGTTTGAGAGAAAAAAAAAAAAACACGTGAAACTCTATAGGGGTGTGGTAATCTATAACCGCAGCCGTTAGAGAACCTTTTACTTTTTTTTGGTTGGGCACCACGCACCCCTGGCGAGGTTATATAGGGGCCAGGGATCCTTAAAAAAAAAAAAAAAATATTATTATTATTATTTGTTTGTTTGCGTCACAATACGGAAAAAATAATGAGAGGCATACGCGCGTGTGTGGCACATCGTTTCCCCCGAGAGAGAGAGGTTTACAAAGGTCACGATATATATATATAAACATTTGGTCCCGGACTTGGAAAAAAATTACGATAAGGTGCATTCATCCTTCAAGGATGAGAAAGTGAATTTACTCATCACGGCTTTTCTGCGCCGTGAAACATCGTCAGCGCAATAAATGAGGCGCGGAACGTGGAGAGAAAGTGAGATTTTGAGGTTTCGATGCGATTTTCTGAGGGGTCGAAAAATCAGGGTTGGCCTCAAACATACAATTACTATACTACTTATGGCACTTTGACTTCAGTCGCATAATTTAGTATCAATTACACGAACAGATGAGCATCTGAATTCCATCGACTGTTGAGCCAAGTTTCCGGGTTAAGCATCGCTCTGCCCGTACACAAAATTCTCCTTGTCTTTAAGACCCTATGGAAACGAAAATGGCTGAATCTAGACGTAATTAAGGTCTTTGCCGACTTCGCCTGCAGAATAATAATTACTTCGCACCCTGCAAGCGAAGGAAGAAAACTTCATGCAGCGAAATTCCATCAGAGACTTCATCTCCTGCAGCAAATCGAATCTGAGGAAGTTAAGGATCCAATATAAAATTCTATTGGCCGAGTTGTTCTGGACCAACGGAGAGAGCTATCTAAACAGCGTCAACGTTACCAGATTGGTTCTTGTCTGAGAACATATTCTATTCTCCTATTGGTCCGGTGAAAAATAACGAGCGGAAGAAAATACAATTCATAGATGCCGCCTGTAGAAGAAAGTTTAAAATTTACCTTCTTTTCTTTGTTGACACGTTGTTGGTTTAAGTGAATGAAGAATCAATAGAAGAATTTTCTTGTCTTGGTCCTTCATACAATTTATGATCTGTAGCCATTTGTTTCTCAGAACAGAATTTACAAGAAAACATATGTCAGATTTTATGAATTTTATCTTAACTATTTCGATTGAATTTTCCTAAATCACAAATTCCGCATGGAGAAATTCCTCGTGTTGCTCACCGGTTTACCACGCGATGCGTCGACACGTGCCGAAAATTGGGTATAAGTGAACAAGACCTAACCCACCTAACCACGTAGGCATGATTAGAATTATGCGTAATTGTAAATGTAAAAAAATGAGTGTTAGGTTTTGTGCTCTTAGCATATTTTAGACACGTGATGCATAAACAGGGTTACTGTCACTGTTCTTCCTTATTATCTGTGAAAGTTAGGATATGGAAACAGATATAACACGTTCTCATCAGAACTATTCGTACCAACTTCTGAGGGAAAGTTTCAACAGTTTCACAGACAAACTAAGCTAATGATTATAACAGGATTAATATTGTGTAGATACGGTTTGTAGATCAAACTGCTTTCCCGAAGTCAATACTGACATAGCAGTAGATAAAATTTAATTAAAAATGTAAAATGCACATTGTGGCCAACAATTGAAAGTTCTACAATAATCCCTATGAGTACAGAGTGAGTGGCAAATGCAGTGAAAATTTTAAAGCAATATCTTAAATTGTCCGAAAATATAAAAGTCAATATTTACAAAAATCATGAAGATAGGTATAAAGTAGAGGGACTCTTATACTTCAGAATCATCAAAAAGTGAAAAATAGTTAGAATTCATATTTATGAACAGTGGCGGCGATTAGATCGAGCAAGAAGGAAGGTGCCTTCACAGTTCTTGCCATCACACTATAGCCTCTTAATGCTAAAGCTTTTCTACCTGGAGAAAGGAAACTTTCCTTCCCTCCCCAGTTAGATTCCCAGTCATCGCCACCGACGACACAACGATCAGAGCAACTTGATAATCAATTATAACCAGAATTAACTTTCTGAATCACCCTCGTATATCCCATCAGCGCCGGCGACAGAAATCAACACATGTCATCTCAGCGGAAAGTCGTTTATGGCACATTAACCTCGACCCCAGACACAGAATTCTTGAAATTCTACGATTTCCTCTACTTTCTTGCACTATGAAAAGCCTGCGTGAACTCCTTACAATTTGATTCCATTGTCGTCAATAATAGAGGAACGCATTTTTCCATAAAGGAAAGCTGTTCTTTGTATATAGGTCACGCGGAAAAGAGGGACTGAAATGTGTTTTTTTTTCGGTTCCCTGAACTGACGTTGGTTACGAAGCACTATTCAACAAAGGGCGCTCAATTTTCCACCTGATTTGTGACGTGGGAAATGGGTTGGAAAAGCCAGTCAGCTATTGGAGAAACCTGTCGGGGATATAGTGATGACGTGAAAGCTACGAGAATGGAAAACAGGCAGGAAGTGACAAAAGACTGCTCAAGGTTGGGAAAGCGGATTCAAAGGTGATCAGTATCTAAACTTGTCTGCCCTACAGAAACAGGCGTGATTTATCCTCTCTGAAACTAGGTTACTGTCACAAAGGCTCAGGCTAGCTAGTTAGTGAGTCTATTGCCTTGCGGAACTCTGCAAACGTTGAATGATTGGACCGGGTGTGATTTGACGTCTGAAACTCGCTTCCAAACTCGATATATGAAAGTGAGTCAAATGAAAACCTTAAAAGTCCAACATAAATTACAGGACAGACTGTAAACAGCTAAATTTACACAAGGCATCGAGCCCTGTAAAGTTGCCCCCCCCCCACCACATGATACAAACGATTGAAATATGTCCTAAGATTTTTCTTCGTTTGTGCCGGATTGTGCCGCTTTTACTTTCGTTTGTACTATTACGGTTCTCAAGTAATCGTAAATTGAATTGGGGGGGGGGGGGGCTGGCAACTTGACGCAGCCCCCACAGTTTTGTACCGTCACGAAATTAATGACACTTGTGACTGTTCTCTACAGCACAAATTTATTTAACTTTTTATGTTCATTTGTAAATGTACAATCACAATTATTATCTATTTTAACTTCAAATGTTAATGTTCAAGTTGCTGTTTAATAACGTTTGTTTTCTTTTTATGTTAAATTGCACAACGTTGGTTTGTTTGGCAACATTGTCGTTGCTATGGTAACAGTGATAACAGTCAAGAATTCGATGTAACAGTTATGAAGTTTTCTGATAAAAGTTTATATCAAAAAGTGATTTGCTGCTTTTCCACTTATGCTAATATTCAGGTAATTTAGACAGGAAATCAGCCCACAGAAGTTTTTTTCGCCTTCGTGAATTGTGAAAGATATTTTGCATTTAATAACAGTACACGAATCATAGACGGCAACAGCACACACTGGAATATTTGAATTTTGTGCCACATTTTTTTCCGTTTGTACCGTAATGGTTTTCGAGAAAATCAAATTCAAATTTGGGGGCTGCCCCCATTTAAAGCTAGACAAAAAACATATGAAAGAGATTGTATTTCGTTTGTGCTGGTTTGTGCCGTTCAAATTTTCGTTTGTACCTTTACAGTTTTCCAGCCATTTGTGTTCAAAGATGGTGGTCAGAAATCACGGAATCTAACTTAATCTATGATTTCTCAGTTTCCGTAATGGTACAAACCGTGTAACCGCTTCGCATCGTAAGACATCGTTTGTACCTGTTTGTACCGTTGAAATTTTCGTTTGTACCGTAACGATTTTTCACTCATTTGTGTTCAAAGATGGCGGACATCAAATTACGGAATCAAGCTTAATGTATGTTTTCTCAAGTTTCCGTAATGGTATAATCCCTTTGCATCACTTATTTAGCAAAATTGTCATGGAAATTATTTTTGTGGGATGGAAAACTTTTAGATTCTGCCCCTTCTTCCCACCAAAAATCAGATCAACGTTGCGCCCAGGTTAGTGATCCCCCGGATAATTTAAAACCGAAATCTGCAGACACTGCAGGTTGGTGCCTTTATTGGTGGGCAGTAGCCAAATATTAAAAAAATGAAGGTAGGAAGATAAAGTGAGTTTCACAAACACGTATTTTCTCGTTCTGTTACCCCCTCCCCTTCTCTCGAATTCCTTTGTCTTTTACTTTTTCCCTTTGCTGTTCTATGTCTTGTTTATCCTTTTTCTGATACGTTTACTTTCCTGGCACAGTTTCGCATTTTTTGGTAAAAATGCCAGTCAGTTTGTGCTAATGAATAATTTTATCTACAGTGCCTACACCAACATAAAATTTAGTAGCCACATCTCTTTATGGCACAGACATATGCGATAATGCTAGAATCACGCTCAACTTCCTGGCAGTCGTATCAATTGAAGAAAGATAGGTATTATAAATCTCACAAGGAAATCTCACCAGTAAAACACGTTTAGACTTAAACAGTCGCCAGACAGAACAGTTAGGTACTATTTGATCAACTAAACAATACACAAACGGGCAAACAATGTAAAGAAAGCATAGAATCCAAGAATAGTAAGCAACGTGTAGCACACTGTTGACAACAATCGGGAAAATTACGAAAGAAATATATTGTTCGGATTAATTCGCACGGAAGCAACATATACAAAATATTATATATTTATTATTAAACTTACAATAGAATTTTTATCATCATTTACATGACTTATTTTCACTAGAGAGTATGGTTTCTTACAACCCCCTTTTCTTCCCGTAACGGACACACGAGATTGTAACAGAAATATAGAAAGACACGAAAGAAATAATGCAATGTGAAGAAGCTAATTAAAATGTACAAGGTTTGCTTTGTGTGGGCATTATTTTCTTCTCAGTCCACGTAGCGAACTTTGGAAAACACCTTGGTACAGCCAGAGAACCATTTATTAATATGATATAAGTCTAATTACAGTCCGCCAAAGAACGCGACAGATATAGCGTTGGAAAAGACCTAAACTTTGGTGTTTTTTCAGGTTGCCGTAGATTCACAAGAGGCTATTCTAACCCGTGTCATAGATTACATTTAAATTTACATTTGTTATACATATGTGGTTACAGTCGGGTCCCGGGTTCGAATCTAGGCCTGGGCATTGGCAATCTTTGTGAGTGTCCCTTTATTAATTTCATCATCTCGTTAATCATCCTAGCCAAGTTTGGCAGAAAAGCTAATTAATAGGATAAGGAAGGGAGGAGTTGAGAACTACAGACAGCAGAGAAACGTCTCCACTCAATTGCATTGTGGGATTAATATTTGCATTTCAAAACAATAGCAAGGTTCCCTATTCTAGTTAACATTCCAATTCAAACATCGGACTGCAATATAATTAGTTATATCGTCATCGATATTTTCGATATTCAGATCCATATCGAACTTCGATATCGGTGGTACGCAACGCATACGGTGTTTAATCGACGCCGACAGTGAACAGTTAAAATCGCTTTATCTAAAAAGATTGGATGAGAACAGGTGTAAACCCATCTCAGAAATTGCACGTGGGCAAGCAAATTGAGTCCTACTTCCGACAAAGAGAACGGCGAGTTTCAAATATAACCCCTAAAGCGCGCAGATAAAAGGATCCTACGCCCACACATACCCTTAATGGAGGGATTTTCTGAGTTTACCAACTGCCTACACTGAAGCGTGGGTGGCAGCTGTAAAGAACGACAAGGGGGAAAAGGTAGCTAGCTTTTCTGTTAATTTATTACTGAAATCTCCCACCATTTGCGGTATTATTACTTCAGCTCTTTCACGATGACTTTTAATTTCCCCCATTCGGGCATTACAAAAGAAAATGACGAATCGTTTGATCGCTTTTCGCTTTGAAATTCGTCGACTGCCGCGCCAATCAACAGCCTTGCGCAACAAAGAAAGCGGAAATGAAAAAGGGGGAATTTCCCCACAAATTCATTTCACTTCCCAGCAGGCCCTGTATCGATATTTTTCGTAAAGTTTTTACTAGCTGTGTGATCTGTTTCAGCAACGACTTCTAGATGGCGGGCCGAAACTAGAAGTGTTCGCAGGAGACACTGTGATCGAGGTTTCAATTAAAACGAATAAGTGGGGAAAATCGTTAACGGGAAGAATTGAGATCTATTGCTCTGTAGACCCAGTGGTGTTGTTGAGGAAGAATTGTTTTCTATGAGAGATGCTCAGCTCAATCACTTGTAAGTCCAGAGTCTTCCGTCAATACTTATATTTCTGATCAAAACATCGTGACCAACGTTAGATTGCTTAGAAATCAAGACTATTATCGTCAAGAACACCATAATTTCGCTGCTCATAACATTAACTCCTACGGATTGTTTATAAAAACCACAATCTTATCGACCACAATATCAGGAGAGAAAGAGAGAGACGTACATACCAAGGACTTAAATCACATTTCTTTAGCAATTCGCTTCTCTGCCACATTTGGCTAATCGTAAGGATGAGGATATGCTAACCATTCCGCCAGGAAATTCGGTGAAACCGAGACTAAAACTTATATCATTTCTATAAAACTGTCAAATATGTATGTAATCATGTCATAAAAATTGAAAAATATGTCCGAAAAATGCAGAAATGTTCCCAGCAAAGCCAAAAATATGCACTTTTAATCGAAGAATGTAGTGGTAAGATGCTGAAAATATCATGAGGTTCACTGCAATTATCCTAAGTTTAATTTACACCTTTGTGGAAACTGTGTGGTGGAGCCGTCTCGCGTCACTACTTACGCAGACTTGTTTTCATTCGCTTGCTCCAGAGATAACCGGGACAGGGTATACACACCGATATAGTCGACGAGCTAGCTACGTTAACGACCGGCTGGCTTTGAAGACCACGGAGCCCGCCCACCAGCTGCAACAATCACATTTAACGCAAAGTGTTGCCACACATCTACTCTCCACATCTACTCTACGCCACCTTGTCCCTCCGCGCACAAGAACCTTCCCGCGGTCTCCACATTGAAGTTGCAAAGTACGGCAACAGCGTATCCGCATTCATGTGACTGAGACTCCACGTGGAGTAGACGAGCAGAATGACAGCTGCGACTCCACGTAGAGTAGACGAGCAGAATGACAGTTTCGCCCATTGGCTGAAGGTTGTGTGTGATTGGAAGAAAACAACTCGCCCGCTATTTATCCCCACCCACATTTGTGGAGGCGAGTTTCTTTAGTCTTCGACGTTATCGAAGTAACAGCGTGGGCTATACGTGCGTGGCTCAAACGGCAGGTGATCTTGAAACTCCCATACTCGATTGCCGATTGCAACGTCCTCCAGTTTAACACCAGTCGTTACAAAGTGAGTCCGCTGCTCCTTTTGTCGGGAACATGAGACTAACATTCTAGGGCTTGCTGGGTTTAAAACACTACTATCTTAAATTAGACACTGTTGTAGGTTCAGACATGCAGTATCAGGAGTGCCCACGGGGCTGATTATGGCGCAGGCTGCGCCATCGATAATTTTTGGGGGGATTTTTTCCCTTCAAATAATCTAAAATTCAATATTTATATATTTTTCCAAAATTTATGTAAAAATTTTACACCTTACATGCACCATATTTAATCCATTAGATGAAGAAAGCGTTTAAGGGCATTATCGAAAGGGGAGGGGTGAGAAATATCCAACTCTTACATATCAGGCCTTAACTTACACGTGTGTTCTCTGGGGTATTCTGAATTAAACGTTGGGGGGACAGTATCCCACTCTAGGTTTTAGATTATGGTAGGTATTTTAGTTAGAGGGGGATTGAACATTAAATTGAGGGGATATTCAATTTTTGTGTATTACTATTGTCTTAGACTGTTGCGGAAATTCTGGTGAGGAGACTGAGAATTATTTTTTTGGAGGAGGCAATATCAACTCTTCAATATAATCACTAAGTCTTGATTGTTACAAGAATGCATGTTTGGGGCTTTACTGAGGTGAATGTGAAGATAAATACCATACCTGCATTACAAGACATAAGCGATATTCTCGACATTCATTAATAACATTCTTAAAATACAATGCTGATTGTTAGTGTACTGCTTAATTAAAAGCAGGTGCATCATTTGTAACAAAAAGGTAAAAGTTACTTTCGGTAGACACGCTGTCGTGATTAAATACTTTGCAGGGATAACGATATGGTTTGAGGGCGCGAATGATATGATTTGGGGGGGGGACGCATGACATGATTTTTGAGGGATGCGGCATTGGCCTTGGAGGGATGGGCACCCCTGTGCAGTATCCATTTATGTACATATATAAGTTTACAAACCTTAGATAATCTGTTGCTTCAGGCTCAACTCTTAAAGGCAGAAAAAGATGATAACAGTAATTCCGAAAACTAATCTTGAATTATCACCGTTACCAAGTTCTTTTTGATTCCTCACCTTCTTTTTTTCTCCAACCCAGCCCATCGTTAGTTAAAAATATTGAGTCGGGTTCATTCACTTCCTCTGTCGAGATAGAAAGTGACGTCAACACTAACAGATTATGACGCATTTGAAAACATAATGTATAGTCCACGCGTTAACTTCGTTAAGGTCCAAGAACTAAAGAAAGCCGCCGCCACAAACGTCGGTGGGGATAAATAGCGGGCGAGTTGTTTCCGTCCAATCACACTCAACCCTCAGCCAATGGGTGAAGCTGTCATTCTGCTCCACGTGGAGTCTCAGTCACATGGCTGCGGATACGCTGTTCCCGTACTTTGGAACTTCAGTGTGGAGACCGTAGGAAGGTGATTATTTGCGGAGGGACAAGGTGGCGTAGAGTAGATGTGTGGCAACAATGTTCCTTGAATGTGATTGTTGCAGCTAGGTGCGCGCGCTCCGTGGACTTCAAAGCCAGCCGATCGTTAACGTAGCTAGCGCGTCGACTTTACAACTTCCAACAACAACTTTACCAGTCTAACTATAGTTGTCTGTGATATTCTGAACATTATTTGAAATAACAAACATTTAAAAATCTTAGCATTTTACAAATATTAAAACCTTAAACATTCAAATTCGTTGACGATAGAGTAGGGGTTGTAATCTACCGAATGTCATTTTTACTTTTGACTGATTGTTGTGAGAAGCGAAAAATAGGTAAAGGAATGAGAACAATTGAAAATTGTTTACGGTGATTCTCGTGCCAGCACAACAATGACGAAAAAAAATTTTCTTCAATAATGTTGCCACGGCTATCAATTGTAGGCGGGATGAAAAAAGATGATATTATTGTTCTGTAAGTACTAGTTGCTAAGAAAAGACTGCATCTACTTTTAATTTCTTCGTCCGTAATTTCCTTATCCTGACATCCGTTGCGCTAAAGGTATGATGAGTAAATTATAAAATAACTGATTACATGCAAGACAATTAGGAAATTATACAGAAATATGTCTTAATATGTGAAAATTGAAGAAATATATTATAAAAACGCGAAATTGGTAAAATATGTCAAAATATGCCTTAACAAGTTCGTCTATTTCGGCTGATTTTCATCAGATACGTAAGGATATCACCCCAATATTCGATCCGATGCCAAATAAAAGATGTTATGATATAAAGTCCCGGCCCTATTCATAAGAATATATATTTTCTCTAAAATGTTTTACTGAAAAGTGCAGTCATTGCGTCAAAACTATTAACATCCCCATCGTACTTCACCACACACAATACTTGTTTCCGAAAACGAAAAATATGATCAATTTTTAAGTTTTCTTACAATTTGTTTTTACGATTTCCCTTGTGTCACCCCAAAGGAATTAAGTGAAAGCAAAACTCAGCCATCAAACAAATTAAGGTGGAACTCACTTCCGACCAGGCACTTTAAATTCGCGCTTCATATCCCGCAATAACAGTTTGGGGAAAGTTTGCGGCAGAGGCGTTTCGGTGGAGGGGAAGGTGGGGCAACAGGATAATCGAATTAGTCTTCGCCAGGGATTTGCCCTGCTTTATAGCGGAAGGATACAACTTCTGGAAAGTAGTCCGACAGACGGAATGTGCGCCAGGCGCTTCCGCGGGGGCAGTTTCCATGCTCTGGGAAACCAAATCGCTTCCAGAGATATATGCTTTTTTATGTCGCGCATTAAGTGTCAAGCTGGGAACTCTTACTTTTGCTTGGTTGCGGCTTCCAAGTTCGTTGCGGTAAGATTCAAGATTGAAGTTTGTCTCTCGAAGGCAAAAGTGTTTGCCTGGTAAATTATGCAAATTGCTTTTCTAGACGAGCTGTGGTTCTCCGTTGAAACCCGGATATGCCCCTCACTTCCACGACAAGACATATTCGGGCCATACGCGTAGCTACGGGGTGTGCCGGGTGTGCCTAGGCACACCCTAATGGGCTGCTATATCAAAGAGAATTAAATACAGATATTTCAATAAGAGAGAAAATAAGCGGCAGTTTGTATGAAGTTGAAAATGTCATTACTTGGTACAAACGTGTGCATTATCGCTGATGAAACGGGTGTCTATAGATTTTCGATTTTTTGATGTCATTGAAGAAAGAAGATATTTACTGCATTCTACTCTGTACTACAGCGCCTTTTTCTATACCTGTCACAAGCTGCACGTGAGAGAGAGCTTTCTCCAAGCTTACCCAAGTTAAAACTAAATTAAGAGCAACTCAGAAGCAGGATAGATTGGAAGTCCTGCTCTTGCTATTTGTGAAACAGGAAAATGCTTCGTGTATTGATGTAAATGAAGTTATTGATTGATGGGTTTAAGAACATTGTACCTTTTGGCAGACGTCTCTTGTTATAGATGACGTGTATTTTGATGTATTTGTTTGTAACATTTTTGAACATTTTGTGTGTGTGTAATTTCTATGCAATTTAATTTTTTTCTACAACATATTTTCAGAAATTTTCAACACTGTCATTTAGTGAATTTATATTTGATTTTTCAAACATCAGTGCAGTTAAAGAGCCAAGTGATTGTGTTGCAAAATATGCTATTAAAAAGGTACAAGACCTTATTTTTTTCTTTGTGCACACCCAAATATAAAGTTCTAGCTACGCATATGATTCGGGCATCAGTTCACTGGAAAACAATTTTATTATAAGACTCTACCACTATTATAGATGGTGACCGTGGCGAATCTGCAAAACTGAATCACTACTTGACATTGATTTCTTGGGGAAGAAACGATGAACAATTTGAACAATCTCTTGTTCGTTTGAAAAATAGTAACGATTGATTCATCTATTGACTTATGCTCTATCCCAGGTATCGGTGGAGCTAGGCCGCGCATATGGGTAGAGAAGGGGAGAAAGCCAGCGGCGAAGCGAAGCAGTACACGCTGCCGCAAAATAGCTGAGAGCTGCAGTCGGATTTCAGTTCCCTCTCGCGTGTTCATTGGTGGTGCCCTCTCGAGCCAGTACTTGCGCAGACACTTGTTTTCGTTTGGTCGCTCTAGAGATTCGCGGGAAAGAGTGTAATTTGTTTTACTTCGAATTTCTGCTACTTTTGGCTAATCGCAAGGATGAGAATGAGTGATATTATGATGATAATGAGAGACTCACAAAGAAGACCCACGCTCAGGCCGAGATTCGAACCCGAAACCCCTGGCGTCGTAGTGCGCTGTGCTAACCACTCCGCCGCAGAGAATATATATGAGGGTGGATCACATGAAAACGCAGCAGTGGATGTTGATACGCACCCACTTACTGTATCATTTTAAGTGTTTAATATGTTAAATGTGTATGATGACGTAATTTGTTTTGTTCAATTGGGTAGTCTGTTATGGTTATGGACTAACCTTAAAACATTTGATTGTGGGTTGTGAGGTGAGAGATATTATGAATGTTGCTGGATGATGGAAGTGATTTTGGAAATGTGAATGTGTTAATTTGTGTAGTCAAGAACAATTATGATCTTAATACAATTTTGTTTGTAATAAGGAGTTTAATTGCGAGTGCAAGTGTAATATATTAACATTAAATGACATCTAAATATATTTTTTGTGTGCGAGAGTTAGTAAGGTTTACGTAAACATATCCTTATCTGATTTCCCACTACCTGATCCACTGAGAATAAACCGGGGAACGTAACAAAGTATTGGGTTATATTTATATATGTGTGTGGCGACAACCCTGTGTATAAGTACAGCGACAGGTAAGGAATTAAACCCCTACTGCATAATGGACTCGCCCTAGATAGTAGCGCGTGAGCACGTAATATGCGTATGTGGTCGGGCAGCAGTATCGTCCAAAGGCCAGTACCAAGGCCAAACGGGCTGGCCTGTTGTCCTCTGGAGTGTTTTTTCTGCATGACAAAGCGCGGCCACATACGTCAACTGTTACAAAGAACACGTTGGCGAAGTTTGGGTGGACAGTGTTGGAACACCCACCGTATAGCCCTGATCCATCGCCATGCGACTTCCATCTCTTTTGGTCCGTTGAAGAAGGCATCAAAGGGTCGGCGCTTCCACTGGGACAATGACGTCATGGACAATGTTCGCAAATGGTTCCGATCTCAACCAACGAGCAGGGTATTCACCGCTTGGTGAAACAGTGGGACAAGTGCTTGTGTAACTTTGGAGATTACGTTTGAAATAAACCTTGTTGATTTCATTCTGTGGCCATGGGCGTAACTTGGACCTAATTTTGAGGGGCAGAATCAAACTGGGCCTAATTTTGAGGCTGCAGAATCACACTGGGCTTAATTTTGAGGGGGCAGAATTAAACTGGGCCTAATTTTGAGGGGGCAGAATCAAACTGGGCTTAATTTTGAGGCGGCAGAAGCAAACTGGGCTTAATTTTGAGGGGGCAGAATTAAACTAGGCCTAATTTTGAGTGTGCAGAATGAAACGGGGCTTAATTTTGAGGGGCAGAATCAAACTGGGCCTAATTTTGGAGAGGCAGAATTAAACTGGGCTTAATTTTGAGGGAGAAGAATCAAACTGGGCCTTATTTTGAAGGGGCAGAATCAAACTGGGCCTAATTTTGAGGGGGCAAAATGAAACTGGGCTTAATTTTGATGGAGCAGAATCAAACTGGGGCTAATTTTGAGCCGGCAGAATCAAACTGGGCTTAATTTTGAGGGGGCAGAATGAAACTGGGCTTAATTTTTGATGGAGCAGAATCAAACTGAGCGTAATTTTGAGGCGTCAGAAGCAGACTGGGCCTAATTTTGCGGGGGCATAATTAAACTGGGCCTAATTTTGAGGGGACAGAATCAAACTGGGCCTAATTTTGAGGGGGCAGAATGAAACTGGCCTTAATTGTGAGGGAGCAGAATCAAACTGGGCCTAATTTTGAGACGGCAGAATCAAATTTGGGCCTAATTTTGAGGCGGCAGAATCAAACTGGGTTGAATTTTGAGGGGGAGAATTAAACTTGCGCCTAATTTTGAGGGAGCAGAATCAGACATGGTACCTAATTTTGAGGGTGTAGCATTAAACTTGGGGCTTAACTTCGGGGAAGAGACTCGGAAAGTTTTCCATCCCGTAGAAACAGCGTCCAGGATTATTTGCTAAGTAACTGTGACGTTTGCGAAATTACAAATATTACCCTTTAATACTTCACTCCTCAAGTCCCCTAACTTGTAAATTTTAATAAACCCGAAATTTTCTTGGGGGGGGGGAGTGACCCCCTTGCCACCGATAAGTGTTACGCCTATATCTGTGGCTCCTGTTCCGTTTCCATTTGATCCACTCTAATATATAAACACACACACAAACACACACAAATATATATATATATATATATATATATATATATATTATATATATATATATATACACACACATATATACGTATATACATGCGAGCACATGTGTGTAGACAACATAGGAGAAAGATCAAATAAACGAAAGTAATAGAAGATTATGGTAATTTTTATCTTGTAGTCGGCAACACTGTGTTCGAATCCTACTGGTTGTTTCATAAACATAAATCACCATCAATGCTGAACATCTCTCTCTCCTCCCTTTCTCCTCTTTCTCCCTCTCCCTTCGTTTTTTCTCTCCTCTACTGACAGCCTCATTCTCTTTTTTAAAAGAGTGTTTGCCATTGCGTATGAATTTATCAGTCAGAGCAGAACTGATTTGATTGCAACTTTTAAGCTTGCCCATACGAACATCGTGGGAAACAGAAGGTGTGGATATACAAGCGTGCGAATAACAGATGTTCGCTCAACTTTCATGTTCCTTTTTCAGTGTCATTGAAGTAGGAAATCCAATTAATGCAAATTTAACAGACAAGGGGTAAAAATCAACTTTCATGCACTGACTCATTATTTATTTATTTATTGCTATTTTTTGTGAATACTTTACTTCTTCAGTTATTTCGTTAACATTGACACACGACATTTGATTTCACAGGAAGCAGACGAATGGAATTTCTTTCTCAGTAGCGTGGTGTGCCTAGAACAGACAATTCAGATTTTTTTCTGGAGAAAAAGTGGTAGGCAAACGCTTTCTGAAATGTCTTGCAGGGGGAATGTCACATTTCAAAAATATCTTATTTTTCAGATAACCTTAGTAGTACTGATAAAAATAACAAAACGTCGCCCCTTTGTCCACAACCTTTAAGAACGTAAGTTTTAAAAATGAGTTAAAACAGTAGAGTGTGATTGGAAACAAGACATACGGAGAGAAATCCATTGTTTATTTTTGCAATAACTGGCGCGAACTTACGCGCCACTTGTGCAAGGGCAATATTGATGGTTTTAATGAATTCGTTATGTCAGAAATGAAAAAGAATAGCTACTTATCGTTTTGAGTACTGAGTTGCCACTTAAGAAGATATATAAATCGTAGGGTGGTTCTTTCGGAAACTGTTGAAACAGCGGAGATGAAATATCGTGTATTTTAAGAACTAACACAACTAGTTTAAAGTGACAAAAAGTTTCCTTGTCTATTGGAGTGAAATATTGAAAGTCCATAACCAATGTACTTTCAAAACTGCAGTAACTCTAAAATTATCAACTACGTACATATGCAATTTGGTGAAGTATACTATATCACCTTAATATTATATTGGCCCGTCCATATTCCCGTAACATTCAACTACGACAACATAAGCTTTTTCGAGCACGACAGATTCTCCGGGAAATCATGAACACCAGGAACGCCCAGACACATAGAGACCAAATGGGTGAAAATCCCACCAAGACAGGAAATGATTCGATCGACAGCACAGTAAGACTAATCGGTACTGGACTAACATTTTAAAGTGGGATTCGAACCACTACGTGTCTCCACCGGGTATCGAACCCAGGACCCCTTGATTAAGCCACCACACCATCGGAGAGGCCCACCCATCAACACTAAGACTTCCTGCTTCCCGAATAATTGACACATATTACCGATACAATATCTCAGTTTGAAAGTGTTGCAGTACGTCTGTAAAGTCATAGTTGTGGATGCCTCATGGAGATTTGTGCAACATGGATGAAACGGTCTCTAGGTTTTTATTGGTTGATTGCTTTGTTTATTTCACTTCGCTTTTCTGCCACTTTTGGCTAATCCTGAAAATGGAAAGGAGTGATGATATGATAAAATTGATGAAGGGACACTAACAAAAAAACACCCATTCCCAGGACTGTATTCGAACCTAGGACCCGTGGCGTCGTAGCGCGCTGTGCTAACTACTCTGCCACGACGGTCGGCGCGATATGTAGGTCCACGCGAAAATCTCCTGTGTTCTCTCTGCACAAACTCGTCTTGTAGGATGAACCATTCTCTCTCCCAGAACAAAAATATGGTACAGGCAATGTCTATTGTTTTCGCAGAAAATTTGCTACAGGTTTCTGAAGTTTTCAATAACTGTGCTTGCTTCTTGATAGGCCGAGACATAGGTTTGTCTCCTATAATACAGCAAGAACGTGGGTACTCACTTTTCCGCTTCACCTGCTCACTGTTTCAGCCACACCCAACCGTAAATCGAAGAAAACAGCTTTCGAAGCCAGGAACCCCCTCTTGTGAATTATACAACAGTCCTCGCGACCGCTTCGAACCCATAAATATCTTATACAAGATCCCCAATGCCAGAAAAATATGTCACTCTCTATCAAATGTAGCAGTCAATTCGCTACTTTATCTCAAGCTTGGAATATCGTAAGGCTGCATTATAACTGTAAAACGTCAAAGTTTGTTTCTTTGCTTTGTGGAATTATGGTTTCTGAAAGTGTTTTGGAAAAGGTACAAATGCATATTTGTTTGCTCATAGCCCATGCAACGGAGGAAATAATTGTAACAACGAAAAGAAGGGAATCCCCGGAAGATGCCTGCCTCCACCCGTATACATTTGAGGGTATGTATGCACTTATGTTCTGGTACCTAAAAAGACCAGACATTCTTTTCCACGAAATATCGGTTTCCCCCTTTTTCATTTCCTCGTGACTTTATTTGGTTTGATTGATTTGGTATTTTAAGTCCACTTTATGTACAATAAGGCTAATCGGGACTGAACCTACAGTTTAAAGTGTGCCTCCACGGGGTATCGAACCCAGGACCCCTTGATAGCGACGCTACCACTGGGGTTGTTCGGTAATCCAGAACAAACCCGGTTTACAAAGTTTGTTAATATGATACTTGTATTGCGGTCGTGTTCTTATGTATGTAGTGTGTTTCAGTACGTATATTTGACTGAGATAGCGTTAGGAGTTGAGTGTGACCAGTGATGTGCCGTAGACTATAAGTTTACGTCTACATGCGTTGTCTACACGTAATCTACGCGTAGATTACATTGGGTTGTAGTTTACATGGACTACGTAGACAATCTAAAGTGCATTAAAATTAATTTTCAAGGGTTTCATGAAAAGAAAGTGACATTTTCAACTATATTTGTTCCTAACGAAATGAAAAGAATCCAATTTACAGCAAAATTTCTCTTCTCTTATATCATCAACTATGCAAGAAGATAAATAGTATGCAAAAACCAACAACAGATGGCAGTCGTGAGGCAAGAGTGGTGTTTTCCCCATAAAACACTAGAATATTTCCTATATTAGGTATCTTCCTAGGTGAGAAATTGTTCGAATTTGGAAGAAAGAGTATGAAAAGTTATACACACACATCAGCAACTGATACGCAGTATAATTTTGTTTTAATTCCACGACGCCCTTTGTTAAGTTATCACCTTTCGCCATGTTGTTTACATAGATTACGTAATCTACGTGTATAAAATAGTCTACGTGTAGAATGTAGACTATCGTTGTTTACGCGTAGACGCACATCACTGAGTGTGACGTTGTGTGGACGTGCTCTCATGTTGTATTGTTGTTTGGTGTAAGTGTGTGAAGGGAGAGTGAAGATTAATTGATTAAAGGTAATCAAGGCAGGGAGAAGAAGTTAAGTGAGAGGGTTGAGAGTTTGGACTTTGGCTTAACTATGAAGTGTGATGGTAGTGTCAGATATAAGGGGAATATATGTTGTGTGAGCGTTTTGAGATAGGGGGCATGGTATGTTGAGAGAGCGTCATTATTGACTATTCTGGAAGCTCCAGGAGTTGTTAATCCTGGGATTTGTCAGGATAGCATGGTTATGAAAGATGAAGGTGACAGAAAATAGTATTTAAAGGAAGTGGGTAAGTTAAGAGTTCTAGATGTGTGTGTAATTCTGTCTGGTTTTGGTGAGATTCGTTTGGCATGTTTATTTTCCTTTCTGGGTTCAAATCCTAAATATCCCGAATTGAATTCTTTGGATGTTATCTTCATGTGATTCTCCCGGAAGCGTTGGTGGTCTGATGCGTTCTCTCGCAGCTTCCTCTTGGCGTCCAGTTGGGATGCTGTGAGACCCTCCTCCAGAAGCTTCCGGCGGCTGCTCCGGATCTTCTGCTTGAGGTCGTTCTTCTCTTTCCACTGCCCGACCCTGTGGCCGAGTGGTTAGCACATCGCGCTGCGACGCCAAGGGTCCCGGGTTCGAATCCCGGTCGGGCTTGGTTGTTTGTGAATGTCCATTCATCATTTTCATCATTTCATCACTCATCCCCATCTTCGCAAATTAACCAAGAGGCACAAAACGCGAAGTAAAATAAACTAAATCAATCAATCAATCAATCAATCAATTCTCTTTCCACTGGGGTCATCTTGGTGAGGACGGGTAGCAGGAACTTGCCTTTCTTTTAGCCTTTCGGAAATTATTATAACACACATGTTTCTTGTACTCGATTGTGCGGAATGGTGTAGTGAATAATAAGTTAAAAATACAACATTAAAATGTTTCGGGAAAATCCGCCATCTTGTAAAATGGTGGCAAAGATCTGCTTCTTGAGATATTTGAGAATTTTGCTATAAGTTTTTGTTGTGTCTGTGTGTGCATATTTTTCTCTAAAGCACATGTCTCAAATGTGATACCAATTGAAACTTTGAAACAATTTTTATCCTTCAAACGCAATGCTGAAAAGGAAGGAAGCAAAGAGGCGACAGTATGGCTCCAAGCAGTATTATTGTTAAGCTGCCAACCACCTTGAGCGATGAATGGCCTTTGGTTTGGGTTTCGACTCCAACAAGAGAAAGTTCTGTTGCGCCAGTGGCGAGGATGAATCACGAATTCCAACCGGGAAGTTGGTTTCTTCATTTCTCTAAATTTGAAGACTGCCTACTGGCTCTGCTAATAGTAATCATTATAGTATTTGTGGGTCAGGCCAACCGTTTATTAAGAGCTTTCCTTTTCCGCCATTTTCCAAGATGGCATATTTTTTCCAAATAGATTGGAAGGGGAATTTTTAAAATAAATACTTATTTCGGCATCGTTTATTTACTCTACTATCATAGAAGTTCGGTAGATGGCACGCGAAACACCAGTTACTTCGGTAACACTTTACTATACCGGAGACGGATTTCTTAAAAATTTACAGGAGAAAGTACTTACGCAAATCATTTTCTGTAGCGTTGTTGATGTTCGGGAATATAGTTTTGATCCATTTTAATGCGAATGCATGTGGTTTTCTACGAAAATCTATTTCCGACGCGCTGTTTCTGCTGCCGCCATTTGCTTTCTGCACGAGAGGACAATACGTGCTATTGCTGCTGCTACAACATGATGAGTTCAGGATGCATCGTGAAGTTGTTGCCGGGTGTGGAACATGCCGTGGAATTTGTAATTCCGACGTTGTCCTTATATGCTAAATTGAACGAAAGTAGTGGTAATGGAACCTAACCTAACCTAGTAGGCATACCTCGTCCCCGTGATGGTTCGTGGGGCTATCGTATGTAAGAAATAGACATTATTTCACCTAAAGAAATGTTATGCAACGCAGAATAGTACGTTATCAATGTAAAAAATTGCGAAATAAATTATTGATAGGTGTCTCCGGTATAGTAAAGTAGTACCGTTACTTAATTTCTCTGTTTCAAGAAAAGCTTTTCCCATTTCTGTAGTGTGAGTTTCTTAGTTAATGGTGATTAATCATATTCATTGAACCTATTTTTTGTGGGATTACCGCCTGTTCGTATTACTTTATGTAGAAAGGGATTTGTTTATATTTCGATTATTTTTGGTTGTAATATTTTATAATTACACATTACACTGCATTATTAGTATTTCTAAGTTACTGGGAAATGCGAAAAGCACTTTTGCTCCTGAAGTTGAACATGGAAATAGTTTTTCCGTATCAGGCTCCAATTTCTAGAAAAGGGAAAATATGATTTTTTTTCTTTTGAGCATAATCTTATATGTCTATTTATATTTCTGTTCTAGCAGATGGTATATCGAAACTTCGACCAATTGTTTAGCATTTATTCACCACTCTTCTATTTTTCTCTGTTTTCTTATCATCTACTCTTCTCTATTTTCTATTCCATTCTCCTCTCTCTTCTCCTGTCGTCTTTTCTCTCCAGTTTTACTTTTTTCTGTTCTCGCCTTCTCTTCTAGTACACTTTCTTCTCTTCTTTTCATTCCTCTTCCTCTTCTCGTCTTCTATTCGGCTGTCATCTTCTGTCTACACTTCTTTCATCTACTCTACTCTTCCATATTCTGTCCTTTTAACTCTTTCATTTTTCCTTTCGTCTACTGTTCTCTTCTCTTCCTCCCCTTCTATCCTATATCCCCTCTTCTCTTTCAGTCTGGTCTCTCATCTTTTCTATTCTCCTCTATCCTCTTGTCATCACTCTCCTTTAATCTATTCTTCTCTCTCCACTATCTTTTCTTCTACTCTACTGTCCTCTCTCATCTGTTCTATTCAATTCCTCTTCTAATTTATTCTGCTATCTCCCCTTCTGTCATCTGTTCTCTACACTCTCCTTTCTTCTACTCTTCTCTTCTGTCTTGTTTTCTTATCTTCGTTTCCTCTCCTTCCTTTCTCTCCAGTCTTCCTTCTTCCACTCTACTTTTCTATTCTACTCTCTTCTCTATTTTTCCTTCTCTTCAAAAAGAGAATTAAATTATATACCTCATTGTTTCGATCACTGAGACTGTTTAGTTCCACTTCGCCACAATATTGTAATAACGTCTTTCATTTCTGTCTCATTTCGGAGAACACAACCACCCTCTATCCTGCTATCTCTCCATTCAGAACACAATTTCATTCCACTTCATCAACGCGGCGAGGCAGAATTGAGCAATCTCTCGGGGAAAGAAGTAATCAGCTTGTCCTGAATGCAACACAACTGTCGGAGACGACAGAGAATACCTCAGCTTCAAATTTCAGTTTTTTGTCAACTGTTTTGGCTTCGTTCAAACTTTAGGAGATTGATTCGAGACATTGTTTCGAGTCCTGAATGTTGATTGGTTCGCTAGATGGCAATCCAAAATAAGGCACATCACGTACAATCGTATTTCGAACACGAGACAGATTACTCGTGTATGATACATAAAGTAAAAAATATTAAAATGTCCTAATTATAAATTCAGGAAGCTAATGCATTAGAGTAAATATCAGTGTAACGAATTAGTTTCAGATAAATAATCATCCTTTGTTTTTGTTTCGTTTCGATATTATAAAATACTATATGAACTAAGAGACTGGATACTCACAATGTCCAGTTCGGATCTATTGACTTTATGAATATTCATTATTGTATATACGGGTGACTGGTAATTAGATGTATTCCCTGAAAGGGGTTAAAGTAGAGACAATTTGCAATAAATTTGACCATATGATACCCCGTCCGAAAATTAGTAGTTTTCGAGATAATCGAGTTTCTATTGTTTTTTTCTAAAAATGACAATTTTCCACATAAAAAGATGAATTGAGAAAAAACTGATAATTGTAGGGAACTTATTTAAGTGTTTTCTAATAGCTAACAAACAAGTGGTTCGTTTAGAAACAAGTTTTTTCCAAATAACAATCACATGTAAGTACCGGGTGGGTCTAAACTTACAAGTGATGATAAAAAAATGCACTCTTAGTTTACTTGGCAACGTATTAATAACAAAAATGGTATGACACGAACCGTACAAATTACATAAATTACTTTCTTGAGTCATCAGCTATCCAACAAGGTACAAATGTTGCTAACATTTACATTTGTGTACAAGAAATAATACTTCATTCATCTTCATGTATATGGAATCAATGAACAATACAATTAAAGAACATTACACGTCTTGCTCAAAGTGGGCACCTCCGTTACGAATGCAGGCACTTAAGTTTTTACGGGTCATTTGGTCTCTTAATTTGTGATGTGATGGTGGCCTTGACGTGTTGACCAGCTATTAAGATCCTCTCCCTGAGCTCTTCTTGCGAGTTTACCGGTGCCTTGTCATGTGGCTCCAAATGTAAAAGTCGCAAGGCGTCAAATCGATCGGGGGATCGAGCTGGGCAGTCATCATGCTGATAAATCATGTCACGTCTTGTAGCTAGAGGCACATCCTCCAACAACATTGCCATCCCGTTCCGCAAAAAATGTTCATAAGTGATGCCATTTAAGATTTGGGGCAGGAAAAATGGCTCGATGAAATGATTGTTGATTACGCCCATCCATACTTCTGCCTGGGCGTGCGACAGTGGCTGGATGAAAAGTACCCAAAGAAATGGATTGGCCGAGGCGGACCGATTCCCTGGCCGGCTCGATCCCCCGATTTGACGCCTTGCGACTTTTACATTTGGAGCCACATGACAAGGCACCGGTAAACTCGCAAGAAGAGCTCAGGGAGAGGATCTTAATAGCTGGTCAACACGTCAAGGCCACCATCACATCACAAATTAAGAGACCAAATGACCCGTAAAAACTTAAGTGCCTGCATTCGTAACGGAGGTGCCCACTTTGAGCAAGACGTGTAATGTTCTTTAATTGTATTGTTCATTGATTCCATACACATGAAGATGAATGAAGTATTATTTCTTGTACACAAATGTAAATGTTAGCAACATTTGTACCTTGTTGGATAGCTGATGACTCAAGAAAGTAATTTAAGTAATTTGTACGGTTCGTGTCATACCATTTTTGTTATTAATACGTTGCCAAGTAAACTAAGAGTGCATTTTTTTATCATCATTTGTAAGTTTTGACCCACCCGGTACTTACATGTGATTGTTATTTGGAAAAAAACTTTTTTCTAAACGAACCACTTGTTTGTTAGCTATCAGAAAACGCTTAAATAAGTTCCCTACAATTATCAGTTTTTTCTCAATTCATCTTTTTATGTGGAAAATTGTCATTTTTAGAAAAAACTATAGAAACTCGATTATCTCGAAAACTACTAATTTTCGGACGGGGTATCATATGGTCAAATTTATTGCAAATTGTCTCTACTTTAACCCCTTTCAGGGAATACATCTAATTACCAGTCACCCTGTATAACTCTATATGAAGTTTTATATCATGGTCATCTGTAAAAGTATAGTTACAATTTCAGCATAAGTAATATATTCGGAATCGAATATCATGCCATTTCTTCCAATGACAACATATAACACATTGCATTCTAAATGCCTAATTTTCAAAATACAGTAAAACCTCGTTAATCCGGACTAATGAGGGATAAGTTGACCGGTTTAACGACAGTTCGGATTAACTGAAATAACCTAAAAGAACAGTAGAAAGTGCATTAAAACTCCGTTTATAGCAACAAAACACGTTTATTATGGTGTATTTAAAGGACATATGCCTAAATACACTATACAGTACAGTACAAAGTCTGCGCGAAACATAATTTCATCAGAGGTTGACTGCCTTTTCTTTGGGAAGTTCTCTTGTTGACTTCTAGCTACATTTAAAATCTTGCATTCTGCTTTTTTCTATTTTCTTTCCTTTTGAGCCTTTTGCCTGCCCGGATTTGGCAAAGTCCGGCTCATCGAGGTCCGGATTAACGAGGTCTTTACTGTACTTAAAGAATGAACCCTAAATGTCACAATGGTAATTTGTAAAAATATCTCTTTAGTTCAGAGTGAGAAATACTTCCAAAACAGACCTTAAAGACTTTTGAGTCTAACGAAAAACAGCTCCCAGTCTAAATCCCTGTACCCTGAAATGTGAAAGGGAATTCAAATAGAAACCCATAACAGCAGCAGCGTACACAGAGTATTTTCTTACAGGAAGTTGCCAGACAGGAACACATTCTTTCAAGGATAATTCGCCTTTCGTCCTGCATCTGCTGTTCTCCTGCAGAAAGGAGCGCACAGAAAGAGATACAAATGAAATTATAACTCCATTAAGCCTTGTTTCCATGATTATGAAAAACTAAATATGCTGACCAAGGCAGTAATTTATTTTATTAAAAACATAAACTAACGTAACGTTTCAACCTTCTAGCAAGGTCTTCTTCAGACTCTGTATCAAGCACAAAAGTAACCAGATACAACAAGAAGGGTAATATATATACACAAACATTACTCCCTCCAGACTATTTAGAAAGTTGTTTGGAACTTTCTAGCAGATGACTTTCACTTTCCAACTTTACTTTCACCTAAAAGGCTAAACACAATTACTTCCATATAGAATGTGGTTGGACTTTTTAATCTCACGCTCTTTTCCCTTCATTTTTCTTCCTTCTCCTCTCCTCTTTTTCTCTTGTCCTTTCCACTCTTTCCAACATCTTCTTCCATTCTTTGTTTAACTTCAGTCCCCCATTCCAGTTCATTGTGTCTTCTTCGCCTTTCTTCTCTATTTCCTTGGCTTCCTTCCATTTTCTCACTAGCATTCTCTTCTCCCTTCCTATTTGCTTAGCCTCATCCCACTCTATGTCATGTCCTGTTTCTCTCGTGTGTTTAAATATTGCATTTCTCTCTCTCTTAAGTCGTACATCATCCCTATGTTGTTTCAACCTGTCTTTCAGCCTTTTTTTCGTTTCTCCTATGTACACACTCTGACATTCTTTACATTTTACTTCGTAGATAATCCCTTCTTCTTCCTCTTCTCTGTTTTCCTTTTTCTTGTTAGCATTCCTCGCTATTCCTAAGATGCTTCTCCCTCCCTTCCTGTAAGTTTTAATTCCTGCTTTCCTAAGCACTTTGCATATCTTTTCTGTGGTCTTCCCCATACTCCTTATTCCAAACCTTCTCTCCTCTTTTTCTTTCTCTTCCAATTCTCCCCTGCCCGTTTTCTTACTTCTTCTGTTTATTGGAACTTGAAATAGAAGAAGAAGACAAGTTAAGCTATCTAGATATATTGATGAAAAGGAAAAGAGGACAAGAAATTGAAACCACTTGGCATCAGAAGAAGTGTTCAGCAGGGGTATTCTGCCACAAAAGAAGTGATGTAAGTGAGGTGACAAAAATAAATTTTATAAAGAATATGGAGGACAGAATCAAGAAAATATGCATGAAAGAATGTGAAAAAGAAGGCAAAATAAATAGCCTATGGAAACAGCTGGAAAAGAATGGCTATGAGAAGCAGGATAGACTGGACATAAACAGAAGAAGTAAGAAAACGGGCAGGGGAGAATTGGAAGAGAAAGAAAAAGAGGAGAGAAGGTTTGGAATAAGGAGTATGGGGAAGACCACAGAAAAGATATGCAAAGTGCTTAGGAAAGCAGGAATTAAAACTTACAGGAAGGGAGGGAGAAGCATCTTAGGAATAGCGAGGAATGCTAACAAGAAAAAGGAAAACAGAGAAGAGGAAGAAGAAGGGATTATCTACGAAGTAAAATGTAAAGAATGTCAGAGTGTGTACATAGGAGAAACGAAAAAAAGGCTGAAAGACAGGTTGAAACAACATAGGGATGATGTACGACTTAAGAGAGAGAGAAATGCAATATTTAAACACACGAGAGAAACAGGACATGACATAGAGTGGGATGAGGCTAAGCAAATAGGAAGGGAGAAGAGAATGCTAGTGAGAAAATGGAAGGAAGCCAAGGAAATAGAGAAGAAAGGCGAAGAAGACACAATGAACTGGAATGGGGGACTGAAGTTAAACAAAGAATGGAAGAAGATGTTGGAAAGAGTGGAAAGGACAAGAGAAAAAGAGGAGAGGAGAAGGAAGAAAAATGAAGGGAAAAGAGCGTGAGATTAAAAAGTCCAACCACATTCTATATGGAAGTAATTGTGTTTAGCCTTTTAGGTGAAAGTAAAGTTGGAAAGTGAAAGTCATCTGCTAGAAAGTTCCAAACAACTTTCTAAATAGTCTGGAGGGAGTAATGTTTGTGTATATATATTACCCTTCTTGTTGTATCTGGTTACTTTTGTGCTTGATACAGAGTCTGAAGAAGACCTTGCTAGAAGGTTGAAACGTTACGTTAGTTTATGTTTTTAATAAAATAAATTACTGCCTTGGTCAGCATATTTAGTTTTTACAAATGAAAATACAAAATTTATATTTTTATTACCGTCGCTTTTTTTTAACTTATGGCTTATCGCGGCTAGGAGGATGAGCGATGATTAGATTAAAGCTGAGGAAGGGACACTCACAAAGAATACCAATGCTGAGATTCGAACTGAGGAACCTCGTTGGCGAGATCTGGGAGAGGGAGGGAGAGAGCGATGGACGGAGAATTGATGTATTACAAATCACGGTAATATAATAAGGTATGGGATTCGATTTTATACAAAAATAACAATTTAATCCATAACTCAAAATATCATAACACGACAAACTCCATGCTTGACAACCAAATCAACAAAAACAAATGAATATCTACCTAGGTACATACAATGATATTATAAGATCGTAGATTTCTCAGAATTTACCTACTGCAAGAATGATATACAAAATGGGAAGGTATACAAAGAGATATAGACAAGCATAGAGATAAAGATAGAATACTATGGAAATGGATATAGAAGAGAGAGTGAGCGAGTACTACAAAAATATATAGTGATAAAAGAATGGGAACATAGAAACAAAGAGAGACGGGGTTCTAGAAAAAGAGAGATAGAATAAGTAATTTAGAAAGAGAAATATTAAGAGTAAGATATATATATATATATATATATATATATATATATGTGTATATATATATATATATATATATATATATATATATATATATATATATATATATATAATGAAAACAGAGAGATGTAGAGAAAGTGAAAGTAAGAAAGAGATGGCAAATATAAAACGAAAGCAGAGTGAAATATAGGAAGATATACAGGGTGTTTCCCGGCTGATGATACAAACTTTCAGGGATGATTGAGAAGGGCACATGTATCAATGTTAGATAAGGAACCCTGGTCCGGAAACGACTTAATCGAAAGTTATAAGCGAAAATCGGTGTATCAAGATGTAATACTTTTATTACCTGCACAAGTTGCACAAGCTGCTACATTCACAAGAGTTGTTCAAAGTGGCGTCCCCACTTGATTTCTTCTTGTGGGGTCATGTGAAAAGTCTTGTGTGCGAGTCACCTGTCGAGACTGCAGAGGATCTCCCGGCAAGAATTCTCGCTGCCTGCGACATTGTTCAAACGACCCCGGGGTTGTTCCAAAGGGTACGCCAGAACTTTGTGCGACGATGTCATGCCTGCAGGGAAACATGGGGACTCCACTTTGAACAACTGTTGTGAATGTAGCAGTAGCAGCTTGTGAAACTTGTGCAGGTAATAATAGTATTACATCTTCATACACCGATTTTCGCTTATAACTTTCGACCAGGGTTCGTTATCTCAAATTGATTCATGTGCCTTCTCCATCATCCCTGAAAGTTCGTATCATCAGCCCGGAAACACCCTGTATAGAAAGAAAGAGAGATTAATATAGAAAGAGAAATAGGAATAAAGTAAATAAGATAAGAGTAGTACATACAAAATAGAGAAATAGAGAATAAAAGAGATACCGTTATAAATAACATAGAAATAGCAAAATATAGAAAGAAATGGAGACGAAAAGAGAAATATGACACGAGATATGGAAAGAGAGAGAGAGAGAGTGGAACAGAAAGATCAATATACTCGTAGAAGAGAGCGGAGAGGAAGTTCATTCGGCTTCGTTTTCGGACAAGACAGCCTCCGGTAAATTTTGGGAGCTAGCTACGGGACGGGTCGATATTCGAGGACCCGAAATCTCCCAGCGCGCGGAACACGACCCACAATCCTTTTGGTCACGAGCTGGTTGAATTATCCAGGGTTCGCATCCCTAGAATAAATACTCACGGTTTGGTCGCCATGCTCTGAAGAAATCCTCCCATGATGCAATTTACTGGATAGAGAGCCAATGTGAGGAAGCTCATGATTACATTAGGATGATGTTCCTAGCCGTTCGTTTCGCGAGAGAATGAGAATGGTTTCTCGCCCTCGCGCAGCGAATGAAAACAAACTCGACTGTTTCCGCGTTAAACTCATTTACGTCCTTGGAGAATGGGTACCCGTGTGGGTTTCAAAATGTCTTTCATAAAGAGATAGTCAAAACCGTATTGATAGTGACAAAAGTTAGCAAGCAAAGAAGCTAGGTGTAATGCACATCAGCGTAAAGATTCGATTCTGGTGAATATATAGATATTTTACTAATTAGAAATAATGTAAGAAAATCGAGTATTTTGTCAGTAAACGAATGAAAAATTTAAGCCCTCGGAACATTGGCGGTTTTAGCCCACATGTAAGTAAATATGAAGATATCTTACGTGATGAAAACTGTTGGTAGAAGGTTATCGTTTGTTACTGTGACAGCAGTTAGGAAACAAAATACTGAGGTCTGTTGTATATCAGTGTAAAGACTCTATCGATGTTCCTGTACGAAATTGTTGACGTGTTTCCTGTAAAACTATCCGATTTTCTTATGTTATTTCTTCACTAGAGTGCGCGTCAACGGCTGAACAGCAACAGCGAATCAGAGACGTTCGGCGTTGCCTATATCCGTGCTCTTGTGACAAGACGTTTCTCTCAACAACGCTGTCTCTCTTCTGTGTGAGATTTCGACATGGCACCGCTGGAGTGCGCTGCTTTTGGCTATCGCCATATGCAGGAGATTTGACGCGCACTCTAACTCCTTATCCGTGAGTAAAATATTCAGTTATTCTCCAGAATCTAGTCTTTATATTGATATACGGTACACATCATCCTACTGTTTCGTAGCTGCTGTCGCTGTAATAAAATTCACACCTTCGAGATCATTTTGCAATGCCGAAGCATAGGGGCTTCACCGCATAAAAAATTGTTTGGAAACATACATCCGGGATACTGGCTCTGGTGACGTCACGCTTAGTCAGTCCATAGCCACACTGAATATGTTGAAAGCATGCCCCGTTGTAACCACTATAATGGTTAACCAATGCAAGTGAGTTATTAATCTAATTGATACCAAAATAAATCCTCAGGCAATTGTCGCCTATTGCAGAACACACGGAATTAAAATTTCTGAAAGCCTGATAGCGTTGACAAACATGTTAAGGGTAGGCAGAATAGATAGGCGGAGCCAGCGAACACACAAATTTATACCCTGTTCCAACTATCTCTGGAGCAAGGCTGCGCATAGCGTCAAGAAGAGAGGGAAATCTATTGGGCAGAGCGAAGCAGTGCACGCTGCTGGGAAGGCTGGTAACTGCTGAAGTCGATCCACCTTCCACGGAATACCGTTCCCTCTCACGTGTTCATTGGTGGAGCCGTCTCGAGTCACTACTTGCCCAGAGACTTGTTCTCGTTCGCCTGCTTCACAGATAGCTGGGACAGAGTATATTGTCTGGATATTCGAAATTGTTTCGTGGATACGTAGGCCTATTAATATGTAGACAACGGCGAAAATAAAACTCCACGAAGATTCACGCGAATCCTCTACAAAGAATTCTAAGCATAATTTATCAGATTTTAGAATATTATTTTAGACATTTCCGCAATATCCAATTAAAATAAATTATATCAAGTTATACACGGAAAAAAATGCAGTGCGACATCATAAATATGGAAGTTCGACATCATGAACTCACCTTTATTTATCAACCAGGAGAGACGAAGTGAAATATTTCCGCAAGTGATTATTTGTCGTTTAAAATGGTTTCAAATAACTAGATGTGTGCCATTAATTTCTTTGTTATTATTATTTAATGAGGTTTATTGAATGTACAGGGTGTCAGAAAAGTCTCGCTCTGTTGGCAAAATGGTAAAATGTACTGTGTTTTGTTCTTTAGTTGCAGTGAGTGATGATGTAACAGAGAGAAGTGTGGAAATCACACAGTTGCGTGAACCTGAATGTTACTCTGTGCCGAGAGGTATCCAATGGGTTACATCTTGAACGAAAACCATCATTATCTCACGCCATCGTGGTAAGATTGCTGGAGAAATTCAGAAGAATGCTTTTGACGCACCCTGTGCGCTCAACAATCTGCGATTCCTCCTACAGCCCTGCTTGAAACTAGACTGAGAAATTATTGAATTATGTATGTACTTTTCGCATACCCTGTAGCAGAGTGGATAAAAATCATGATTTTTATTTTAAAAATTATTTTTGATGATTATTTTTTATTTAAATCGATTTTTTGATTTTGTTTTAAAAAACACACTTAAAATTGCTTGTATGGTTTTGAGCACCATACATACAGATACTGTGTTTTCTATACAAGGGCTTTCTCTGGTAAACAGCCTTGTAAAATATTTGAACAGTTTGATTAAAGCAAATAAAAAATATTTGTAAATATACATTTTCATATTTCTGATACTGCGTACATGAACCTACTATGGAAATGTTTATTGAGTTGATTAATAAAACTATAATAATTTCAGTAACTTTCCTTCCAGTGAAAATAACACTTTCTTGTTGTGCTCTATAATTTGTAACTTACAATATTTTTTAGTCTTTGTAGCTGAATTTTGGTATCAGCTGCCATGTCAAATTACAGTTTAATGATAATGACAGTACTTACAGTTTGACAAGTATTTTGTATATTTTTCTACACAAAATGTTTGCAAATTTTGCCTAAAAAGTTATTGAATTTTAAATCAAGATAAATTTAAGTGTGTTTAGAATTTACATTACATTACATTTCATTTCATATGAGCCTCATCCATCGGTATGTATATTTTCTTTTCCCTTTCTTAGAGCCTAATAAACACCATTAAATGATTACGAGATTACACTCACCAAAAGTGATTCTGATACATATAAGATCCTTACGTACATTATTCAACAAAACATTTTCTTAAAGTGATTTTAATCAGTGATTCTTTTTTTTTAAAAAAAAAACACCTGATTTAAATAGTGATTTAAATCAATCCATTTGCCCTGTAGTACTGTAATATAAATACAAGAGATGAGAAGTGCGGGATACGAGATAGCAAAGATTTATATAAATGACGCGGTCTTCTTTTCTGCACCCATCTAAGACTAATAGCTCGAGCTATTAGGCTTTTAGCAGCCTCGAGTTAAGAAGAAAAATAAACCCCGCATATCCTTCTCAAGGCTTAGGCAAGTGCCTTGGTTCTTCTATTAAGATTAAATGTCTCGCATGGCAGGGGGAGGTTTTGTAACAATTTGACTTAATGAAACTCAAATGAAGATTACTTCTTATGTTCCTTTAAGTTAAATCTTCAGTGCATGCTACCGTATTTCACCCCATAAGAAGAAGGAAGAAGAATGAAGGAAAAAGAGCGTGAGATAAAAAGGTCCAACCACATTCTATATGGAAGTTAATATGTTTAGCCTTTTAGGTGAAAGTACAGTTGACAAGGGAAAGCCACCTGCTAGAAAGTTCTAGAACAACTTTCTAATAGTCTGGAGGGGAGTAATGTTTGTGTATATATATCGTCCTGTTCTTGTATCTTGTTACATTTGTACTTGGTGCAGAGTCTGAAGAAGACCTTGCTATAAGGTTGAATATAATAAAATTAAATTACTGCCTTGGTCAGCATATTGAATTTTTATATCATGGAAACAAGGCTTAATGGTTTTATAACCCATAATCGTCGCAGATTTTATACCAATTCTTTTTGCAAAAAAAGTGGGGTTGCGAGCATTATGTGATTTTTTTTAAGAAAAATTGTTCCAGTATTACCCTACTTAAAAAATATTACTTGTATCATTCCCCCCCTCATTTCATAGCTGTATGATAAAATTCTCAACACTACAGCACACGCTGTGACGTCACGCTACGTAATCTCGAGGCTTCCAGGTCTCCGGTAGCGAAGCTACAAGCACACTGGAAAATTCTACTGCAGTTAAGAATTATAACTAAACTATCAATTAATCAATGATCAAATTCGCGTTTGTCTACTTATCGGCCATTAGGGCTAATAATAATCTATTTAAAATAGGGGGTTTATTTTATAATTGTTTAAATTAAACTTCCATAGCATTTTGCATGGCCGATAATGTTGTGTGTGGAGAAGTAAGATCGTCCTATAACTATTCAACATATACAGGGGGAACACACAATTTATATGTCAAGGTTATTTACTGGTTATTTATCTAAATGTTACACATATTAGAATTCTTGTTACTAGTAGTTATTTGTTACTCCTCTGGTTGTAACAAAACTGGAATTGAAAATAAATATTTGCTTGTAATTTATAATTATTTACTGAGGTCTATCGGTCTCACTACAGGGTACATAGTTTTACGGCTCTAGGAAAATGGGGGTCCAGTTCGCCAATCCAGTGCGTGGTAAGATTTTCGCACATAACTTGTTTCCCACATATTCAAATTACATGGGTAAGTCATACCAGGTAAACTGGTGCAAGATTAACGTGTACAGAATGCTGGTGAATAAAAATTGGGTAGTCCAATCGACGCACATTTCTTCGTGAAGGTTTATCGAACATTTTTTCCGGTCTGGAAAAACGTTAACACATTTGTTGTTATTGTAGCGAAGAAAGAACTTACAAAACTGAAACCTATGTGTCTGAAGATTCTGCGTCGTTATCATTGTTTTTGTTATCAGACGTACCGATGCCAAGATTACGCGATGAAATGTTATAAACCATTTTTTTGGCTGAAAATACAGGGTGCTGCGAATAGACGGCACTTGAAGTCTGCACGCTCCAAGACTTCAGTGCACCTAACTGCATTACGTGTCTTAAGGGACGTAAGGAACTGAAGGTTATGAAGAAAAAGTTACTGGAATATGTTACAGAAACACGCACAAATAACAATAAGTCTCACAAAACACATTGAGCTTGAATCGTTCCGCCGCTGAAGTTGCTTTCATCCTGCTCCTTACTGAGTGGAACCTTACTCATTCAATTAATGTTTGTCATTCTGTTCCCTAGATCCTTACTCATTTGCTTTTTCTTATTTCAAAGTTCATTATATTATTTTCATTCCAAATACAGTAAAACCTCGTTAATACGAACCCCGGTAAACCGGACTTCGCTCAATCCGGACAGGCAAAAGGCAAAAGGCAAGGAAAAAAGCATAATGCAAAGTTTTACATATGGCTAGCAGTCAACTAGAGAACTTCTCAAAGAAAAGGCAGTCAACCACTGATGACATTCTGTTTCCCGCATACTTTGTACTGTACTTGATAGTGTATTTGGGCCTATGACCTTTAAATACACCATAATAAAAATGATTTGTTGCTATAAACGGAGTTTTAATGCACTTTCTACTGTTCTTTTAGGTTATTTCAGTTAATCCGGATTTTTGTTAAACCAGTCAACTTATCCCCCCCATTAGTCCGGATTAACGAGGTTTTGCTGTACGTATTTATAGGAGAATTGAATAATCCACACATCAAGTTTTAGATTGGAAACTATTTAGCTATTCTATATTAAAACTATTCATATCCTGCGCGGGGTGACGTCATACCTTGGAAGAGCACTGGAGAGTTTATTGACCAACCAGTTATGTACCTACCTGAAAACATCAATCACGAATAACAGAGACTGAGATGTCTATGTCAACGAGACAAGAGGATTTATATAAATACTACTATATGTAATAAATATCGACGCAGAAGCGCAAAAAATGATTCTATCTTCTCAACAAGCTTAAATTCTAACTATAAAGGGAAGATACACTCTTCATATATTTGTTTAAAGCATTGAGCATAGAATCAATAAATGTCTTAAGGTTTGAGCAAGTGTTCAGGTAATGACTACTTTCTGAGAGAGATCAGAGAGGCTCTTTTGAAGCAAGGGATAATTTTCCCGTAACATAGGGGATCGTCAATACACGATTTCTATAGCAGCTCAATACTTGTAGTCAGAGCATATTCTACGGTTAAGCGTGTCTATCAAAGAATAAGTGCCATTGGCAACCCTGGATTTTTGTCTATTCGTCGCATATACATAGGATAAAAAATATGTTCAATTGCTTGAAAAGTCGAGAGAAAACGATGGAGAGAAAATGTACGTTACATATACGCTAAGTTTGTTGATATCTGTACAAATACACAGAAATCTGTATATGGACATAGGAATATTGCAAAGAAAGAATTAAATTCTTCCGACAGTTTGAGTTATGGCTCGACTCTGCCTCCAGCGGGAGCCATTAAACACCTTAAGTGAATTCGCTATCTGAATGATATGTAACGAATACCTTCCTCTCTCTCTCTATCTCTCACTGCAATCATCTCTATTTCTCTCCCTCTTTCTCTCTATTTCCTCTCCCCCTTTCTCTCTGAGATTTTGTTTAAGTCCGCTTGATGTCAGAAAGGCTAATCGGAACTGGACCTACAGTTTAAAGTGGGATTAGAAGGTGACATCGTTACTACTACGCTATTGGGTACGCTCTCTCTCCATTTCTCTTGGCCTTCGTTTCTCTTTATCTTCCCCTCTCTCTCTATTTTGTTTCTCTGCTTTTCTTTATCCCTGTTCCTCTTCCTCTCTCTTCCTATTTCACTCTGTCTGTGTTTCTCTCTATTTTTCCTTTTCGTTCTTTCTCTCTCTCTCTCTCTCTCTCTGCGTTTGTGTGTGTGTCCACCAGTGATGTGCCGTACACTATAAGTTTACGTCTACATGCGTTGTCTACACGTAATCTGCGCGAAGATTACATTGGGTTGTAGTTTACGTAGACTACGTAGACACTCTAAAGTGCATTAAAATTAATTTCCAAGGCTTTGATGAAAGGAAAGTGACATTTTCAACTATATTGGTTCTTAACAAACTGAAAAGAATCCTGTTTACAACAAAAATTCTCTTCTCCTCTATCATCAACTATGGAAGAAGATAAATAATATGCAAAGAAAACAACAGATGGCAGTCATGAGGCAAAAATTAGTCTTTTCCCCATAAAACACTACAATATTTCCTGTTAGGTTTCTTTCCTAGGTGAAAAAATGTTCGAATTTGGAAGGGAGCGTATGAGAAGTTCTTTTCACACATCAGCAACTAATACGCAGTATAATTTTGTTTTAGTTCCACGGCGCCCTTTGCTGAGTTATCACCTTTTGCCATGTTGTTTACATAGATTACGTCATCTACGTGTATAAAATAGTCTACGTGTAGAATGTAGATTATCCTTGTTTTCACTGGTGTCCACCTTCTCTCTCTTCTTCCTCCTATATCTCTCTCTCCTCTATTTTGCTTTCTACATTTCTTTCTCTCTTACTCTTTCTCTGTCCCTCTCTCTCCTTCCTCTCTCTCTCTCTGTCTCTCTCTATGTCTTGATCTTTCCTCTCTTTGTCTTCCTCTCTATTTCTGAGTATACATTTCTCAATCTTACTCTTTCCCACTCTCTCTCTGCCTCCCTCTCATTTTATCTCTCTCATTATCTTCCTCCATTTCTCTCTCTCTTACTTTTCCCTCTCTCTTCCTGTCTCTCTATTTTTCTGTCTACATTTCTCTATCTCTCTTCCTTTCTCTCTCTCTTTATATCCCTTTAACACTCTTTCCCTCTCTCTCCGTTCCCCTTCTCTAGTTCTGTGTATAAATTTCTAAATCTTACTCCTCCCCTATCTCTCTCTCTCTTTCCCTCGCTCTTTCGCTGTGCCTCTAACCTTCTTTCTCCCTTCCTCTCTGTGCCTCTCAGCAACGCGCCGTGATATGGAGAGAGCAGAATGTGAAATGAATCCCCGCCCTGGCGCTTTGTGTGCTCATGACCCACTAATATTTGCCGCGTCCGCCGGAAGTATAGTGAGATACGACACGGTTACCCTTTCGGAACCGATCTTGTCAGATGCACGCGAGTTCGATAACTGCGAGTGGCATGTTGCGGAATCCAAAGCGTTTCCCGTCGGAGTTTCAAGTTACACATAAAAGTACCATCATAAAGGTCCACAGTGTCCAGGGGGGGTAGCTCAAACGAGGCATTTTTTGTTTCGAAATTATTCTGTTCGTCAAAAACCATTGCTCCAAAGTCTTCCGAAAATCCTTCATCACTCTTATTTGTTACTAATATTCCCTGACTGAAGTCAGATTGCATGTGAGTAGAAATGTATAATTTTGGGGGGCACTCAAAATTCAAACTCACTTTCATGTAGCCTGGCTACACAGTCAGTATGACCACATATAAAGATATGTATCTTTATCTGTGGTATGACAATATGTCCATTTGTTTTTGTACCTTGTCCATGTGTGTCACGAGTAAGGAAAGGATTTTAAGGTGAAAAATTATGGTAAGGAAAGGGAAAAAAGATTCAGAAAATGTTTTCAAATAGGTTACAATGCTCTCTGTTTCTGCGCCTTCTGTATATAATGAGCGCGGACCGCGTAGAGAACTGTGGTTCTGTCGAATAGGTTTCGTTAAAGTTTGTGTTTTCTCTAACGGGATTTGCTACATTTTCTTGGGAAATATTGGAGCTGCAATGATTATATTACCCCATTTTATATCTCTCGTTCTGCTCTACAAAGTGAGGCTATAAGATTTTATGTGGCTGCTCAAGAAGAGTGAAAAATCATTTATTCCTATGTCCAACTTTTTGAGAAAAAAATAAAAGAAATGAAAGGAAAAGATGCTGAAGCGTCGAAGAGGGGATAAAAAGAGGATACATGTGCTAATCTCATGAAAAGGTGAAACCAAGTGTGTTCATTTTACTCGATTTCATGTCCTAAAATAAATATCTCAAACGATTGGCATGAAAATAGCTGTATTTTTTTAAAGGTGCTGCACCTTAAAATTCCTTCCCTAGTGATAAGTCTAAGAGGGCTGTGAGGCAAGTTGTGACAGCATGCATTCCATTATTATTATTTTTTCTCATAAAACCGGCCACGAAAATGGCAATATATTCTTATTAGGAATCAAGATTATGTCTTTCAATTTCACTAATTTAGTTCATCCGTTCAAGCAAATCAAGGACAATGAGTAAATGGAAAAAATTAACAATTACAAAACTTAGCCTTCCTGATTATAGTGTTCAATATTCCTTCACATGAACACAATCAATAAAAGAGACAGAAAAGTGACATAAAGTAAACGAAATAGAAATATTGTGTATAACGGCAAATTTATACACACGTCACTTCCCTGAAACATTTAGACGCCCGTGCTTCCTTTGTAAGAGTCCACATCAGTTACAATTATGGTAATTATATTTCTATTTCCCTGAAACATTTAGACGCCCGTGCTTCCTTTGTAAGAGTCCACATCAGTTACAATTATGGTAATTATATTTCTATTTCCCTGATAAATTTAGACGCCCGTGCTTCCTTTGTAAGAGTCCACATCAGTTACAATTATGGTAATTATATTTCTATTTCCCTGATAAATTTAGACGCCCGTGCTTCCTTTGTAAGAGTCCACATCAGTTACAATTATGGTAATTATATTTCTATTTCCCTGATAAATTTAGACGCCCGTGCTTCCTTTGTAAGAGTCCACATCAGTTACAATTATGGTAATTATATTTCTATTTCCCTGATAAATTTAGACGCCCGTGCTTCCTTTGTAAGAGTCCACATCAGTTACAATTATGGTAATTATATTTCTATTTCCCTGAAAAATTTAAAGGCCCGTGCTTCCTTTGTAAGAGTCCACATCAGTTACAATTATGGTAATTATATTTCTATTTCCCTGATAAATTTAGACGCCCGTGCTTCCTTTGTAAGAGTCCACATCAGTTACAATAATGGTAATTATATTTCTATTTCCCTGAAAAATTTAAAGGCCCGTGCTTCCTTTGTAAGAGTCCACATCAGTTACAATTATGGTAATTATATTTCTATTTCCCTGATAAATTTAGACGCCCGTGCTTCCTTTGTAAGAGTCCACATCAGTTACAATTATGGTAATTATATTTCTATTTCCCTGATAAATTTAGACGCCCGTGCTTCCTTTGTAAGAGTCCACATCAGTTACAATTATGGTAATTATATTTCTATTTCCCTGATAAATTTAGACGCCCGTGCTACCTTTGTAAGAGTCCACATCAGTTACAATTATGGTAATTATATTTCTATTTCCCTGATAAATTTAGACGCCCGTGCTTCCTTTGTAAGAGTCCACATCAGTTACAATTATGGTAATTATATTTCTATTTCCCTGAAAAATTTAGACGCCCGTGCTTCCTTTGTAAGAGTCCACATCAGTTACAATTATGGTAATTATATTTCTATTTCCCTGATAAATTTAGACGCCCGTGCTTCCTTTGTAAGAGTCCACATCAGTTACAATTATGGTAATTATATTTCTATTTCCCTGAAAAATTTAAAGGCCCGTGCTGCCTTTGTAAGAGTCCACATCAGTTACAATTATGGTAATTATATTTCTATTTCCCTGATAAATTTAGACGCCCGTGCTTCCTTTGTAAGAGTCCACATCAGTTACAATTATGGTAATTATATTTCTATTTCCCTGATAAATTTAGACGCCCGTGCTTCCTTTGTAAGAGTCCACATCAGTTACAATTATGGTAATTATATTTCTATTTCCCTGAAAAATTTAGACGCCCGTGCTTCCTTTGTAAGAGTCCACATCAGTTACAATTATGGTAATTATATTTCTATTTCCCTGATAAATTTAGACGCCCGTGCTTCCTTTGTAAGAGTCCACATCAGTTACAATTATGGTAATTATATTTCTATTTCCCTGATAAATTTAGACGCCCGTGCTTCCTTTGTAAGAGTCCACATCAGTTACAATTATGGTAATTATATTTCTATTTCCCTGATAAATTTAGACGCCCGTGCTTCCTTTGTAAGAGTCCACATCAGTTACAATTATGGTAATTATATTTCTATTTCCCTGATAAATTTAGACGCCCGTGCTTCCTTTGTAAGAGTCCACATCAGTTACAATTATGGTAATTATATTTCTATTTCCCTGATAAATTTAGACGCCCGTGCTTCCTTTGTAAGAGTCCACATCAGTTACAATTATGGTAATTATATTTCTATTTCCCTGATAAATTTAGACGCCCGTGCTACCTTTGTAAGAGTCCACATCAGTTACAATTATGGTAATTATATTTCTATTTCCCTGATAAATTTAGACGCCCGTGCTTCCTTTGTAAGAGTCCACATCAGTTACAATTATGGTAATTATATTTCTATTTCCCTGAAAAATTTAGACGCCCGTGCTTCCTTTGTAAGAGTCCACATCAGTTACAATTATGGTAATTATATTTCTATTTCCCTGATAAATTTAGACGCCCGTGCTTCCTTTGTAAGAGTCCACATCAGTTACACTAATGGTAATTATATTTCTATTTCCCTGAAAAATTTAAAGGCCCGTGCTTCCTTTGTAAGAGTCCACATCAGTTACAATTATGGTAATTATATTTCTATTTCCCTGAAAAATTTAGACGCCCGTGCTACCTTTGTAAGAGTCCACATCAGTTACAATTATGGTAATTATATTTCTATTTCCCTGAAAAATTTAGACGCCCGTGCTACCTTTGTAAGAGTCCACATCAGTTACAATTATGGTAATTATATTTCTATTTCCCTGATAAATTTAGACGCCCGTGCTTCCCTTGTAAGAGTCCACATCAGTTACAATTATGGTAATTATATTTCTATTTCCCTGATAAATTTAGACGCCCGTGCTTCCTTTGTAAGAGTCCACATCAGTTACAATTATGGTAATTATATTTCTATTTCCCTGATAAATTTAGACGCCCGTGCTTTCTTTGTAAGAGTCCACATCAGTTACAATTATGGTAATTATATTTCTATTGCCCTGAAAAATTTAGACGCCCGTGCTTCCTTTGTTAGAGTCCACATCAGTTACAATTATGGTAATTATAGTTCTATTGCCCTGATAAATTTAGACGCACGTGCTTCCTTTGTAAGAGTCCACATCAGTTACAATTATGGTAATTACATTTCTATATCCAGTGTGCGAATTAAAGGGGGGGATGACGGGGAATTCCCCCTCACAATAAATTCTATCCCCGGCAAAATATTTTTTTTTATCTCTGCCAAGGATATTTTTATCTCCCTCAAATGAAATAAGATTGAAACCATGCCATTTCTTAACTATGTAAGAAACACAATTGAAAAATTAGTGTCGATTAATGGCCCAGTTATTAAATATTTCCCTGCCGAAAAGTATGCAGCCTTGTGGATTAAAGAAGGCCACAATTCTGAAATTGACCAACGTCACCGAGACAAGAGTTCATCGCATTCCAGCAGGCTATTCCCACCTACGTTTTCATGGATAGTGCTGATTCGTTTGCATGTATTAAAGTGCTCAAAACAAACTTATTGATGGGCATTAAGCTTTGACTTGACAATAGAAATTTGGTCAAATTTTCGTTATTTATAGTTTAATAGCTCTTTTGTGTACGGGTGTGAGTTTTTTTTAGAATGTGTGTTTCTAAATTACGTGTAAATGTTATCATAAGGTTTAATAACCTATATTAGAACGAATGCAAGACAATGTTTAGTTTACTAACAAGTGATATATACAAATTTGCATACCCCCAAAAAACATACCTCCAGAAATGAAATCACAATTACGCCACTGAGTGGGCATCCCCCCCAAAGGAAAGAGCTTAATTCGCACAGTATCTATATCGCCTATCCAACACAGTAGTATATAAGAACCTTTCTTGCTCGATCAAATAGGCTGCTAGCCAACACTTGAACGTGAATGTGTCAGTAGAAAAGTTGTTAAAGGTCCAAGAATTTTAAATAAATTCAATTCCGGTCCAGGAGAGAAAATCAGCAAGCGTAAATAGGTTCTGACCCGTAAAGAACCATTTTTTTTTCAGATAAATTTCAATTTGGTACAGGAACATTTTTTTTCGGCTCAATTTAAATTCGGTCCAGGAAACATTTTTTTCTTGATCAATTTAAATACGGTACAGGAACATTTTTACCGGATGAATCTAAATTTGGTCCCGGAACCTTTCTTTAATGATACAATACGCAAATTGGACCGAATTTAAATTGTGCAAGAAAAATGGTTCCGGTCCTGCAGGAGGACCTAATATAACCCATTAGAATTTACGCGTTCCTGTACCTTTAACAACCCTGGTCAGTAGGCCATTTGTCAACATTCCTTTCCCATCTGGTTTCGATTCTACGCCACCTGACACAAAATTCCAAATGTTTCTGTCTTTCCAGGAAGGATTTACGTTCAGAATAAACGCTATAAGGGACAGTCTGTCTCCCCAACAGTAAATCCCTTTGATCGCTCAAGAACTGAGCTCAAAGACACTTTGCGCTCTCAGTTCAATAGGAACAGACGCCCGGCGAAGGGGTTGGGGTAGGAAGGAGCTTAACAAACTCAAGGAAAGGGATTCTTGTTTTTGTCTCGGAAGATTGCGAGAACAAAGTGGTTTTTCCAACCGAAATTCTTGAGGATTTTATAGCACCAATAGTAACTACAAATAAAAAGATTTTGTTTGTGAACATCAATGTTTAAACTAAACTTCTTATAAAGAGAGAGTAATTAGAACAGAACTTATAGTTTTAAAAAGTTTTGAACCACTGTAGAAACAATACAACGTTTCTTTTCCGTTTTCTATCCCACTATAGTTAAACTATCGGTACTAATTTATCAATATTAACTAAATCAATAGACATGATCACAAGTACATATCCAACTGCCATCTCTCGACATTTTGACGAAACTTCAAGTGCACGGGACAATGGTATAAGAACATTTAACTTTCAGGTATTTTTGCAGATATGGACAAACACTAAACACTATTCAAGTTGCCCACAAATGTAAAAAATTGCAAGTCGTCATTTCCAATTATAATCATTCAGTATAGTGCGATAGTATGTGTAAAAATTCTTCCGGATTATAGGTAGCCACTTCGCACGTATATATATTTCCATGAAATAACTTATTTCAGAGGAGAATCCTATCAGAAGTGCAATGCAGATGAGATACGGCGGCCATTTTCAAAATGGCTGTCAGGAAATTGAAACGTTTATATATCTTTCGCATTGGCGTTTCTGGAGGTAGAAATCGACTCATTTTACTAAAAATGAAATGCTAAATACGAAAATTTCAATTTCAAATCTGAACAGTTGAATCCATGGCCGCCATCTTGAAACATGGCCGTTGACCAAAAACACAAAATTACATCGTAACTCGGTTTCTATGCGTCTGAAGTGAAAGTGTAAAGAAACCTTAAGCATAGGAATTACTACAGTTCTGAAGTCATGGTATACTTCTTCTTGCTTTGAGTAGGAAGTTCATAGCAAATTTACTTGCCAACTGATAACAATGTACTATTTTTGGAGAATTCCGAGTATCTTTTAGGTGTGAATTGTTCCAGATTGATGTGGGAATAGTCACTGCAACTCTACTGTTGAAACCTACACGCATGGCCACTTGTTAAGAAGGTATGAAACCGCCTCTGTACTCCACTTGAACACTTCCAATCATCCTGTCGCGAATACACCCTGGTGATCAAGGTCAGTAACGCCTTGCTCGATGGCGCGTAATTTTACGTCCCGTGTGCTACTGACGCGGAACGAGCTTCTCACCACGTCGTGGCAACGCACGTGCCTCAATTTGTCCACCCGGTTGCATTATTCAAGGATATAAAAGGAGATCGATATAGATGACGCAATAACGTAGCCTTCGATAGCGTCAAGGAATCCCTTACTGATAATGTTTACTCACTTAAGAAAGTAGCTCCCATAATTCTTCAGAATGTATTACGGGGAAGCATTTTTCTCTTGCAAAGTTTGCAAGTCGATGCGATTGTACAGCCTTGGCTCATATATAATGTGTGCACACCTTTTCAAGGCCATTTTCAATCAATCAGCTTGGTATATTTTACGTCGGTTTTCTACTTCTTGGGTGAATCGCAACGGTGTGAATAGAAGATCAAAGATCTAATCTGGATTGGGCTTACAGTTTAAAATGGGATCCAAATCATCCAACGAACCTTGGACCTCCTGATTACAGTGCCGCCTCCATGTCATTTATGAGATGAAATGTATTTTTTGTATTTTGATTTGCATTATTTTACTTCTCTTTTTGTTCCACTTTTGGCTAATTTGCGAAGATGAGGATGAGTGATGACATGATAAAACTGATGAATGGACACTCACAAAAATCCATAACCACGCTGGGATTCGTGCCCGGGACCCCTGGCGTCGTAGCGCGATGTGATAACCATTCCGCCACGGGGGCCGGAAAAATATGAAATGGGTGAGGGGTCAAACACCCATCCACATCTTTCCCAGCGTATAAGGGGTATCTTTTGAAAGGGTTCTGAAGCGTCAACCTCTCATCCACCCAGTACTCTCTGGACTGCATACTTGCAGACTAACGATGCTCTGGCGCCTGAACCTCTGTAGGGATTATGTGGTGTCATGCACATATGTTTGTGATTGTCCCTTCATCCGCCTCAACTTATCATCATTCATCCTCATCGTCGCCATTACCTAATAGAAGCAGAAAACCGACATAAACTAAACAAAACTAAACTTTCTTTATCAGGATTCGAACCTTGAACCTCTGTAATGTGTTACTGAGCACACCTACCATGGAGATAGGCACAGTTCTTTCAAATTAACCATTACAATATAACTGTAAATACTCCCCGTTACCAATCAACAAGCTATAATACAACATATGTAAATTATCTCAACCTGTTCTTGCACTTTATATATTTTTGTAACTTGATTAGATGCGACAGCGACAATGCATGATGTAGCAATAAAATCGATAAGATGAAATATGATATCCTGATGTCGAGTCAACAATTACCAAATTTTAATCACATATTACATAAACCTTCCGGCGAGTGTAGTGACTAACGATTTTCAGTTATCAATCAAGAAATCCAGTTCGATCCCAGTGGAGGGACAGTGCACAGTGGTTCGGATTCCACTTTTAACTTTTAACTGTACGTTCAGTAGCAATTAGCCTATCTGTGTGTAGACTTCAAACAAACCTATGCACTTGCACAGAGCACGACTATTACGAAGAGAGAGAGAGAGAGAGAGAGAGAGAGAGAGAGAGAGAGAGAGATAGAGAGAGAGGGGGAGAGAGAGGGAGAGAGATAGAGAGATAGAGAGAGAGAGGGAGAGAGAGAGAGGGATAGAGAGAGAGGGAAAGAGAGAGAGTGAGAGAGATAGAGAGAGGGAGAGGGAGAGAGAGGGGAGAGAGAGGGAGAGAGAGAGAGAGGGAGAGATAGAGATAGAGAGAGAGATATAGAGAGAGAGGGAGAGAGAGAGTGAGAGATGGAGAGAGGGAGAGAGAGGGAGAGAGAGAGATAGAGATAGAGAGAGAGTGAGAGAGATAGAGAGAGGGAGAGAGAGATAGAGAGAGGGAGAGAGAGAGGGAGATAGAGGGGAGAGAGATGGGGAGAGGGAGAGAGAGAGGGAGAGAGATAGGGAGAGAGAGATAGAGAGAGGGAGAGAGATAGGGAGAGAGAGAGGTAGAGAGATAGGGAGAGAGAGGGAGGAGAGAGATAGAGATAGGGAGAGAGAGATAGAGAGAGAGAGAGAGAGAGAGAGAGAGAGAATTCTATGCAATATTCGAGATGTCGCGCTCAAGAAATAATATGAATAGTTTAGTAATAATTAGACCTCAGATTTTAGATATTTAACCTATTTTTTTCCTTAGCAGGTAAATAAGAAATAACAAGTTACATCAGAGTTTCATTTAAAAACGAAACAACTGATGAAGTCTTATAGTGCCTAAAAAACCTATTTTGCTTGTTAGAACCTATTTTAGGTTTATGCGACTAAATCAAACCTTTTTTAAGTTCTGATACATATTTTAAGGTTTCTCTGGATTTTTATGTCACACAGAGGTATTTGCTCGGTTGGATACCAAAAAAATCAATGACAAATGAAACACATTTTCTGTCGATTTCCCTCCCTTTATTTTCCACGCAGCCTTCTTTTCCTTTCCTTCGTCGATAAAAATAAATGCTAAACTGTGAAGAGCGTCTGTGCATTTATAAGTACGTATAAATTCAATGTGATTTGGATTAATACAAGTTGCATTTTTTCACGCCTATGCAGAAAAATCACGCAGAATTCCCGGAGCCAATAATTCACGGACAATTTCCGGAATTCAAGGAATTCCCACTGACTACCCACCCTGGTATTGTGGAGAAAATCGTAGATACTTGATTCATTCTTCAGATCAACAAGTAACTTTTGCTAACAACACAAATATAGGATTACAATATTTTGTGGATAATTTTGAAAATGATGTATGCAAATAAAAATTTTGTTAGAAAAATAATATTTGGTTGTTACATAAAGCTATTAAATTTTTTTACGGTTCTTTTGAAATTTTGTTTTTGAAGATGTACAAAATCAGTATTTTTCGGGAATTTTGAAGCATTTTAAGTTTCTTTTTGGAACCTACTGCAGGATTTTTCGTGCCTAATTTAAGATTTTTAGAACCTATTTTGGGATTTTTAGAACCTATTTTAGGATTATTAGAACCTATTTTGGGATTTTTATAACCTATTTTAGGATTATTAGAACCTATTTTGGAATTTTTAGAACCTATTTTAGGATTATTAGAACTTATTTTCGGATTTTTAGAACCTATTTTAGGATTATTAGAACCTATTTTGGGATTTTTAGAACCCATTTTAGGATTATTAGAACCTATTTTGGGATTTTTATAACCTATTTTGGGATTATTACAACCTATTTTGGAATTTTTATAACCTATTTTGGTATTATTACAACCTATTTTGGAATTTTTAGAGCCTATTTTAGAATTATTAGAACCTATTTTGGAATTTTTAGAACCTATTTTAGGATTATTTGAACCTATTTTGGGATTTTTAGAACCTATTTTAGGATTATTAGAACCTATTTTGGAATTTTAGAGCCTATTTTAGGAACCTAAAAGCACAAATTTTAGAACCTGAAAATCCGAGGTCTAGTAATAATGCATTGTTTTAAGATTAAGAGGTCAACAACTATTTACTTAAATTAGTACAAACCCCTTTTTCTTTTAAGAAACTTCTTCATTCCAGTGAAAAAATTGAAGTATTGCCTTTGTGGTTTAAGCACCAAGTGAAGTTTGATATTTAAATTACTTTATAATCTCTGTAGTACACAAGTACCACAGTGTTAATGATAGATTCAGTGCTATATAATTGCAAAAATTGTTGATGGTCGGAAATAATTATTGGGTCGAGAATGTAAGCATTATTATGCGCGAAACTCTAACAGCCAGCCCTCGTTTGTTTTAACTATGCTAAGCGGGATTGGACTTGACATACTAACCCGAGTAGACTGTGCCTTCACTGGGAATCGATCTGGAGACCCCTTGATTGCAAGTCTACAGCGCTATCCACCATACTATCAAGGATGCCTCTACTAGCATCCGCAGTGAAATAGTTAGCATACGGAAGAAGTGTCTTGTATTCGATCCCTAGTGTGAGATAGACGTCTCATTATGTCTGTTGCCTCTACGGATTACTGTTTCAACGTCGTTCATCATTGCAATTAACTCTGACATGTAGGCAAGCGGCGCAAAATAACCAAATTAGAAATACCAGAATCATATCTGTCGTAATCTATTATCCTAGATATCGCATTCTGTTCATTACACAAGAGAGCTTATTATTAATCGTCGACTTTCTGTCTCATAAGTCATAAGCGTCGTTACCATGAAATTATTGAGGGGGGTATAATCCATGATACAACAGCATCTTACATACACGTACATTTTCTGGATTATTCGGGCGACGCGCCCCCTATCCCCTCTGCTAACGACGCCTCATCTCGAGGATGAGGATGAATGGTGATTTGATTAAACTGATAAAGGTAAACTCATAGCCAAACACTCATTTCCATGCCAGGAATTGAACCAGGAACGCTCGATTTGGAGGCCACGATATATGCTCTTGGTGGTGAGGCTATTTCACATATCTAGCTGCACACTTTGCACGCTATAGAAACTTTGACATACAACTCATCTAACCTCAGTAACTTGTTTATTTAGTAAAATATGCAATTCACGATATTTAATCACGCCCACCTTCATTATAGACTTTTCTCCGTTTTCTGCACAGAGGATAACCGTGACTGATTCTAATTTAAATGTGAAAATGGACCTATCAAAGTTCAAAATCTGTGGAAGGTTGAGTTGAATATGTTAATTGTATATAACTACACAAGAGTATCGGATGTTTGTTTATTTAGAGGTGTCCAAACTAGATATCAATGAGTGCCTCTCCCTATGGACGTCCTGGCATTGCAATAAAGGGGTACTGACTGCGTCCCACAATCTGTGGAGACACATAGTGATTCGGACCCACCTTAAACTGTAGGTCCAGTCTTGATTAGCCTATCTGTGCATAAAATAGACTTAAAAACCGAAACAAAATCCATATCAATGAAGAATTGAATTGAATTGTTATTTTAAGTCCACTTTATGCACATATTTGTCACGAACCGGAAATAATAACAGATGGGCTAAACGGGACTGAAACCACAGTTTAAAGTGGAATCCGAACCACTGTGCTTCCACCGGGTATAGAACCCGGAATCCCTCGATTACGAGAGACGACGTTACCACTACGCCATCAGGGTGGCCCTTTAATCATGACGAGAAATGTGTGCTATTCTATGTGATAACAACCCGTAAGCTTATTATGGGGAGGGTCAATTTGCAAAAGTTCGCTCTACTATTCGTTACGGAATTGTCTAGATTATCCTAACCGCTATACAACCCAACCAACTTTAGTGAAGAGCGGGCTTACCGTGTCCAGGGGATGACCTTCGTCCCGGGTCCTTCGAAGCTGGAACTTCTGATGTCATACTTTGTTCGAGGAGGAGTCACCGGAGGCCGATTGTGACGGCAGCATAAAGTATGATTCACACTCATTTTCTCGCACTTGTTACAGACAAAACACTTTCATGAAAACAGCATTGACAAAATAAACACTCGAAGCACAAAATAAATTTAAGCTCTCTTTTAAAGTTTAGAAAAAATAAATCACTTCTTTCCTTCCTTTGTTCCTTTGATGAACGAGATGAGGAAATTATGCAACAGATGGTGGCAGCGCCACCTGTCTTCACTCGAGATAAGCGGGGAAGAGACACTTGTTGGCAGAACGGTGAAAGCGCGCGCTGCTCTGTCCCAATGAATGAGAGGAACGCTGTTCAGCGGAGAGGTAGTTCGGTTCTCTTATCTCACCGCTAGTTGCCGCCGCTGCTGTTGGGAGACAACAGGTTCGGGAGGGAGCAGTGTTTCCAACTAGGTAACTCTATCGCAATATACGGGTCTACATCACCGTCTGGGCTAAAATTCGATAAAGCCAGCAAGTTAAGTGGTCGCTTTCGATTGCGCCATCGGAGTTTCTTGGTTCGTTTACCGGGCTGGGCGTGCGCGTACTTGGTGAGGTATGGACTAATCATCACTCGTCCTAATCGTCACGATTATGCAAAAAGGCACACAAAATAAGGCACTGAAAAATATTTCAATTCACTTTACATGAGAGCATGTGTGGAAGTCGCACATATAATGTCAAAAACTAACAATTTATCGTCGACGCCGCTTCGGTGAGCACAAGGTGGAGTGATTTAAATCAGGTGATTCTTTCGAAAAAAAATCACTGATTTAAATCACTTTAAAAGAATATTTTATAGAATAATGTACATAAGGATTTTGCAGATATCAGAATCACTTTTTGTGATAGTACAATCATCTCATAATCATTTTATGGTGTTTATTAGGCTCTAGGAAAGAAAAAGAAAGGAATCAAAATATACTGATGGGGTGAAGCTCATACGATAGGAAATGTAAACTGTAAACACACTTACTTTACACTTGATTTAAACTTCAATAATTTCTACAGTAAAACCTGTCTATCCCGGAACATGATGTTTCCGAACAAAATTTTCCGTCTCAACAGTTTTCCTTCTTATACAGAGTTCATTTTAAATACAGTACAGAGCGCTGCAGGAAATAATGGAAAGACAGATTTACATTTCGCATTACTTATAATGTAAAGTACTAGTGCATGTACGTACCTGAATAAAAATGCGATACAGTCGCAATAAGCATAGCAGAGATTACAATTATGTAACTACCCAACATGTTGGTACACTTTTTACAGTATTGTAAGAACGTACAGTACGTACTTAGTTATCGTTTCGAACCCGGGGCCCCTGGCGTCGTAGCGCGATGTGCATAGAGGGAAAGAGAAATATTGAAAGATGGAATAAGATAGGTGAAGAAAGATTGAGATAAAAGAGAAGAAAAAAAGATAGAAATAAAGAGACATAACAAGAAAAATAGAAAGATGAAAGAACAGAGGATAAATAGACAAAGAAAGGTGGAGAAAGAGGGTAAGAGATGAACGAAAGAAACGGAATCGTAACAGCTATGAGTATTGTAGCGCATTCGTTCATATCGACAATGTTACTGATAAGCGGGTGGCAACAGAGGCGTGTTCTACTTACAGTATTGCATTGTTTTCTTGCGAGCGAAAAAGTAAAGGAAGAAAGTTTGGTCTTACTGAGAATAAAAACATCTCGTTGGTCTTTGTTGTTCCGTTTCCGCAATAAGGAGGTTTCCGCCTTAAGCAGGTCATTTTCAGGTATAAAATCGGTCCGTTCTGGGGACTTTTTTTTCTCCATATTTACAGGTTTCCTTCTTATAGAGGTTCCGGGATATGCAGTTTTCAATGTACAGCAAAAATAGCTAAACAAACTATTTGTGTAGAAAAATATATGTTAAACCCTAAATAGTGTCATTATCATTAAGCTGTAAATAAATATGGCAACTGATATTATTTGGAAAATATCATTTAAAAAATTACCAAAATTCAGCTACAAAGGCCATAACAAATATTTTTAGGTACAATTATAGAGTACATCCAGAATGTTTTATTTTCACTGGAAGAAATGTTACTGAAATTATTATAGTTTCATTTACACACTGAACAAACATTTCCATAGTAGGATCATATACAGGGTGTCTCATCTAACACGACCTGAAATATTTCGTGAATAACAGATATTGAAAAACTGCTTTCGCAGATATATAGGTATGAGAAGGGCTCATGAAATTAGTGGACACAATACGTTCCAACTATATAAGGTAGTACGATTTTCAACACAAACTTAGTTTTTTTTATGGAAACTCCACTTTATTTTCAGCTCATTTGAGAGTAAGGAAACAATCATTAAGAATGGCGTTTCTTACATTGTAATACGTCAAGTCGTTCTCAAGTAATTGTAACCTGAAGTTGAGCGTGAAGGCGCATCCTTCACTATGCCTGTCGGCAGAGCCGTTGTGCATAAAGTCTGCAAGCATGTGCTGCATTTTTCCTGCACTCGCCATAGATAGGCTAAATATCATCCCGGCCTTTTAGAGTCAGAAAATACTACTTTCTTAGTAACAGTTCTGACGTACGTACACTATCAGTGTACTATCACTAACACTTGTTAATCAGTGTACTTTGTTACGCCCTGGCTTTATTTGATAATTTTGATAAATCAATTTGAAGGAAAAAAATGTATAAGGTGCAAAGTTTCAAAATTGAAAACTTAAAGATTTGTCATGAACAAACGAGAAGAGTTGATTGCTCCAATGTACTAAAAATTATGATGTTAATCAATGAACGCCAATTAGAAATTAGAAAGATGTTAATGTACTAACATTTATGTATGTTACCGATGGCGGAATGTTTAAAATTCATAGCCTTCTTTTTAATTAACAGTTATTTGTTAACTCAGAAAGATGTATCAGTACCTTTTTAGATAATTTGTTAGAGCTTACTTATGTACAAACAACACATTTTATGAAAACCTCAATATGCTGACCAAGGCAGAAATTTATTATATTATAAAACATAAACTAAACGTAACGTTTCAAACTTCTAGCAAGGTCTTCTTCAGACTCTGTACCAAGTACAAATGAACAAGGTACAAAAACAGGAAGATATATATACACAAAAATCACTCCCCTCCAGACACTAGATTATTAGAAAGTTGTTTTTTCCTGGAACATTCCAGCAGGTGGCCTTCCCTTGTCAGGTGGCCGCGGTGGCTCAGTCGGTAACGCGTCTGACTACCATGCTCAAGGTCCCGGGTTCGATCCCCGGCCGGTTCAAATCCGGGAACTTTTCTAACGGTGGAAACGGCCCCAGCGCCTACCCAGCGTCGAATAACATGGGTACCTGGGGAAACCCTGGGGGTAAAGGCGGTCAGGGGCGTGATGCTGATCACATCACCTCCACTCACGACCGGATCAAGAAAGTATGGGGCGTTACCCCCACACCCCCTATACGCCTTCATGGCGTGGTGCTATGCACAGGGGAACACTTTACCTTTTTATTGTAATCCTCAGTTGTTGGAACGAAACAACTTTTCTAAGAACAACGCATAGTTCGCAGAACAGTAACATGTTTGTTATGATACACGAATGGCGTCGAAAGGGGGATATGTATGTTACGACACACGAAACACAACTTGTGAGAATGTTTGTATCAAGCGTCAACTTCACGTTACAATTACTTGAGAACTACTTGACGTATTACAATGTAAGAAACGCCATTCTTAATGATTTTTACCGTACTTTCAAATGAGCTGAAAATAAAGTGGGGTTTTCATAAAAAAAACTAAGTTTGTGTTGAAAATCGTACTTCCTTACCTAGTTGAACGTATTGTGTCCGCTAATTTCATGAGCCCATCTCATACCTATTCTGCGAAAGTAGGTTTTCAATATTTGTTGTTGTTCACGAAATATTTCAGGTCGCACTGTTAGATAAGGCACCCTATATACAGTATCAGGAACAGAAAAATGTACATTTACACATATTTTTTTATTTGCTTTAATCAAAGTGTTCAGATATTTTACAGGGACGTTTACTGTATAAAAGCCTTTCTGTAGTAAACATATATCTATATGTACGGTACCAAAAACCTTAAAAAGAACATGCAAGCAATTTGAAACGTGTTTTCTAAAAGAAATTCGATTTGGATAAAAAATCATCAAAACTAATTTCTTAAATATAAATCGTGATTTTTATCCGCCATGAATGGCCGATTGTCTTTTGTTGTGGGTTCATAGTCTCGCCTCGAAAGTTCTGATTTCGAGTCCAAGTCAGAGGTTTCCTGTATCGTACGAGTTTTTCAAGTAATCAACTTAAGTTTAAATCGCCACGATTAACCGAAGAGCGCCATGTTAGAGAACTATACACAGGAAACAAGAAAATCTAACAGCATATATTTACAACATAACTCTTGTACATATAGAAAAGTAATACAGAATTTGACCCCGAGGTCAAAGCTGGGGCCCAAGGTTTTATCATATCCGTTCAGTTCTTGTTGGAAGTCCACCTTATGCTCAAATAGGCTCATCGGGACTGGACCTACAGTTTAACGTAAGACCTGAACCACTATACCCTGTCCCTGTTATCTCAGAAGGAAGGCCGCGGATAGCGGCAAAGAAAGGGGAGAGATCGAGTGGGCAGAGCGAAGCAGTAGACGCTGCTGGGAAGGATGGTAACTGTACAGCCGGCAGCCGAGGGGAAGATCGCTGAATGAAGGGAGACGGGGCACAGAAGGAAAGGGAGGGTCAGGTTCATTTGCAGAATTTAGGGGTGGTTGGGGGTGGTCGGGGAGAAGGAAGTCTTGTTTTCTTCTTGGCGGGTCATTGTCAAGCTGACGAGAAGAGTTCTGGCGGAAGAGCACCTCCCCCACGCGAAAGAGTGGAGTTGCCTGGCAGTACGTCACACCTCTTCTGCCAGCGCTCTTCTCGTCGGCTGCCAGCTGTACTCGCTTTCCCCTCTCCACGCAATCCCGTTCCCCTCACGTGTTCATTTCATTGGTTTAGCCGCCTCGTGTCACTAATTGCGCAGATATTTGTTTTCTTTCGCCTCCTCCAGAGATACCTGAGACAGAGTGTATGTGCCTTAACAGGGTTTCGAATCCGTCTCCCCATGAGACTTAACATCCAGAAGATATACTACGTAGACATTTCTGTGAAAAATGGAAACTCGACAAGGGGTCGAATCCAGGTCTCTCGCATAGAGAGCTAGTCCTGGTATCGCCTGTTTTCCGCCGTTTTATTATCTCTACCAATCCTACCGTAGCGGGATCTGTTGCTTTTGCAACACTGATTTCGACAGTGCTTAGTACGAATATCTCCCACTATGGCGCTGCATACTATTTTATGGTTTGTCACACATATGCTTGCGTTCAAAATACATTATAGTAAAGATTAGTATGGCAAGAACCTTTACCATAATAATATTCTATTATTGATAACAACTCGTTTGAACCAGTTTCCAAATTCAAGTACTTAATACTAACAAATGAAAGTGAAATTAAAGAGGAAATAAAAAGCAGACTTAATTCAGGAAATGCATGTTGCTCTTCTCTTCATAAACTTTTGTAGTCTCGTTTAATATCTAAGAAACTAAAAGTTAAAATATACAATTCAGTAATTTTGCCTGTAATATTATATGGATGTGAAACTTGGTCCCTTACATTGAAAGAGGATCATAAACTGAGATTTGAAAATAAGATCCTTAGGAAAATATTTGCACCTAAAAGGGATGAGGAGACAGGTGAATGGAGAAGGTTACATAATTTAGAAGAACATAAATTGTATTCATGTCCAGATATTATTAGAATGATTGAATCAAGAAGACTTAGTAATGGGAGAGGAAAGAAGAGTTTACAGGATTGTTGTTTGGAAACCTGAAGGTAAGAGACCAGTAGGAAGACCAAGACGAAGATGGAGGGATAATGTTGAGATGGACCTAAAGGAAATCGGTGGGGATGGAAAAGAGTATATAGATCTTGCTCAGGATAGGGACAGATGGAAGGCCTGTCTTGCTGCAACCATAAACTTTCGGGTTTAAGAAGGTTAGAGAGTTGGTTAAAACCTTTACCATAATTTCCCCAACAAACACTTGGAGCCTTTCTGTGCCCGGTTCAATAGCTAATTCGAAGCTACAAATGTACAAATAAATTGAAATGTTTCGCTGTAATGGAAGTGTATAAAAGATATGACCAATTTGCTACTATATTCAACATTCCATATTATACTAATCCGTGCGATGTGTATCGAAATTAACATACACACACACACACACCTCTTCATGAGTGTATTGACTTGTATCGGAAACTATTTCCGAGTACTGTTTAAACATTCCAGCTAAATATTGTGTGAAATAATCCAGTCAATTTACTTAACGAACATTACATTTAACAGTGGCGACAGAGGGATAGGAAATGTAGCTAGGCACATAATAAATAGCCTAATATTTTGTTTCGGTTTATTAACGTACCCCGTGATATCAGGTCACAATTGGAAAAATCCATCCTACGCTCCCTGAGGGATGTCACAACCACGCACACCAGCTATAAATTGAGTTTAAATGTCACGTGTAGGATTTTCGAATCTCTGTTCTCGTGTGAAGCACAGCTTCCGCATAAAAATGGAATTGGAACTATTTCAACAATGTTCTGTGTTGATCCGTTTCATTGTCGTTCCTCTTGTTATGCACACGGTCGCTCATGTTCGTGATAGAACTGGAATACTTTTTCCGCGTTTGATTTGATGCAAGAAGGGAATGTGGGCGATGAAATTAGGTGTACAGGTATTCTCATACTACCGTATGCGCCAAAATATACAGTACTGAAACTCGCGCATCTCGAACACGTGGTTGCGTTTGTCGACGGGGCATAGCTCCAGCTGCACGTGTTCGCAGTAGTGAAAAGGAAATTGTGTTGTGCAGTTGTTGTTGGAAATGGGTCTCTCGACGGAGGAAAAAGTATTCATAGTTGAGCATTATTTCCGCTCATACGGAAGTGGTCGTGAAGGTGGACCGAGTTTGAAAAAGGTGACTGGTCTATATGCAACCCAAATGACAATCGTCCACTCCACATGCCCTAACCTAACCTAACCTTAGGTTTCATGACAGTTATGCAACCCAAAAGGCACGATTGTTATTTGGGTTGCATATACACCAGTCACTATATTGTAACATGTCTTATACTTTTGTTCATCTTTTCATTTCAGTACTGTATATTTCGGCGCATACTGTATTAGCAAAGTTGCACAAAAATGATTCTTTTTAAGCTGTTTTTGAAGGATATTGCGTCGGTGTTAATTTTACATAGATTCTCCCTTAAAATTTGGTTAATGGCGATGATAAGGGTAAAAGATGACCGGATGAAATGGACATGAAGAGAATATGTGACACAAAAAGTACAACCGCCACCGTGGTGGAGTGGTTAGTACAGGAGTCCCGTCAGGGTCACGGGTTCGAATCCCGCCCTGAGCATGGGTGTTCTTTATGAATGTACCTTCATCAATTTCATCATATCACTCATCCTCATCTTCGCTACCAAAAGTATTAGAAATGAGAAGTAAAATAAACCAAATCAATCAGTAAAACAGTACAGGGGATTTTACGGGCTTCAGGTGGCAGAACATCGTTAGCGTCAAGCTTTTTAAGATACACGCACACCCATATATGTATGCACTTATACAGGAATCAATAGAGAAGCAACCAAGACAGGCACTGCAGAAAGAAGCATACGATCCGATCAGAGTACTGTATCTGTACAAAGGCCTGTCGTAGGTTCGATACTCACCACAGGCAAAAGAAACGTGTTCACTTGCAGACGAGGTGAAACATAGTGTTAGAATAAATACAGTTTAAAGCACTAGACAATGGATAATGTACAATTAGCATCTGCATGCTAATGTTGAACTATTTGCATTAACATTTAAAGAATTATGTATTGTGTTTTATACAAGACATTGCCATAAAAATCAATGTCTCAGTAAATTGACAAGACAGAATCACATCCATTTTGCGATGATACCGCAAGCCTGAACAATGCCAATATTTACCTGTTGCAAATATAGCGCGGTAGGGAACGATAAGATCTGCTGGACACTGAACATACAACTCGAGGAGACTCAAAGTAAACTCGTTTGAACAAAGTGGGAATCGGACCGAAATGGAGATAATTTTCACGTCCATAAAGGCACAGGACTTGCAGGAGTCAATGTTCTTGTAGGGGAAGACTGAGAGGGGAGGAGGCAGTCTGGCGAAATTATATTGAGAGCTAGTTAGCGGAAAAGGGCAGAGTGCCAGAGAGCGGAACGAGAGAGAGGCACGGCACGAGAAAATATATATATATATATATATATATATAGAGAGAGAGAGAGAGAGAGAGAGAGAGAGAGAAGAGAGAAAGAGAGAGAGAGAGAGAGTATGAGAAATATTAAAGAGGAGAGATAGAAAAAATAGTATAAGAAGTAATTTAAGAGGGCAGGGAATGAAGGGGAGAGAGAGAGGAGAGAGAGGAAGCGGAGAATTGAGACAGACAACGAGAAAAATGAAAGAAGTCAGAGAGCAAACACAGAAATAAAACAGAGAGAGAGAGAGAGAGAGGTGGGAGTGGAAAATGGGAGGAGACAGTGAGAGAGCTGGGAGGGAGTGTGTGTTTTATAGGTGCAAATACAAAGAAAGAATGAAAGACGTATGTCTTTATTTTTCTGAAACATCAATATGCACAAATGCTAAGCAGGCTTTGGAGCCTCAACTTACAGCCAGTATAATCTGTTGGCGCTTCTGATTTGGGGGAAGTACAAAGTTCACTCGATTAACTCTTATACAGTCGGTCCACGTTAGTCGCGAACATTGACATGGCAGATGTGTATGAAGTAACTGGACGAGTCCACTGGCAAAATAGGGGTGGCTGTTGCAAGTGAAGCGAGTGACTTTTGGAACATCCTGTAGAATAATGTGTTATTTTTTAGAATTTTAATATCCTTGTTGACAGAACTGTATTTAATCTGTCATGGGGTTTCCTTTATTTCACATTCCTTGTAGCACCAAAAATTTATAATGATGACAAAATATTTGATAAGAAGAAGAATATCTCATCATCACTGTCACTGTTCTAAAATATAATACTAGGGGATGTAGTGAATGTATGAGTCAGTAAGTTGATTCCTGTGTTGTACTTAATTTCCAAATTCATGGAATATTTCGTTTCGTAACGTAAAATCTACCAGCAACACTGTTTTGTCAATGTTTTAGAACTTTTATGACGATAACTAAGATTATAAGAAACGCAAGGAAAATGAAACGGTAAAAGAATGAACAATGAACCAGACAAAAGAAGGAAATGTTTGTTCTTGTTCGACGGTTGACCTAAAGGAGTGAGGAAATTCGTGAGGAAAATGGAAGACGGGCCGGACAGCTCACTGGTATTCGGACCAAGGCTTCGACCGATAAATTCAATTTGCGCTTTTGGTTCAACCTGATTGGACGTGTTCGGAATATCCAGAGTTCCACACTTAACGACGAGTGCTGGAACAGCAAGTTCTGGAGAATTTCCAGCAGGCAGCCGCTAAGCTTTTGTTTACCAGAACACAAATGGCTGGAGATCCGGCGACAAATTTCATAGGGTCACTCATAGCACGCAAACCAGACACCTTCGTGTTCTGACGTAAGTGCCGGAATGCCTTCGTTGTTAGGTTAGGCTTGACTGATTGAATTGAGAATTGTGGGTGCGTCAGCACTTAGGCTATTTTGCACCCATCGCATTATACGGGTCAAGCACCTTCCCAAAACTGAAATAAAACACACACGTGTCTGAGGACTAAAATATTCTTACCTGGTGAAAAGCCGAAGGCTGCAAAGGGGATATGTAAGGACAAAACACAGAACAACGCACGCACAGCCCCACAGAAGATTATACTGGCCGTGGATTGAGGCGCCAGAGCCTTGTTGGCCTTCTATAAGGTACTACGTGGAAGTGAGGTTGACATTTGTGTGCAGGCTCGTACTCAGGGGGGGCAAAGGGGCCATGCCTGCCCCTCGAGCCATGAAATATTTTGATGCAAACCTACAAAAAAACTATATTTAGTGATTTTAGTTTTATAACCATTTATACGAAGCTACTAAATGTTCCAATTTGGTCGGTACAGTTCGCCATATTTACTCCCTGTTTTGACATTTTTCGAACTGCAGTCTTGATGATATAATGTCCTCTTCTTGTGGTTAATTGACATTCAGACATGTTCTTCATTATAAGGATAATTCCATAGCGTTGGTGGTCACATTAAGGGCATGAATTCCCATGGTTGAAGGGGGATCTCCGCCCACCTTCCCACCAATGATCTTGTTCTATTAAAATGTTTCCGCCACTAAAATTTTTCGAGGGTAAGAGTTTGTGTTATAACAACAAAGATAAGCAATTAGTTTGGACTTCAAACATACTTTACTGAGAATAACATCATAAACACATACAAAGAAGGAAAAACAAAGAATGATGTCAGCCTGTGTGTGAATGTTGCATACATCTTTTGTTCTCTCTCTCTCTCTCTCTCTCTCTCTCTCTCTCTCTCTCTCTCTCTCTCTCTCACTTTAGGGCTGGTAACAGCATGGGGTAAAAACGTACTTCTACGCAGATAAGATTTTAAAATTATATCAAATTGGACTAGTAAGAAATGAAGCAGTAGCTGCGAAGGTGGTTGTCATGGTCACCCTAGGGCCCTGGAACATAGAAATTAGACCCACCTGTCATTTCTCCTCCATTTCTCACCTCCTATCGTACGTAGCACTTACATGTTAATTTAATAGGAAACTTTAACCCGATTGTTCGTCTTTCACTTCTTACTACTATTTATTTTTCTTAAAGTTTCTCATTTTTTGTCACTCCACCTAGTTATCTTTAATTTGCAATCGATTTTGCAGATGTGAACAATAATATACATTGCTTCAAAGAAGATGGTGTGGGATATAGAAGAGACTGTTCTTTTATTACCCACATTTCTTCAATGCTAAGTTTTCTTTTCAACGGATTCAACGGAAAAGAGTTAAGTACATAAAATTTCTACAATGTCTAAGTATGCCAGCTACATCTAGGTAGGAGATGAGAAAATCATTCTCATCTTGGGCGCTGAAATCTCTATCTACAACTCTGACAAAGAAATATTTCCCTTCGAGAGACCATTAATAGATTTACACCATTATAGAAACATAACACAAGCATAATAATAATAAAAAGCATTAATTATTAATATTTAACACTTATTAAAAACATTTCACCTATCTTATAATTTCTTGACATTTTGAACCAGGAATTATAATTTGCTAGTTTATAAATGTAGCAAATTAATTAATTATATTAATTATTTAATAATTGACATATATTTCATGACAACAATTTTATATATATATATATATATATATATATATATATATATATATATATAAAAGTAAGGTTTCGGGCTTGGCCCCCCTCAAAAAAACCCTGGGTACGGGCCTGTTTGTGTGCCTTAACAGAAGGTCACCCTTTACATAAACACACTGTAATTTTTCGAGGTTCCACCGGGGCTTGTGTTATTTATGCTAAGAGAACTAAACCTAAGAACGAAGGCATTGGCAGAACACGTAGGGCGTGGTTTTACGAAAAAGGTGTCTGGCTTGTGTGCGATGAGTGATACCCAACTTCCCAAGCTAAGCACAATACCCTAATGGAATGGGGACGCTTTTAAAGGGCCTCAATTCTTCCTCTGTTGTTTCCCATGCAAAGGGGATCACGTACCCCAGAGAGGACTTCCGTGTGCGATACCAGCCCCCCTGACAAAGGGGTCTGCGCAGGAGCAGAATTTGCAAAGTTATTTCAGCGGAATTAAGTTCTCGAGAGGACGAAACCGCCGCGGAAGATGCTTACGGAAGAATGCCGACGCTGCTCCTTATAAAGCGGCGCATGGAATCTGAGGGAGGAATCACGTGGCGAGTGTTGCCAATTTACGAAAGCGAGAATGCGCCGCTGGAACACTGCGCGTCAGATTGGCGAATGGAAGATCACTGGATTTCGAGAATTATATTACTAATCTCTTGATCCATTCGCTCAATGCTACTTGCGTTAAGGAGAATAAGTGATGTGGAATATAAATCGCAAAGGAGCGCCAAGAGGCTTTGGGTGTATCTTAATTTTAAGGAATAGTACACTCATTGCCACGTCCTCTCACGTGAGCATCTGCCAGCTTAGCACAGGGTAGAAACAATGAGATACCTCTGAGTACAGATCAGTGTGACTAACACTACGAATATATGGAAAGAAACAATAGATTTAACCCACTACGGAGGGTACAATTCGTAATATATTCTTGAATAATCATGTACAAATATTAGATAACTTTGGAAATCTTGTCATACAATATTTTTCTTCTATTTTTATTTCTTATTAATTGTAGCCAATCTTCTTCTTCATGTAATCTCTAAGGCTTCTTCTTCTTATAATTGCAAAGGCTTCTTCTTCTTGTAATTAATAAGGTTTCTTCTTCTTGTAATTACTAAGGCTTCTTCTTCTTGTAATTAATAAGGCATCTTCTTCTTATTACTACTAAGGTTTCTTCTTCTTGTAATTACTAAGGCTTCTTCTTCTTGTAATTACTAATGCTTCTTTTTTTGTAATTATTACATATTGTGTATTTTTTCTTCTTTGGACTTCTTTGTCGATCTTATCCAATTTGACGGAAATATTAAGAAAATCGATCTCCCAGACAAACACAAAGCAAGGGGTTAGTTAAAGATCGCTGCCTGGCCAGCGCTAACCTTAACTTGGAGTTGCAATAGATGCGCCTACCAAAAGTGCTTGGGTGCCTGCCGTGAAATGGCGCTACACCTGGGAAATACAACCCAAAAGCCACACGAAACTCTCAGTTCGTGGGAACCGTAATAGACCCAAATTCGTAATTGCAATTCGACTTCTTTACTTTTATATAATGATCACATATGCTATTACTGAATATTGATTACCCTTTCCACCTTTTTTATATCCTGTTATTGTGCTAAGTTCATTTATTTCTTCCATTATAATTAGTATTAATATCTGCAATCATTATTTCACCACATCAGCGCTTTCCTTTTTCTCTTTTTACAATGATATACGTTTTCTTGAGTGCTGCCATCTCTGGCCCACTTTCTAAACTGCTTTATGCATCATCAAATATAAGCGTCATTCTTTTTGCATGCTGCCATTTATGATCCTCTACCTCAAACAACAACAATCCAGTTTGTGTATGTGATTGAATCAACCTATTTAAAATTTGAAGAATTTCCGGGAGATTAAGTACACTCATATAAAGCGTCCTCCTTACCTACAGACAAGCGTATCTATGAATTTGGAGGGGGGACGAAATACCATAGGTTGGCTATGGTAGAACTTCCAGGGGCACAAAGTACACTGATGTAAAACAGCCCATTTAAAGATAGACAAGCGCATCTATAAATTTGGAGGTGGGAAGAAATACCATTGGTCGGCTAGGGTAGAATTTCCGGGGGAATGAAGTACACTGATGTAAAACGTCCCCCCTACTTATAGACAAGCGTATCTATGAATTTGGAGGGGGGCGAAATAGCATAGATCGGCTATGGTAGAATTTCCGGGGGTATAAAGTACACTGATGTAAAACGTCCCTCCTGCTTATAGACAAGCGTATCTTTGAATTTGGAGGGGGGACGAAATACCATAGGTCGGCTATAGTAGAATTTCCGGGGGGATAAAGTACACTTATGTGAAACGTCCCCCTTACCTGTAGACAAGCGTATCTATGAATTTGGAGGGGGGACGAAATACCATAGGTCGGCCATGGTAGAATTTCCGGGAGGAAAAATACACTGATGTAAAATGTCCCCCCTACCTATAGACAAGCGTATCTATGAATTTGGAGGGGGGACAAAATACCATAGGTCGGGTATGGTAGAATTTCCGGGGGGAAGAGATACAATCATTAGGATCCACTGTGTTTCGTCCCCCTTGTGTTTATTGAGGGGGAGATTCTACCATGAGGGGGGAAAGTTTACAATGGACTTAATATTGTATTCTTTCCGGTGAGACATTTTACTCTTTCCGGGGGAACATTTGCCATGGGGGACATTCTACATTGTGACACCGGCATTGGTTTAGTATCAACTGTGGTGCCTCACGAGACGTAGCGTATTTTATATCTGAGAGCACCATCTATACTTTTGATTTGTGACTACTTTCGCAAGTAAATGGCAAAGAGTTATTAGACAACATGGAAGTAGTTATGGAGATGTCTTGCAATGAATGTACACACTACATGTGACAGTTAATACTTTTGGAATGTTATGTTTAGTGTATTAACAGCATCGACCACGGTATGTATTTATAAAGCACGTGTTTGAAAATTTAATTCTTACTTACTGAATGCACAATAAAAAAAAATAGTGTTACAGCGACAAATAAAGTGACCCCAGGAGACTAGTGGCAAGGAAGGATCTAATGCGGCTATAGCCCTCCAGAAATTGTCAGAAAGGCATTATTTTCAAATGAAACCAGAAAATTGATTTATTGATTTGGTATATTTTAATTCGCTTCTTCTGACACTTTTAGCTAATCGCGAAGATGAGGATAAGTAATGATATGATGAAATTGATGAAGAGACAAAAGCAATGAATACCCATGCCCAGGCCTGGATTCGATCTCGGAACCCCTGGCATCTAAGCGCGCTATTCTAACCATTCCGCCACGGAGGCCGGTTCAAATCAAAGCAGTAAAGAACTCGGGTGAAAACCAAACAGCCTCCCCTGGAAATGCCTCCCGATTACCATTTTAGCCGTTGAACAACTTTTAAAATGAAGCTTAACAATGGCAATTACCAAATATCTTACACTGTAACCCCTCCAGAACGCAACTGTGTAATACCCACCTTTAGAATTCCAGACCCCTCCGAAAAATCCTGTATACTCCAGTGCACGAGGCGCACCACGTGTCTTTATATATCTAGACTGCCCCAAGGGACTCTGTATACAACCCTTCTGTCGTGTATATCGTATATACGCGGTGGAGATCAATGGATAATCAGACTGTAACTCCGTACCAGTGGCGGCGATTGGGTTCCAAAACCGGGGGGGCCAAGGTGCCAAAACTGGGGGGCAAACATAGTATATTTGCCTTTGTAGATAAGATTTAGCATAGTTCGGAGGCAAAGGTGGCGAATAGTGGGGGGCAACGGCCCCCCTAGCACCTTCTAGTCGACTCCACTTCTCCGTACTCTAAGACAATCGTACTATATTTCACCCCGAGATCTTTTCACACGATCTATTTAAGCGAGATTCAAATTTCCGAACGTTAGCCGGCTGTGCATGTTCTATCTGCACCCTACCGTTCTCCGAGTTAATGCTGACTTTTATTTTATTTCCTACTATTTCCTGTTAAACTTCCGTGCCTGCTGATTGCACATCTATGAAGGTCGGCGGCGTTATACGCCATAACCTTAAGAAACCATGATTAAAGGTCCGCGTCGATATTTGTCTCGACATATTCTCGATTCTGTTAACCCGTTACCATGGATATTCATTACCAGAATGTTGATTAGTTGATTATTTGTAAATCTCGTTGCCAGATTGACATCTACAGGTTAGTCTATCCGCTAAACAAAACCTCATAATACCATAGAAGCAGAAAGGGCAACAGCATTGAAAAACGTAACAAAGGACAGAACTTCCTTAAGAAAGCAAACGATATCAATGTGCTGGAACTATAATAATGCTAGATCTCTGCACCTTTGTCTAGAATTAGCCAACAAAATGACGACGACGATTCTATGAACTTGTCCTTCTGATACTGGATCTCTGTGACACACTAAACAGTTGACAAAATTAAAATGAACGAACTCAGATTCTAAAGATAAGTAGCATACCAGCGTAATGTAATGCTCAGAACTTTACAACGTATTACTATGGAAATGTTACCCCAAAGAGGAAAACGTCACCTTTGTACTACGAGATTGATGAAGGCCTGTTACTGAGGCTATGGCTTCAACTGCGTCATCAAGAAACAGAGGAAGCCTCAAACCTATTTCGCCTTGAAGAAGTAAAGAAAAATCGCTTTTAGTTGCGATATACAATTTTCTTGAGACAATAATTTAGATTCGATTTTTTTTTTATCACGACTAAGCCACGCAGTGTGATTCATACTTGTAATATGGCAAAGGTCATTATGTGACGAATCAATTTTCTTGATTTCACGCTGGGAACGAAGTAATTTTTGTTCCCATTTGGTACTGATACGCCCCATTGCGGAATCGGGTCGATGGATTTCATTACGTACAAAGTCTATGTCGGCAAAATGAAAGGGGATTGGTGGCACAAATTCATGAAAGGTAATCAGAAATGTGTCTGTGGAGGGTTTCACTTCACGATGGAAATTTGGAGAATGTGTGCACATTATTGGAAAAGTTAATTAACCAGTACAAAGTGCAATTAAACATCTGGATAATGAAATCCGTTATAGCTGAGAGAGAAAGGGGAATGTATTAAGAGATATCACAAAGCAAACTTTGTCGGTCTAGTGCCATCTAGATGTCCGCAGAACATGTCCAGAAAAGGAGGCAGGAAGGTCAAAATATGGGTAACATCAGGGAGGTGCAGTCTGGCGTTCGGAAAAGTTCGGAACCATTCGTAAACGTCCACGGATGACGTCAGCCACGGGACATGTCAAAGACGATCACCAGCAACGGTATAGGAATTCACACTTCTTCCGTGTTTTCGGAAATACATTTGTTATAAAATCGAATGAATGTTCTAGCGTGTGTATATAAATAAATGTATATGTATAGAGCAGACTATATCTAGTAAACTGTGTCGCTGAAAGTTAACTATCAATAGAATTACAGTGGCTCCAGAAAATATTCGTCTGTATAGAGGAATGGGTTATTGGATGTACAGACTGGTATAAATTTTTTTAAAAAAAGAACACATATTGCACTCGATTATTTATTTGTTTGCACACAAAATAATATACAAAAGGAAATGTCGTATTTGTCATACAAAGTGAATTACAACAAAAAATACATTAACACGCATCATCCGATGCCAAATAATATTCGTCTGCAATACATAAAAATAAAAGTCTCTCATCTTTACAAATGGTTAATACTTGGTGGGACCACCTTTGCTTTTAAGGATGGCTTCCATCCTTCGTGGCATTGATCGAACCAAATTACTTGTCGTTTCCTGTGAAATATTACGCCATTCAGTCATTAGAGCTTTCTTCAGATCATTTTTATTAGAAATGTTGTGTTTGCGTATGTTTTCCTCCAGCATATTCCACACATGCTCTATGGGATTAACATCTGGAAACTGTGGAGGTGTTTCCATCCAGTGTGGTGTGTTATAGAGTAACCACAACTTGCTGTTGTGAGCTGTATGCTTAGGGTCATTATCTTGGGTGAAGATGTATCCATCGGATAGGCCCATATCATGCACACTTTTAGGAAGGTGGGACTTCAGGATGTTGATGTATGCTTTATGATCCATGATGCCTTCCACAAAGCACAGATCCCCAACACCACTGGCACTCATGCACCCCCATACAAGTATTGATCCTCCACCATGTTTCACAGTCGGTGCTAGAGTCTTCTCAGCCAGTTATGCGTTCTTCTTCCGCCACACCATGACCCGTCCATCTGACTTGAAAAGATTAAATTTACTCTCATCTGTGAATATGACTTTCTTCCAGTAGTCATGTGTGTCATTTTTGTGTGCTTTGGCGTAATCAGTCCTTTTCTTCCTGTTGCGTTTGTTATGTACGGTTTTCTACGGGCAGTTCTTCCCCGATACCCAGCTTGGTGGAGAACACTTCTTACTGTTTCTGCCGAGACCGTTTTTCTAGTTTCATTTGCAACCTCAGCTGCCAACTTTGGGGCACTCACTTTCGGATTTTTCGCAACTTTCCGCACTATCACACGTTTTTCTTTCTGTGTTAGCTTTGGAGGTCGGCCATTTCTTGGGGCATTTTTGTATGTTCTTGTGTCCTTAAACCTATACACAATACTTTTAATTGTGGTGATTGGCCTACTGAGTGTTTTGCTTATGTCTGTGAAAGAGTTACCACTACGTAACAAACTCACCACAATACGCCTTTCCTCTTCGGTAGTTTACCTCGATTTGCGCCCCATTTTTCTACACAGGTCCAACCCTGGCCTCCAGCACGCACATTCCCTGTTGCAACGGAAGAAAGCTTGTACTTGCACCACACGAGATTCACCTTGCGTCTCAAAAGCGAGTGAGTACCTAGGGGTCGTGATTTCATGGAACTATGTAGCAGACGAATACTAGTTTGGTGCGTAATATGACATGATTTTCGATATTTGTGTTGTGTTCGAACATAGCAGGAAATAGCTTTGCTTTTTCTCTTGATTTTCGCAGATCGAATATGGACATGTGTCGGTATTACATTTTGCTCATGCTTTTCTTCTTTTGCAAAGTGCGATACGTGGTTTGACAGTCTGATTGTGCTCAGACGAATACTTTCCGGAGCCACTGTACATGTAATGAAAAGCGGGAAAGCCAGCTCGGTGGTGGAGCAGCGAGGTTTGTTCAGAATTTTCTATTTGAGTGGCGTAAATTTGTGTTTATGAGGGTGAAAAGTTATAGTTAGAGCCAAAATGACCACAAAGTTGTCCTTTTTAAAACATTGTGTGGGGTGTTAGGGCGAAGTTGGATAAATTACTGGGACCGAGATATTACAACTTCATGTTTATAATCCAAAAGTTACTTTTTAGCACTACCATCCTGCAGTGTTTGCAGTTTATTTGTTCTTCAGCATATTTTAATTTCTTTTTCAGAGTTTCCAACTCACTATCTTGTTGGAGATTGGGTATATTTCCAGTACTCCAGTCTCTGAATTATGTGCCATGCAAATTCTTTTGCGAGGAGACAACTCTTCAAGAGTGTACACTTCTCGCTTTCGAATCTGACTTTTATTGACACGTAAACTCCGATCAATTATGGCATTTGGCTATTGAACACTACTCCAATTCACCACACAACCACGCAAATTTAAACATGGTACAGCGTTTCTATTAAGCTGCGGTCTACAGGTAATATTACTCAGCAGTTCTGCTTTTAAGTTCCGTTCGTAATCGGCATACAGAAAATGCGATGAGCACACTGTCGCTGTTTTGGTGTTAACAGGATCTAACCTCTTCACTTTGAAACCCACATCTTGCACGTAATCGGATCCATTAGGAACGAAAAATAGATTACACCCAGGCACGTATCCAGGAATTCCTTTCGGGGAGGTGGGTGAACACCATTTTTTAAGGGGTATTGTATGTTTAAGGCCAGTGGTGGCAATTTGGTTCTAAAACGGGTGGGGGGGGGTTGCAAGGAAAGTTTACTTTCTCTTGAGAGACAAGGCTTAGCATTAAGAGGACATAGTGTGGAGGCAAGAAAGTGGGGAGCAACTATCCCCTAAATCGTCTTCTAGAATACAGTTGGATCGCGAAACAATTAATGCACAGTGAAAACCCTTCCGTTCCCAACACATCTAATGTTTCGTCTCCCAATATGGTTAAATGCTTACTTATTTATCTCTAGTGATGTGCCCAAGGGAGGGTTGGTGGGGTCATAGCCCCATTTGAACGTCAAAGACAGGAAAAGATGGCTAAATGAGGACTGACCACCAAAAATAGTATAAGTAACCACTTTCCCTTCCGAAAATTCTGGGAACGCCACTCGTTATCTCAGACACATTTTTTTGAAATCAAGTCCCCAGAAGTTTTTATGATTTCATATTGGAGACTGAAGTAAGGCGCCTTGTACACGATCAAATAAATCATGAACAAGTCCTTGAATTGAACACTTAAAAGGCAATGAAGTCAGAAACAACGCAATTTTTCTCATTGGATCCAAGGTCCGGTCAAAGTATATCTATTTAGGAATGGTTCTAATTAACGCATATTTATCCTCATTATATTCTAGAATGTTCAGCATATAAACGATTCATAGATATTGCCAGTAGTTCGACTCCTCTTATTCAATAACATTCCCTCTCGCGTCTTCCAGAGATTAGAAATTACAACGAATCGCCCTACGTGTGGAGCTACCTTTGTTGTGCAGCTTCCAAATACTGACAAGTTTCTACATAGTGCTCAAGTTCACTGCGACAACACTGAAAGCTCAAGTAAAGTTTACGTGTAATATTATCAACAACAGGGTAATTCTCCGTCTAGCTTTCATAAGTATTTCTCTCCTTAAATTATCGTCACATTATTCAAGAAGATAAAAACCTAATTTTATGTAGTGTAAACTGAAAAATTACCTGAGAGGACTCGAGCCACCTGATCCCCATCTTGGATACGCGCTAGTAATAATAACAGGGTTATAGAACATTCTCAGTCATATTATTGACGAAGCCGAAAGCCTAATTTTATCTAATGTAAACTGAAAATTTTCCTGGAGAGAGGGGGGGTCAAGCCCCCTATACCCCACTTTGGATGCGTGCTATTATCAATAACAGGGTTACAGAACATTCTCCGTCTTGCCTTGATAATTATTCCTCTCCTTAAATTATCGTCACATTATCTTATTTCACACAACAAGAAATCAAAATCTTTATTTTAGCTAGTTTAAACCGAAAACTTTTGCTTAAATACGCGTATGTGCCTGTCCTACTGTATTTCTTGCGTTGTTCGGGCACAAAGCAACAGCACAATTGCGCGGCATTTTCCTGAAATGTTATTGTTGTTGAAAAAAATTCTCCACTATCACACAAGAGCTACAGAAAAAGAAAACAAGGCACTTTCACACGAATGCAGATCCTATAACAAGCGGAAAGGTCTGTGACAGCGTCAGTTCTGTCCCGTGAGTGACGTCAGGGTTGGCAACGCCCACGACCCTCTTTTTTCAGCTTCGGGAGGGAAGACTGCGCTACTTTCTCAACTATATTATATACTTACTTTGGGTAACATTATAGTATAGGGGTGACGGATTTCTTCAAATTTACAGGAGAAAGTACTGACGGAAATAATTTTCTGTAGCGTTGTGGAAGTTCATGAATGTAGTTTTGATCCATTTTAGTGCGAATACATGTTGTTTTCTACGAGAATCTCTGTTCGACACGCTGTTTCTGCTGTCGCCATTTGCTTTCTGCACCAGAGCACAATGTTCCGTGTGGTAGATGACGTAACCGCGTAGTCAGTGTTTCAAACTCGCCGTGTTTTCACTAGAACAGGACGTGTCGAGTATTTTTAATTTTCTTTATTTCTTTTTAACTATGATTGCCTAACCTAACTTAACCTAACCTAACCTTACGGAAAATAGTTTTTGGGGATAACGTGAATGGTTTTTGGGGCTAACGTGACTGGTTTGTGGGGCTAACGTGAATGGTTTTTGGGGCTAATGTCAATGGTTTGTGAAATATTAGCATAATTTCAAATCCAGGCACGAAAGTAGATATTTTCCGATGAACGAGATTGCAACACTGCATAAATCGACAAAACACTCGCACAACGCGCCCTGAACCAGTACGCTATCGCCCACCATAATGTGTTACAAAATCGAAATAACAAGTAACAGTCAGTACTCGTAAATGTAAGAAATAGACATTATCTTAGTTAGAAATGCATTATTTCACCTTAGAAAATGTTCCGCATTCCAAAATAGTACGTTAGCAATGTAAAAAAGTGCGAAATATATGATTTATAGGTGTCACCCCCATACTATAATAGTACCAAAATATGTAAGCCAGATATGTGTTAAATGTACTGTCACGAAAAGAAGGAACCGTTCTTGGGCTCACAGAAAAGGAGAGATGTGAGAAGGGATAGAGAGTGAGAAGGAAAATAAAAGGACAAAATGAGAGATAGAAAGAGTGAGAGAGGGAGAGGGAGAGATTGTTTTAGTTTTCTTTCAAGTCCACTTTATGCACATGAAGGCTAATCGGATCTGAACATGAAGCTTGAAATGGGATCCGAACTACTATGTACAAGGGTTGGATAAAAAGTAATGGCAACACTGCTGTCCCGTGAAAGGGGTGAGTCACAGCGCCACAAGCGTTTCGTGGCTGATAAAGGAATGTCAGACGAGGAAGTATAGTGAGTGGGAGCGATTGTATGTTATTCAGTCAAAAACAGCAGTGTTCTGAAGCAGAGGACGAGAGTGCAAGCGCCCGAACAATATGTTTAGGCAAGAAGAACAACGTCTCTCAGGCAGATGGTCAACGCAGCCTACTTCTGCTCCTTCTTGCAACACCACCTTCGTCTCGCGTTAAGAAGGAAGCGACGGTACGGTGTCCCATCATCCTGCTTGACAATGCAAGGTGTCACACTGCGAACAATGTGACGGCGCTCCTGCATAACTGGTAGTGGGAGGTACTGGAACATCCGCCGTATTCACCGGTATGAGACCGTGTGATTACGACCGTTTTGTCAAAATGAAGGAACCACTGGACGGGAAGCACTACGACACGCGCGAAGCCATCATACGTGCTATAGGGCGGTCACTGCGGGACATCGACAGAGATGGACGCGCTGACGGTGTACGACGTCTTCCATACGTGTGACAGAAGGTCGTAGAGATGAGGGGCGATTACTTTGAAGGAATGTAACACGTGCTCCTCTGCCAATACAGTCAAGTAAAAATTATACCAGTGTTGCCATTACATTTTATCCAACCCTTGTAACCTCCATATGGTATTGAACCCGGGACCCTTTTATTACAAGGCGATGACGTTTATCTATGTCATCGGAGAGGCCCAGAAAGAAGGGAAGTGACCCAAATAGAGATGTAAGAAGATATAGAAAATTAAAATAATGAGATAGAAAACGGCAAATAAGACAAAGAATAAAGAAATAAACAATAAGATAGGAAGTAGGCTAGAAATAATACTAAGATTGAGAAAAGATAGGAAGAATATACAATAAAAACTAATAGGAATATAGAATACAAGAAAGGGAAATAAGAAGTACAAATAATACATTTTCTCTTATTCGAAGATAGATCAAGTAGCCCCCCCCCCCCCCCCCCACGGCGTTCATGTTTTGTGAACCGCATCTTGTGACGATTTCTAGCCACCATACCAATGCGTCACCCTTCATCTCGCACCATTATAAGCGTATTTTCATGAATGAAATGCACTATTTAGGATCTTGTCATGGTGGGATCTGAGTGATGGACATCGATTTGATTTGTTACTTAGCGTCGCATTTCTTCCACTCTCGGCTAATAGCGGCTATGAGAATGAGTGATGATATGATGAAATTGATGAAGGGACACTCACAAAGAACGCCCATGGCAAACCCTGGATTCGAACCCGAATTCGAGGGGTGAGACTCGGGGGGAGGGGGGAGACTCGTTCGATAAACGAACAACGGATTTTTTTCGAAAAACTATTTATTTTTTCGAAAAAAACTAAAAATCAAAAAATGTCATTTTCGAAAAGGCCATCCCTAGTCTCGTATATCTCTATCCTCAAGATAACAATTACCGGCCTCCGTGGCGGAGTGGTAAGGAAATCGCGCTACTACGCAAGGAGTCCCGGGTTCGAATCCCGGACTGGGCTTTTATGTTTTTAAGTGCTTATTCATCGATTTCATCTTATCATCACTCATCTCCATCTTCGCAAATAAGCCAAAAGTGACAGAAGACGCAAAGTAAAATAAAGCAAATCAATAAAGACAAATTCTGTTGTATATTTCCTTAACTTGACATGTATGTAAAGAATGATTTCAAATGTACACATGGCTTAAGTTTTTAATAGTTTTTACTGGTAATTAGCTCTTATGGATTAAAGTAGTTATAATTTTGAACCAAGGAGTTCACGTATTTGCAATATCAACAATAAAATAATTTGCTTTCATGAAAGTCACACATATCATAAATACGAAAGTTAATTAAATTACAAATACGTTATTAGGTCCACCATAAAATATTATAACTTTCAAAATGCGCATTACAGATTTTTGAAAGAAATATCTTATAAAAAACTAAACTGTTCCAAATAATTGATATGATCCAGATGAAATTACATATTCCATAAGTGTAATACATTTTTGACGTTGCTTGTAAGGCATGGTATCTTAAAGCAGCCTTAAATGCGCATACCCAATTAAAAATCAAACAAATTTCTATGTGACTATAGTTACGGGCTTTTAACGTGTAGAAGAAAAGTATTTTCTTCTCTACCAGATAGCAGTTCACGTCCAGGCACGAGAGTAAAATTTAATTGGAAACTGCCATTATGAGCGCTGCTGCATGTAAACAATGAAATAGAATGTACGTTGGCATTCACAGTTTAGTCGCATTTTTGATTGGCAACCTATTCATTCTCCTCATTCTTAGTCGGTGGTACATATTCCGAGTCATTATGGGAATCATATACACTTTCTAACTCGTTCTCATCTTTGCTGTTGCCTCAATACTCGCGAACTTTCTGAGACACGTTGCAATTCAGTAACAGCCGTTTCGCCGCCATCTTTGCTACTTTCCATACTTTACATGAAACAACTGGTAGATACCATAACTTTCAACACGTCTAGGTCTGCCATCTGTTGACGAAACGAAACACTTCGAGTACGATTCGACTCAATTTACGATGGGCTACGCGATGCACATTGTAACTCCAAAATGACCAAAATGTCACTTACCATGAATTAGAATTGGCGAGAGCAAAACTGTTTTAAGAAGGGTCGAATATTTTAGGTAAACAACCCTAAACGAAGTCAATCGTTCATTGTTAGTGAACTTTGTAAGGTACTACTACTAGGGATGAGCCGATACCACTTTGAACCGATGCCGATACTTCCGCCGATACCCACACATACCGATGCCGATACTTCCACCGATACCCACACATACCGATGCCGATACTTCCGCCGATACCCACACATACCGATACCGATACTTCCGCCGATACCCACACATACCGATACCGATACTTCCACCGATACCCACTCATACCGATACCGATACTTCCACCGATACCCACACATACCGATGCCGATACTTCCACCGATACCCACACATACCGATGCCGATACCCACACATACCGATGCCAATACTTCCACCGATACCCACACATACCGATACCGATACTTCCACCGATACCCACACATACCGATGCCGATACTTCCACCGATACCCACACATACCGATGCCAATACTTCCACCGATACCCATACATACCAATGCCGATACTTCCACCGATACCCACCCATAACGATGCCGATACTTCCACCGATACCCACACATACCGATACCGATACTTCCACCGATACCCACACATACCGATGTCGATACTTCCACCGATACCCACACATACCGATACCGATACTTCCACCGATACCCACACATACCGATGCCGATACTTCCACCGATACCCACACATACCGATACCGATACTTCCACCGATACCCACACATACCGATGCCGATACTTCGACCGATACCCACACATACCGATGCCGATACTTCCACCGATACCCACACATACCGATGCCGATACTTCCACCGATACCCACACATACCGATACCGATACTTCCACCGATACCCACACATACCGATACCCACACATACCGATACCGATACTTCCACCGATACCCACACATACCGATGCCGATACTTCCACCGATACCCACACATACCGATGCCAATACTTCCACCGATACCCATACATACCAATGCCGATACTTCCACCGATACCCACCCATAACGATGCCGATACTTCCACCGATACCCACACATACCGATACCGATACTTCCACCGATACCCACACATACCGATGTCGATACTTCCACCGATACCCACACATACCGATACCGATACTTCCACCGATACCCACACATACCGATGCCGATACTTCCACCGATACCCACACATACCGATACCGATACTTCCACCGATACCCACACATACCGATGCCGATACTTCGACCGATACCCACACATACCGATGCCGATACTTCCACCGATACCCACACATACCGATGCCGATACTTCCACCGATACCCACACATACCGATGCCGATACTTCCACCGATACCCACACATACCGATACCCACACATACCGATACCGATACTTCCACCGATACCCACACATACCGATGCCGATACTTCCACCGATACCCACACATACCGATACCGATACTTAAACCGATACACACACATACCGATGCCGATACTTTCACCGATACCCACACATACCGATACCGATACTTCCACCGATACACACACATACCGATGCCAATACTTCCACCGATACCCACACATACCGATACCGATACTTCCACCGATACCCACACATACCGATGCCGATACTTCCACCGATACCCACACATACCGATGCCGATACTTCCACCGATACCCACACATACCGATACCGATACTTCCACCGATACTCACACATACCGATACCGATACTTCCACCGATACCCACACATACCGATGCCGATACTTCCACCGGTACCCACACATACCGATGCCGATAACGAAGCTTCTAAAATTCGATTTTAAAATAATAGAGGCTAGTCACCAATACATACTAACTCATCACATCACATTCATTTAATGACACTAAAAAACTCCCAAGTTATTTTCATGTACTATAATACTTTAAAATGTATTGTGACATTTGGTATTTATTTATGCTAAGATAGAGGTTTTTGAGGTATTGCAAAACCTTAAACGTGTTAAAGTTACAAAAAAATCGGTGGATTATGTCTCTTCTTCAGTCTTATGTAAACACTATTCATTCGTGACGTTTCGATTAACCTGAAGAGGAAGAAAAGCGACGTAAAAATATATGCAAATACCGTTATTTAAATAACGGCTCTTTATAGTGTGCAATGAAAAACAAGTCGCTGTGGTATCGGCCGAAACCAAGTCACATAAAAAACTTACACAGAGCACTGGCGTACGCAGAATGTTTTTTCGGGAGGGACTGAAATTGTAAAGGTATGCAGAGCATAGCTCCTCTCATACACAATAAGATAGTTCTTATTAAAAGCTTTCCGACTTTGCATTTACCACTCTGTTTTGTTGATTTTTCTTACAATTTCTGAGGGGGTTCTTGCCCTTTCATCCCCCCCCTCCAGTGCGGGAAGAGTACGAGAAGAAATTGTTGAATCCACAACCCTCCCTCCCAGCTTGAATGTAGATAAAACATGACGTATTCCACAGCGACCTTCACCCGTCTTTCTCAAGTACTCCGCAATCATCTGCCCCAGAAAGAGCCCAGCAAGTAGTAATACTGGTTTTGAAAACGTCCACCTTTATTATCCAACGAGTGTGCGTGCAAGAATTGGAAATGACTGTTTCCTTTTCCACACAGCCTTCACCAGGTAGTTACATGCCTTCGGGAAATTTGGGCGCAGCTTTCCCTTTACACATATACTCCGTCTCAGCTAACTGTGGAGCAGGCAAACGAAAACAAGTCTCGGCGCAAGTAGTGACGCGAGACGGCTCCACCAATGAACACGTGAGAGGAACGGAATTGCGTGGAGGGAAGGAAAGCGACTGAAGTTAACAGCCTTCCCATCAGCGTCTACTGCTTCGCTCTGGCCAATAGATTTCCTTCGCTTCTCTGACGCTATGCCCCGCCTTGCTCCACAGTTAGATGGGACAGGGTATACAGAGTGACCTGTAATTAGAAAAGGGTTAAAGTAGAGGCAATTTGCAATAAATTTGACCATATGATACCCCGTCCGAAAATTAGAAGTTTTCGAGATAATCGAATCTCTATTGTTTTTTGTTTTTTAAATGACAATTTTCCACATACAAATACGAATTGAGAAAAAACAGCTCATTGTATGGTACATATTTCAGCATTTTCTGATAACTAACAGATAAGTGGTTGGTTGGAAAAAAGTTTGTCCCAAATAACAATCACATGTAAGTAACGGGTGGGTCTAAACTTACAAGTGATGATAAAAAAATGCACTCTTAGTTTACTTGGCAATATATTAATAACAAAAATTGTATGACACGATGCGTACAGATTACTTAAATTACTTGTGTCATTTGCTATCCAACAAGGTATAAATGTTGCTAACATTCACATTTGTGTACAATAAATAATACTTCATTCATCTTCATGTGAATGGAATCAATGAACAATACAAATAAAGAACATTACACGTCTTGCTCAAAGTGGGCACCTCCGTTACGAATGCAGGCACCCAGGTTTTTACGGACATTTAGTCTCGTAACTCGTGATGTGATGGTGTCCTTGATGTGTTGACCAGCTGTTGAGATCCTCTCCCCGAGCTTTTCTTTCGAGTTTACCAGTGTCTCGTAAACTAAGTCTTTCATGTGGCTCCAAATGTAAAAGTCGCAAGGTGTCAAATCGATCGGGCGATCGAGCTGAGCAGTCATCATGCTGGTAAATCATGTCACGTCTTGTAGACAGAGGCACATCCTCCAACAACATTGCCATCTCGTTCCTCAAAAATGTTCATAAGTGATGCCATTTAAGATTTGGGGCAGGAAAAATGGCTCGATCAAATGATTGTTGATGACTCCCATCCATACTTCTGCCTGGGCGTACGACAGTGGCTGGGTAAAAATTACCCAAAGAAATAGATTGGCCGAAAGAGCCCGATTCCCTGGCCGGTTCGATCCTCCGATTTGACGCTTTGCGTCCCGGGTTCGAATCCCAGCCTGGGCATGGATGTTTGTAAGTGTCCATTCATCAATTTCATCATGTCATCACTCATTTCCATCTTCGAAAATCCAAAAGTGGTACAAAAAGCGAAGTAAAATAAAGCAACTCAATCAATAAGAGAAAGTGCACCTTAAAGGAATGGTAAAAGAATCGGACTGATGTTAAATAAATCAAAGACTAAAATAATGCGATTAAATGCAAGGACTCAAATTCATATTCAATTATGAAACCTTAAAGATGTAGACAATTTTACCTACTTAGGAAGTGTAGTTGCGACAAACGGAGAGGCAGAAGATGATGTAAAACAACGCATCACACAAGCTAATGGGGCCTTTGTGCAACGTTATCCAATATGGAAGAGTAGGATTATAATACAGAAACAAAGATAAAGTTTTTTAGAAGCAACTTCAAATCAGTATTGCTATATGGAGCACAATCCTGAAAAGTCACAAACCAAATTAGAAACAGATGTCTCAGGAGAATATTAAATGAACATTGGCCAGAAGTAATCACAAATCAAGAACTTCGGACACGAGCATCAGAAGACCAGATTAAAAACCAAATTAGAAGAAGATAATGGAACTGGATAGGACACACACTAAGGAAAGCAGACAATGCAATCGAGAAACAAGCACTTGATTGGAATCCTCAAGGTGCTAGAAAAAGGGGAAGGCCCAAAAGCTCATGGAAGAAGAAGAAGGAAGACAACAGGGAAAAGTTAAAGAGAAATGAAGAAGACCTCATGCACCACAGTGAGGTAGACGCCCTATGTTCCAGTAGGAACTAAAGGAATTAAGTAGTTGTAGAAAGTAAGCAGCACCTTAAATGAGAACACAGCGCGTTTTCTCCATAAGAGCCATTGTGCCTTCACGATGTGAAAACAACTTTAGATATTATACGCGTAAGCAGAAAGTCACTATTCGAAACAATTTATTATGACCTTGCCGAAATGCAAACGAGTAGACAGACGAACATCAAACAGTGATCGAAATTTGGAAGTGGTTCAATTCAATTTGCGAGAATCGAAAAGATAACTTCCATTCCATTTCATTCCCGCTCTGAAGGTGTTTTTCACGAAAGAACAAAAATAAAACGAAGGTGAGGAACGGAAAAGTGTAAAATTCACTTTGCAAAACTTCTACGACGAAACCAATTAAGAACAAGTTAGGGAAAAGGATCTCCCTTTATCTCAATTTAAGAATGAATGAGCCAGACAACATTGTAAGCTAGTTTGCTTGTAAGACGTCGTGTCTCCGTCACGGATGGCCTTGAATCGACAAGAAATGCTGAGTTTTTTTATTGGCTCGTTGTTCGATTAAAGTGCTTGTCGTAAATTTGATATCGGAGTCGGTTGGTCGGATTGGGACCTCCGAGATACTACGGGCCTCAATCCGCTACGCTAAAAAGGATGATGACGTCGAAAGACAGGTCCTATGCGTCTTAACCAGTAGACCTAATTGAAAATGATTGATTGAATGAGTTGGTGTTTGAAGTCCACTTTATGCACAATAAGGCTAATCGGGACTGGACCTACAGTTTAAAGTGGGATCCGAACCAGTATGTCCACCGATAGACTACACGAAAATGAGTTACATCAAAATTTAGCTTATTCAATTCTGCGTTAAACTATGGCAAGCACTCTTTTTAGTATGCCTCCGATCTCCGATCGCCGTGCAAAGAAAAGTTTTTCGTATAATTTTTAATCCGTGCATTGGTTGAGGAACATGTTCAAAGAAAGTGTATTTATTTCGACGTTGATTTAGGTGAGGTTACCTGAATTCAACCTTCTTGTAATTCTGTATGAATATATCATATATATAATCTGAATGTCTAATTAGAGTGTTTTCGTAGCTATTTCTAATGTCAGTAAGTTACGTTTTGCTGCGTATAGGAACAGATTAGAAAGACAAACTCTACATCGTATGACAGCAGCACCATCTACTTTGTAAAGAAGAAATAATTATTACGTAACCAACTCGGGCAACTAATTTGCATACGAATTCGACTGATTGCTCACGGTTCCAACGTTGCCCACAGTGGGATGTCCTGCAGGAGAAATTATCACTCAATTATCTAGTTTCCATCTCTCGAGCCGCACACAGGGGTGAAACTGATTATGGCTCTCAATTGCAGCCAATCCAAAATTGCCTCGGTTTGAATAATTGTTCATTGTTACCTCCATGTAATTAGTTCGCAGAGCGCTTGGTGTCAAAGGAAGGCAATTTATATTGTCTTCAGTACTTCAGACCTGAACAGACGTAAACTCGATTGCAAATATCTAAGGGAAACGCGACAAAATGTTTAAATTAGGTTACGACGCATATGTTTTCTTCTATTATGATTCAATCCCATTATTGCTCATATTTTTGTACAATAAATGTTGAATTTGACGTTATTCTTTTGTCAAAAGAAAGTAGTGGGGCACTTTACAGCCCTGCCAAGCAGAGAAGAACCCTCTGGCGTTGGAATCGAGTTTCCAAATCTACGCGAGCAGCGGGAGAGGCCAAAAGCCTTCGTGCATCTTCCGCTACATCCGTTCTACTTTGGCCATACGGAAGCATGCTTCACTCTACCCCTTCCCTCCACGCGCCTGCATGAAGCACAGGGCACGCGGTTCTGCGCAGGTCCTTTTGCATGCGGACACACTACAGAACCATGCCACTTTTGTCTAAACGCGAAGGTGGGGATGAGTGATGAAGGTACACTTACAAAGAACATGCCCAGGCCGGGATTCGAACCTGGGGCGCTTTACGTTTGTTTCATTTTATGTGTGTATTGCCTTTGTTCAATTCTATTTTCGGCGAGTGGTGGGCTGACAGACGTACCATAGTATAGTTACAATTGTCCTTTTGTTACATTGTCCTTGAAATGACTCATTGCACATTTTAAATTTTATCAAAATATTTTATATTATTTTGAACCCCTGCTCTTGTGACAACATAAAAATGTAGACATTTTAAGAATTTAGAATTTCAAAACAAATATAGAAGGCATTGATGGAATCTCTTTGCATAAATTACGTCATGTTTCATTAATTAAACAATAACAATTTAAAACTGCTTTACAATGCTCTTCTGGGGTGTAAGGGCCTTTGCCATGACACCCAAATGTCAACCTTATTTCCACGTAGTACACACACTGCAGACTAACTTGCCTCTGGCGCCCTGACCGACGACTTGTGTTGTCTTCTGTGCTTAATGTGTTTACGATTGTTCCTTAATCTATTTCATATTATCGTCATTCATCCTAATCTTCGCAAGTATCCAAATCTGGCACAAACGTGAAGCACCATAAAACGAATCAACCAACCAACAATCTATAACATGCCAAGTCACGAAAACGCGTCAGAAATTGAAAATAAGAAAATAGATATTCAAAGTTTAAAATCAAAAGAGCCGCCTGATCCCTCCATAGTAGCTTGTGATGATCAACGTCCATAGTTGGTAAGGGTTAAAGAGAGAGAGAGAGAGAGAGAGAGAGAGAGAGAGAGAGAGCAATAGTAAACCTGCAAATTCCATTAGTGCCAGATAATTTACTGACTTACCAACTTCGTTCTCTGTATCAAAATTAAACTTTCCAGTGTATTTTTTTTTTTACCTCAAGGCTGTAGAACATTTTATCGTGTGCTCTCCCGGAAAGAAAGTGCTGAGATGGAGTCGTTGACAAACACGAAGGAATCTTGCCTCCATTTACTTTGTTGACAGCGAAAACATCACTCTACGAAGGGCACTTCCGTCGCTACCTTTTTGCAGTCAAATTGAAACGGTCGCAGAACGAGGGAAAGCAGAAAATTGGAGAAAACCTGAATGGGAAGAGCAAATTCTTCAGGGAGGGAAGGGATACACAGAGAGAGAAAGACGCAGACGGGAAAACAGAGAAATGGGAGAAAAATGGAGATTAAAAAAGGAAAAGGGCAACGATGCGAAACACAGAACGAGAGAGGAGGTGATCGAAATATGGGAAAGAGACAGTGAGAGAAACAGAAGAGGCATCAGACACTGGGAGATATAAATAAGGGTAAAACATAAAAGAGAAAGAACAGAAGAAAGAAACAAGACGATGGAAAAATAAATTTAAAGTTGTATGTATGTATGTACATATGTAAACACCCCCCCACACACACACCACACACACACACACACACACATAGCATATATGAGGAAAGACACATAGGGTAATATATCGGGAAGGGTGAAAAACACGTGGCAGAGAAATAGGTGTAAACACATAAACACAGAGAGAGAGAGAGAGAGAGAGAGAGAGAGCGAGAGAGAGAGAGAAACGGAAATAGATAAAATAAGGTGAAGTGAATATAGTAATATAAATATATAACGTAGGAAACATACACAGAGAGACGAAGAGAGAAACAGCGCAATAGTAGGAGAATCAGAGAGAGAAAGAGAGAGGAGAGGGGAAAGATAAATTTAGAGAAAAGACCATAAAGTGCCGCAGTAGCTCAGTCGTTAGGGCATCTGATTATCATGACAGGCCCGGGATCGATCTCCGGCGGGGGAGAACCGGCACCTGTTAAAGTGGCTCCGGCGCCCACCCAGCGTCGTATAAAATGGGTACCTGGAGGAAACTCTAGGGGGAAAAGGCGACCAGGGGCGGGGTGCTGGTCACATCACCCCCAGCTTCGGTCGAGATTATCTTTTTTACCATAAATAATCGACGTCAGCGGAAAGGCTAAAGCAGATTCCCGCTTGGAGCCAAAAAGACCGATAAGAAGGTGTGTAAATTGAGGCGAAAAATCCTCGTCAAAATAACATAAATGAGTGTCAAAAGATCAGTTACAATGTCCTTTCATTATCTAAGATTTCAAAATATTAAGTCGGCGTAATAACCATGTTTTCTTACTTGTTGGCGGCATAGAAACAGTAAATCGGGTGTCGGTAATACTCGAGTGCGAGGAGGGGAAGGAGTAACTTGCAGCTGCAAACGACGGCGCATGCGCTCTTGCTCTTGCTAGCAGAAATATATATATATAGACTCGCGCACTTTACATGTGGCCAAACTTGTGTGCTCGTCATGTTACCATTCCAATATTTCAATAAACAGTCAATAATTTAGTGCAAAATCCCACAATATTGTTGTTTATAACTATACATATAAATTTCAAACGTGATCTGAAAACGAACTGTCCAAATCTGGTTGCATTTAAAGTTGCCTTTAAAATGAACCCATTGTTATCATTTAGTTACATTCAATAATTAAGATCAATGAACATTGACATTCCTTAAAGCATACTTACAATTTTATATCAGATAACTGAAATATTAGAGAAATTTCGTGTAACTCCATCTCTAATTATTATTACTACTACTTTCTGGTAACAGTAACAAAACTAATTCATAAATAAAGCGACATCTCTGAACTGAAAATTAAGGACAAAGATTACAGACTTCGAAGTTAAAACTTTATTCCAACTATACGCAAACAAAAATTTAAAACATATCATTTTACAACATCTTAATATTTTCACACTTTGATAAATAGAAGTTTACAAATTGATACAATACCAATAAATCTGTAATGCACAATAAGCATTTTTCTAAAGCTGATTGATTGAATGAGTAGCTTCTGTAAAGCAAGTTACTGAAGTTTTAACTATTGAATAGTACTTATTAGTTGTGTTGCCAGGTTATGGGATCCAGTGTTGCATATTGGATGCTGAGGCTCCTACAATAGTTGTGATGCATGCGCGTATTCAGCGAGAGATAAGGGGACATTTACTCCCCTGAAAATTAGTTACCCAACCTAAAGGCAAATGGCAAGAGTTTTATAACTGATTCAATAACCATTTCATTTCTGTATTTAGTAAATACTGCCCTTACAAGCAAAAAAGTATAAAGTTAATATTTATCTAATATAGGATAGGACTAATTTTTAAAATGTAATTTCCTAACTTATATATGAAAAGCTAAACGTTTTTATCACGGCTTTAAAATGTTTTTGGAACAGCAATTATAATATGATAGTTTTACAATAGTTCGCTACCGAAGTTTAGGAACACACAACTTTAATGCAACATGAAATACAGTAAACTTTACAACATAATAATGAATTCATTAAATTTGATATTTTTATTATTAAGATTGAAACTAGGGCTACAGAAGGGGGTGGTGACCTTAATACAAGGAATATACTGCAGGTATCCTCACTACTGCCATCTATGGTTATAAATATTATCAGCAGGTAGAAGCATTTTCTGGCCCTTCAGGCTCATTGATCAATTAGAAGCTTCTCCGATTTTTTTTGTTTTGTTTTTCAAAATACCTTGAGATTTCCAGGTTCACCAGATATGTGGGAAGATTGTCTTTACACAGAAAAATAAACACCAGAGGGGCGCCAGGAAAAAGAGAAAGATTAGTAAAGAAAGGAGAAAGGAGGGAGAAGAAGAGAAGGCAGGAGGAGAAGAAGAAGAGATGTTAGGAGGAGGAGGAGAAGAAGAAGAAGAAGAAAGGAGAGAAGGAAGAAGAGGAGAAGAAGAGCAGGAAAATAGACAAACCGCCCCTCCCTCTTTTGTCATCCTTTCTCTCTCTCTCTTTCTTTTCTCTTCGGAAATAACTTAGAGAAAGAGAGAGAACTACAGAAAAATGGAAAGAAACTAGAGAACAAACAGAGATAGAGAGCGAGAGAAATAGAAAGGGGAATACATAGACGTATATAGAGAAGGGAATATGAGAAGAGACTTGATTGATTGATTGGTTGTTTTGGTGTTTTAAGTCCACTTTATGCACAGTAAGGTTAATCGGGACTGGACCTACAGTTTAAAGTGGCTTTCCAACTACTATGTGCCTCCACCGGGAATCACGAGAAGAGACATACGTAAGGAGAACTAGAGAAAAGATAGAAAGAAAGGATGGGACAGATCCTGAGAGAGAGAGTGAGAGGGGGATAGAGGGACGGAGATGGGGAATGAAATAAGAGATCAGAGATACACGAAGAAAGAGAACTAGAGAAACCCAAGAAAGAAAAGGGAGTACAGACACTGAAAGAAGGAGAGAGAGAGATAGAGAGAGAAAGAAAGAAGGGTGAAAGAGAAATAAAAGGACGAGAATAGCAAAAGAAGTAAAAACAGAGACACACACGGAGAGAGAGAGAGAGAGAGAGAGAGAGAAATCGGGGCAAAGGGAAAGAGAGAGAGAGAGAGAGAGAGAGAGAGAGAAATCGGGGCAAAGGGAAAGAGAGAGAGAGAGAGAGAGAGAGAGAGAGAGAAATCGGGGCAAAGGGAAAGAGAGAGAGAGAGAGAGAGAGAGAGAGAATGAGAGAGAGAGAGAGAGAAATCAACAAAACATCAAAGTGCATCCGAATGTACGTTTCCCACATCAAAGCTAGGAGGCCAATTTTATTAACAGACCAACCAACCCCTGCAGCTCGATTAAAGTTGAATTAGACGCTTTGTGTTGTAGATTGGAAGTGAAAAATAAGCGAAACCGTTTCATATCCTTCCTTTGACAAATATGTTCATATATTTTTAGGAATGTTGATTTTCACGACGATATTGCTGATTTTCATCAAACAACAGTTGTACGAAACCTAACTTTCTTGCATATTTACACCCTTAGATGTTTTTTCTTGCGGGCCTGTGTGTATGTAGGTAAAGGCAAAGCTTTGTATTAAACCGTACCATACGTGGAGGTGGGGAGCTGTAGGGTCCCACATATTCTCCATCTCGACCTCAATTGAAGGTGATATGATCAGTACCACGCTCGACTGCTTTGTTCTCCACAGTTACCCCAGGTACCCATTGATTAGAGCCTGGATGATCCCTAGAGCCGCTCTATGTGTGGCATTGTCACGAAAAATTCCCATCTAAGTTCACCTAGTAGCAGCTATTCTCACATGATTCAATGGCCACCAGAAGAAAGATTAAACCGTGAAACAGGATCGTCTCGCATCTTACTTCTGTATCGTTACAAAGATACAAAGAAGAAAATCGTAAAATGACTGCTATACTAACATTTACCATCCCAGTTCTCCGAGCACGTATATATTACGTCAAGGAATCAGTTGATCAGTGAAGTCGGGAGGCATTTTCAGAAAAAAATATGAAAGTCGAAAATTCATTGTTTATAGATGTGGTAATTCTTTCCGCAGAAAATACTAAAAATGCCAACAGAAGAGAGAAAGATGGAGAAACGGCGGTGAAAGAGAGTATGACAAAAGGAGACAAGAATTCCGGAACAAGGGAGGTAGAGAGACATAGAAATAGAGAAAGAAGAAATAACGAAAGATGACAAAGAGTAATAGAGAGTAAATAAATGTGGAGAGAAAGAGAAGGAAAGAACGAAACAGCCGGAAGACAGACAGAACAATAAACAGAATGTGATATAGAATAAATAATGAAATATTACAAACTGGAAGAGATACAGAGAGAGAGAGGGGGGGAGGGAGAGAAAGAAATAAAATTGGCAAAAAAGACAGAGATAGACAAAGAAAGATATAAAAAGTGACGACTAAATAGAGAGATAGGAGAAGAGATGAAATATGACGACCTGGAAGAGAGAGAGAGAATGAAAGAAATGTAGAAAGGGAGAAAATATGGAATGAAAGAAACATGGAGCTTGAGCAAGAGAGAAAAAGAAATAGGAAGGGAGAGAGGAAGAAATGTGAAAAGAAATAACGAGAGAGAGAGAGAGAGAGAATAAACAGCGCCGGAGGAAAAGAGATATAAAGATAGAGGAAGAAATGGAAAGAAATATGCGAAAAGGTTGAAGGAAAGTGAGTACAAGCTGAAATAGAGAATTGCAGCTGCAAATACCATAAAACAGGGTACACTTGAAAATATAAAGATATGTTTGTGTACGTAAGTTCCCTTCAAATGTTGTACACTGCAGGTTCGACCCCACATGGAATCAATCTAACTAACGAACGTTCCTTTTCACCTATATATTTACCAAGTCTCTTTACAAAGCAGGCTCCTGAGAATAAAACAAATTGCTTTTCCTTTTGTCGGAGAAGAAGGAAAAACAAGGCCCAGTTAAATAGAAGAGGATAATTGAGATCGACCAACATCTCGAGACAGCGGCACATGAGAATTCCGTTCCTGGCGTTATTTACTTAAAACTTTTCCCCGTGAGCCACTCAGAGAAATTAGCTTTGTCAGTTTTCTCTGTGCTCTTTCTTCTTTACTTACGTAAGAGATTCGGATAACAGACGTCGAAGTTCTCAGAGAAAATATTATTTGTTTCAAGCGCAATTATAATTATCTTTACCTTTCTTGGTAGATATTTGTCAATACATTCACGATGTGCAAGTTGTGATCTTGAATAATGATGTTGTCACAGAACTGTGACTTTTATCACTGTGATTCATCTCGTAATCGCAATTGTGATTTCTCTATAACGAACTGTAATTAACTGATATTTCTTCCGTTTTCTCTGTTACTAGATCAGATAGCATAAATCGCAAGTAATTATTAAATTCACAGTTACATGATTCTTTCAGTTTTTGTCTTGAGTCCATTTTATGCACAGATAGGCGAATCGGGATTTGACCTACAGTTTAAAGTGGAATCCATACCACAATGTGCCTCCGCCGGATATCGAACCCGGCACCCTTTCATTACAAGTGGAAATTCATAGTTACTAGGGGCCAAATGTGACTACATTTTTGTAGGCACAGGATTACCTCTCATTTCACATGCTTTAATACTAAAAATTCAAGAAAACGTGGCCAAATATAGGATTGTCTGCTAAAATGGGGCATAATCTCCCTCCTACGAAACTCCTCATAACGCTTCTGCTTCCTGATGTCGCAATACCTTAATGGAAAATTAATATCCCTTATGTCCCTATTGCATATTTAAGTCTACGTTGTTCATGTAGGCTAATCGAGACTGGATCCACAGTTTGAAGTGAGATTCGAACAACTGGGATTGAATCTGGGACGCTTTACGTAAATTATATAAAAACGAAACTTCATTTGGATTACAAAAAAATGCAGTGGGAAAGTTTTCAATAAAATCACGTGTCACTTAAAATCACAATTTACATCCAACTGATTGACCAATGACAATTGACAGTTTTTCTCGTCATGAATATATTGACAAATGTCTACCAAGGAAGGTAATATCAGCAAAAAATGAAGTATTCTAAAAAAAAAAAGTTTCTCAAATATATCTTACAGTATCTTGTCCAGAAATTACTTGAAGAAAAGGAAGGAATTATTACCTTAAAAGAGGATCCATTTTATTTGTACTAAAAACTATATTTTTCTATATACTTTTGTAAGCACCAGTATACTATTACACAAATTTATCCCAAATCTGGACCTAAAAACGTCCTACAGAAGCCACTGACATCTATGAAACCAATTTGATATCACAGTCTGTAAGTAAAGGCTGGTTTTGTATTACTTGCTTCGGAACTGTGTTCTACACACTGTGAAAATTTGTCGTCGTTGTACGACATGATGTCCCTACATTTTCCCAGAATGCTACACAATTCTGAACACAAAGAAGATTTAATCTAAAGTGAGTTTCTGGCCATGTAACATTGTGGTCATATGTAATTTAATTGAAGGTCTGGCGAGAGTTCCAAACAAACAAAAACTCACTCCCCAGTGCCTTTATTTCTCGTTGATATCTGTCTTTGCCAGCTTTCCTTCTCTTTCTCCTCAGCTTCTGGTGGCTCTCTCCAGGTGGCTCTGTGCGGTTACTATTTTGTTTCCACGAATGTGTCCTGGGAGAATGGATTCTGCCGTTACAGCTCATTAGTTTCTTTTCATCTAAGATCGTTCGATCACGTACAGTGAGGAAACTATTTTCTTTAATAAAGTAAAAGATGAGCTGCTAGCAGTATTTACTCTCTCGCAGACGAAGAAATATACTGTCCTTTGAAATTGAATATTTATAAGTTTAGTGTAATTTTGTATTTTCGTTTCTTTGATTTTAGTTGACGATCATAGTTATTTGACCTGTGATATCAGCCGGTGTTTTTTTACACCAATAAGTTTTTATTTCTACGATCAATGGCAGTTATAACGGCCATAGGAGACGATTTTTACGTATTAGTGAATAACAGTGGCAACGATTGGGTTCCAAAAAACTGAAGGATAAGTGACAAAACTTGGGGGGACGGACAGTTTATTTTCCTTTGGTAGATAAATAAGGTTTAGCATAGTGCGTGGGCAAAAGTGTGTGTGTGGGGGGGCAACTGTCCCTCCTCAATTCAAAACAACGGGACAGGCCAAGTCATGTCCGATTCTTAGTTATTTTTATGTGTCACTTTTCAAATATCTTGTTTTTCCTCTATTTGTAGCCTTTTTCAAGGCACTTTCTCATCCTGTTGAAGACTCTCAATCAATTTTTAATATGGCCTCAGCCACAGGTGACGACTGAGAATCACTTTCTGTGACGCTAGACTTTTCCATGACTAATTTCTTGTTTCAGTGATGAAAGATATTTTTGTGTTGTCACTGCATCTACCAGAAGTAACAGTTGAATCATACCAGTTAGTCTCTTCTAAACTTTAAACGGACTACACTGAATTAAAGAATTAAACTAAGCAGTTTCAGTGCATAATGTGTTAAAATGAGAAAAGGGGAAGAAACATCATTCATTCACGCTTTTATACGACTGAATGACTGCTGTGATTGTATTTTATCAATTACAGTGATCTCTCACTAGGTGGAAGCCTGGTCAGAGAATAGAGTACAACGGATTATGTAGAACTTGAAGTTGCTTTTTTTGTGAAAACGTTTCCACATAAATTACAACTTTTTGTAGTCGTTAAGTTTTTGCACACATCGTTACACGTTTCAAGTCTTTTGTGTTTAATTATGTTACTTTTCAGTAACAAAGGGAGTTTCCTTCTGTGTTTTAACAGTGATAACTTTTAAATTAGCTGTATTTCAAAGGGTGAGCGCAGAACGTGATGAACGTCAGTTATAAAGGAACGTAGGTTTTTCCTTCCTTTAATAATGTGGGGATGCATTAAATGTCTTTTCTATTCGTCTATGTTTGCACTGACGTAATAGAAAGGAATTCTTCTGTTCTTTGCACGACATACTTTCTGTCCTTACAACCAATGCGCGCAAATATGGCAATAATACATTTTCCTTACAACTGTTAAAATGTAATTCGAATTTTAATCACTATCTGTGTATGGTCTCGCCTATCTACAGTGCAGAATGGAGAAATGACTTTTATTCGGGGTGCCGTAGGTTCAAACCTTGTCGCGTTTTTTTGCCTTCGTAAGCTAAACACGACTATGCTTATAAATACTGATTGGATGATATTGAAGGAACACTTACAAAACAATACCCATCCGCAGTTCAGGACTCGAACTCTAAACTTGTGATACGACGCCAGAGGTCCCTGGTTCGAAACCCAGCCTGAGTATGTGTTTATTTGTTAGTGTCCCGTCGTTCATTTCATGATATCATACTCAGCCTCATCCTCGCGATTAGCCAAAAGTGGCAGAAAAGCGATATATAATAAACCAAATGAATCAATCAAACAAACATAAACTTGTGTAAGCGCTCGACCACCGCAGTGGTGAGGATGAAAGATGAAGTGATGGATGGTGACGGTACAAACACCATGTGAATGTGTATATATATATATATATGTATGTATGTATGTTTGTGTGTGTGTGTGTGTATGTGTCTGTACATACATTAAATGACCCTTGGATTCGAAGCGCTTTACACTAACACTCGCTACAAAAGTTCCCGGGTTCGAACCCTGGAAAGATCATGGGTGCTCTTTGTGAATGTCCTTAATCATCATTCATACTCATAAATACAAGAACGAAAGAGACATTGGGTGAAATATGAAAAGAACACATAACTTACACAAAGATTTATCACATAAAGGAAATAACTTCTTTGGTAGTTCACACCATTTGATAACCACACACGTCGCTTCAGAACGTGGCACATTAACATGTACGGAACACGATAATGCCATCAACTCACGAAAAGTGGAGATACGACAATAGAGTATTCAGACGAAATTACGGATATACCTAACGATTTGTTGTACTCGAAGGGTATCTATCAGACACTATTTTCGGTGTGGGCGAAACAGAAGGTTTCCATGGAAACAGGTATTACAGTGGCGGCCATTATGGGGGGCGAAGCACTTGCCTCCACCTTTTCGCCACTTTTTCCCCCGCACTATGCTAAACCTTATCTACAAAGGGAAATATACTGTCTTTGCCCCCCTTAGTTTTGCACCTTGCTCCCTCCGGTTTTGGAACCCAATCGCCGCCACTGGGTTGAATTCATGGAATCCATATCAATAAAATTATTACTATGGTTGTATCATCAGCGTATAGATTCTGCTACAATACATATACGAGGAGAACTGTTTATTTTTCTGTTAATTTTTTCGCTTTTGTTATGTTAGGATTCTTCCGAGGTTTTCAGTTTTAGTATAGTATAATTAGTAATATAATTAAAATTGTTAACAGTATACAAACTGATAATTCACAAAAGCAATGTAAAATACAATAACATGCAGTACTGTATGCCATTAAATACTAGTGTTTAAATGCAAACATTACAATACACATTTCATACATGTTATTGCGACATGGCTCTTTTATGCCAACAATGAGTATATCATCATATTGCACCATCAATGCCTGATTTTAATGTGTGATTTTTTTAAAACCACTGATTTACATCACTTTAAATAAATAATTATAGAATAATATACATACGGATTTTGAAGATATCAAAATCACTTTTGATTAAAGTACATTAATCTCGTAATCATTTAAAGGTGTTTATTAGGCTCTAAGAAAGAAAAAGAAAGGAAACAAAATATATGTACTGATTTGGTGAAGTTCATATGAAAGTAAATGTAATATGTAAACTGCAAACATCTTCAATTTCTCTTGATTTAGAATTCAATAATTTTTATAAGCAAAAATTGCAAACTTTTTGTTTAAAATAATATTTAAAACACTAATCACGTTAAACCACAAATAGTATCATTATCATTAAACTGTAAATAGACATGGTAGCTGCTATTTTGCAAACTAACATTAAAAAAAATGCCCAAATTCAGCTACAAAAACTATAAAAAATATTTTAAGTTACAATTATAGAGGCTTCCAGAATGCTTTGTTTTCAGTGGAAGAAATGTTACTGAAACTATTATAGTATCATTAAGACACTCAACAAACATTTCCATAGTAGGTTCATATATTCAGTATCAGAAACAGAAAAGTGTATATTTACATGTATTTCTTTATTTGTTTTAATCAAACTGTTTAGATATTGTATAGGTTTGTTTACGAGGAATCATCTAAAATGATTTTTCAAAATAAAAATCATGATTCTAATCCACCCTAGTCTCCACTTAACGTTTCACGAAACTTTGTATATACCCTGTGAAAATTTTGGGACTACAGAATTGATTTTATCCATAAACATATAATGGCTGACCAAAATAAGTGAACCATTGGATTGTTTGTCCGTTTCTTCTTCAGAGATAAACGGAATGTGGTTATGACAACCGTTAAGAGATGGCGCTGAGACAGTGAGGCGCCTGTTTCATGGGGCGAAACCATCCGTAAATGTTCAGCCAAACAGGATTCTTCTAGAAATGGTACACGGATTTAGATTATAACTGGAAGTTTCAATGAAATAGCATTGGCTAGAAACTCGTTTATCTGTTCTCGTTTTATTAGTTGGCAGTTTATGTCTTTTAAGAGTAGAAAATTATTAAGAAAAAACAGTAAGATTGTTGACCGAAAATTAAACTTTCTTATGGAGTACTCTGATGTCGGTGAAACGAGTAAAAACTGATTCTACAATAAAGTTAGTTTTGAGTACACTTTACGCATAGATCGCTAGTCGGGACTGGACCTACTGTTTGAGCTGTGATCCGAACCACTATGTGTCTCAAACGGGTATCGAACCCGAGACCCTGATTACAAGATGACGTTGTTGCTACTATGTCATAGGGGAGGCTTATCTGACATTGAGTAAACAATGTCGCTTGGTTTAACGTTCATAGACAAATTGGAACTGTGTTTAAAGTTTAGCCATAAACTAAATTAATCCTGTAATCCCATATCGGATATACTAAACCCACTTTCAAGGTTGGAAACAAATACAGATGTAATTACATATACGAGGGTGAGTCAAATGAAAACCTTAAAAGTAAAAAAGAAAACAGCTCAAATTTATATGTGGTATCGACTGTTATTTACAAAACGACCTCAAGTCTGCAACACTGATCAAGTGAGCTACACAACCCCATTATTCTCATTTTAAAGATGGCGCCTCCTGAATACAGATGCACCAGCGATGAACAGTGTTCTCTTGCCCTTTGGAAGCCTAAAACATTTAGATATTTAGTCTATATACATCCTTACCAAGCCAGAAAGTTTACAAATACAGGAGAAAGTTCGCGAATGGCCTCCCTCATAAGTGACGTCCATAGATTTCAAAACAGGCACTAACTTAGATTTGAAAGTATATGTGGATCAGCAATGTGTCTATGCTAAAATTCAGCAAACTTGATCAACTTTACATGTATAAATCTACTACATAAAAAAATAAGGTTTTCATTTTACTGTTTGACTGTCCCTCGTATATATCTGGAAAACATGTACTTAGAGCAGGGCTCTGCGAAATCGAACATAGTGTGTTCCAATCCAAGGTAAACCATGAGTGCGTGCATGATTCTCATTATCACCTATAGCTCGACCACAAGGAAAAAAAACCTTCCGTCAAAAGCATTCGCGCATCTTCCCTGCTGTTCTCTGTGCTCGGAGCAGTGTTGCCAGGTCAGACTTGAAAAAATCAGGAGATTGTTCCTTGGGAAACCAGAAGATGTGCTACAAAATCCGATGATCTAATAGTAGCGGATGAACGACGTTCTCGGGGGGCGGCAAAGACGTGCGCACTGGGGGGCAAGGGGACGTCCGCAGATTTCTTCCAGAGAGGGGAAACAATGTATTTTTTATCAGGCGGGTAAACGAGGCATATTACCCCGTAATAATGTTGCCCTCTCAGATAACACCACATGAGTTTGAAATTATCACGTTCCTACATCCCTATTATAAAAATGGATGTAAATTACTGTGACTGAATTAAACTCATACGTCTGAAATAATAGGCACTTTTATGTCAACATTCATTTTCCAGAAGGGGAGGGGGTGGCGACCATCCTTGCATTTCCTTCTGGACGTTCATGCCGCTATATAATTTTGTAGAAAATTAAATATTTAAGTATAGAATAGTATATTAAGGATAGAAAACTAAGTATTTTCAAGCCCATGAAAGTTCCAAGCAACTACGGGGGAAGGGGTGCATTGTTTCCTTTGTAATTTGAACTATGCCGCTTCGTTCTCTAGCAGATTTCTTGTTATTAACACTCACATGCTTTATCCGTCAGTTATACTGTCTCTATGTTGCTGCATTTAATGCGCCCCTGTTTTGTACCCACCAATATAATAAAACAGTGAGATGGAATGAGGCTTTTCTTTACCGATTGAACATTTATCAAAGCTTTTGCCCCCCTAATCCACTCTCCCCTCCATGTTCAAGTAAGATGAGCAGGATACGTGTTTTTGAGCAGGCCGTTGGAGGTTCCATAGCAATAGTTTATTAAGGAATTCTACCGAGAAATCAATAGGTCTGGCAACACTGACGTGACCTCGTTGAAAAGCTCCTCCCCTTTTCTTTTCCCCCACCCGCCAGCGCAATGAGGTTCTGCGCAGGTTTCTTTCCTTGTGGTTCCTCTATAGAGGTGGCTCCATATGGCGCTTGCATTTGTGGATACCAGTGAGCGATCAAAGCGGTGTGAACTCTCCATCTGCAAAGTAATCAACCAATTAGCATAACCTTTTTTGCCACAATGGCTAGCCGCGAAGTGAAGACAATCACAACCAGGGAAGGGCAACGCAACACAAACCTCCAAAGACGATTACACTCAGCAGGTTGCAACAATGCAGTCCAGGGAGCACTACGTGGAAGTGAGTTTGACCTTTGGGTGCATTCTCACACGGTCACCCCTTCAGATAAATCATACAAGCAAAAAAGGGCTTCAGGTTTGCACCTGGCAAAAGCTTGAATCGATTCCACAGTTGCAGTCGAACGCTATTCGGGGGCTAGCTTCACTTCGTTCAATCCAATTCGCGTTTCTTCTCTCCAGTCTACCTCTGTCAAAGCGAACGGCTGCAGCGTAGCGTCAGGTAAACCGATTACCAGATTACAGGCGCAGATAGGATTGTGCGACCGCGCGTCGTCATGTAACAAGTGCATTAATTTACAAGCAGATACGAAACAGAACCGTTTCGTTTGACTGCATTGTTCGGCAGAGAGCCACTTTCTCGTAACTCATTTATGTATCAAAGAAACTTGCTGGGAGACCTTTCCAACTCGACTGCCTTCCTCGTGCATAATGAAACGTGTAATAGCCACTAATCTCTTGGAATCAGTTCGAACAAGAGATGTGGGCGTACCAGTTAGTGTAAACGGAGTGAAGTGCGTGTGAAATCCGAAAGATAAGTCAAAACAGGATAATCATTTGCTCAGGTTAAAATTGCATTAGTTTTTTCATTGATACATAAATATCCATGTCCTTTGACACATAGACATCCTTGTCTTTTGATACATAAGCATTTTTGTCCTTTAAAACAAGAGCATCCTTGTCCGTTGATATATTAACATACTTTAATATATAAGCATAGCTTCATACGTAACGATCCTTATTCTTTCACATATAAGCATATTTGTACTTTGACACACAAGCATCTTTGTCCTTTGATACATAAGCATCTTTGTCCTTTGATATATAAGCAACCTTGTCTTTGATACATAAGCATCCTTGTCTTTTGATACATAGGCTCAAAGGACAAGGGTGCCTATGTATCAAAGCGCAAGGGTTCTTCTGTATCAAAGAACAAAGGAGCTTATGTATCAAAGGACAAGGGTGCTTATGTATCAAATGACAAGGTTGCTTATGTATCAAAAGACAATTATTCTTATGTATCAAAGGACAAGGATGCTTACGTATCAAAGGACAATGATGCTTAAGTATCAAAGGGCAAGGGTGCTTCTGTATCAAAGGACAAGGGTGCTTATGTATCAAATGACAAGGGCGCTTATGTATCTAAGGAAAATTATGCCTATATATCAAAGGACAAGGGTGCTTATGTATCAAAGGACAATTATGCTTAAGTATCAAAGGGCAAGGGTGCATATGTATCAAAGGACAAGGGTGCTTATGTATCAAATGACAAGGATGCTTATGTATCAAAGGACAAGGATGCTTATGTATCAAAGGACAAGGATGATTATGTATCAGAGGACAACGATGTTTATGTATCAAAAGGCAAGGGTGCTTATGTATCAAAGGACAATGATGTTTATGCATCAAAGGGCAAGGGTGCTTATGTATCAAAGGGCAAGGGTGCTTATGTATCAAATGACAAGGATGCTTAAGTATCAAACGGCAGGGGTGGTTGTGTATCAAAAGCCAAGGGAGCTTATGTATCAAAGGACAAGGATGCGCTGAGGGTGAATGTTAAAATATTAATCTGTTGATAGAATAAATAGAATGAAACCTTGATGCATTTCTCTTAGCTAAGCGTTACGTCAGTCCATGTATGCTTCTCCTTCTCATCTTCTCCAGCATATCTGGAGAGCAAGAGAAATTGAATTTGGAAAACTAAGAAACCAATTCACATAGCTGCTGCATGATTGAGCATGGCCGCACATTCAATAATTGAAACATGTGTAGCAAGACGAAAAGAACACGCAGAGCGGAGCCTTCTTTATTTGAAAAGAGCACGATTGTTCCATTCGCCTGCTTCACCTGCTACCTGTAGGATTACCTGTGTTTGCGAAGCAGCAAGGACCAGAGATCGATTCTATATCCCCAAGCTGTTTCGTGGCTGAATGAGACCATCACAAACAGATTTCAACCTTTTCCAGCCCCAGGAAAGATTGATTTCCTTTTCCTCTTGCAACGGATACTTTCTGTTGTGTTTGTGTATTTACGTGTGTGCTTTAGGGAACCTAAAGGTTTTCACAATGTTTAGCTCAATACTGTAATATCTTTCTTCTTTGATATAAAGTTTCCTATACGTATTGTGAACGTTTCTCTGCTGTGTAGAAAATCCCATCTATAAGCTCTTTTCCATATTCTTAAGGCGAATACTCACGTATAATATGGGCCATGCCATGCCAAATCAAGAGTTCCTCAACCTTACACTTGTGTCGCCCCACTCGAATCTGGCCATGCTCACATTGTAAAACAGTATTGCAGCATCTGCTCATGCATTAATCTGTGCCAAGCAAGAAATTCAAACGTTCTGGAATAAATTTGTTATCGTTTTAGATATCAAAATTAATGATTTTGTACCCTCTTATGGCATTTGAAAAATATTTTTAAAATTTATGTTGTTTCCAATATTAATAATTATTGTAAAAGCCTAAATTACATGATGGAATTATGCAAAACCATAGATATATGTAAATATCGGCCAAGTTTTCTTAGCATTTTATCAACAAATTTTCTGTATAAAAAGGAACCAAACTGTGTATTTTCGACCGTCTTGATCCGGTTGCCGTAAAGCTGATGTCACTTGTAGGGAAGACTGACTACTCTTACCTTAGGGCTGAATTGGCATTGTCATTGGGCAGATCCTGCAATACTAACAAACCATTACTCTTGGAAGGGTTGCCAGTTGCAGATTTGCATCAGTCAACTCGATTCAGGATTGCCGGTGATTAAGTTCTATTGTAATTGTGCAAAAGAACAATAAATACTACTTTATTGGAAGAAACTTTCATAACCTTTGATTTCAAACTAAAGAAAGGTATAAATCCGAAACCAGTGACGAGTCAGGGCGTGGTCATCTGTTACCCTACAAGCCTGCCTAACTGAGGAGTTAGTGCAACCCAGCTTTGACCAGCCAGAGGCCCTAGAGGACCAGTGAAGACGCGTGTCACATTTTTGATTCATTTCAAATTTGACGTACTGAAAAACTTACCTAATTTTCTAAATTACAGTGATACAAAATTTGAGAGTATTACCATTTTTCAACATCTTGTTAATTTTAAATTGCAATATTTTGGCAAAGAGCTCATCTATGGAAGTGATTCAGACGGAGTTGGAAAGGTCTTGAAGGGCTCTTTCGCACTATGTCAGTGTTAAAAAAATGAAAGTGGTGTAAAGAACATTTTGGTAACAAGTTTCTCAAAACTGGTATTTTCATTTTTCTTTTAAATATACCCCTGTAATTTCGGAAATACAAAAGATATGGATCTGCAACTATGCATATTTTCCTTCATCAGGTAGCCCTTTCAGTGTGCTAAATTTGAAATGAATTAAAATAGCTATGTGAGATTGAAAAGTGCCTTTTCATTGGTTGATTTCACATGGAACGATCCATGTACAGAAGTTGCCTTCATAGTCGGGGTAAAAAATATGTACAAGGCTTCACCATACAACATCGACACACTGCACGGAATCTAGGGGTCTTAAGTTTATGGATGCTCACGGGGGGGGGGGGGAGCATGCAATGGTTCAGGCCGCAGTTCAATTCACTGACTGAGCGATGAAACATTCCAATCGGATGTTTGGTTCCTTCCTGCTTCCAAATTTGCAGCTCGACGGTCGGGCTCTTCTAGAGTTAGAGCCGTCAAATCGAGTGAACTCGAGCGTAACCTCGAAAGCTAGTTTCGTTCAGGTTTTGACTGCAATATGATAAAATCTTCTTTCGTCAGTGGTTTTGATGGATCAAGCATTCCAGCCTGATGGTTAGTTCCTTCCTGCCTTCAAATTTGGAGGTCGATGGTCGGGTCGTTTTAGAGTTAGCATCATTTTATGTCTCCCTGTAATTGCCCAAACGAAATATTTCGAAATTTCCAAAATGGCGGACATTTTTCAAAGTTTATGTAAACGTACCTTCCCTATGTTTGGTGATTTTTCTCCGGAGGAATATATTAAAGCAAGAATTAGCTTCCTAAAAATGTTTTCCGGCTCGAACCGTATTAAGGCGTAACATTCCTACACTAAATATATTTCCTTAATAATTCATTGATTTGGATGGTTCCAAGTCACTTTTGCTACAAGATGCGCCATATTTAATCCGTTATATAAAGAAAAGGGTGAAGTAAAGTGTTCAGTAAAGCTAAAGAAAAGTGTATTTCAATAACATGATAGTAGTAATAGACAGGCTGTAATACTTGTAACATTATAGAGATTGTGACATGATGTGTTAGAGGACGCGCCAGTGACCATGTGGAGAGGATGGGACCCCTGTTTATAATCCGTGTTTGGACGATTCATATTGCACTGTTATACTCGCTAATCAGTCTCTGTTGCAGTTCTTATGATGCTAGTTTACGCTTCAGAGGACATTAGTTACTGTCCCGTATATATGCAGCCATGCTGTACAGATTCATTCTTGCCACTGCTACTTTTTTCTTCGGTGCCAATACGACAAACTTTTTAGTAGGCTATGGACAGTGCTATGTGAACAAGACGTCAAGGACTGTCCTGTTCAATGTGAAGACCTCAAGATAAAGTATGAAGGTCTTCTTTAAAGTAGAAATCTTAAAAGATGTGCAACATAATGCATAGATGGTGAAGGGATGTGAGGCTCAAGACTTCAACATGAATTACACCGTTTGTTTCTATAGTGTACGATTGGTTTTGATATGTTTTCGAACAGTAAAAATCAATACAATTGGCAACTACGAGTCTGTGTTGCGCCGACATAAAAAGACATCAACAAACGACATTAGAAAAAGAAATAGAGATAGCAGAGATATGCCAATTTATTTCCTCTTCCTATTGTATATTGTACTTAAATTTTTAAAAAGGAAGTCTTCATAATGATATCATGCCGTTAAACGATACTTTATTGTTCTGTAACACATCGTAACACTTTTTACATCATCGGCGATTTTTAAAAAACAAGTCTTTATAATGATCTCATGCCGTTAAACAACATTTTTTTGCTTCTTTAACACAGCGTAACACTTTATACATCAGCTGTGATTACTGCCATCTATATCTTATCAAGGAAAATATATTTCTGAATATTCCCTTTCTTGGGGAAGCAATTGCATTTTTAAGTTAGCACTCGTTACAGAATATGTTGAATCTCGTGAGTTTATAAAAACCATAATCACGGTTGGAATTTAAAATTATATATTTTCCTTTACCATAACTGCGTGCGTGTCTCGTGGCTTGTCAAGAAAAACGGTGAGCAGATTTGGCCACGTGTCATAAAAACTACTGCATTGACTCCGATACGAAGCTTGCGTCACGATTATACAGCTAGAACGAAAGCTACAAGCGATATTTATCCCCCAGGAAGAAGTTAAAGCTTAACTTGATACCCTTTACGGCTGACCATTCATTCTTGACGCATCGCGTTGATCCAACTCCAACTCCAAGTCCTGAGCAACTACGAAACCGTTAAACGACTATCGTTTTGAAAATATACATCCACGCCTCTTTCACACTCACGCTATGTTTATTTCACTGCGGTCCGTTCCTCCTCCAAATTCGTTTTTGTTACATTGTTGAATGAGGCGTACACTCCCTGGATGATATACAGACTATAACTGCAGACAACAAAACGAATCGTATCAAACTTGCAACTCCCAAAATTCAGCCACTATCTCGCTGAAGTTACTATCGGACTGGGTTTATAGATGCCATGGCTGAATATGAGATTTACTGCTCCATAACCTATGAATGATAAAGCTGGAGCAAAATAGCCGAAAAGTCTCTGACTATTCGCGATGATTTACAACTGATACGGTTTTAATTGTGTGTACCAGAAGTTCCAACATTTGCGAGGCTACAGCTCAACGTGTTTAAAAATAAACTCCCTGTGTAACAAATGTTAACGCTCTTTACAGCCCATATCGAGAGTAAAATTTGAAGTTGACTATGAGCTAGACTTAGCTGTTCCGAACAGTGTCTGAACTTTATGTTAACTTTAAAAACACAAAACAATTTATGCATTGCGGTATTTCAACCAAATGTAACCTCACGCTCAAATGAAAACTTTTTATCACTTATTATGGTTAAGTTTGTATGAACTTTCGTGATTATTCGCACGAAAGAAATATAACGAACGTTCATCATGCATAACATAACTATATGCAGCATTCTATACAAATACCCATACAGCGCATTTCTATTAAAATAGTTACAGTTGGCTCGTGTGAATTTAGAACAGTTATCGCATGACACTCGTAAATCTGGAGACTAGTGCCATCTACTAACCATTTATTATAGTATTATAGTAAGGTGACCCTGAATGAAAACATTCGAGGTTCTTGGTTGTATACCTCGTTCATTGTGTGTGTACACGGATGTTTCATAAATAATTGAGGGGTTACAAAAATTTATTGCAAGTAAAGTATTGAAAGTCCAGAACGAAGGAGGAACTCAAACAGTTTTTATTACACCTACAAATGTTCAATGTGTGCACCAAGGATAATACGGCACAGATCGACACTATGTCAAAAGCAACTTGGCGAAATGTTCGGTTCTACCTATCAAGTAAACCATCGAGAAATGAACCGTATTCACGACACGAAATGGCGTCCATTTATGGGAGCCAATGAATGAACTTGTGATGGTTGTGACTAACCTTGAATTTAATAAGCATGTTAAGTAGACAGGACAAAAACATATTTTTATGAATCTAGTGATTCTGTTCTTGGGTATAACTGGTCGCACCAAGGGTGACAGTAGGATTTTTCTCAGGGGGGTAAAGTCATAGAAACTTTTATTATCATTATTATTGCTATTATTATTATTTCTACTACTACTACTACTAATACTTATATAGCCTATATTTTAAAAAAATATTTTATAATTTTCATATTTTGTAGAATTTGCATAACTGTATACTTAACATATTAATTCATGTAGGAGAAAAGCTGTTTTTTCATAGTTAGATACTAGACTGAAAACTTAAATGTAACCCTACTTTAATAATAATAATAATAATAATAATTGTTGTTGTAAATTACGGCCTTTAAGTTACAAAAAACAATATTATTTGTTGTAAAATATAGCTACAATTTAACCATTTAACTTTTTCCAGAAATCTCAGGGAGGCAAGTGTCCCCCTGGCCCCTCCCTGCGGACGAACAAGGTTTCCGATCACCTTTCTTGGTCAAGCTCCGCCCTTTGTGCTCTCACGTCAGGGTCAAATGCATTCGTTATTAGGTTAGGCATTAGGTATAGTGCTCCTAGCATTAACACGCTGCAATTTTTGCGACGTCACAAGTCGAAGGGCGGGGCGGAACTCGGGAACTGTGCAAAAAATTATACCCGATTTAAATACTGAAGTGTTAGAAGTATTACGTTAGAAATGGACATTAATTTTCACTTACCTAAGGATTCCCAGTTCTCTGTACTTACTCCAAAATAAGAGTAACAGTAATTTCTTACCTGAAAATAAATAAAAATGTTCGTTAACATACACACTTACAGATATTCAGACAAATTGATAAAACATGAAATTTACTCTGAAAGACAACATTCAGATAACAAGAACAACAACATGTAGGTTAGAATAAAATTATGACGCAATTTGTTGCATAACTTAGATTATTTGACCAAGGCATTTGTTTGGATATACAGGGTGTTCATAAAGTCCCGGTAACATTACAATTGTACATTACATTTGTAATGGTACCGATACTTTATGAACACCCTGTATATTTTTTATGTATCATATGATTAAAAAAGTCTTTGTTAAGTGTCAAATACTAAAACCCCAACAATGTCTTTCCATAAAATTTGACAAACATTTTTAGAACTTCATACCTGCACTTATGTCTAAGAATTTACAAGAGTTTAAAAGAAGAAGTGTTGGACTTCTTTATGGACTACTGGTCGATATGGGTTTCGATGTCTCGCAGATGACTGTTGTCTGTGAATAAGTTCACCTTGCTGATTCTAAAAATGAAATCCATTTTTACTCATCATGTCTAGGTTTTTCAGAAAACAGCAATATATTAACTACCTTCATTTCACAATAAAATGTGTAGTTCCATTATTTTCCCAATAGATGGCTCTATTAAGATGGTGGTAAAATTTTCATTTTCTTCAATACAAATCCTCCAATTTTGAAGTATGAAGGCATGTAGAATTGCATGCACTTAAGCCACCTTCCAACTTCACATGATATATTGGAAGGAAAACTGTATGGACTTTCATTACGTGGTTATATTTTCGAAATCCTTAATGAAAATTTCTTTCTAACTTAATTATGTATGATGCATTTTTATCCAACAGATTTTTTTACTCACAAGAAATGAAAGAATTACAGCATTGCATTTAACATTGAAAACTGAGGTCCAGGGTCACTTTCGCATGGAATACTCCATGAGCATTCATGATTCTCAAGCGAAGAGCAAAATTTTCACATCATAGGAAAATGCTCCGCAGAAAACATTTTGGCGACTTAATGACAAACCTAATTAGATTTGCAAATGAAATTAAAGAAAAACTAAGAAAAACCCAACCCTCTTGTCTACAACTTGTGATGGAACTGCTACTCGTTACAGAGCTCAGGCAACTGACCCCCAAAGCACTAGATAGACCGAACTCTCTCCCTGGGGAAAGATAAATCACCGACAGGGTGGTTGCGGACAGTGAGAGGGACATTTCGATTCTAAAAACCCCCTTTTAGAACTCAGCCATCGTTAAGGGAGGCGAAAAGAAAAGGAATGGCTGTCAGAGGAGGTGATTGGATGGAGGGTGTCGGCGGCAAAACTTCCCACTTAAACAGGAGACAACTGGTTGGAATTCATCCAACGTTCTCTTCACTTCAGCATATTTAATGGAATGCGGAGTCCCAGAATGTGACAAGTTCTGAATTCGGTCTGAAACATATTCCTGTGTCTTTTCTGTAGTTCGGAAATATTTCTGTTACTGTTTCAATATTCTTTCTCTATCTCCTGTCTGTGCCCCTAGGCGCAGTAAAAATCTTGAGAACGTGTGTGGGAGGAAGCTGCGACTTAATATCCATACCCGCCCCATACCTCTCTCTGGGGGTAGATATGTGTGTCCATTCCTCCAAATATCTTATGCTAGTTAGCCATTCTGTGATTGATTGATCGACTTGGTTTTATTTTATTCCACTTTTCTGCCACTTTTGGCTAACCGCGAAGATGAGTGATGCAATTGATTAAGGGACACGCACAAGAACACCCACTTCGCAACGGAGGTCAAGTTTAAGTCATGTGTGTGTGTAGTGGTAATGTTGTCGCCTTGTAATCAGTGGAATCGGGTTCGATTCCCAATGGAAGCATACTGTACCAGGGTTGCTAAAGGTCCAGGAATTTTAAATAAATTCAATTCCGGTCCAGGAAAGAAAATCAGCAAGCGTAAATAGGTTCTGGACCGTAAAGAACCTTTTTACCTGTAAAGTACAGAGTATTTCAATTCGGTCCAGGAACCTTTTTTCCAGATCAATTTAAATACGGTCCAGTAATCTTTCTTCCGGGTCAGTTTAAATACAGTCCAGCAACCTTCACCGAAACAATACGCAATTTGGATCGAATTTAATTTGTCCGAGAGAAATCCGGTCCTGTCACGGAACCCAATAGAACCCATTAGAATTTATGAGTTCTTGGTCCTATAACAACCCTGCACTGTATTGGGCATAAGTTCCCACTTTAAACTGTAGGTCAAGTCCCCATCAACCTATCTATGCATGAAGTGGCCTTCAATTATAAACATGGAGATTTCAGATTGAAGCGACACGGTGGTTTCAGGAAGCTTTCAGACCAAAGTGACGCCTGACACCACTGGCGTTGTGGTGCTCACATTATCTCAGGAAAGTATTTAGTGTCCCGGTAGAGTTTGATGTAATACAGGTGTACCGAAATAGTATAATGAAAATAAATGTTTGAGAGGGTGATCAGAGTAGATTAATAATATTTTGAAAGAATTTTATTATTTGTTATAAATGCAATATTCTGGACCGAAGAGACACGACATGCTGCCCGTGTAGCTTGCATGTCATTCTGACTTGGTTGTTTTGATTGTAGAGTGCATCGTGCATTCTCGGTATGTTGGTAGCACATACGTGGTGAATGGTTGCTTATAGACGTTAAAGACTCGTGCTGCTTGGGTCTGAAAAATATCTCACGCCGAAGTGACAAGGATCCCTTCAGTCTCTAAGAAAGCATTAGCTCCACATTCGCGACCAACAGATCGAGGCGACACGAAGTACGCTATTCAGAAATCGGTCGAGCCCGAGCGGCATGTCTTGTTGCTTTGGTACGAAAGGTTAATTATCAAGTGATACGTGTCGTCACGGTCTTAGGGATATTTCAGACCGCAGCGACACGCACGGAAAGAGCCAATCAGTAGCATCGTTCCACACCGCAACTAGCCTGTGTTCGATTAGTGAAATCCCCAAGCCACACGTGTCGCTTCGGTGTGAAATCGCCCTTAGAAACTTGTTTGATTTGGTGCTTTAAGTCCACTTTATCCACAGTACGGCTAAATCGAACCCGGGACCTCTTGATAACAAGGCGACGACGTTACCACTACGCAATCGGAGAGGCCCTTAGAGACTTGAAGAATGGAGCTAATAGCTATTGCGATATCAATACCATAAGAGCAGATATAACCTCCTTTATCTTCACAAGTTTTTTTTCAAACTTCCAAGACTTCCTACGCCAAAAGCCAGAGCCATTTCACCACCGCTACTTCGAGCTTCCGCAGAGGCGACAGCGAATAACAAGACACCAATACAAAGGGCGGGAGACGACCAACCTCGTTTCGGAAGCCTTTTCTGATCACGGGAGCATCTTTTATTCATGAATCTCTTCTTGCGCCCGTTTCATTCGTTCGGAGTTGTAATAACTCCATTTATATTCCACGTGATTATTTCTCTAATAAAAGAGAAGCATCCTGTAGCGGGATTGTCTTATTTTTCCGCGGAGTGTTTTGCGTCTACGGCAACTCCAAAGGAGTGGACAAACGTGCTCGTATGAAGGAATATTATCTTCCCCAGATTTCATTTCTCATGTTGGATTCTCTTCTTAAAATATTATTACCGAAACGGCTGTACGTAAACATGATTCAGAATCATATGACCGATTCTGTAAAGGATACTAGTGACGTAACGAGTCGTTGAGTGAAAGTATTTTCATAAAATCCGTGTCTATTCTGAATTCGCAGCTTGAGAGCAGTGCGAACTCGTTTATCGCCAAAATTCTTATGTATCGTATGTGTATTTACTATACATTACCTATCCAGACGAATCTAATATATAAAAATGGATGTGTGTATGTATATTTGTTCCGGCATAACTCTCGAACGCTTGGAGCGATTTCAACCAAACCTGATACGCGTATCAGTTACAACCTGGAAGGAAATACTGTGGGGGTAAGACACCCCTGGCACCCCTGCGAGTGGGGATTGTAAGGGGGTGACATGCAAAAGTAATAGAAAACGACATATATTAGTGTAGAATCCATAGTTTTCGGGGTCACTAAGATGAACGGTGACACTCCCAATGCCGCTCAACTCGGAGACAACCCCTAGGGGTGGGGGCGGGAAGGGGTGACATGTAAAAATAATATAAAACGACCAATATTGGTATGCAATCCATAGTTTTCGGGGTCGCTGGGATCAATAGTGACACTCCCAATCCAGTTCAACTCCAAGACACCCCTGGCATCCCTAGGGGTGTGGGTGGAAAGGGGGTGATATGAAAAAATAGTCGAAAACGACCGATATTATTGTAGAATCCATAGTTTTCGGGGTCGCTAAGATGAATAGTGACACTACGAATGCCGTTCAACTCCAAGTTCATTTTACATTATACTTAGAATTCATTATATTTCTGTATAATAGAAGATTGGGATAAATAAATACGCGGGCAACGCCGGGCAATCAGCTAGTTTAAAATATAAATAAAACCCCAATTGAGGCTTTCAAATAAAACAGAAATAGGATTCCGACAACATCAAGTTTCCGGGCAATTTTGATACTTCATAAAATGTCCCTTGTCACAGAAAATTGGACGTTAAGATCCCTTCACGAAGGGAAATTTCCCTTCATGTAGCAACACTGCCTATGTTAAGCGTGGCACAGAAACAGAAAGAAAGCAGCAGTTTTCTCCCGCCAACGTTGTTTCCAGCAGGCCACGTGCTTTTAAATAGCCACTCGCCCACGTATCCGTTTCTCTCGCCTTCCCTGCTACAATTGGGAAACTCCGTCATCAGAAGATGGAGAATCAATGGCGTCCTAAATTCGGACTTAAAAGTTTGTTTTAATAGTTTGCATAATTACAAATAATGAGCGATTTCCCATATATATATATATATATATATATATATATATATATATATATATATATATATATATTACATGTAATAAGGGGGGGACCCCCGAAGTATGCCCGCCTCCTCCCGCATACATTTGAGGGTATGCTCTTATTGTTCTGGTTCCTAAAAATATACCAGGAGGTCAGTTGCTCCGAATTTGACGGTTTCCCCGACTTTATTTTCTCTATTTATTATTATTTGATTGCATTTTACAATAGGTATAATAATAAATTGTAATGCTCTACAAAGGAATATAAACATGACAAAATTGATGTATACAATACTTTATGTGATATTATTTCTGTTCTGGGATCCAGAACAGAGGACATGAACCTCGTGAGTGACATTACATTACAAGTAAACATTTTTTTTAAACCAATTGTGAATAGTGTGAATATAACATTTTCCATTATTGTACTGTTTCTAATTTCGAATCTTATGTTTAAGTGGTAGGACAGTATTAACAATATTAATAATAATATGAGACAGGCATGCATAATCTCGGAGTCGCAGTGGATTCCGTTCCGGCATTCCACAACGGTTTGATATACAAGATTATTTTCTTCATCAAACTCACAGAACCCAACTCACACGTCCTGAGCCCCAGTCTAGCATACCAGAGCAGGGAGCCCAAAAGAAGGCCGTATCCTGCGTCCACACTGATTGCTATTCATTCAGTAAGGAATGAGAGATAGAATACAATTTCGGAGTGTGAGATTTGTATTTGAATATTGGTTTCCCTCTCGCTTGTTCTTTAGGGTCGTTGAGGCCGCGTGCACAACTGCTTGTCTGGCACACGTCGACACAAGAGTGCAGCGTCTGCATTCCACGGAGGGGACAAGGGATCACGACCGACAAGGAGCAATGTCCGTGTGAAAAACGATGCTTTATTGTCTTTGCGTCTCCACATTATTCTAAGGGCCGTGCATTATGTTTCCTGCATCGAGTTCGTTTGGAAATGCCAAAAATAAGATAACGTGTAATTAAAATAAAATGGCATCCCATCACGCCCGTCTCACTACCCAGGGTCATATCAACGAAAATCAAGTCTGATATCATATTGTAGATTTAACTATTTTAGACTGGTAGAGTCGGTGTTGAAATAATTTGAATTTGCTCCAAGTATGAGATTATCATCATATAACTTAATTTGGAAAACGTAAATGACTCAATTATAAAAACTTTTTGTTTTATTACATTATTATTTAATTATTTAATCAATGTAACGGGAGTAAAAGTACGTGATTAATGTTTATGAAAATAAAAATATGATTTCCCTGTATTACCTTCACCTGTTAAAATTATATATGTGTAAAGTACAGAAAATATAAACATATTAATATTACATAAGAAAAATAAAATACCAATTTTGCATATTGTTTGTGAATATTATATTGTGAGATATATATATAATGACAAAATTACGTTATATTATATAATGTAAAGAAGAAAGAAAAGTATGTAATTATCATTTCCCTGCGTTACCTTCCCCTATTGCAATAATATATGCGTAAGTACAGGAAATATGAGCATTTTAACATTTCATGAAGAATAAAAACTAATTTTGCAAAATTTTTAAAGAATATTTTCACACAAGATACATATATTGAATACTGAAAGTATGTTAAACCATCCTAAAGTTGTTTAAAGTTGTTTCATTAGCATTTTTTGGTCCTACCCGGGGATCAAGCTGAGATCGTTTACTTGATACTGCTTGTTCCTCCTAACGCCGTCCCGTCCGTCTCATGTAGTCCCTGTGTCGCTCCCCAGGCGTGCGGTGTGGGTGGATTCTTCTTCTCTCGGCCGCCTCTCTTCGTCCAGGGGCGACAACGCAGCAGCGACGCCCCGACGCACCCTCCGGCGACTCCTCTTCGTGTTGCCCCCGTTCGGGGAGGGACTCGGGAGGGGGTTCAGGGATTCCTCTCCTCGGATTCCTTCTTGGGGTTTCGGCGGGGGTTGGGCGGGGCAGGGGGGCAAAAGGTCGCCGGCGATTGTCTCGCATGAATATCTTCAGCTCCGCATCGGACACCGTGTCTGCCAGAGCATTTAGTTTATCGAAATGTGGACTCCTTAGCAGATTGTAGACGTCCGTGTGGGGAAGTTCCCGCCTCGCTGCGATGATAATTTCGTCCGAAGCTTGGCAGAAAAATTCCTTGTGCTCTGGGGTGTCGATTTCCGTCGTGCAGGACCTGCAGAGATCGTTGTCTCGTCTCTCCGTTTTTAAAAATGGGTGCCGTATGGGCCGTGGCCCTTTAGAAAATGGATCAAGCCCTTTGAGAACCCCTCTTTTTTATGCACCAAAGACTCGTTCGTGTTCGGCATGAACCGGTAGAGTCTCCTACCCTTCTCGGAAGAGCTCCATTCCCTCTGCCAATCTTTCGTTGCCCTTCCTGAAAAAGTAGGAAAGGGCCCGAACCGACCTTGTTGATCGATCAAATCAGGATTTTCGACCTGGTCATGCATGTTATTTTGTAGGTGTCCGTCAATATTATTTAATCTTCCTCATCGTCGCGATTAGCGAAAAGGTGATAGACAAAATACAAAATATGTGTTTCCTAATCTTTCTCTCCTCTCCCATTTCAGTAGATCTAAACGGTCTAACTATTACATACAAATATTGAAAACTTCACAAGTATCTTGAGTGGATCCCTCAAGCTGCTCTATCAATGGCTTCCCGGAAATTTCCAGGCATCATTAATTACAGCTCCAGAATTAACAGGCGGTGTTCCCTTTACTCAAGATTATCATTAATTTTCAAACCGTTCTTAATGGAATCCAGACAGAGAAGAATGGAAAGAAAGAGCAGAGAGGAGAGAGGTATGCAATAAAGAGTACAAGACGTAGTGGCGCTTGGGAACAGATGAAAATCAATATCTGGTCATATCCTAAGGAATGCAGGATATGAGATTCTGAAGCTGGCTTGAACGGGAAGAATAGTGTTAGTGGATATTATAGGGGAAAATGGTGAACAGGAGCTTTCATTTTGAAATGGATATGGATTAATTTTTTTTCTTCGGAACTTTCGTTATGGAACCTTAATTTTTTTTTTAAATGGATTATACCACTTAGCTGAAGGCAACATGATTCAATTTGAATTGTTGTTTTAAGTCCACTTTATGGACAGAAATGCTAGTCGCGAATGGGATGTACCTCCACTGAGATACCTTCACGATTGTTAATGGTTTATTGCCAGAGAATAATGATGAATTCTCGTGTCTTAAGATTTAGGTGGATTCTGCGCCTGTCTCAATAACACTTTGTGATTTTTGTTACTTAGCGTCGTGTTACTCCAACTTTTGGCTAATCGTGACGATGAGGATGAGTGAATAAATGAATGATTGATTTTACCTTGCGTTTATGCCACTTTTGGTTAATTGGCGAAGATGAAGATTAATGATAGGGTGAAATAGACAATCATGAACACATAATACAAGGTTCGCCCATAAAAAAACCAAACTTTTTTTTTTAGAAAAGGAAACAAGTAATTACCTTCAAATGGCTTTATCGCCTTCAAAATAATCACCAGAGGAGGCAATACACTTTGACCAGCGTTTGTACAGGTCTTTGAAACACTGTTGACAGTCATTGACAGTAAGTGTTCGCAAAATACGCATAACATTTAATTTAATGTCCGCGGCGTCGCCAAATCTTCGCCCTTTCATAGACATTTTAAGCGTGGGAGAAAGGAAAAAATCAGCAGGCAATAAGTCCGGACAATATGGAGGGTGATTAATCACTGTCACTGAATGCTTAGCAAGGTATTGTTGTACAGACAATGCGGTATGAGGTCGAGCATTATCGTGTAACAGAAACCATTGGCCAGAATCACAGAGGTCCTTCCTAACCCGCTTGATCCTGTTTTTCAGCAGACCAAGCACTGCCTTGTAAAACCAGTGATTGAGTGTTTGCTTTTCATGGACAAATTCATGGTGGATCAGTCCTTGAGAATCAAAAAAATGCGATCAGCAGCACCTTTGTCTTCTATTTCGACATCCGTGCTTTTTTCTTTACGGGGGAGAACTGTCCTTTCCACTGAGCACTCTGTCTTTTTGTTTCGGGGTCATATTGTAAACACCAGGCTTCATCTCACCATACACTGCCCGTATCATCTGTAACGTTTCGGTAAAAGATTTACCCAATTTGTAACAAAACGTTATGCTGTAACGTTGTTCCATCTTGGTGCGCGTATTTTGCACGCCGCCTGCACACGACCTGCATCTGACGCACGCTTTCCCCGATACAGACTGCCTGTAACAGGTTGAAACATGCACTGACGGGAAGTTTAGATATAGCTCTTTGCAGTGTTGCCAGGATATGGTACCTTTTAATTTGTTTTGGTTCTCTTTTTTTGACAGTTCGGTTTCTTTATGGGCGGACCTTATATTATGGACAGTACGAAACACAAATACCATAGAAGATTATACTGGCCAAGGGTCCAGGATTGAGCCTTGCTTGTCTGCAGAATGCATTCCAGGGTGCATTACCTGGAACTGAGGTTGACATTTGGGTGTTATGAGGAATGGTCATCCTTATACCCCTGAAGATGAGTGATATGATGAAACTGAAGAAGGGACCATCACCAAGAGCTCCCATGACTAGGTCGGGATTCGAACCCGGAACGCCTGGCGTCGTAGCGCCACTGAGGCCGGCGGACTTGTTGACACTTCAAATTTTAACATTTAGATCAATTTAGAATTACTCTTATGCCACTTATGGCAAGCGACACTTGTAAACGAACCTTCATAAATAAATGTATTGAAGTGAAGCGTCTTGGCAGTGTCAGTTCTTTTAGTCGCGCATGCGCAGTGAATGACCTTATTACAGACTAGATTAGTTCTTTTCGTATGTCGCTTGTCACTTAGGTGTGAAACTCACGTGTCGTGTGTAATTTGCCTATTGCCGGCTGTTGCGTGTCTTTTGTCACTTCGGTTGAAAGTTGCAGTAAAAACTCACAGGACATAGTATAATTTAATTAACTAAATTTAAGTATCCATTAAATCCATTTAGCGGAGATGAACTCTTTGTCACATGTAATGACTGCATCAGAACATGATGATTTTTATTAGTATTTCTCCATCTCGTATTATCGTGTTTAATGCCAGTGTAATTCTTTTGTGAATACAGATTTCAGTATGGCTTGCTATAGCGCTGGTCTACATGACTGTAGATTTCAACTGAAGTCAGTACGTTTTGAAAGTTTGTTGTTAGAGGGCGGAATATAACAGTTTACTTACTTTGTTTCAAAGGGGCTACATAAAAAGCCAGATTGAGTTGCAGTGGTCAGCAGTATTGCATATTTTCCATACACGAAAGCTGTTCTCGGCGTTGGTTTAGTATGGCTAGTCTATCAGGAATGGCTGACCAATGTTTCAAAAGATACACAGATAGTTCACGTAATCGGAAAGTGAAAGTAATATGTTGCCCTTTGTGATTTTCAAAGTGTTTTGTTAGGCGGATCTATTAGTTAGCGTTGTAGATTCGACACTGTCAGAGTGTCATGTTATTTAATCTGGGATTAAAGTTGGTTGATTTGGTGTTTTAAGTCAAGTTTATGCACAGTAAGGCTAATCGGGACTGGACCTACTGTTAAAAGTGGGATCCGAACCACTATGTGCCTCAACCGGGTATCGAACCCAGGACCCCTTGATTACAAGGCGACGACGCTACCACTGTGCCATCGGGGAGGCCCCAATCTAGGATTAAAGGGACATTGGCAATGGACGTGGGAAACAATTTCACTATGTTAAAGGGTGTGTGTGTGTGTGGAGGGGGGGGGGGGTTAGAGAGAGATGATTCAAATGGAAAAATTAAAAATACATAAAATTCCGAAAAGTTGTACGATTGATTTGTAAGTTGGCAGGAGTTATCCTTGTGGTTGAAAGAATGACCAACAAGTGGCAACATGATGCTGCAACACTGAAGAAGGAAGCAGCGTCAGTGCAAGGATGGCCGCTCCATTGTCAACATGTACCCCATTAGAGCAGCGATCTGTGATGCGTTTTTTGAGTAGTGAAGGTGTTAAACCATTTGAAATTTATCGCAGGATGAATGCATGTTTGTCCCTACAGCAAGTGTACGAGTGGTGTAGAAAGTTTAAAAGCGGCGTAACTACTGTGGAGGACGCCCCGCGTCATGCACACTGCGTAGTGACGAACGAAAACAACCTTATTACTGTGAAGGAAATAGCCGCCATTTTGGATATTAGAGTTCGTTCAGCACGTTGTTCATGATGTGCTGCGATTCAATAAAGTGTCGGTAGATGGGAACCACGTCAGTTGACTGCTGAATTAAGAGACCGTCGCGTCGATGCCTGTGAGGAACTTTTGCGTTGTTTCAAGGTCGAAGGTGATGGATTTCTGGAAAGAATTGTTACTGGAGATGAAACCTGGGTGCACTATCACCAATCTCAAACAAAATGATCGAGCAAGGAAAGGCGCCATTGCCCGTCGCTAAAACCCCAAAAAATCCGTATCCAACCATCAGCAGGAAAAGTAATGCTCACTCTCTCCTGGGATGGAAATGGGGTAATTTTTGAACATTACATGCAAAAGGGAGTAACAGTGATCAGTACTTCTTAAGCAGATCTGCTCCAAAATCACCTTCGCCCTGCAATCAGGAGTAAACGACGAGGACTTCTGACTTCAGACGTATTGTTACTGCATGATAATGCCCGACCACATACTGCCCGTTTAACGGTTGCGACAATCCAGGATATGAAATTTCAACGTGTCACCAACCCACCTTATTTACCACTTCGCTCCCAGAGACTTTCACGCATTCGGACGGCTCAAAGAGGCAATAGATGGCAATCATTTCCGAAACGATGAAGATGTAAAAACCGGTGTCAGAACCAAAATAATTCTTCACGTGCATTGCACGTCATGGGGACTAAAATTGATGTATGAATTTTTCTGTATTTCCTCATTTTCCTCATAATAAATAATGAAGGTTTTCATTTGAATCACCCTCGTATATACAGGGTGATTCAGCATTCCTATTACACAATTCTAGGGGTTGTAGAGGGACTTAGTAGATCGAGTTTTGTTAAGGATCCCATATTCGGAAACGTACCATTTTGGTACTACACAGGTGACAAGATCACATAATTTCACATCTCCCGCTCCACGGCAGGTAACCCACATTGACGGAGGGCGACGTCTTCAGTCACCGGACGTCATGTGTGCTGCTTTCTCTGTTTACAATCCGGTGTGCTTTGACCTTCACGTCAGTTGCTATTGAGTCGTTGCGGAACACAGTACAGTATGGTTGAATACGCGTTTGCCTAGAACACCGACATGCTGTTAATTTACGGCGAAGCTGGACGTAATGGTAGAGCTGCGCAACGTCTGTATGCACAGCGTTTTCCGCATCGTGTCGATGATGGAGAAGTGAAATTATGTGATCTTGTCATCTGTGTAGGGGAAGGTCTCATAAATTGTACCGGCATGTAAATTGTACCGCTCGCATATCTGGCGACCTATCCAAGCAGTGGCGCTGCCTATTGGAAGGATTGTGTATTGGAAGAAGTTGAGAAGATCATGTGAAGACGGGTCAGTTAGAAGCAGTATTGCCTTGGAAGCAGCAGCTTGTTCATTTTTGTGGTCCACGAAGTAAATAATTCCTCGAACATCTAAGCCTCTACACACGCACAGGTAAGTCTGAATCCAGTCTCATGTCAAATATAAATAACTTAACGTATGTTAATATTTAAGGGTAGGGTTATTTGAAATGACGTTACTCCGTTGTAAAATGGGCCTGTGCTGGAAAGAAAATGGCCGTGTCGTTTAAATTGTACCACAAGCTTTCTTCTAATTTGTTCCGGTACATTTCAAAGGAACTTTTTAAAAATAATTAGAGAGGGACATTTATAAAAGTTTAATCAGCAGAATAGTAAAGAAGGAATTCCGTAATTCTAATTATTAACAAGAATAATTATTTTTCATAATAATAATTCTGATTAGTATTCTTCTTCGTATCATTATTATTTGCATTATTCTTATTATTCGTATTCTTCTTCTCATTATTTTTCGTATTATTATTATTAGTATTAGTAGTAGTACGATTAATATGATTATTACTGTTGTAGATGGCGAAACCGAAGAAATATGGTTTGTGGTCGCAAGAAGATATGATGAGAGCACTAGATGCCTTCCGAAATGGTGATGATGGTATTAATGAAATATACAGAACTTATGGCGTTCCGAAGCCCACATTGAAGACGAGGTTGGAGAACAGAAACCAGAAAGCCTGCGAAGATATAAAGAGTTTTGGACGAGGCACAGATCTCCCTAGTGAACTGGAGGATGAGCTGGTAAGTTACGTTCTTCAGATGGAATCCCATACGTTTGGATGCTCTCGACAAGATCTTCAGAAATTAGCATATGATTTAGTAGAAGCCAATGGTACAACATAGGTTCCAAAACGGGGAAGCTGGAAAACAGTGGTACTACAGTGTCATATCTCTCGGACAACTGCAAACCTTCTCGGGGTAGTGCAATGAAATCACTAACATTGCCAGAAACTGACAACTCGACTAGCTGGTATTGCAAAATCTGTGACGCAAACAAGGAAGAAGATATGATCAAATGTTTGAAGTGTAGTGTCTGGTTTCATACACGGTGTGCGAGAGTTAAGTGCAAAGAAGAAAGTATTTTACTGTGATAAATGTGGACCAAAATAACCTGGACCGATGGTTATATAAACTTGACAATTTGTTTTTGTCAAGTAATTTTATGAGAGCTTATGTCGTAAATAAAGTCCCATTACTGAATCACTCTTAACGGTCCTGCATGTTATTAATGGTACGATTTATAAGACTCGTGGTACAATTTATAGTACATGCCCATAAATTGTACCACTTTGCACTGCCTTTTAACCCAAAATATATTAATTGTTTACAATTTATATACACATGTCTACATGACTGGGGTAGTGTATGGCATCATTGCACTTTGTTAAGCTGTTACAGTCTCCATGAAAATCTGAAATATTCTGATTGTGGTACAATTTATGAGACCTTACCCTAGTACGAAAACGGTACTAAGTCCCCTCCACAACTCCTGTAATAGTAATTCTGAATCACCCTGTATACAAGGGAGAGTCAAATGAAAACCTTCATTTGTTTTTGTTTGTTATCTAGTACATTTCTCCATGTAGGGCTGCACAAGTTTGCTGCATGTTAGCACAAACCTATTGCTGAACTACATATATTTTCAACTTTGAGTTTGTGTCTGTATATTTTGAGAAGAATAAGTCTTTGGAATCTGCGAAGGCCTTTCCACCTATTTGCCTGCGAACTGATGCTATTGTCGAACTTTCTCCTCCATTGATATGAACCTCACGGCTCATATCCATGTGCCGTTAATTATTCTTGGATATTTAATATTAGTTGGTTCTTATTATTTGATTATTAATATTTCACATTTCATAATTTTTGATAAATAGTAAGATTATTACTAGACTTATAAAATCCACTAATATTTTCTTTATTGTAACAATAAGTGTAAACGCAGCCTAATGTAATAATCTATATGTTAATTTTCTGACCGAATCTTTAATATTGGATATGTAAATCTGTGTTCTTTCACGGCAGAAAAATGTTTATAATTTAGATTGACATAGATTTCGTTTAACAACAATGGGAAGATCGAATCTGTTCTTTTAAGTTTAATGTATTCAATAAGGTTCAAGTTGCAACGGGGAATGATTAGAGTTTAGTCCTTATTAACAGAGATGAATCGTTCCCCTTATACAATTTTATTTGGTTTTGCTGCAACGTGGAAATTAGTTCAACTTTGATATTGAGATTGTGAATATAGACATTGATGAGTATTTAGTTTGTGGAAATGTCGCAAGTCGCGCTGTCAAAATTACGTAATGCTTAACAAGTGAGCATCGATTTGAAGGGTATATAAGTAAATGCGGAGCTTAGTTTGCACGCATTCCATCAGCGTCGGCTCTACGATATGAACATCTAATGACACTTGGGAATAAAGATACCTGTATTTCGCCAAGCACAATTTATACTTCGAAATTTATAATGTTATGGGACGACAGGTTAGGATCGGCCGAAATCCTTTGAGGTTAATGACGCCTGCCTATTGGACATGTATTTGTCACTGTTGACCCATATATTCTCATTCTTACGGATAAATGATAGAATTTCAAATCTTCAAACTTTATTTTGGCCTTCTTCAAAATTTATTCAACGTAGACTTATTTGGGCAAGGAAGCAAAACTAGACATGTAATGCAATATGTCTCGTTTTTCAATGGAAATGTCATCATTGGCGTGTATCTTGATGCAAGCTCTGCCTATTAACGTTTCTCGATCCCAAGTACTCAGTGGAGCCCGTAGATTCTACTCTGCTTAAAATCCTGCCCGTATTAACATCGACACTCGTGACACATTTTGGTCGCAATACTGTAGGAAGGGGCACGTACGAAGGTTTTTGTCTGCTACTGAATGGTAGGCCGTAAGCTTCGTCTGCGGTTGCAAAAACGACAGGGTTCTCTTCCCTGGTACGGCTTCCTCCTAGCGACGCACATACACAAGTGACTATTCCCTACACATATACGTATTTGGATTTTCCCCGTGGAGACATGAAGCAAATTAGAATTCTGGATTCATCGAATCGAATATTAACGAACAGGGGATTCTGTATTTCTTTTAAATCTAAGGATATTCATGGACTGTAAATTGTAACCTGAGTGTAATGTAAGCTTTCGTATGTATTGGAAATAAACCATCTCCTGGATAAAAATGAATGAAAAGAAAGGTCAAAGTAACCTCCCAGAAGATGCAGTTGCCAATCTTAAAATTTGAGAATAGTTGTTCATTTATTTTATGATTCACCAACAACACCCTTAAAGTTCTCAATGCTTTATTCACCAAACCCGTACCTGAGAGGGGTCAGAGTATCCCATTTAGCCGCCTGAGTTTTAGCCGAGGTGAAATTAGAACATAAGGTATTTGGAAGATTGAGGCAGGCTAGGATTACCATAACTTGCAGCTCTGTGTGTGTGTGTCACTGAAAGGTTATCTATAGTGGAGAGTGAAATAACACACAGTTATAGTTATATGAACATACATATATATATATGTTACGCAGATGAATTGCGTCTTACATTAAGCTAAGGTCAACCCTCATGCGTGAATAAGCGCGCGTAACGGCCATAGTAAGTCTCGCAGGTAGGTAAGACGAGCAGAGCCGCGCTCGCTGTGAAAGAGGTTGAGTTGACAGTAGCGTCGAGACGTTCGTCGCGTCCAGTTTAGCAGCTGCCGTGCGACCGATCAGTGGTTGTACGTTTTTCTTCGCCTGTGCCTCATTTGTCTACAGTATATTTGGGTATACAAACTTATGTCCGACCGGAAGTCACGTCGTCCTTGGCAATTGGCACTGTCATTGCGTTCGTGACAATTTGCGATCATTGGGATCGTTTCTTGCGTCCGTGGCAATTGGCATCCACAACGTGGGGCTCGATTGAGAAAAAGATTGGTGAAGGCTCGATTGAGAAAAGATTGGTGATTCCCGATTGAGAAAAAGATTGGTGAAGGCTCGATTGAGAAAAAGATTGGTGAAAGCTAGATTGAGACGGAAGGGAGAACAACATTTTAATTGAATCCAGAGATGCAGTCCTTTAAGATAAAACACTCAACGTCCTTTGGATGTTCATCAGTTGTGTCAGAGGCGCAATTATATAACAAGGATCCACTAAAGCTAATGTCTTACCTCCGACCGGAAGTAAATCCAGAAGAAGGGAAGAAAAGGATGGCGTATCAGCGTAAGCTACATGAAATAAATTCAAGAAAATACGTCGAGTGGCAGAGAGAATTCGAAAAGACAGAACAAGATATGTACAGAGAAATACAAACGGAGAAACTAATTTCAGAAGTTGTGTCCGAGCAGATCCAACCTTTGGAAGATTCGCTCCGTGAACACGTGACAAAGGAAATTGCCGACTTGAAGAAATATCTGAAAGAAGAGATGTCTTTGCAGTTTTCCCTGTTGAGGAAATCGTTAACCGCAGAACTCTCTGGGACAAACGTAAAAAAAGTTGAGGAAATTGCTGGCACTAAAGACTTCAAGAATCCTATAGGAATTCAAGATGGTGGTCGAGATCCGTTGCTCTCTACGATGATGCAAGGCGCCGTGCATGTGCAGAGAGATGTAATGGATGTGGCGGTTCAAACTGAAGAAGAAATCGAGATGTGTAACCTTTGCGGTTGTCGCAAAGAATCCCGAATGGACTTAATTATAAAGACTATGAAAATGCAAGTGCCTGTAGAAGAAAAACCGGAATGTTCCCGAACAATATCTGAAGGTGATGGTTTAAGTGAGATTAGTCTGGACGATGAAATGCTGGTGGATCTAACCATATCGCCAAGACTTTATGACGAACTTAGTGCCCTTGGTGAAGAGTCAGTTTGGAATGAAATGGAAGAAATCAGTGAGGTAGACTCGAAAGGAAATTTTCCTTTAGTGTGTGAAATCGATCAAGGTTCTAATCAGAATCTTAAGGAGAAGATTTCCGAGCAAATCGCTGGAAAGCAACTGAAGTTTGAAGAACTTGTTAGCCGTATGGTTGCAGAACTTAAGTATGTGGGCAGCCGTAGCAAATTAAAGAAAAGGCTGATGAAACATGTTTGTGTCAATAAGGGCATTGTTTGCATGAAAGTTCCTTGAAATTTAAAGGAGATATTATGACTAACACTCCAGGTGTTTGGTGTATATAATATGTTTGTAATACCCATAGATATTTAATGGTTGTAGTGGATGTCTGTACCTGTAAATATTCCTTTGTATTAATATTACGTATTATTTAGTGTTTTTGTGAAAAAAGGGTAATTCGTATAGTGCATATTCTCCGTAAATCGTTCTTCTCCTTCATTTATATATGTATGTATATATATTTCGTCCAAGAAACGATTTTCAAAGTGGGGGCCATATGATATGAACCTCACGGCTCATATCCATGTGCCGTTAATTATTCTTGGATATTTAATATTAGTTGGTTCTTATTATTTGATTATTAATATTTCACATTTCATAATTTTTGATAAATAGTAAGATTATTACTAGACTTATAAAATCCACTAATATTTTCTTTATTGTAACAATAAGTGTAAACGCAGCCTAATGTAATAATCTATATGTTAATTTTCTGACCGAATCTTTAATATTGGATATGTAAATCTGTGTTCTTTCACGGCAGAAAAATGTTTATAATTTAGATTGACATAGATTTCGTTTAACAACAATGGGAAGATCGAATCTGTTCTTTTAAGTTTAATGTATTCAATAAGGTTCAAGTTGCAACGGGGAATGATTAGAGTTTAGTCCTTATTAACAGAGATGAATCGTTCCCCTTATACAATTTTATTTGGTTTTGCTGCAACGTGGAAATTAGTTCAACTTTGATATTGAGATTGTGAATATAGACATTGATGAGTATTTAGTTTGTGGAAATGTCGCAAGTCGCGCTGTCAAAATTACGTAATGCTTAACAAGTGAGCATCGATTTGAAGGGTATATAAGTAAATGCGGAGCTTAGTTTGCACGCATTCCATCAGCGTCGGCTCTACGATATGAACATCTAATGACACTTGGGAATAAAGATACCTGTATTTCGCCAAGCACAATTTATACTTCGAAATTTATAATGTTATGGGACGACAGGTTAGGATCGGCCGAAATCCTTTGAGGTTAATGACGCCTGCCTATTGGACATGTATTTGTCACTGTTGACCCATATATTCTCATTCTTACGGATAAATGATAGAATTTCAAATCTTCAAACTTTATTTTGGCCTTCTTCAAAATTTATTCAACGTAGACTTATTTGGGCAAGGAAGCAAAACTAGACATGTAATGCAATATGTCTCGTTTTTCAATGGAAATGTCATCATTGGCGTGTATCTTGATGCAAGCTCTGCCTATTAACGTTTCTCGATCCCAAGTACTCAGTGGAGCCCGTAGATTCTACTCTGCTTAAAATCCTGCCCGTATTAACATCGACACTCGTGACACATTTTGGTCGCAATACTGTAGGAAGGGGCACGTACGAAGGTTTTTGTCTGCTACTGAATGGTAGGCCGTAAGCTTCGACTGCGGTTGCAAAAACGACAGGGTTCTCTTCCCTGGTATGGCTTCCTCCTAGCGACGCACATACACAAGTGACTATTCCCTACACATATACGTATTTGGATTTTCCCCGTGGAGACATGCAGCAAATTAGAATTCTGGATTCATCGAATCGAATATTAACGAACAGGGGATTCTGTATTTCTTTTAAATCTAAGGATATTCATGGACTGTAAATTGTAACCTGAGTGTAATGTAAGCTTTCGTATGTATTGGAAATAAACCATCTCCTGGATAAAAATGAATGAAAAGAAAGGTCAAAGTAACCTCCCAGAAGATGCAGTTGCCAATCTTAAAATTTGAGAATAGTTGTTCATTTATTTTATGATTCACCAACAACACCCTTAAAGTTCTCAATGCTTTATTCACCAAACCCGTACCTGAGAGGGGTCAGAGTATCCCATTTAGCCGCCTGAGTTTTAGCCGAGGTGAAATTAGAACATAAGGTATTTGGAAGATTGAGGCAGGCTAGGATTACCATAACTTGCAGCTCTGTGTGTGTGTGTCACTGAAAGGTTATCTATAGTGGAGAGTGAAATAACACACAGTTATAGTTATATGAACATACATATATATATATGTTACGCAGATGAATTGCGTCTTACATTAAGCTAAGGTCAACCCTCATGCGTGAATAAGCGCGCGTAACGGCCATAGTAAGTCTCGCAGGTAGGTAAGACGAGCAGAGCCGCGCTCGCTGTGAAAGAGGTTGAGTTGACAGTAGCGTCGAGACGTTCGTCGCGTCCAGTTTAGCAGCTGCCGTGCGACCGATCAGTGGTTGTACGTTTTTCTTCGCCTGTGCCTCATTTGTCTACAGTATATTTGGGTATACAAACTTATGTCCGACCGGAAGTCACGTCGTCCTTGGCAATTGGCACTGTCATTGCGTTCGTGACAATTTGCGATCATTGGGATCGTTTCTTGCGTCCGTGGCACCATTACTAAACTTGCTGGTGTGGTAAGCATGCACAGAGATATAGAATTTTCATTTGCAGAGAAATATCTGTAAGTTTTAGGCTGACACGAGGGCAAGAAACCACCCCAGAGTGGCCACTATAGGCCCATCATAAAATTCAAGTATAATTCTCGGTTTTCAAGAGGAACTTTCCAATACATCAAGGGCACAAACACATATATTTAAAGTATATAATTTAAGGTGCAGAGTTTGCATTTGCAATTTCACATACTCAGATTAGAAATTCATCTACAAACACAAGTCACAAATGTTACGTGATGTACTAATTTACAAGAATTCCCGATGAGTATCCACCTTGCACCCCTCTTCACTGGTGCAAGTGTGTAGAGAAGCCGCCATCTCTAAAATGACAAAAATGGCGTTTTGAAGCTCACTTGATCAATGTTGCAGCCTTCAGATCCTTTTGAAATAATAGTTGATACCTCATGTAAATTTGAGCTGTACACAGTCTGCCTACAATTTTTATTGGACTTTGAAGGCTTTCATTTCACTCTTGTAATAGATAGATGGGAGAGATGATTGAAAAACATGGAGAGCGAGGAAATTGAAAATTATATAAAAATAAATGTACCGGGAAAGAATTGTTGAAAGAGTGAATGAAACCAGGGACCTGTAACGTAACCCAACTTGTAACGCTGTCAAGTTACGAACGGAACTATCGATATGCGTTACAATGGCATTGGCGTTCCACACAGTCCGGACAGATTGGACCTACCTACAACCTGGGTAAATTAGGCGTACCGTTACTCAACGACCCATTCGCTTCAGGTACTGAGTGGAACGGGTCTCGGATGGAACGGGTACGATCGTACCCGTACATACTGTACCTGAACGGTGGCTACCGGGTACGAAATGGAACCACAAGTTGGTAACCGGTACTGAAGCACAATGACCAGCGCTTGTTATTAAAATACCGGTACGTGGATAGAAATGGATGAAGCGGGTAACATTTGTAACAGGAACTTACAGTACGTATCATAACAGTTTACTGTCAATCAACATTCCACAGCAGCAAATGGAATACCGATAAATATACACTTCTTTGTTTAAAACTAATTATAATAACTTTAGAAAAAAGTAATTCGTGATCTTTCTGGATTTTATTTATCCGAAAAATATGTATAAATGCTATCTAGTTTATCTTTCATTAATTTGTTAATAATGGTATCAGCTATGCAAAAATTTTGAAGACCGTCACTCTGGCAAACTATTAACAATAGAAACAATTAGTTTCAACAAGCTCATGTATATTATACTAATTACAACGACCTGCGCAGAAGGTCGATATTCGTCATTCAAGCAACCAGTTACTAGGAGGCATGTGCAGTAGGCCCCATTACTTTTAAAATACGTAGAGAAGTGAAATTGAGTTTGAAGGTAGATTAAGCTAATTAGAGCACGGCAAATCAACATGATTGTGGAAAACCGGAAGTTGATGGACGCCATATTGCAAAATGTTACTTCTTAAGATAGAGAAGTGAAATTCGGCTTGAAGGTAGCTTATGGGAATTAGAGCATGGCAAATCAACGTGATTCCGGAAAACCGGAAGTTGGTGGACGCCATATTGAAAAATGTTACTTCTTAAGATAGAGAAGTGAAATTCGGCTTGAAGGTAGCTTAAGGGAATTAGAGCATGGCAAATAAACATGATTGTGGAAAACCGGAAGTTGATGGACGCCATATTGAAAAATGTTACTTCTTAAGATAGAGAAGTGAAAATCGGCTTGAAGGTAGCTTATGGGAATTAGAGCATGGCAAATCAACATGATTGTGGAAAACCGGAAGTTGATGGACGCCATATTGAAAAATGTTACTTCTTAAGATAGAGGAGTGAAACTCGGTTCAACGATAGCTTATACTAATTAAAGCATGGCAAATAAACATGATTGTGGAAAACCGGAAGCTGATGGACGCCATATTGAAAAATGTTACTTCTTAAGATAGAGAAGTGAAATTCGGCTTGAAGGTAGCTTATGGGAATTAGAGCAAGGCAAATCGACGTGATTCCGGAAAACCGGAAGTTGGTGGACGCCATATTGAAAAATGTTACTTCTTAAGATAGAGAAGTGAAATTCGGCTTGAAGGTAGGTTATGGGAATTAGAGCATGGCAAATCAACGTGATTCCAGAAAACCGGAAGTTGGTGGACGCTATTTTGAAAAATGTTACTTAAGATAGAGAAGTGAAATTCGGCTTGAAGGTAGCTTATGGGAATTAGAGCATGGCAAATAAACATGATTGTGGAAAACCGGAAGTTGGTGGACGCCATATTGAAAAATGTTACTTCTTAAGATAGAGGAGTGAAACTCGGTTCAACGATAGCTTATACTAATTAAAGCATGGCAAATAAACATGATTGTGGAAAACCGGAAGCTGATGGACGCCATATTGGAAAATGTTACTTCTTAAGATAGAGAAGTGAAATTCGGCTTGAAGGTAGCTTATGGGAATTAGAGCATGGTAAATCGACGTGATTCCGGAAAACCGGAAGTTGGTGGACGCCATATTGAAAAATGTTACTTCTTAAGATAGAGAAGTGAAAATCGGCTTGATGGTAGCTTATGGGAATTAGAGCATGGCAAATCAACATGATTGTGGAAAACCGGAAGTTGATGGACGCCATATTGAAATACGTTAATTCTTAAGATAGAGGAGTGAAATTCGGTGTTATGATATTATGGATATTACTGCATTGGAAATCAACATGATTAGGGAAAACCGGACGTTAACGGAAAAATTTACTTTAATATTCCTCTTTCCTTTGGTGATTGCTTATGTTAATTAGAACATGGTCAATTTATATGATATTATAAAACCGAAAGTCGATGGACGGCATAATGAAAAATGCAATTTATTAAGATGAAGAAGTGAAATTCTGTTAGATTATTGCGCTTACTAATTCGAACATGGACAATGCATATGCTGTCTGTAAAAGTGGAAGTTGATAGACGCCATGTTGAAGAAGAAATACATTTGAGTGTCGATTTAGTTTTTATTTATTAAAAATTAAATATGAATTCCATCAAACTCAGGTTTTCCAGAATCATGTTCATTTGTCATGCTCTAATTCCCATAAGCTACCATCACACTAAATTTCACTCCTCTGTCTTAAGAAGTAACGTTTTTCAATATGGCGTCCACCAAATTCCGGTTTTCCACAATCATGTTGATTTTCCATGCTGTAATTTCCATAATCTACCATCAAACCGAATTTCACATTTTTCAATATGGCGTCCACCAACTTCCGGTTTTCCACAATCATGTTTATTTGCCATGCACTAATTACCATACGTTACCATTAAACCGAATTTCACCCGTATATCTTAAGGCATAGCATTTTTCAATATGGCGTCCATCAACTTCCGGTTTTCCACAATCATGTTGATTTAACATGCACTAATTAGCAAGATGTACCACCAAATCGAATTTCTCTTCTCTATCTTAAGAAGTAACGTTTTTCAATATGGCGTCCATCAACTTCCGGTTTTCCACAATCATGTTGATTTAACATGCACTAATTAGAAAGATCTACCACCAAATCGAATTTCACTTCTCTATCTTAAGAAGTAACGTTTTTCAATATGGCGTCCATGAACTTCCGGTTTTCCACAATCATGTCAATTTGCCATGCTCTAATTCACATAAGCTACCGTCAAACCGAATTTCACTTCTCTATCTGAAGAAGTAACATTTTTCAATATGGCGTCCATCAACTTCCGGTTTTCCACAATCATGTTGATTTAACATGCACTAATTAGCAAGATCTACCACCAAACCGAATTTCACTTCTCTATCATAAGAAGTAACGTTTTTCAATATGGCGTCCATGAACTTCCGGTTTTCCACAATCATGTTGATTTGCCATACACGAATTAGCATATGCTACCACCAAAATCAAATTTCTCTTCTCTATCTTAAGAAGTAACGTTTTTCAATATGGCGTCCATCAACTTCCGGTTTTCCACAATCATGTTGATTTAGCATGCACTAATTAGCAAGATCTACCACCAAACCGAATTTCACTTCTCTATCATAAGAAGTAACATTTTTCAATATGGCGTCCACCAACTTCCGGTTTTCCACAATCATGTTGATTTGCCATACACGAATTAGCATATGCTACCGTCAAACCGAATTTCACGTCTCTTTCTTAAGAAGTAACATATTTCAATATGGCGTCCTTCAACTTCCGGTTTTCCACAATCATGTTGATTTAACATGCACTAATTAGCAAGATCTACCACCAAACCGAATTTCACTTCTCTATCTTAAGAAGTGACATTTTTCAATATGGCGTCTAATTTCCAGTTTTACCAAAATAATTTTGATTGGCAATGCCAGGTCAACCCGAATTTCAGATCTGTAACTTAGATGGTAACATTTCTCAATATGGCGTACATTAACTTTCCCTTTTTTCCACATGTATTATTAGTTGGTAATATTCTAATTACATAAACATGTCGAACTTTCAATATCTTGCTTGAAAATATTTTTTTAAATATGTTCACCTTGCACCCAATATTACGTGTATTGGTTATATAAAGGTAACATTATTAATAACAAATCTCACGATTCCATATTTATTTATATATATACAATTTATATTTTATTGCCTACAACCTCAATTAATATTAGTTCTTATCGATTTTTCAAGAATTCAACAATGAAAGTTTTAAAATGAAGAGTTACGTGACATATATTTTCTGATCCATTCAATACCCATCTGATTTGCTGAAAATAGGTTTTGTTACAATTGTACCCGATCCTAAAGTTCAGATATACCCATCATGAATTTGTACCGGTATGATTCTAAGGAGAGGTACGTACCGTAACGGAACCGGCATTCAGATAAGGAACAAGTTCCATGCTTTCTGGTACGGGTATTTTAACGTTCCACTCTGTGTACCCAAAGCTGTCGTCCCCGAAGCACTCTCGGGTACGAACGGAACGGTATAGCAGAAGCGTTACTGTTCGCCTTACCAAGAGGTTCTGGTATTTTCCTTGGAACGGTCCACAGCACTTGGCCGGTACGCGGTACCCGGTACGGAAATAACGCGGAACGGTGACAAATACCAATGAATTGCGTTACGTTACAGGTCCCTGAATGAAACACAGAGGGAGAGACATAAGAGACATGGTAGAAGCTATGAGAGTGAGAGAAATGGCGAAAAAGAGTGGAACTAGGAAAAAATAAATAAAATTTAAAACACAATGAAAGAATTGTAGAAAACGTGAAAGAGACGCAAAGAGAGATAGGAGATAAACAGTGAGGAAATGCGAAAATAAATTAAAATAGTGTAAACTAGAGATAATTATAGCAAGACTGAAAGAGAGGGAGGATGGGGGGGGGGACTTGGGAGAAATACAATACTAGGGAATTAGTGAAATGAACAAGTGGAGCGAGAGAGAGGAGTGGGACAATTACAAACGGTGATCGAACAATTTTGACAAAGTTACAGTACAAACAATGAAAAAATTACGTTCATTTTTCTCTGCACGATCATATAAAAGATCTCCTTTGGTTTGTGCTGTTGTCATGAAGCCCGTAATGGAATACGGTGTGTCCTTCAGATTCACCATGCATTTCACGACTGACAGTAGACCACTCCACACATTTTGTCATCCTGTACGTCTCTGACAGAGTGATTTATCATTACCTACAGGTCCCCATTGTCGCCTCTCATCAGTCCTGGGTGGCTGAAGAACAGACGATGACAGCATTTGTCTTACTAATTACGTTTGTTGCGGTGTCCATTGTACGTCATTTATCATCACCTCATACGCACAATGCGTTCCATGTGCCCTTCTGGAAGCTATCGATGGTCTAGAAACAAGATATGTTTATTGTGTGACAAGGGAGGGACGTTTTAGACCAGTGGGAATTGATTGATGGAGACGGAAGTTTTGGGTTCGCCAGAACATGGGCTATTCGCACCCGTCATGCTGTACAGGGTCAAACCCCTTACCGTAAGTAAATTCAACATGTAACTCCTTAGCTAGGTTAAAAGATGAGGCTGTGAACTTAGCACATACAAGGACAAAACATGTATCGTTTTTTCTTTGCTTTTATTAGTGGAAGTTTTATTCTGCCGTCGAACAACGTCAATAACACAAAAGGAGACTAGCAGTGAATTTTTATATTTAAGTATCTAAGTATTTATACACCACAAAATACAGTATTAGAAATATTTATTAAAGGCCCAGGCACTTGACGTCTGTGGTTTACAAACGATTCCGGAATACACAGATTAGTCAGCTTCCGGTGTGAATTTGTTGAGCTATTAGACAAAACTTAGTGGTTACTTCACTGAGTACTTACGTCTTCGATGTAACTACTTAGGTGTTCAATTCACTTGGCGATAAACACGCTGAAAAACACTAACGGTGAACACTTAGTGGGAATTGGGGGGGGGGAGGGGGGAAGCACAAATCTTGCTGATACCGAGTTCGACGTCTTGAATCTTCTAATCCTCCTGTCGTTGGTTCATAATAAACATGTAGCCTCTCTTCTTTAGTAACCTTTTCTCAGGTTCTGGTAGAGATACTGCACAGGCCGATAGTTCACTCACAGTTTATTCTTTAGACACTATCTCTCTTTCCGGCAGAGATTATGGCCGATAGTTCACTTACAGTTTTTCACAGCCCGCGAAACCAATAACCAACGTAACACGGATCCTAACCATATCAATGCTTGACTCGGACTGTCTTCTCTGCGACGCACATCAACCGTTCGCTAGAAAAGACGTTAACTTCTCTTGCCGCCTTTTTTTCACGAGCGAAGGCGGGTCAACTTTTATAAGGGGTGCGTCAAGATCGGTTACAAACAGATGACAAACTCGAAACCCTACAATGGATTATACTGTATGTATGTGTCCGGACGCCAGAGCCTCGTTGGCCTGCATAAATGCAGTGTACTACGTGGAACTAAGGTTGACACTTGAGTGTCTTCAACAAAGATCAACTCTTTTACCCTAAAGTGGCAAAGGCTGATAGGCTAAGTAGGTATGGAGAAGGATAGCTAAATGAGAAGAAATGGGAAAAATGAAATGAAATTTAAAATACAGTATGCGCCAAAATATACAGTACTGAAATTAAAAGACGAACATTACATTGCTGTCATCTGTGAGTTTATTTATCCTGAAAGAACTTCCTTTTCACTACTGAGAACACGAGCGGCTGGAGCTATGCCCCATCGACAAACGCACATGCGCGTTCGAGGTGCGCGAGTACTGTATATTTTGGCGCATACCGTACTTGGAAAGAATTATTTAAAGACTGAGACAGATAGGGAGAGAGAAGGAAAGATAGGACAGATGGCAGAAACTATCAGAGGGAGAAAAAACATACAGCAAAAAAGAAAAGAAAGAGAAACACTGAAATGATGAGTGAAAGAGGGAGAATGGGAGAGAGAGAGAGAGAGAGAGGTGAGACAGAGAGAGAGAGAAAGAGAGGAGGGTTCGTAGAAACTATGAGAGGTAGAAAGCAAAGGAGAGAGGAAAATGAAGTAATGTTAAAAATGCCGAGATAGAATAATAGAAAGAAAGAAGAAGAGAGGGTGAGAGAGATGGTAGAAATCATGAGAGGAAGAAAGCGAATGAGAGAGGAAACAAGTAAAGCGAAATAAAATTTAAAACACCAAGAATGAATTATATGTAGAATGAGTGAAACAGCAAAGAGAGAGAAAGAGAGAGATAGTAGAAACTATGAGAAGGAGAAAAAGAACGAGATATTGAGGAGATGGGAAAGTGAATTACAATTTTAGAAAATGATAGAGAATTACAGAAAGATTGAAAGACAGGGGTTGGAGAGAGGACATGGAAAATAATATTAAGGAATAGGAGAATGAACAATGAGAGAGAGAGAGAGACAGATAATGACAATGATTCTCCATATTTCCCTTGGTCCTCGTTACCCTGAGATTAATTGAAACGACGGAGATAAACAGGAAATGGATGAAATGGGTGGAGAACTCGCAAAGATGCAGTGAACCGAATTCGCTATCATGGACTTAATGGTGAATAAAATGGTGAAAAAGATTCTTATACAACTAATACGCACGTCCTCCATAGCTTACTGAAATTACCTTTATGCACAGAAGTATAGCTTTCAGGACGTTTTGACATTGGCGAAGGATAACTTTAAAATGGGTCTACCAGTGAGAGCTCCGCTTTCAAAAATTCCTTACGAAAAGATCCAATCTTAAGACATGGGGTTCCCTGGCGGTTCACCTTCAAAAGAAAAACTGAAAAGACCCTTCTTCTCCTTCTTCTTATAAGGCGCTACAGCTCTTTATGGGCTTTGGCCTGCTCAATTACATCCTTCCACTCTTCTCTACTCAACGCACATTTCTTCCAGTTCTGTATCTTCAGTTTTCTTATGTCATTTCTGACATCGTCTATCCATCTGGTTTTGGGCCTTCCTTGTGATCTTGTAGCAACAGGTCTCCAATTGTAAATTTGTTTCACAATTCTTTCTTCAGGCATTCTTTCAATGTGACCCAACCAGCTCAATCTTTGTGATTTGATAAATCTTCTTATATTCTTACTCTTTATTAATATTTCAAGCTCTTCGTTTGTTTTTATTCGCCATATATTATTAGATTGTCTCGTTGGGCCAAATATTTTCCTTAATATCTTTATTTCAAATATCATTAGTTTTCGAGTTATATCTTCTTTCAGCACCCAGGTTTCACAGCCATATGTAACCACAGGTCTTATTATGGATTTATACAGCTTTAATTTTATTTTTCTGGAAACTAGTTTGGATTCGAATATCCTCTTATTCGCATAAAATGCTCTGTTTCCAGCTGCAATCCTTTCTTTAATTTCTTCTTCGATTTCATTGTTTCCATTTACTATTGACCCGAGATATTTAAATGACTGTACCTGCTCTATGTGCATTGTATCTATATCCTCTTTTTGTTGTTGGATTTTTCTTCTTGTACACCTCATATATTTTGTCTTTTTTTCGTTCACTATTAATCCATATTTCATTGCCTGTTGCTTTAGTTTCACTAGTGAGTCCATCATTGATTGCTTAGTTCTTGTAATAATTACTATGTAGTCTGCATATGCACCGACCTGTCTTAATCTTGTTGAGATGTTTCCTCTGATTTCCAACTTCTGAATTATTAACTTTAAAATGGGTCTACCAGTGAGAGCTCCGCTTTCAAAAATTCCTTACGAAAAGATCCAATCTTGAGACATGGGGTTCCCTGGCGGTTCACCTTCAAAAGAAAAACTGAAAAGACCCTTCCGGCTACATTCTCCTTGAACTGGGCTGCCACAAAGCTTGACTCTGTGGTCGTCGCAGGTCTCTTGGGGGAACAGCTACAGGACGAGCGGCTTAAAGAAAGATCACTGGTCTTGAAATACGACGATGCTTACAAAATCCCGTGAAAACGGGTCTCAACGATCTGAACCGTATTGGAAGCACTAAAGAATTTTCACAACACTGAGAGATACATTAAAGAGGATTCAAAGAAATTTCACAACTCTAAGAGGTAAATGCTACATACATCAAAATATTTTCAAAACAGTGAGAGATAAATGTTTGGATATGATAGTATTTTCATAATGGTGAGAGATATGCTAGAGAGCATTCAAGGATTGATAACAAGAAGAGATAAATGCTTCAACGTTAAATGATTCTCAGAACAGTGAGAGAGAAATGCTTGTACATGAAAGAGTCTGGCAAGATATACATTCTACAGACAAGAATTTAATTTTCATATAAGGGAAAAATTCAAATGAGAATAATTGTGATGTAATTGATGTAATTGCTTGTTACAAAATAAAATCTGTCAAATATTATGTAAGCATGGCTCTAACTATACCTCAGATACTACAATAGTCCTAAAAGAAATTTATAGAGATAGGAATTATGACATTCATGAAAAGTACCATCTCAATATTCGCCTGAAATGATAGAAGAAAAACGAGGGAAAACTACACACAAGGGGGAACACCAGTGTAGTTTTGTTTTGTCTCAAACAGCATTCAAAGAGTTACTACAGTTTTCTCAAACGACAACAATTTGGTTGCTCATTTTTCAGGTTAGAATGGACGTACCTAACGGAAAATCCGTTCATTTTTTCCGAGATCTTTGTTTACCGACAGAAGATGACACTATTCACCGAAAATAACCGCCCGAATTTTTTACTTTGCAAATTCCAACTCAACTTCCGAAACAAGTTCCCGATCAAATATTTGTTTTGGTAAGAAGCATGTTAAATATTTGCGGAGGGAGAAGGAACACAAAACTTTCTATGATTTATTGATCGTTAACTGCTTACTTACAGCGGAAACGGAGGACGTGCACTGAACGCCATCTCTTGATAAATTTTCAAATTAAACGACGAGGGAGCCATCTATTGCATTCGGACGAAACTAGGAGGGCTAGATTCCTTGATGGATAAATGTGATGCGAAGCAAACGATGTTAAAATCTCCCACTGCGTTCATGTTTGACATTACGAATTATATTTGTGCTCTGGAATAGAGAATCGTAAATGAATACTTGCCAAATGTTTGCCTTTCATTTGTTCAGCACGTTGTGACGTAGGCAGAGGAATTCTTACGAGTAAGTTTAACTGTGGACGAATATTTTCAGCTGGACCCTGGCTTGATGGTCATTGCTGTTATATTTTTGTTTCTTCATGTTTATCACTTTCTTGTTTCTGTGTGCTATTCTTGGTCTACTGCACATGATTCTGGCATGAGTTGTGAAAAAGGGACAATTGCAGCGATACTTACTCCTTGAGTTGTATTTGTAATTTTTATTTCTACACAAAACAGCATTGTATGGTGTGCACAAAAGTAGATCGTAAAAGTGTTTTCTAAAAGACAAACAAATGTAATTTGACTTTAAGACAACTAAAATATGTTTATATTTACCTAATTTTATTTAACATCTTCATGAATGTATAATCATGAAATTCTCAATAATATAATTTTAATTGTTATGCTGCCATCTTTGAACAGACAAAATTGGAGAACATAATCTCTGACATTTATTATTTGCTCTAAAATGAATCTAGGATTATTTAAGTTGACGATGCTTTCCTTGAGCCAAGCGTTCCTAATCTATTCAGAAAAGAGCATTTGTTAATTACGTAGCTCTGTAGTTTATATTTTAACAACGAATAAGTGAATACGGTATTTTTTTTTCATGTTTTCATGTACTTTAGTAAAAGTAGAAAAAAGCGCCACCTGTTCAACTCACGGTAACTCAGAAGTTACAATAGTTATAAAAACAAAATTTCGTGAACTAATTAGACATACTAAATAATAGCTCAAAGCAACAAAGACAAAATCGATCAGCAGGTCCGTCTAGTAGTGAGAGGCAAAAATCGATTAAGTGAACTGTCGATATCTTGCAAAGTAGCAAAAGTGACGTTCTAAAGATTTCTAATAATGGAGTATTGTAAATGCTAGTTTAACATGATATAAATCATTGTAAATCGTCTGACCATGTGTCTATAGACAATCGATATATTCCTAATGCTATGACATCTCCGAAACCATACGATTGGTTGATTCAATTGGGTTATTTTATCTTCTTTTCTGACACTTTTAGCTAATCGCGACGATGAGAATGAGTGACGATATGATGAAACTGATGAAAGGATAATCATGAAGAACACCCATGGCCGAATCCCAGCCCCTCTGGCGTCGTAGTTCTAACAACTCCGTCTCGGAGGTCGGCCTTATTCCTTCATTTATTATTCAAGATAGTCACATTATTCATACATTCCCAACAGTTCAAAATATTCCTTCGTATGTGAGTGACCATTGTATCAAATGTCGTATTAAATTTCGCAGCTGGAGCAATGTTACAAGGAAAAGAATCAGACTTTGGAGCTGAAACATCTTACCATGGTCGACAACAGCGCCACTGCGGATTTAATAGGAAACTAGTCATTGACACGAACGAGCGGCTAGGGACAGGGAAAGCAACTTGGAAAAATATGCTAATAGCACCCGACTTGACCCGTCTAAACTATCCACATATGCACATAATAGCTTAAATAAACAAAATTTAAACTGCCTCACCTATTTACACGATTGTTTCTGCACACGTGGATAGGTTAGGTGGGTCAGGTTGGGTGCTGTTAGCATATATCTACCAAGTTGCCGGCCCCCGCGGCGGAGTGGTTTTGGGTCCGAATCCCGGCCTGGACATGGATGTTTGTGAGTGTCCATTCATCAATTTCATCATATCATCACTCATCCCCATCTTCGCAAATTAGCCAAAAGTGGCACAAAAAACCAAGTAAAATAAAGCAAAACAATCAATCAATAACAAGGTGTAACTTCGACCCGCAATTCAGCCTGCACTTGGGATAATGGGGTAAGTTACGGTGTAGTAAAGTTACCTTTTGAGGTTTAATTTCAGCCTTATTTCTTTGGTACCTAAATGTGTCAGTGCGAAAAATAGTATTGGGGGCAGGTTGCTTAGGCCAGATTCTAAGATACCTTCAAAAGGGACTCTATATACAGGGTGATTTTTTTAAAACTCATGGTTTTCTTTGTCATGTAAAATTTGTAAATGAAGTATTATTTCCATGCGGTTTGTGGCTAATGAATAAGGAAGGATGGGAGATTTATTGGAGTATGTTTACTGGTTTATATGCATCCCAGGTAATATCGCCCACGCCTCAACAAAAACAGCAAATATTCACCAGTGTACCTTTCGCGTCTATATGGTCTGGGGGTTTGGATGCAGTGCGGAGGTTTAAGTTTCCTCCTGTATATAGCACCGTTGTCATTGTCAACAATAACCAGGAAACTGAGCTCTTATATTGTTGTGCTGGAAAGTTGTGTGCTTTTGCGTAATTGTTGTGCTGAAAAGTTGCGGTATTGTGATCAGGACACACAGTAAGAATGGTGTACTCCTTGCAGGAACGTGTGTTTATCGTGAAAAGTTTTTGGAAAACTGATTCTGTTGTTGCTACGCAAAGGGCATTTAGAAACAAATTTGCCTCACGTTCTGCCCCAGACAGGAACACAATATTGTCGCTAGTGAAGAAATTGGAAGAAACAGGATCGCTTCGGAGTGTGACAGGGAAGCATTGGACCCCGTGGGCAGGTGTTGTGGAAGATGTCAGTGCTAGACTCTTGAGGTCGGCTAAGAAATCTCTCCGTCGTTTGTCACAAGAAACCGGCTATAGCTATTCAACATGTCAAAAGGCAGCGAAAACTGCGAAACTAAGGGCGTACAAAATTACAGCTGTTCAAGAATTGAAGGATCCAGATAAAGTTAAACGTGTAGATTACTGTAATTGGTTTTTAATGTTTACTGTGCGTAATCCTGATATTCTGAAAATAACTTGGTTTACTGATGAAGCCTGGTGTTTTAAGTCCACTTTATGCACAGTAAGGCTAATCGGGACTGAACCTACGGTTTAAAGTGGGATCCGAACCACTGTGCCATGTGCCTCCACCGGGTATCGAACCCGGGACCCCTTGACTACAAGGCGACGACGCTACCACTGCGCCATCGGGGAGGCCCTGATGAAGCCTGGTTTCATCTCTCGGGGTATGTTAATTCTCAGAATACACGGATATGGGCAGCTGAAAATCCACATAGTGTAATCGAAATTCCGTTGCACTCACAGAAAGTTTGGGTATGGTGCGCTGTCTCAGCATCACGTATAGTGGGTCCAATCTTCTTCAATGAAACAGTGAATACAGAGCGGTACAGGGCAATATTCATGGAATTTGTTGAAAGTTTGGACGACATTGAACTCACACAGTTATTTTCAACAGGATGGTGCTACATGCCATACATCGCATGACAGTGTGGCACTGATTGAAAGTTTCTTTGCGAATAGGGTTATTTCAAAGGGATTGTGGCCTCCGAGGTCTCCAGACTTATCTTCACTTGACTTCTTTCTGTGGGGCTTCCTAAAGGGATGTGTGTACAAAAACAACCCTACATCCCTGGAAATGTTGAAGCAGAACATTATCACTGAAATTGCGAACATTAGCGCAGAAACACTATGTCAGACAGCCCTTAACATGGAACGGCGTGTTCGACTTTGTTTACAGAAAGGAGGGCGACACTTTCAGCACCTTCTTTAAAGGTGAGATGTTATGTCATATGTCTTTTTTATTTATGTTTGAGTGAATACAAAAAAAAAGAACTCATTTTCATTAATTCAGTTTAGCAAAAATCCAATACTTCAATGTTATTGTAGGGTACACTGGTGAATATTTGCTGTTTTTGTTGAGGCGTGGGCGATATTACCCGGGATGCATATAAACCGGTAAACATACTCCAATAAATCTCCCATCCTTCCTTATTCATTTGCCACAAACCGCATGGAAATAATACTTCATTTACAAATTTTACACAACAAAGAAAACCATGAGTTTTAAAAAAATCACCCTGTAGAAAGGCGGGGCCGTGGTAGCGGTTTTTATGCCACTTTTGGCTAATTTGAGACTACAATAACTGTGTTCACCGTGACTACGGAACGGATTTTAAGGTTATTATTTCCAAAAATATAGCTGTTTTTTTTACCGATCGTTTGAGATAGCCTATGTATTTTAGAACATGAAATCAAGTAAAATGAACACACCTTATGATGATATTAGCAATTGTATATCCCCTTCTTGATGCTTCAGCACCTTTATCCGGCTCCGTGCCGATATCTTACACCCTGGATATCTCAAACATTTCAAATATTTTCGTCAAATAAATAAGTTTCTTGTAACAAGGGGTGTTTCTAAATAGCGCGGAAGGTATTTCTTCTACGTCTACGGCTACGAAACTTACGTTTTTTTATATTGAAGTTCCTTACGTACGTTGCGTCTATACGGCTTTTCAGGGCTTCCTTAATGGATTCGTGTCACAGGCGCACGTCTACAAATTTTCTTTCTCTTGTTATGATTAACTTGTGCAATGGGATAATTTGCGATATGTTATTTGTATGACGTATTGGCGTGTTGGAGATTTCAGACATTGGAATTGATTTGTGTGACAACGTTATCTTGTGGAACATCGTGCACATTTCTCTTCGCAACTGCGGGCCAGAAAAGGGGAGGGTTGTATTTTCTGAATGACTTGTGGGATGGGATAATTTGCAACTTCTTATTTGTATGATGGTACGGAAAGAGGAGGTTAGTATCCTGTGGAAAAGGACAACAAAGACTTTTGACATACGACTTACTTCTCTTTTGGAATTTCAAATTAACTTCGACCCACAATTCAGCCTGCTCTTGAGATAAAGAGGTCAGTTACCTTTGAGGTTTAATTTTAGCCTTATTTCTTAGGTACCTAAATGTGTCAGTGCGAAAAATAGTATTGAGGGCAGGTGGCTCCGTCCAGTTTCTAACATACCTTCAAAAAGGACTCTATATAGAAAGGCGGGGCCGCGGTAGCGGTAGGAGGAGTTAATTACCCAAGGGGCGAAGCCCGGAATCGGTGGGAAATTTGAACATAGCAACCACCTCGCAACTTCAAACGGCTGTACAGTAGTAAATACTTATTTCCGCGCTCCAGAATTTTATTATTCTCAATTAGCAGCACATATTCTTTATAAAAAAAATCACCTGCGAAATCGGGGGTGTAAGATTTCGACACGGACCCCTTTATCTTTCCTTTTCTTTCATGTCTTGTTTAAATCATTGCACAGAAAAATAAATGATTTTTACTACCATAAATTATATTATTTGCTACGATGTTGAATAAAGGAGGTTAATGTGGCTGTTTTAGACCTTGTAACGAACCTGAGAGTTTAAGGTTTTATATTTGTAAGGAGTTAAGATTTTTAATTGTTTGATATCTCAAATAATTTGCAAGTTGTTACAGACAATTATAGTTAGATTGATACAGTTGCGTTTGGAACTTTTATATATGTTTATAAATACGTCAAAATCTGTTCGTGTTGACGTCACTTTCTCATCTCAGCCGAGGAAGTGAACCCACCTGAATGTTCCTCACCTGACGACAGACTGAGTTTTGAAAAACAGGTGAAGGTGAAGAATAATAAGAACTTGGAAACGGAGAGAATTGAAGTATAGATTTTGGGTTTTCGATAAGTTGAAAGCAAGCAATTAATTATGTACTTTGACTTTCGCTATATGTGAGGGAATTGCCCAACGTTAGTACTGAATGTTCTAGTGTTTTATTGGTAGGTGATTATGAAATATACGCGATTATAAAACTGCGTTTTAACTTTGAAAACAGTGTTGTTTCTTTTCTATCCAGCAAGCCCTGATGAGTGATAAAAGCGTCTCATGTTCCCGACAAAAGTAGCAGTGGACTAACTTTGTGATGACTGGTGTACAACCGGGGTGGACGTTGCAACCTGAATAAAGGCGTTTCACCAGCACCTTTTTTTTCTATTTTTTTTTTTTCACTTTTTTAAAAACATTTTCAGAACATCTTTCTCCCTTTCCCGACCATAATTTTGCGCCTCAAAATCCGTTTCCTAACTACTCCCACATCCCATATTAGTCAGTCACTTTGTCTACTTTGTCCACGACAAGGACTCAATTGGATTTTTTTCACGGAACGGAACGCATTACTTGCGTTAACATGGTGGTTTTGCCGCTGCTTACTAGAGAGACGAGATTACTGATTAGTGCAATGATGCGCTGTGTTAGAATTACAGTAAAGCCTCGTTAATCCGGACTAATTGAGGGATAAGTTGAGCAGTTTAACGAAAGTCCGGATTAACTGAAATAACCTGAAAGTGCACTAAAACTCCGTTTATAGCAACAAAACACGTTTATTATGGTGTATTTAAAGGACATAGGCCTAACTGACTGCATTGAGTACCCACAACAAATGGGCAACGTAAGTACTGTAGGCCGCGGTGGCTCAGTCGGTAACGCGTCTGACTACCATGCTCAAGGTCCCGGGTTCGATCCCCGGTTGGTTCAAATCCGGGAACGGTGGAAGCGGCCCCGGCGCCCACCCAGCGTCGAATAACATGGGTACCTGGGGGAAACCCTGGGGGGTAAAGGCGGTCAGGGGCGTGATGCTGATCACATCACCCCCACTCACGACCGGATCAAGAAAGTGTGGGGCGTTACTCCCACACCCCCTATACGCCTTCATGGCGTGGTGCTATGCACAGGGGAGCACTTTACCTTTACCTTAAGTACTGTAGTCTTCTGTTTTGCCATCGAATGTGGAAGGAACGGATTGTTGTCCGCGCAGTAAACAATTTGTGTATTCCAGGGTTCGAAATCTTGGGGGGATGGGGGAAATTCCCCCACCTACCAATCTTGGCCTCAAAAATCCCCTCCACCAAAAAAATTCTGGGGAGAGTTTTGTTACAACAAACAAAAGGTAAGCAATTATTTATAATTTCAAATATACTGTACTAAGAATAATATCGAAAATATACACGCATTAGTATAGTTGTGAGAGTTCAATGCTTTTTCTCTCTAAAGATCATTAGCATATCTACATCGTTACGCACAAAAAAGTAAAAAAGCGAAGCAATAATAACTATGAAATCTAATTGATTTATATTAACATAAAACAAAAATTAAATAAAATCTTACACATAATATAACCACTTCAACTAATTCATATGTTATCAACATATTTAACCAGTTTGCTACTATATAATATCTGATATATATAACAGTAAGTAATTTTTGGTGTTATTAATAATAATAAAAATAATAATAATACATTTTTAACTTAGTGATTTATTTTTACTTTAAATAACATTATATATCTATGTTTCTGAGGGTGGGGGGGGGGTTGTAGGTTAAGATCTTTCTCCCCCCCCACCAGTCTTAAATGATTTCGCACCCTGGTGTATTCTAACAATGGTTGCATATGCAATGCACAAAGGATGTGTTATTTTACAAACTTGTTGCTGAATTATTCGACTTCAAAAATTTGTGTGTTGGTTTAAAACAAGGGGAGGCCGTTACGGAGCAATATGACGAATGCAATTGTTGACTTCTAGTCACATTTAAAACCTTGCATTGTGCTTCTTTTCCTTTTGCTTGTCCAGATTAACCGAAGTTCGGCTTATCGGAGTCCGGATTAACGAGGTTTTACTGTAATATTAAAATATTTACATTAACATCAAATAATATAAAATACATTGGACACGAGTCTTCCGGAATTTTCTTCTCTTTTCAAAATTTAAGCAGATGGAAATCGGCTGTTAGCCAGCTCGCCCTATGGGAAAACTTTTTGAATTAAATGTACATATCCTCAATATTCTGTCTTAATAGTACTTACCAAAATCAATTTGTGCAAGAGAAATATATTTTCAGGGATTGGATTTTTTGTTCGACTGACTTGAAATTTTCTGTTGGGTTATTATATCAGAACAACTGAATCCACAAGACATGTTAAATAATGATAATTAACAAATAAAAAAGTAAGAAAGAAAACCACAAGCTACGAAAATATCAGAGCAACCTCCATCATACTCTACAGAAGGTTGTTCTCTTTATATCCGACCATTTTTGACGGGAACTCACCTTAAGAGATACCGCGCCGCCACCACCGATCATGTTCTATTGGACCCCCAGCATTGTGGACTATCGCCCGGCATCGCAGTTTCCATTGCAGCAAGCTCCGGCGCAGGACAAGCATGGGAATTCTGTCCCACTCCTCCCTGCAAGCTTTCCATACACCATCCAGGGAGCGCGGGCGGCGATGTTGAAGACGTCGTTTCAACAGTCCAAATGCGCAAAAATCAATTGGACTGGCATCTGGGCATTTCACAGGAATGTCTTCAAACGGAATGACACGAATTCCTAATTCCTCTGCCATTTCCTGATAAAAATGTAGTGATATTCTGGCGGTATGAATTCAAAGCCTTGTCCACCTGGTTCGCGTCCATTCCATACAATTGTGGGATGTCTCTCCGATACATAGGTGTCAGAATGGAGTCTTGGAAGTATCTGGCATTCACCTTCACGTTTTTGTCCACCTTGCGTATCATCAACTTACCCTCATATCCGAATCCCGTCACAACCATAAAGCCACGAGGGAAACTTTCCCTGCACTGACGAACAAATTTGCTGCACCCCTTGCCGTCAATGTCACGGTATATGATCGCCCGAATGTGACCACCAGCAGTGAGATGGACATATGATTCATCCATTGTGACAACTTTCTTCCATTTTCAAACCGCCAGGTACTTTTCATACAGTTTCCTGCAGTTCGTCTTACGTTCGGCAATGTGACGCGGTAGAAGGTGGTGTACACGGGCCTTCCGCACACACTTCAACCTGAGGCGCTTGCGAATTGTTTTGTTCACAGTTGACGGTGCGAGGTGAAATCTATGGGCCATATCACGTTGAGTTTCTTGGCACGCCAATCGACGGATCCCCATTCGCACTACGGGTGACAATTTGCTTGCAGCCCTTCTCCTGGTGGTTTTCGTGGGTGAATGTTTCGCAAGGAGAGCCTGTTGTGTGTAAAGGACCACAATAGCTTTCGCAGTAGTCACCCCGAGTGTTAACCCATTCTCCCGACACTATTTCACAATGCATGCGTATGAAAACTTAGCATGGAAAAGAGCCATTACGTAAACCTCCCAATAGCGGTTGATTTTCGGCGCCATTTGATAACATTCACTACCAACACTCACGCACCTACAAGGTCAGACACAACACTGCTCCCGTCAGCAGACCCATAGTTCCAGCATGATACGCCAGGTGGGAGCACCGAATCGACAATGGTCGGATATAAAGCGAACAACCTCTGTACTAATCCCCCTGGCGGTAACAACGCATCTTCACATAGAGGGGAAACTTATATGAATGCTTAAAGAGTATTAACAATTTAGTTCACGCTGAAACGAAAAATGTAGTGACATATTAAAAAAAAAAAAAAGAAAAAAAAGACGAACCGGAACGGTCCGTCACCAATTGTGACGAGACGGAACGGGAAGGTTTCAGATATTCATGAACCGAAAGGCCATTCCGGTCCATTTCGGGCCCTGTCCACGAGCCTTCAAGCGACGACAGCGGCTTGAAGGAGTTTCCATCAATCTACCTAAGCATAAATCTGGTTCAGCAACATCAAACGTAGGAGACAACAATTTCAACTCGACACTCCTTACCACCGCGACAAAGCCAGAGAGCAGAGATAATTCTCTCTCTCTCTCTCTAGTTCCTTCTCTTTCTTTCTCTCTCTCTCTCTTTTTCAAGAGAGAGGGGGAGAGACAAACGTCCATTCAAGCTTTATGAAAATGATTTCACAAATATCAAATAAACTCTCAAGTAGTGGTGTCGAGTATTTCCAAATCCAGCTCGTAGTTGGAAACACTGATTCGATGCAGAAAGGCCCCTGAATCTCGGAATTATGGCGAAAGAACTGGATCATTTATCTTCTTGACAGTCACTTCTTTAGCATCCTTTTTCTCCCTGGCTCTCTTTGCACGTAGCAGGTATTAACTCCTTGCTTACGGCGAGAAAAAACAGAGGGCAGCGTTGTCGTTTCTTTAATGGTGATGTATGATATTCCCTGTTGAAAGAACTATCGTAGATATATATTTCTTTATGTTTTTGATATTCACTTGATGATGGAGAAACAAGTAAATAAAGCCACTCCATATTACGCTAACTCCACGTTTATATAAACTTTTGAATAAGTCGCTGAAGTTTTTTTTATATATGTATCTTCATTAGAAAATCCTTTCACATGAACGTACGCAGTTTTTTCGAAGTTTGGTGAAGCGAAATAAGAATACGAAATCCTCTGATACTGTTTGCCGAAGATTTAAAGTTGTAAGTCAGCATTGTATTCGCCATTTGGCAAGGTAACAGAGACATTCTTGCACTTCAGACACAATAAAACTTTTTGATATTGAAAAATGGATTTTTTTTAAACGATGTTTTACAGGCATACGTATATCCACATAATTTCTAGTCTTGAAAGATTTACGAAGTTGGCAAGAACAAAATCGAGGAGAAATTGATTTCAAAGCGAATCCAATTGGAGCAAATATCAAAACTTGTAGCTACGCTACTAATTAGGCCACTACGGCAGATGGCAGCACGGTTTATTGGAATTTTGAGTCATTATTATTAAAGCCTTTTTCCAATTATTTCCATTTTGTTTACAGGAAGAGTGCAATAATATTTCAACTTGTGGTAATATGCTCCTAATTCAAGTTAATAGTGTCTCAAAAGATTGCACATACGTGTTGTTGCCTAATTTCCATCGATTTTCGGTTTCGGATAGGTTGGATTAGGTGAGGTTAGGTTACACTCAATTATGCTGGTTTAGGTTATGCTTTGGAAATTAGCAAAAAATAGCACAAAAAGCGAAGTAAAGTAAAGCAAATCAATCAATCAATCGAAAGCGAATTTTGCTTGTAGACACCAGGCGACGCTATAAGGGGGAGGGGGAAGTTGGCTGTCCACAAGACCAACCAGAATTTATAAATAATTATATTGACTCTTAATATATAATAAATAGTACCATATCTAATGATACACAGTAAACCCTACTCTTGAATCTCACATGAAGTACTGGTAAAGTTCGTGCCTTGTAATCAAGGGATTCCTGGTTCGATCCTCGGTGGAGGAATATTGCACGGTGGTTCGAACCCTACTTGAAACTATAAATAGAGTTCCGATTAACCTATCAGAGGATAAAGTGAACTGGAAACAATACTTTGGTTTTGAAGACCTGTGATTGTTTCGCCTTTCCTAGATAGCAGACGGTTTCTTTATGCAGTCAGTTCTTACGACTCTTGTAAGCTTCTTGCGTCCATTGTAAGGCCAATGTCACAGATAAATCGAAGCAGTTAAGAACCACTTTGGAGCCTAAGTGCTTCTTGAAGAACTCGGGCTGATGTTGATGAAGGAGATATATCTATCAGGTCGGGAGTTCTTGTGTCAGCTTGCGTTGGAGCTTCCTCAGGGCAGTTGAAGCACATGCACTCCGTGCATGCTTTTATGGGCACGAAGTTCAGAACTCAGGTGGAAGTGGCAAAACAGCATAGTTTGCAACACTGGCGCAATGTTTTTGTTCTCGCATGGAGACATATCAAGCTTGCTCTTCCACAGACAGCTCAGAGCATCTGTAGAAGTCCATGACAACAATATATAAAGCCATCCAGAAAACATGACTCTTTTGTTTGTTCAGCACAACAGAACAGTGTTGACAACCCTGATGTGAAAGCTTTCTGAATGAAAGTGCAGATGCAGATGGGATAGTGGTAATATTATCGCCTTATAATCAAGGATTCCCTGGTTCGATCCCAGGTTTGGACACACTAAAGAGTGGTTCTCATTCCACTTTGAACAGTAAGTCCTTAGTAGCCTATCTTAGCATAAAGTGGTCTGAAAAACTTTGACCTATTCCTAAACTAATGGATATCATTTTGGCCTTGGTTGTTTGTGGTCCCTAGTTTGATACACTGAAAAGAGAACACCCTGCGTACTTTTGTTTGTCTCACGCAGGGTACGGATCATCAAGACTGGCCTGTGACTCGTGTATCACCAACCACCGATTCGAACCAATCCATTTTTTGTCTTTAAGCTATGACGTCAAGGGTCAAGGAATCGAAATCCCTGCCTAGGCATGGGAGTTCTTTGTGATTGTCCCTTCATCATATCATCACTCATCCTTATCTTCGCGATTAGGCAAAAGTAGCAGAAAAGCGAAGTAAAATCAACCAAATCAATCAATATACCTGTACAGCGCATTCGGTTTAGTCTGAGCTCTGGCATACGCAAAAAGCGGGTCACGTGACTCATAGGAGCAGTGTTGCAATCCGCGCAAGTTACAATTCCACTAGACGTGAAACTGGCAAAGGCTATATGCTATCCTGTTGTCTCATTAAAAAAAACAATATTTACGAATCTAAAGTAGGGCACTGTCCTTCATGATCGTCAAATTCGTCAATTGTTCTACGAATAACACACTTGTCAAATTGGTCCAAAACACGTTCTTTCTTCTGCGTGGTTTGATAGGCGTTACTTATCCCTTCCCAGCTACGTTGTTGCGATCATTTTCGTTTAAGATGCGTTTCAAAGTACTTACTGTTACACCAGTAGCCACGAAAACATGCCTTTGCAACTTGCTTAACATTCAACGCAAGACCACTGTCAACTTTTTTCTTCATAAACTTATGCACGTAGAGATAATTTCTCTACTCTCACCGTGAATCTCTTTGCTTTCTCCAATATTCTTTCGAGTTTTCACCTCAGCTTCCGTCGAATTAAAACACCCTAAGCGACACAGGTCAACAATCAACTTACTCGTGGTAACATGATCTGCCCCCTCACCCTGGAGAGGAAGGGGAGGAGAGGGAGGTTGCCTCTTTCGCCGAGGGGGCTTAATAAATAGGGGTTTCACCGACACAAAGAATCCTGTCATTCTTTTCCTTGAACTATCACCTTCTCAAACTGTCACTTTAAAAAACAAAAACTAAATGCAGACACCAGTAAGTACCGAACACCCCTTGAAGTTAGATCATGTGTATAGGTAATTGTTAAAGCGGTTAGCAACTCTGATCTCAGTGGAACTCTCGCATCGTCGCGCTGACGGCAGACTTCTGCGCAGCTGAAGGCCAGAGCTCAAGCTAAACCGAATAGCCTGTACACTGATGATTGTAGCATCGCTAGAATGTCCGTCAGTGCTTGGCAGAACACGGTAATGTATTGATTGAATGATTTGATTTATTTTGGATTCAAATTTAGAATTGTTGTATTCAGTCCACTTTCTGCACAGATCGGCTGATTGAGACTAAACCTACAGTTTGAAGTGAGATCCGAACCAATGTGCCTCAACCGGGGCACAATGATTACAAGGCAACGTTACCACTAAACCACGGGGGAGGCCCTTTGGTTTATTTTACTTTGCATTTTCGCCACTTTTGGCGAGGATGAGTGATGATATGATGAAATTGATGAACACTTACAATGAACACCAATTTTCATGCCAACACTGTAGTGTAAAAGTTCGGAAGAAACTTGATACGTATCTACAAGGTAACAGTTCCTACCACCCCTAATATACATTTTTAAGATACAGACTACAAAGTTCTGCCTCATGTGGACATTTCTCCTTACCGCTCTCTAGGGCACGAAACGCCCAAGGCGGTTTTCCAAATTAAGCAGTTTTGAGCAAAACTGAAATATAATATGCGCCCCTACAGGCTTCTTTCCGTATAGTTCTCCACCCGTTCATAATTTAAGGGCGAGATTTCCCCAGAGTGTTTGTCAAACAGTTAGCCTTTTTTTGGCCTTAGAAAGCTGTGGCATTGGATGTGAAGACTACATCGACTTCAAGCCTCCCAGCTCTGTTCGCATCCGACCACGCTGACGCAACATTAATTAATTAAGGACGAATGCAACGTGATTGGCTCGACGGGGAGTGTTCCTTACACGCTACAACAGAAGATCCACCACTTCGTCTATACTCTTTTCCTTTCTGTTTCCATCTTCCTTCATCTCTCTTTCATCCACCTCTTTTCCCAAACTCTCCTTTCTTTCTCCTCTTCCTTTCCTTCGCTCTTTTTCTCTCTCCATCTCGCTTTTTCCTTCTTTCTCCCTTCTGCCTTACTCCCAACGCCCCATCTCCATATTTCTGTCTCTTCTTCTTACATCTCTTTCTCTCTTTTCCTCTGTTCTCTCCTTGTCATTCTCCTCTTTCTTTCTTTCCTCTTTCACTCTCTTTTCAATCCCCTTCATCTTATTTCTTCCTTTCTCTCTCACTCCTCTCTCTCTCTCTCTCTTTTACCTTCCTTCCCTCTCTTTTCCCTCCCCCTCCCTCTTATTTCTTCCTTTCTCTGTCCCCCACTTCTCTCTCTCACTCTCTATTTTACCTTCCTTTCTTCTCTCTCTCTTCCTCTATTCTATTCTCTCTCTCTATCATTCTCCTCTTCCTTTCTTTCCTCTTTCACTCTCTTTTCCCTTCCTCTCCCTCTTATTTCTTCCTTCTCTCTACCCTCTCTTTTACCTTCCTTCCTTCTCTCTCTCTCTCTTCCTCTATTCTATTCTCTCCCTATTATTCTCCTCTTCCTTTCTTTCCTCTTTCACTCTCTTTTCCTTCCCTCTCCCTCTTATTTCTTCCTTCCTCATCCTCCCTTCTTCCTTTCTCTCTCTTTTACCTTTCTTCTCTTGAGACGGTACGTCAGAGCTGAGGTTTACTTACCTGCACGCAATCACGTCACGAGAGCCCCAAAAACAGATTTACTATATCTCAAACTACCACTACTTTGACCTTGAACCTTTCCAAGATGGCTCTCAAGTATCCCGCTCCATTCAGGAGCACCCTATGGATATTTAGAACCACTATCTGTAATACCACAATGCATTTCCATACCCCTCTCGAGTGATATTTGAATTGCAAGATTCCAAACTTACGCCCAATCCTTAATATTCAAACACGTCCTCGAAACACGAATAATTTTGCATGTTCTTTTAAACCCAACAGAACGAAATTCTTAATACAGGCAAATGTCAAGGATATACACAGAACAGAATTGCCTCATTAATATTCCCAAACATTTGGTGAGATTGTTTAGTATGTGTGATAATACTGGATACATCAATAGCACACCCAAACTTCCCTCTGCTGTAAGAGAATACACAGAACGTGGATTCATGCATCAAGTACAGATTAATTCATGTGTGCAAATTCCAAGTGAAATAGAATTCATAAACTATTGAACTCCTTTATTAGTATGTTAACTTTACATATCTGCCACTTAGGAGCATTGAGAAAATTCTGTTTCTTCTTTAAACAAACGATGTTGTTTATACCAATATAAACAGCTGATTGATTTACCCTGAAAGATACACTTACTACAATGTGTATTTGCTGGTAAATTAGTCAAGACTGCTGATACGACACCATGTCTTTATATGTAACCAGCATGTCCATGTATGGACAAGTAACCTTGAAACACAAAATAAAAGTTGACAATATACTTTGTCAATACCTGAAATCAAGATGCGGTAAAACTTCGGAATGGTCCCAACACCTCTCATTCGTTTATTTCGTCATTTTTAACATTCGTACTTACCTATTCTGCATTGCGAAATATTCTTCAAGGTGGTATTTTGCTTTTTCGGAAAATTAAGTTCAATTTTGGACATGAAGAGTAATTATTGTTCTTCATTTATTCGCTTGTGTAAGACACAATATGGCGAGGGAACTTGACTAGCGTGGTAGATGATCAGTGGGTAAAGTGTGTCAAACCTTGTCAACCGAAAAATCCCCACGAACCATTCACGGATAGCCCCAATTCATGAATAGCCCCACGAACCATGCACGGATAGCCCCACAAACCATGCACGGCAAGGTTCGGTTAGGTTCGGTTAGGTTAGGCAAACATAGTTAAAATTGTCATCTTCTTGCAAAAGAACGGCGTGGTTGGAAACACTGGCAGGGTGTTACGTCATCAGACGTTCGCAATATTTGGTTCACATAGTAGAAGGAAATTGAAGCAACGGCAATTGTGCGTCGGAGAGATATTTCTGTTGAAAAATACATTATTTCTCGGTGAAATACATTGCACGATGAAATAAAATACCTACACGAACTTCTAAATGCTACAGAAACTCATTTCAGTAAGTAGTTTCTTGTGTAAAAATGAAGAAATCCGTTGGGACCATATAGAAGTTTTACCCAAGATGAAAAATCACATTAGTTTACATCTGTGCTAAGTTCCATCTTTTCTGAAAGGATTACGTTAGTTTTTATGCTAGTTTTACCATAAAATTCAACTTTTGATAGCAATGGCGTCGCCCGCCATTTTCTTTAACCACGAGGTTCAGAACGAACGATTTACCATTTTTTCGCATCACACGAAACACACGCAAGCATGCTTTTATCTACGATCGTATATTAGGCAGATCTACCAATAGTACGAAGACATGAGCTCATGCAGTTAAATATGATGAATGCCAGCTTAGCTCATGGCGGGTTGGGTTGCAGAACATCAAACGCATTCCCTACCATCTTTTTTCCAACCGATGCGCCCGAACCTCCTTCCGGGGCCCTTACAAACTTTTTTCACAACACGTTTTACCACGTCAACGTAACAATTTTTTCAAATGTATCATTGAGCAATATATGCATATGTACATATGTCAATGATCCTATTGTAATAAACCTTAAATATTCATAATTGTTTTATTTATGCAGAAGAATGGAGAATAACGCGCTGTATGAATTATAACTTAGTAACAAGTGTGCAAATTGCAGGAACCGATAAAATCACCATCTGGTCAAAACGTCCCTGCGCATAAAGCGACACCAAACTTTCCGCGGTATTTCTTTTGAAAGCAAAATATCTTATAACATAAGGTCAAAATGTATTACCAGAATGTTTAAATACGAATAAAAATTGAAGTTGTCATTGATATATTGATATCCAAGCGAGACGCAATTCAAGAATTTAAGGTTTATTCATAAAATTCGATTGGTGCCATCTTTCGGCACCTTCAGAAATTAACGTGAGTAAAACTGAATTTTAACGGCATTTATACTCCATTTTTCGTGAATTCTCTGAACATTATGTATTTTGTGCACATGGACGTGTGCTAATAATCTTAAATTATTCAATATGCGCATAGGTATAGTTAATAAATCAAGCCATATGACTGTAAATGTCATACTCTCTCTCTCTCTCTCTCTCTCTCTCATCCCTTTCTCTTCAGGCCCATCTTAATATGTCATTCTATCTTCGTCTTGGCCTTCCTAGGTCTTTTACCATTTGGCTTTCAAACAAGGATCCCAAGGATCTCGGAAAATTCGAAAATTCAATATGTTAAAAATGTGTGTTCTCTGCAAATCAGATCTTTAAAGCACATTCGCTTTAACCTTTATCGCGAAGTCGCTTTATAAAAGTTTTATCTGTACGTATTAGTTACTACTTACTTATGAGATATTTAATAATTTGACATTAATTATTTATATACTCTCTGTGTGGTCGAGCACACTCCACCTAACCTTCAGATCGCCGAGCGGGTTTTCGAAAGTAGCCTCTCTCTGGCCTCCGCCTTTGCGCGCGATTTTTAAATTTGTACACTTATTTAACAAAAAATGTCATAACTCGTAGACTATTTGACCAATCTACTTCGGGTAACTTTTGTGTTGCAGCTAAAACATCAGGGCATGCTACCGTGTAGGAATCAAAACGCCACAGGCAATAAAACTGGCTGGGTGGGCTGCGGCCATCAACTTTCAATGGAAAAATCATAAAAATGGGGAGTTTTTCACATATTCTATAATGTAATGCACCCAGGAACATGAAATAACTTTCATTCGGTTGAGAAAGGACCATTATTTGAACTAATGTTTGCGTTCCCTTCCAAAAATAGCTGTAGAAGAGGAGCAAATTCCCCATTTTTATGATTTTTTTCATTGAAAGTTGGGGGCCGCGGTCCACCCAGCCACTCTTATTGCCTGTGGCGTTTTGATTCCTATACGGTTGAATGCCCTGATGTTTTAGCTGCAACACAAAAGATACCCGAAGTAGATTGGTCAAATAGTCTACGAGTTATGACATTTTTTGTCAAATAAGTGTACAAATTTAAAATTCACGCCAGTTTCCATACGTAAGTATGGAGTCGGGGGAGAGGGGGGTCCTGGGTGGGTGAGTTTTCTTCCACATGACATTTCAAAGTTTTATCTGAACATCTGTCAGCGTTTACAACCTCACATACAATTTGAAGGTGCTAAAAGCACATGGACGTTTTAATCAGCACGATGGGTCACCAGTGACCCATCGGCCGACTACGCCTATATTGTCTATGTTTCACGTGTGACCCATTGGCCGAGTAAAGAATAAAGGAAAATTAGATATGTTAAAAATGTGTGTTTTCTGCAAATCAGATCTTTAAAGTACATTCGCTTTAAACTTTATCGCGAAGTCGCTTTATAAAAATTTTATCTGCATGTATGAAAGCAGTATTAGTTACTACTTACTTATGAAATATTTATTAAGTTGACATTAATTATTTATATACTCTCTGTGTGGTCGAGCACACTCCACCTAAGGTTCCAGCTTCGAGTCTAGGCCCGGAAATGAGAGTTCGTTTTGCTAATGTCGCTTCATCAATTTATTCCCGTCATTTATCATCCTTATCATATTAATTAGCCTGAAGAGGTTGAAAAGCCTCTTCCATGGGAAGTTTTCCAAGGTTATGATCAATTTAGAAATGATTTTGCTTTTCTTCTGGCAAAGTTAGAACCAGGGACGGACATGAAATTGTTACGTGCCTACATCTATATGCAAGGAATTTACCCTACGCTCCTGACGTAGTGAGCTAAAGACTCTATCACCAGTCGTGGTAAACTCTCTCTTGGTTTGACCTTAACCCTACGTACACCAAGGGGTTACGCGTAACACCGCACACCAAGGGAAGGTTAAAAAATGTCAACCATATAAATCATTACTTTCTGTCCCAGAAAATTTAATATTCTTCTCTATTTTGTAGTAACTAAAAACTAAGACAACTGAAGGCTACGAAGAGAGCAGGTATTAAGTATATCACCTTTATTATTTGTTATTCTTACAATATATTTTAACATTATGGAAATTCTATTAAGTATATCACCATTTTTATGTGTTATTCTTACAATATATTTTAACATTATGGAAATTCTATTAAGTATATCACCCTTTTTATGTGTTATTCTTACAATATATTTTAACATTATGGAAATTCTATTAAGTATATCACCATTTTTATGTGTTATTCTTACAATGTATTTTAACATTATGGAAATTCTATTCACATATTTCCCGAATTATAAGAGCAATGATGCAGTACTACAGACATAAATTATTTTTGTTGTTGGAGTAAGCATTATTGTCTTATATTACTTTCCAAAAGTCATTGTTGGTTACTCTGAATCAATAGTCTTGGCACACGTTACTTTTTTCACTATGTTTTCCACAAAAAAGGTTTCACATTTTCCACATACAATTGTTGTTTTTGCAAACTTGTTCAACTGTACATTTTCCAATCTAGCTTCTTTGCAACAAAGAACACATCTTCATCTTCCTGTTTTCGGTTCTTTTACATGCACATTATGGTAACACGTTACACCAAGGGTGGGTACTTTATGTCCACCACGAAAACTTTCTTATTAAATTTTGGGTTATTTTCTAGAAATTAAAAGTATTGAATGACAGAAAATAACATTTATATTATTTTTGACACAAAACCTAAGTTATGACATGATACTAAAGAAATAACCATAAAAATTCTTATCCGAATCAAAGTGTGGACAATTTTTAACCTACCTTCGTGTACGAAGGGAGGTTTATTTTTCTTTTATTCACTAACAACAATTTAGAAACTTATAAACGCTTGTCGTTGTACAGCGTGTTCCGTTCAAACCTCCCACATTTCAATTCATCATTGCTAAAATGTTATGAAACATAATGGAATGCGTGTGGTACTAGACGAAAGAGAAACTCAAAGGATTTTTTTTGCATGACCTCGAAGTTCACCGTTCTCTCACTATGCAGCGCCACAATCGCATAAAGCACAATGGCTACTACGCAGCAGCGCGCACAATCTGTATTCTGGTATGCAGGGACCAAATCAATCATTACAGTGCAAGGAAATTACCGGAGAGAATATGGAGGTGAAGGATTGTTTAAGAACACTTCCAGTCGCCAGAAACTTCGCACACCATGTCTTAATGGTTTTCTCATCAGGTGCTTCACCTCCATATTCTCTCCGGTAATTTCTGCTGCTGCGGAGTTGCCATTGTGCTTTATGCGATTGTGGCGCTGCATAGTGAGAGAACGGTGAACTTTGAGGTCATGCAATAAAATTCTTTGAACTTATCTTTCGTCTAGTACCACTAGCATTCTATTATGTTTAATAACCTTTTAGCAATGATGAATTGCAATGTGGGAGGTTTGAACGGAACACCCTCCATAGTTCCTCATACCTCCATAGCTTGTGAGACTGTTGATATATTGTTCATTTTGTAAATTTTGCTGCCAGGTTGACATATAAAGACTAGTCTAGTTGTCCTTCTAATACTAGTTGCCTGTGATAATCTAAAAAGTTGACAAAATAAAAATGAAGCAACGCAACATTGTAACTAAATAACCTACAACAACTCGTATAATGTACTATTCAGAACATTAATGCTGTATATCAAGGCTTAAATTATCCATTTTTGAAAGCACTGAATATCATTTTTGCTGAATTTGTGCGTTAAAAACAGGAAAAGAAAAGTAAATCCACACTATATCGCTGAACGTGAAAATCTCATGCTTGTTTCGCCGGGACGTGCTTCGAACATGGAAGAGGGTCTTTGATGACGCCAGCCAATGGGAAACCACGCACGGAAGGTTGGTTAAGGGCGGAAGCTGCGAAACGGACGCGGTCTGATGTGGTCAGCGGACACGCACCCCCCTCATTGGAGAGTCAGGTCTCGTTCTTCATCTTCCGGATTTGCAGTCCACCGGAGCTTTGAGGGTTCCGGGAAAATCCTGTGTTCGTTACGGATCCAATTTACATTGCGAGATCCGGCGACAGGGAGTCGAGGTTCGCGCGATATCAAGATATAATCCACTTACGCTCTGAGGTGTACGATTCCAGGCAGGGTAACCGAATCATGTTAGGCCGGGTGCTATGTCCACGTACGGTGGGATACGTGAATATCACCAGGTAAACTGAACTTTTCGGATGGCGTGGTTGTAATGTCGTTGCCTTGTAACCAAGAGGTCCCGTGTCCGATATCCAGTGACTGCACATAGAGTTTCGGATTTCACTTTAAACCAGGGTGGATAAAATTCATGATTTTTACTAAAATATCATTTTTGATATTTTTTAAAATTAAATCGATATTTTTGATTTTTGTAAAAACACGCTTAAAATTTCTTGCATGGTTTTTGGCACCATGCAAATAGATATATGTTATTATAGAAAGGCTTTCTCTAGTAAACGGCCTTGCAAAATATTTTTGAACAGTTTGATTAAAGCAAATTTAAAAAAATATTTGTCAATATATATTTTTCTGTTTCTGATACTACATATATGAACATAATATGGAAATGTTTGTTGAGTGTGTTAATGAAACTATAACAATTTCAGTAACATTTCTTCAATTGAAAATAAAACCAGGGTGGCTACAAACAAGCAGAAATGAAATTCCCTGACTTTTCCAGGTTTTCCAGGACAAAATTTACATTTTCCCCTGACAATTATGAACTAAATAAACTATATTACTACTGATATTCTTGTTTTATTTATGCCTAATCGGTAGGGATCTTGATTTTTCGTTATTTTTTTCTAAATTGGTGCCATTCTCCACACCCCATTCACATTTTCATTTTAATGCATTTCTGGCGTATACCTAAATTTATACTTTCATGGTGTTTTTAAAGTACTGTTTCAAATTATAGGTCACCTGCCTCTTTGTGAGAGTTTGATACCTTGGAAGATATTTTGGGAAAGTTATTTTCCATACACCTTCTTCATTTTAAGGTAAGGGTTTTAGAGTGCGCGTCAAATCTCCTGCATATGGCCTTGAACGGCTGAACAGCACCAGCGAATCACAGACGTGCGGCGTTGCCTAGTTCGTGACAAGGCGTTTCGCTCAACCACGCTCTTCTGGGTGCGAGATTTCGACATGGCACCGCTGCCATGGCTATTGGTTATCGCCATATGCAGGAGATTTGACGCGCACTCTAGATAAGGGGATTTTACCCAATATACTGAAGGCTGCATAATGGCCATATTTGGCGGGCGGCGCACACACAAATTCTAAATCAATCAGTCAATCTCACATGACAGATACCGATATATTACGGCACCAAAAATTGGCATTATTATTATTATTATTATCTTTTTAGTGTTATATTTACCAAAATTCGTGTTTTTATTTTAGAACATTTTCCTGCCAAATACAGCAAAACGTACACTTCCATTGTATAAACTATCATTTTCAATTGGAGGTCACATTGTCTACATATCTTACTGACAGTTTCATATGTTCGAACCGATTCTTAAGGAAGTTATTTTCCATTATTTCTCGCTCTTCAAATGCCGATGTTACGACTCCCCTGTGGCGGTAGGTGAGCACTTAATTCCTGCCAAAATCACACCACTTAGCTCGGTAATTCAAAATACTTCTTGCGCCACAAATACTGATGATGCGGCTCCCGTGTGACGGTAGATACGCCCTCGATCTCCTATCAGAACCCCGCCACTTTTCTCTGTGGTGCAAATTGTTCTGATGTTAAACAAATCGTGGGAAATATGTGATTTAATGTGTATATCGGAATTTTTCCATGTATAACATGCATTATAGTTTTTTATTGGATAAAAATGTTGGAAAACTTGCACGTTCTATACACACCAATATGGCACATTTTGTTTCTATAAGCCTAAAAAAATACAAGAATGTTAGATTTCAAGGTATTTTTTCGTTGTTTAAGTACAGTTTTTAAAAATGGCGAAAAATGCCAACAATTCACATTTTATGCCATGTCCGCGATATTTCACTATTTTGAACGGGTGAAAAATGTGTCCAGGCATCTCTGCACATTCATAAACACTACCTCGCAGCAATTAACATTTTACACTGTTATCACGTTTGCAAAAAAATCAAGGTCCCTGCTAATTAGAACTTACTTTCTGGATGTCCCTCGTATAAATCAGTAAATGAAATGTAAAAATTTAGCAGAGCTGGCGAGAAACGTCAATTACCGAAGAAAGTGATATGCTTTGAAGACTGAATGATTTGTGTAATTATAATTCTAAAATATTTACATATTTACTATTTGTACTTTATTTTATAACATTCCACATTAACTTGACTCAGTGACAGATTAATATCAATCTATCATGAGTTTAAAAAGACAGGACAGAGGAGGTGGGGGTGTTAGTTGCAATATGAATCAGGGACGGCGCCAGAAATTTTCGACTGGGTGGGCAGAAGCGCCATATTGATAGATTAGGGTGGGCAGTATAAATATAAGACCATATATAGTATATGTAAGTCGTATGTATCACCCTCTCTTTTACACTCCCGATTCTCGTCTTACATCTTTTCCTTTTCCTTATCCTGTTTTCCTCTTTATTCTTTTCTAATCTATCCTCCCATCTTGTTCCATTTCCTTTCGCTTTGTCTCTGATGTACACAATTATTTCAAGGAAGTGTTTAGCATGTGCAGCCATACATTCTAACCACATTATTTCATGCATGTTAATACAGTGAAATAAATGTGATTTAGATTTAAGCTTGTGTTGCAAATACAAGGCACATACTTGATTTTATGTTTTCGGCGAAAATGATAGATTGATTTGATTGGTAGATTTATTTGCTTTATTTTACTTCACTTTTTGTGCCACTTTTGGCTAATTTGCTAAGACTGGGATGAGTGATGACATGATGAAGTTGATGAATGAACACTCACTCACAAACATCCATGCGCAGGCTGGGATTCGAACCCAGGACCCCTGGCGTCGTAGCGCGATGTGCTAACCACGGGAGCCGGAGCGACAGTGATAGAAAGTGCGATGGTAGACAATCGTGAAGTTTCTCGTAATTGAAGACATGTTCCTGAGCATAGTATTTTCATTGCATGATTTTTTGACTAAAAAAAGTTTTCTTACTCCTTTGGGGATCACTTTTCTTAGCTTACAAGGTTTGCACAACTGACAAATCTATCTGAATGTTTGTAGTAGCGGCGATCGGGTGCCAACATTTAAAGGGCAAGGACAATATACTTTTTCTTGATAGAAAAGGCTTCATATAAAGATGTCATAGTGTGGGGACAAAAAGTGGCAAAATGTGGCTGGGGAACTGCATTCCCCACTTCCCGCCCCTCCTAATCGCCGCCACTGCATGTTTGGATTAAAATGAACGTCTTTTTAGGAATGATTTAAAACACACACGGAAATCCAATTCTTTGTTCATTGTCAATGAAGTATTCCTAGGCTAATGAAAGGCTATTTTGACAAAATATCACTCATATGTAATAAACAAGTGAGACTGAAAAATCTGTTCAGAATTGAAGAGATTATTAGCTAAGTTGCAATTCGTTTTCTGAACTCTCATGTATCTAATGCGGGAGAAGCTACACAACACACGTATGGTTACATGAACTTTTTTGAGGTAACACAATGATTTAGGAAACAAGGAATTAATCGAAGTTGATCACCGTAACAGCAATAATTCATCTATTTTTTATAGATGACTTGGGTTGTATGACCATTTCCAATACACTAGAATGTCAACCTGTGCAGCATACCCTGGAAACTTAATTCTTTCAGGGCGACAAGTCCCTGGAGCCTGGAACCACTGTCAAAGTAATAATTTATGAGGGTTTGTATTTTGAGTGTCAGAATGTATTTGTTTTCGCCCCTTCGTTACTTTCATCTAATCACAATTGAAATGACTTAAAATAAAACAAATCAACCACAACTTACTCTTCCAAAAATGGAGTTTCATTACCTCGTACCTCTTAGAAAGTTGAGGTAACTAGTTTCAATTGCACAGCTTTTCATTAGTGGATCAAGGCAGCTAATTCCGTGAACAATGACGTTATTTTCCGAAAGTCTCAATTTGTCTCAGGCAATCACCCTCTTAAAATGGACGCATCTTCTGTGGTGATAAAATGACACGTTTGGTGCTAGTTCTTTCTGTATATTTTTTTCCCAGTGGCAAAACGCTGTCGCATTATAATGAAGACGTCATGTGTTGAACTCCCCCTCTTCTGGTGGAAGCACAATGCACACTGGTTCGGACTACACGTTAAACTGTAGGTTTAGTCCCGATTAGCCCATCTGAGCATAGAAGTGGGCTTAAAAAGAAACTAACAAAATCGTCTGCTGGATACTTCGTGACATAACTTTTTTTCTTTACTTCAGCTGCATCTGCAGATTCTGTAGACATTTTTGGCTGATTCGTGTGGCAAACTTTGTGTGTCGAAAGAGGATAAATACGATAAGCCAGTCACTACAATTGAATAATTCTGTAGCTTTTTCCATGCATAAGTGGTTTATTAAAATGTATTCACTTCGGTATTGTAGTGATTATTGTGATTCGTTCTTATTAGTAGAATGAATATAAAGTTGATATTTCGCATACCATATTGATATTTGAAGATGACAGGTATATAAAAATTGTAATGAAATAAAAAAGAAGTACACTTCTGGAATTTCAATGCAGAGCTAATTAAAACTATACTATACTCTCTAGCAACCCGAAGGTTTATGGCTGCAGAAACACAAGCCTTCCATCTGTTTCTATCCGGGGCAAGATCAATCCAATCTTTCCTATCCTTACCAATTTCTTTTATGTCCATCTCAACGTTATCCCTCCATCTTCGTCTTGGCCTTCCTACTGGTCTCTTACCATCAGGTTTCCCAACAAGAATCCTGTAAACTTTTCTTTCTAATAATAATAATAATAATATTTAAAAAGTCGAAATAATTTATTGTGTTACTGGAGATGTTTTTATTTGGAGATTATTTTAACCATACCCAGGCTGGGATTTATATACGTATGTGGAGGAAGAAGCTTACAGCATAAAGGCCTCACTCCAATCCCCTCTACACAGTTTCAGTTATAACTTCTTGCCAAGTTACATGGTGTGGTTTGTTGTTATATTTTTTACCACATCCGAAGTACCTATTTTCTTTTATTATGTGGTACTTTTCAAAGTAGTCTTTCCCAGTGAAGGCCCGGAGCTGAAGTCCTCAAGTTTACCCTAAATTCTGATCTAATCTTGATCATACCCTGCAAAATTTTGAGCCTCCAAAGCCTACTAGCTGCTTTTATTCATGGAAGTATTCATTTGATCACAGTTTTTGTTTCAATAGCTCTGGTAATTACTTTCACTTTCTAATGAGAAAATTGGCTTTATATAAGATATGTGAACATTTCTAGCATAGATAATATTCACAAGTAAAATGTACATGTTATGAACACTAGAATACACTTATTTATTGAATCATTCATATATATCCAAGTATATGTACTTATTGAATTTGATAGGGTGGGCAATCGGGTGGGCACAGGAATTTTTGGGTGGGCGCTTGCCCACCCGTGCCCACCCCTGTCGCCGTCCCTGATATGAATGTTGCAGAAAACATGATGTTGAGAGCATACGCTTGTCAAATTTTTAGAACTTTACCAATGCAGATTTCTGTTTTATGATACTATTCAACATATATATCTTGATTTGTTGGATTCTTCCTGATATCGAAGAATAGTTCAATGTCGTTGTAACCGTACCGTAACTTGTGCAAAACCAGTATTAAGCCAAGGAGAAGAAAGACAACCTTTGTAGCGATTGCTACATTAAATACGGTTAATTGAGCCAGAAGAGTAACACAATTCCAGCAGCATATTTGCAGTGGTGCAGCAGACTAAGGCTCCAATTATGCATGTGATATTTGTTGGATGTTATATCTGACAAACCTCGTAAACAAAAACAAATGTCATACTGGAACATCCAAGAAACATCGGATTCATAAGAGCGCAATGCATGCAATTTTTGTCGAATTTCGAAGAATAACATATATCGAACACGTTCAACAAAAATCGCATGCTTAACCAGAGCCAAAAAGTTTGTTCAAAGAAATGTGGTACCACCACAGAAACTCGGATGTACAAGGCTCTGTTTATGCATGCCATTTTCGTCAGATGTTGCAGTCCGAAGACATTAAAAAACAATCAAATGCATAAGAGTGCCATGCATGCGACTTTTGTCGCATGTTGTAGTGATACATTTTGTCGAAGTTAAACGTTAGTCGGATGGCGATATCCGACAAAAACCATATGCATCAATTGAGCCTAACATGTTCATCCGACAAATGCTGTAGCACGACATTCGACAAATTACGGGGTTGCATAGTGCCCTTATTTGACTTCATGTTCCTTCAGAATGTCCGACAAAATGCCGTACTACGACGTCCAGGTCTGTCGCCACCCTGAAAACATTCTGGATGTACTATATAATTTTAACTTAAAATATATTTTATAGTCCTTGTACCAACTTCGGCAACTATTTTAATGGCAATTTGCAAAATATCAGCTGCCATGTTTATTTACAATTTGAGTAATAATAATTACATTATTTCAGTTTACCATGATTAGCATTTTGTGTATTATTCTTCACAAAATGTTTGCTATTCTTGCTTACAAAAAGTATTGAACTTTGAATCAAGAAAAATGTAAGTGTGTTTACAGTTTGTATATTATATTTTCTTTCGTATGAGCTTCACACCATCAGTACATATGTTTTGTTTCCTTTATTTTCCTTTTTTAAAGCCTAATAAACACCATTAAATGATTACGAAATGAATGTATTTTCACCAAAAGTGATTCTTTCTCAAAAAATTCACCTGATTTACATCTTGATTTAAATAAATCCACCTTCCTTTAAACTATAGGTCCAGTCCCGATTACCCTGTCTCTCCGATTGCATAGTCGTCACTTCGTCTCCTTGCATACACCAGATCCCCGGTTCGATCCCCGGTGGAGGCACACCGAGACCATACCTCAAACCTTCAGTCTGGGCTAGTCGACTTAAAAACGCCTCTATATCCAGGCAAATTGACCATCACTACATTGACATTACGGTCATCATATTAGCAGCATATTAGCGGAGTGAAGCCGCAGTAGCTCAGTCGTTAGGGCGTTTGACTACCATGCGAGAGACTCGGGTTCGATCTTCGGCGGGGAGAACCGGGACTTTTTCCACCTGTTCCGGCGCCCACCCAGCGTCGTATAAATTGGGTAACCTGGAGGAAACTCTTGGGGTAAAGGCGGCAAGGGGCGTGGTGCTGATCACATCACCCCCACTTTCAGCCGTGATCAAGAATGTGTGGAGCCCTAACCCCACACCCCTCTACGCCTTCATGGCGTGGTGCATAGCACAGGGGAGCACATTACACACTTTCCATGGCGGAGTAGTTACTACAGCGCCCTAAGACGCCAGTGTCTCCGTGTTCGAATCCCGGGAAGGTTAATTTCATCATATCCACATTCATTCTTATCTTGCCACCCCGCGTGGTTAGCGCTTGCCAAATAGTTTTTGTCGCATCGGCCTGAAACCCACTTACGCAACTTTGAAAAAAGTGTATTTTCACAGAGAAATGTACAACAAAACGTCACAATGTACAGTCAGCGGCAATAAAAGTGAAACATCTAGATCCTAACTCTACTGCGATGGTAGAAGTTGCCATTTTAAAATTTGCTATTATAATCCACTTACCGCCGTAGGGTTAGGCAACACACATAACGCCTTGCGGGGAAGCGAGTATTTAAGGATCTAGGTGTCCTATTTTTATTGCCGGTGAGTGTACTTTGCGAGAGCGGGCGGCACAACGTGAGGGTTATTTAAAACTAGGCACTTCAACGGCCATTTTTTATTCCACAACAATATCAGCTGTTGTTTGTACACGAATGAACGCGGCTAACAAATAAAGACACGTTGTGGCACCACTTCAAAGGAACCGCATACATCCAGCTGGAAAAAGCCAGCGAGATGACACCGGAAATTAAAGCATAACTGGATTGAGGGGGGCAATTGACCCTCCCACTGGGGGCTGAAATGAGCAGATGCATTTTGCCAAGGACGGGGATGGTGGCATGGATGATGCAAAAATAGGGTTCGTCAAGAGAGAAAAATGAATACGCATGTGCAGAGACAGTGAGTGGGTGGATTACAGGACATTCCCTTGCGCTTGGAGACAGGCTGTTAGTCGGGTAGCTCTGTGAGCGATGCTCGTTATGCGGACCATTCCGCACCTGCTCCCTCCGACAACAGCGTCCGTGAGCAAAGGGCTTAGTGAAGGGCGGGACCCGGTTAAAGACAAAAGCCTGTTGCTGCGAGCTTTCGCATTTTTTGTAACCCTTTGCGTGCGACAGTTATGACGCTTCTCTGTACTTTGAGTGAATGGTCATTTATATTCTTCACAGAGGAAGGATAGCGTGAAGACAGTTCAGAATGAAACTGCCCACACTGCAAGTAGTGAGAAGCGGCGTCTTGTCTAGGCACTGGGTGGCAAAAATTAAAGTTGCCTACTCAGAGCCCTCTGGAGCCCGTTCGAAGCAAACGGATTGCTGTGAAACCTTGTATAGAGGCTATGAAGACCATGGGGAAGCGAATGCTGATGAAAAAAATAGTTCAAATGTTCTCCACCAGGTGGAAAAGTGGTGCTTAGAATTAAAATTTCCCTACTCAGAAGCCTCTGGAGCCCATTCGAAGCCACGAATGCTGTTAAACTTTGTATGGAGGCTATGAAGACTATGGGAAGCAAATGCTGACGGAAAGAAAAAGTTCAAATTTTCACCACCAGGTAGAAATGTGGCGCTGAAATCTGGTTCTCATCCCGGAAAACGCTTCGTGAGATCATTGATAACGCTATCTTACGCTTTCAAAGCTTAATTCACGTTGACGGTAGGGGAATGGGGCGTTGATGTACCGACATAAACTCAAATTACTGGTTGTTGTTACTGCAGCGCCTCAGTGCCATCTGGTGGCGAAAATTTTAACATTTTTTCTTTCGTCGGCATTCGATTGTCTCCATGGTTTCTCTAGCAAGTTCCACTGCAATCCGATGCTTCAAACTGGCTCCAGGGGTCTCTGAATAGGGCAAGTTCATTTGTAGCTACGCAGAACACCGACCAGTGACCTTCGTGGCGGAGTGGTTACCACAAGAGCACTACGACGCCAGAGGTCCCGGGTTTGAATCCAGACCTGGGCATGAATAAATATCTAAAATCTAAAATACGCTCTCCAGGCATTAATAAGTATCTCACTGTATGACATCGGTTGCTAGTGATACCACGTTCATAGTCCTTTGGTACAACTCCCTTGGCTCCTTCTTGTACGTCCGCATTCGAAGAAAATCTACGATGTTCCAGAATCCTTATTGGTTCATCAAACACGTGAACGTATGACCATTTCCTGTCGTACAGGATTTTGTGTATCGCGCATGCGCGAGAGGTTACCTGTTTCGTTTGTACCAGTGTCAAGTGAAGGAAATAGTTCGGTACGAAGCCAGCTACGTGCAAGGTTGCTTCGAGGTGTTGCTTGTGCGTTTGCAGAAATGTAAGTGTATGCTGTATGAAAGCGAGCTATTACATATATCTTACTTCAACTGTATTTTTTTTATTTGTATAACCCGAAATGTGTTTGACAGCTTCAGGCAGGGTGGTTATACAAAGTTTGGCGTACCCGTCACAGGGACTCGAACCCTGGACCGTTAAGATAGAGAGCGCCTGGCAGTGTAGCGACCACGTGACCTTTGCGATTCAGTTTTTTCCTCGCCAGCTGTGTGCGAAGACGTTGCAGTGCAGTAATCATGTCAGGAAAGGCGAAAGAAATGGAGCAGCTTTTAAAGCAAATGGAAACTCGTATGTTCGAAAAACTACAAGAGCAGAGCAACGAGATGCAGGGACAATTACGAGAACAAGGTAAGGAGTTAATCCAGCAAACTAAACACGTTGAAGAAAGAATTAATTCAAGTGTGTGCAAAGTTGAAGCAAGAAATGGATGTCGTAAAAAGTGAAATAGTGAGAATTGAATGTAATCTGAATGCAAAAGTTGAGTTACTTCAAGAAGATTTTGTGTCGTTGGAAAATAGAATAGAAAAGAAAATAGCCGACGATAAAGCAAATATGAAAGAATGTACAGGTGTGTTCAAACAACAAGTTTTAGAATTACGTAATCATTTAGAAGGTAAAATTAATGAGATTGCAGATAATTGCAATGCACAAAACATTAAATTAAGAGAAGTTTTTGACAATCAAGTAAAGCAAAACGAAGCTGTGTTTGTTGAAATAAAGAAAGCAATGGATAAAGATCAGGCTAAGTTTGCTAGTTTGTTCGATCTTGTTAAGAGTAATGAATATAGTGCGAAAGAATTAAAAGTAAGGTCAGATAATTATGATGTTCATTTACAAGATCTTGCTAAAGAATTGAACGAATTAAATACAAAAGTAGGTCATACTTTTCAAGATTTGAATCAAAGTGTGCAGTCTACCAAATGTAAAATTACAGAATGTGATACTACTGTAAAAGGCTGTGTTCAGCAAATTTCTGATATTACACATAAAATTGACGTAATAGAAGGGAAATGCGTTGGCATGGAATATCAATTAAGAGATTTGAGCAATGAAATAGGCATGTTGAAACTTAGTTTAAAAAACATTTCGTCTAGTATGAATGTTCCTTGTAACACATACGTAGATAGAGAATCCAGAATAGATGTAAGTTCTTTATCGAAATCTAAGAATGAAAATAAGGTATCTTTTCCGAGTAAAGTATCTGAACATATTACGTACAGAAAAAAACAAAATTATGTTGAAAAGGAATATAATCCTGAAAGTATTTCTTCAGGTTCTGAATATCAAGCAAAAGTGAAAGGAAATAAAGATAAGGCTGATATAAATGTAGGATTTCCATATGGCAAAAACACTGAAAGTAAACGTGATAGTAGGTTAAGTAAAGTAAATGTAACAGAGTATAATAGTTCTGATAGTGATTCAGAACAAAGGCTTAGAAGGTCAGAAAAAAAATTAAAGCAAGGAATATTAAAATATTCTGATGTAGATAGATTTCCTAAGTTTAATGCAACAAGAACCGATTATTTAGCTTCCCAGTTCCTACAGGAAGTGGAAGATAGGTTTGAAATGTTGAATGTGTCGAGAAATGAATACATGAGATACATTTCATTGTTATTAGAAGGAGTTGCTAAAAACTGGTACTTACAAGAGAAAGCACAAATATGTGGTTATGATGAATTTAAGCTTATGTTTTTAAATGTATTCGAGAGTTCTTCATGGAAATCGACTCTTTTGGCTAATATTTTGTGTAAAAGGTATTCTAAAGAGTTAAAACAGTCTCTTTTGAGTTACTTTTGGTCTCAGATTAATCTGTTAAACACAATACAGCCTGATATGACTGATCAACAAAAGATAATTCTAGTAGCTCAACAGTTACCTGTAAAAGTAAAAGAAGCTATTTTAAATCAGCCATACATAAGTTTGAATGTAGCAGCTGAGCTTGTAGCTAGACATGAAGCATTATATACAGGGTATGAACAAGAAACAAAAAGAGATGGTAGATTTGTAGGTGTAAGACAAGTGAAAATTGTACAAGGTGATACAGTTAGGAATAAACTACCTATAAGAAATTCTTTTCAAAGAAATTATGTGAATGAAAATAGTGGCAATGTTGATAGAGATCAAAACATGTCTAACCGAAATGGGAATGTAAGACAAAGGTCATGGGTTCAAAGACCTAACCGTCCTCAATCAAGTTATAGACTACCTAATAGAAGTGGGAATGATTCAAATATAAGTAGAAGAAGTAGATATAGTTACGATGTTAGTAATGATGACATTATTAGACATGATGGTAATGAGAGAATTGCAAGTGGAACTAGTTATCGAAATAGTAGTACAAATACAGTACCGTATAACAATATTCAAGTTAGTAATAATAGTCATAGTAGATTTATGAGAGAGCCTGTATTAGGAAATTCTCAAATTAGTGGACTGAGATCTTGTTCTGAAGACACAGAAACAGTAAATGTAGATTCTTCGCCTAGAGCGAATGCACCTTTGTTCATGCAATCACAACCTTTAAACTAAGATGCGAGTCTACTGTTACGACGACACATAGTAGCGTAGATGAAGACAATGGTGTTGTGTCTGTAATTAATTCTGACATAGAAACTCATGTAAAGGAGATTTGTAATGTAATATCTAAACCGAAGATGAGTGAAGCTCAATTGAAAACTGTATGTACGATAGATATTGATTTTTACGAGGATATATTGGAAAATGAAGCACAGTATAACTCAAGTAATATGGTGTTACCTGTGAATTTAAGAAATAAGATAAAAGGTACTACATTTCTTTTTGCGAACATTAATGGAGTAAAGAATAGATGTTTATTGGATACAGGATGTGAAATTTCGCTTATGTCAGAGAAAAGATGGAGAGAAATAACGTCTGAAGTAAAGAGTCCTAAACTTGATCTTGTAGGAGACATAATTTTACTTGATTATACTGGTAAAAGAAAGCAAAAGGTGTTAGGTAAATTCTGTGTAAATCTTGAAATGGATAACATTGATTTTCTAATCCAGTTTGTTGTTGTAAGAGATTTATCAGTTGATGTGTTGTTAGGTTTAGACTTTTTATATAGTATAGAAGCTCAGATTGACTTCAGAGATAATGCTATGATGTTTAATTCAGAAGAAAGTTCACATTTAGTTAAGTTAATTCCAATTTCATGCACTTATGTTGAATCTGAAAATAATTTAGAAAATGATTGCCTCAGAATAATGATAAAATCTGAAATGAGTGAAACAGTTGCTAGTATTAGTGATTTAAGGAATAAGACTTTGCAAGCAGAGATTTTAACTGACAATGAAAAGGAGAAATTATTTGATTTACTAGTAGAATTTCAAAGTTTATTTGATGATAAACCAGGTCATTGTAATAAATACATCCATGACATAGAACTTAATACAGATGAACCTCTTGTTACGAAACCTTATCCTATACCATATCACTACAGACAAGCTGTACGTGATTATATCAATAAGTTATTGGAATGGAATATTATTGAACAGTGTGATTCCCCATATCTTAATCCTCTTGTAGTAGTACTTAAGGCAGATAAAAGTATACGCATATGTACAGATTTTCGTAATATTAATAAGCATCAGAAGATTAGCCAGATTAGACCTATAAATATTGAAGATGCAGTTCAAGGATTTATGGATAAACCTTATGTTACTCTGATTGATATGTCAGCTGGATTCCATCAGGTATTACTCTCTGAAAAATCAAGAAAATATACTGCATTCTCTTTTGAGGGGAAACAATATCAATATAAAAGACTTGTGTTTGGTACTTGCAATGGTGTGCAGGCTTTTACCATGGCAATGAGTAGAGTGCTTGGAGATACACTGTCTGATAATGTAATAATATATGTTGACGATTTATGTGTTCGTAGTAGTACATTTGAAGCTCATCTTAAGCATTTAAGAGAAGTATTTTGCAAATTGCAAGAATCTGGTATGACTATACGCCTGAAAAAGACATATTTTTGTAAAGAAAGATTACTGTACTTAGGTCATATTATTGATAGAACTGGTATTCATGTAAACCCCGAAAGAGTGAGAGCTATTCTTGATCTTCCAGCTCCAAAAAATATAAAAACACTCCAAAAAATCATTGGTAGTTTCTCATGGATGAGGAAATTTATTCCAAATTTTGCTGTTATATGTACTCCCTTGTATGAATTATTAAGAAAAGGCAAGAAGTGGGTGTGGACAGAGAAAGAACAAAGAAGTTTTGATTTACTGAAAGAAGCAATTTCAAATGATGTTAAACTTTTCCATCCAGATATTCATCAAAGATTTTATGTCCAAGGAGACGCCTCCTTACTTGGCGTTGGAGGTTATTTATTTCAAATTGTTGATGGTGAAAAAAGGGTAATAAGTTACATGAGTCGTACATTAAGAAATCATGAGAAGCATTACACCATAACAGAACTAGAGTGTCTAAGTCTATTATTCTGTATAGAAAAATGTAGCCAATATCTTCTAGGAAGAGAATTCACAATAGTATGTGACCACAAATGTCTTATTTGGTTAAATCACTCAAAGAATTGGAACCCTCGTTTGTTGCGATGGTCTCTCCAGCTTCAGAAATACCAATTTACAGTGGAATATTGTAGAGGTTCTGATAATGATCTCGCAGATCTATTATCAAGACATTTTGAAGGATCTGAACCTGTTTTGGTTCATGTTAACAATAATGTGGTCTTGAGAAATGAAATTTTGGATATACCAGTAGAAATACTGGTGCAAGAACAATGTAATGATGAAGTGTTTCAACCTATCATTAATTATTTAAACAATTCTGAAGGTTTGAATATGAATTTGCCAAGACAATGTAGAAATTGGAAGAAATATTATAAAATATGTAATGGAGTTTTGTTAATGAGAGATTTTCATTTTGAAAATTCATGGAAGATATGTATACCTCAATCTTTGATTTCTGTATTATTAAGAAATTATCATGAAGCTATCAAACACCACTTTGGTGGTGATAAAGTTCTTAGAAGAATGAGGAAAATTTATTACTGGCCTCGTATGAGAAAAGATATTTTGAGTTATGTTAAAGACTGTGAAATTTGTATGAAAACAAAACCAAACAGGCATCCGCCTAGAGGAACTTTTCAGTTACATTATAACAGAGGTGAAACTGTTTTATTTTTAGATATTCAAGGTCCTTTGGTTAGAAGCTCAAAAGGAGAAAGGTTTTTGTTAACATTGCAGGATGCTAATACAAGGTATTTATTTGCCTATCCAATGAGATCTAGTACAGCTGATAGCATTGTGAAAGTCCTCTTAGAAGGATATATAAGACACTTTGGTATTCCACATAAGTTAGTAAGCGATAATGCTGCAGTGTTCCATTCTAAGAAATATGTAAATACTTTGACTAACCTAGGTATTAAGTTAACATACACTCCTATGTACCATCCAAATTCTAATATGGTTGAACGCAGTCATTGTGAACTAAACAGACTAATGCGTGTATTTTGTAAAGAAAAACATCAAGATTGGCCCAAGTATATTGATGTAATTGTGAGTTTACTCAATGATAGCATACATACTTGTTTAGGGTATGCTCCATCTGAATTACAACTTAATAGGAATCTGGAATCATGTACTCTGAATCACTTTCAAGTACCCCTCAATGAAGTTCCACAATGGAAAAATAAATTATATATGACTTCTGTTAAGGACTTAGAGATAAAAAAGAAAAGGAATGAAAGATATAATGTAAGGCAAGAGAATAGAGCTGAGATTAAAGTTTCAGATTTAGTATTTATCAAAACTCACTACCTTAGTAATCTTCTAGGGAATCGTATCAAAAAATATTGTGAAATTTATGAAGGTCCATATTTAGTAGTTTGCAACAAAGCAACTAATATCTTCAAGTTAATAGACTTAAAAACTGGTAAGATTAGTGATAATCATCATAGTGATAACTTGAGAGTATGGAAATGTTCAAGTGAGAAGAGAGATTATTATTTAAAACAATTAGAAAAGTTAAACGCAGAGTTATACAAACATTTATTCAAATGAAAGTATAGATAAAAATGTTGTATGCAGATATGTATTCTACATATTTTGATATTTTGTTTGTAAACACAGATATTTGTTATAATGATAATCATGATTTATTTTTGGGTTGATACAAGACTTGAATTCTTTTGATGAATTAATCAATCATCTTTAAAAATTAAGAAACAAAACTTTGAGTTATTTTTTGTGTATCATGGAAATTTAATTTTATTTTTGAATTACCTAAGTGTGAAACATTTAGAACTTATACATGTAATAACTATTCATGGAAGATGTCAAAAGTGTAAAATTTCACTTACTCCCTTCGTGAAATTTTTCATTGAAGGAGAGGGATGTATGACCATTTCCTGTCGTACAGGATTTTGTGTATCGCGCATGCGCGAGAGGTTACCTGTTTCGTTTGTACCAGTGTCAAGTGAAGGAAATAGTTCGGTACGAAACCAGCTACGTGCAAGGTTGCTTCGAGGTGTTGCTTGTGCGTTTGCAGAAATGTAAGTGTATGCTGTATGAAAGCGAGCTATTACATATATCTTACTTCAACTGTATTTTTTTTATTTGTATAACCCGAAATGTGTTTGACAGCTTCAGGCAGGGTGGTTATAAACGTATCATGGCGAAAGGTCCGGACCGTAAGGAGGGTGCTACAGGGTTTCTCAATCGAACTTTGCTACCTGTATGTGGCATACCATTGCCTTGCAACAAGATTATCCCAGAGTCAACTATATTGCCTTGTTTACCCGCAGGATCCGTTGTACCTCCTAGAGCAGAATACAGCCCTACTGGTTATTGCGTCATTCTTGCGGATTACCAACCTTCTGGACGAAACTATTTGATCTAGGGGAAGACCGGCTCACTGTCACTTGGATCGCCCTTACGTATAGGGTTATACATAAATGTGACACCCCCTCCCCTTTTCTGCCTACCGGTTGTTTTTCTAGAGCTGTGATGAATTCAGGGGGTGACCCGTGGGGGTAAAATCCCCCCACCCCAGAAATACAAAAGTCCCCCGAAAATGTCAATAACCTGGCAGAGCATTCGGGCAATAGCTACGAAGTTTAGCAACCATGTTCACCTTGACATTCTTTCATTCACTTTAACATAGGCCGTACTTTTTTTTGTCTTTTTCGTAATAGTAAAAACTGATTCAGTTTTCTTTATAATTAAAAGTGAAGATAAACGAATTTAAATATCATATGTTTAACTGCTAATTAGTAATATGAAATAAAATTCCTTTTTATTGAAACTGGTATAATGTGAGATTCTATTGTTGTAACGAATTTCAACTTCAACAATTTGCTCTTGAATGGTGGTGACAAAAGTATGTAGTTTTATCGAAATTAACACTTCATTTAAATTAACTGCATATCAGAGGTAAGAAAAAATATCAGTATTAGTATTATAATTCGACGCCTGTAACATCCCCCCGTGAAGTTTGATAACGCTCTGAGGAAAGTGGGTGGATTCAATACTGGCTATCACTAAACCCAACCCGGATCCACTGGATTTAAATAAATACCTCCCACGAGGCCATCCAAAATGCACTGCAGGAATGTGGTGCTTATACAGTTGAATCCGAGTTATACAAATGTCAAGGTGAAGAGACAATAATACGTATAACTGAGAAATACTTAGAAATAAGATTTAGATACCCTGTCATATCATTATTAAAATACTGTAATTGCATCTATTTTGAGGAAGAAGATGTACGTAATACAGGTTATTTCTGTCATAAAGTGGTAAATTAACGAATCTACAAGTTTGATTCTTAATTTTTATGTGCATTATCATCCACTATCCGTATACATTTTATATTCTGGTCCAGCGTGTAAAGTTTCCTCTTTCAGTCCTCCAAGGTCGACCAGTAGCAACTGAAAACATTCACTGAAGGAACCGCTGTTCCGTTATTATTATGGAACACGCCAACATCAGCTATCGGCATCTTTTTAACGTGTCATCTTTGGTAGCGCGATTACGTACAAAAGAAAATGCGTCTCATATTCTGAACTACTGCTGCAAATCTTTCTCCTCTGATTTCATGCCGCCTCTCCTAGGCTTCTCTGTGACAGCGCCTCGCCGCACTTGTCTTTCTCACAACTGTAGACCTCACCGCCACCATGTCCGCCTATCCTGTTTGGTATTTGTGTTCTTGTAATGATAAGAACGTAAACTTCTGTGACATTGTTGTAGCTTGGTTACGTACAAATTAACTGTATTTTGTAACGGCGAGTTACGTATATCTGCAGGGAGCCTGACATTTTGGTGCCAGGTCATTTTGGTGCTAGAATTAGAGACCTGCACAAGACCCGCAAAAAAACCCGTCTGCGAGGAGGCGCGCCTACAATAATATGCAACACGCACGTCGAGCCCAGGTGTTCGACATCGCGCAAGCGAGCTTCACGTTACAGCTGTGCACAGGTTCTTTACCCGGGTCCTAAGAAGACCCGTGAGACTCGATGTAGTTCTTGCAGGTAAACGCGAGCACTACTGTCAGTGTTGCCAACGGCCATTATATTTCACTACGCATGGAAATATTTGAATTTCTGCTAGGCGCAGGTGCTTTGAGAAGATTTTGTAACTTCTCAAATTAATTTCATTGTTATGTCAAACCAACTACCACATATTTACCAAATTTGTTTCGAAGGTCTTAAAATAGGTTTGTGTGTCTTGTTAATTTTATGTCACTTTTCTGGTCTTCAAATCGTAAATTTTCTCTCGGTTTCATTTTTACGTTGTTCGTTTGTTGAAATGTGTAAATAGCATTGCCTGCTATTTGCACCCGCATGAAGATACAAGCTAACAATTATATCTTGCATCGTATTAGTATCAATGCGGTCTGTAGAACTAGATAACTAGCAACAACATGAGCAAACGACGATTTGTTGAAAGAGATGACAATATTCAAAAAACCTTTTATAATGCAAATTCCGATTTCATGTTCCATTTTATGGACCATCGTGATTTAGTGTTCGGATATTGAATTGGCTAAATTACACCAGAGAGAAAATCTGTTTAATTGATTGATTCATTATTTGATCACTTTATGCGCAATAAGGCTAATCGGGACTGGACCTACAGTTTAAACCACCATATGCCTCGACCGGGTATCGAACCCGGGACACCTTGATTACAAGGCGACGACACCAACATTGCGCCATAAGGGAGCGCCCTCAAAAATTGTTTAATGTAGAACAATTACCAGTCACACAAAGTTCCAAAATATTTACGAAGGTACTTTTTGCGAAACTTGGTTCGTACTCCTTTACAGGTATCAGCAGTGGCGGCGATTAGGGACGAGGCCAAGACGGGGTAGTTGACCCTCCTACTTTTTGCCAATTCTGCACCACGCTAACGTTATGTACCAAAGGAAATTAAACTGTCCTTGCCCCCCCCCCAACTCTTGCACCTTGGCCCCCTAGTTTTGGAACCCAATCGCAGCCACTGGGTGTGAGTGATACAAATGTTTTCTACCAAGGAATAAATAATAAATGTCTACAATTTCAAATTGATAAAAACGTGATGAACATTTTAAGTGCTCCTTGAACAGTTTAGAATCTTAAAAGTTGGCAACGGTGACTGCGTGACTCACGTATCTGGAGACGGTGCAAAACCGGAATGAGCGTTCGCTGAAGATAAGCGAGAACCGACTTGTAAGGCCTTCCAGGTACCCGTGGGCTTTCGATGCTTGACGGGTCAAAACCCAGGTCTACAGTTTTACTCGCTCGCTCGCCAGCCAGGCGGGCCTAGTAAGCGAATCTGCCCGATATGCAGCTCTCTGGCTAGGATATTTTGGTGCTAGGATATTTTGGTGCCTGGTTATTTTGGTGCTATGACATTTTGGTGCTTTTCTCTTTATAGCCTTTAAGCACTAAAATATCCTTGCACCAAAATGTCCGCACCGAAATGTCCGCACCAAAATGTCCTAGACCCATATCTGCATACGTACAAATAAGGTTTAGTTAACACGTTTTTAAATTATATTTTGCCTGTACCTACAGTAATTTACGTATAAAGCAGAATTACGCAGAATTGAGTTACGTATAAAGCAGTCTCAACTGTATTTGACGAACCTTTCATAATCAACTTCAACCTTGGTACTCCAGAATGGACAGTACTGTAGAATTTCTCTCTCTCTGCCAGCTAGAAGCATTTAGTTCTCGGTCTTCCCACCCTTAACGCTGATGAATAATTTCCTCTGAGCATAAAGTACCTGGTGTTGTCAGCGTTCATGTTCCATCGTCCTGTTACGGAGTCCCCAGTCGAAGTTTTTGCTGTTCCCACGGGATGAAAGGCTATGATTAATTCATGGATGACGTCACTGTGGAGATATTTATATTCAAAAATTCACGAGTTTTAATTCCGAGACCAGACCCTCTGTGCAGCTGACGAATTTCCTTACGACATCGAAAATTTCACTTGGATGAAATAGTATAACAGATGAGTTGGAACTCGAATAAAAATTGTATTGCGTTCAGTTCTCTTTCGAAAGAACAGGATTGTGCATATCTAAACTACTGTGTACATTGTGAGAAATCCACACTAATGTTCAATAAATTGTAATAAACATCTGGTCCCGGGAATCTTTAGAGCAAAGCAGCGCATAACCGTAGAGGAGGGGAGAAAACGAGTGGGCGGAGCGAAGAAGTACACACTGATATTAACGGTTGGTAGCTTCAGTCACATTTTCCTCGTTGTGCACTCACTTCCCCTCTCATGCATTCATCGGTCGAGCCCTCTCCACTCACAACTTGCGCAGAGACGCGTTTTCGTTAGCTGGCTCCACAGGTTACTGGGATGGAGTATATGTTCAAATATGAAATATAGATGTCAGATAATTTGAAGAAAACCTTAAACTTCAAGGAATTACAGAAGGTAGAACATTTGCTTCTAACAGTATTTACAAAAGTAACATTTTTATTTTTGTTTATTGAGCCAACAATAAATTTTGTTCATTGTTGTCGAAATATGCAGAAAAGTAACTCTTGATTTCGTTACGCGCGACTAATGTAAAAAAGTAATGGTTATTTATTTTCAACTCCATCATCTGTGCCCATCGAAAACTCTAGTTCTGTGTGGCGTTTTCTATAGATACTTCGTAAGAGAGGAATAACTTCTCTTTCCATTCAATATTTCTATATTTTCCTGTAGCCAACGTTCCTTTTCAATGTATAATCTCTTCCGTATATCGCTGGAGAAAGAGCCCGCGCATTGCGGCAGAGAAGGGAGAAATCGAGTGGGCAGCGAAGCAGTAAAAGTTTGTCGCTTTCCCTCCCTCCACGCAATCCCATTCCCTCTCATGTGTTCAATGGTGGAGACGTCTCGCGCCACTTCTTGCGCAGAGATCTGTCTTCGTTCGCTTACTCCAAAGATAGCCTGGACAGAGTATAGAAACCATCACCCGTCAACATCACTTCCGCGTGGTACACCCTATATTGCATTTTGCAGGCTAAAGATGCTCTGGCATCTGTACCCATGGCCAGAATAATTCTCTATGGGATTTGTGTGTATGTGTATGTCGTCCATGTGTGTTTGTGATTGTCCCATCTCTTTCATCTTATCACAATTCATTCTCATATTCGCAATTAGTCAAAAGCAGCAAAGACACAAAGTAGAATAAATCAATCCATTCATTCATTCAATCCCCCTTGCCCCTTGTGCAAGCCATTGCAACGTGGTTATGCAGTAAATTTTCCATAATGTGAATAGATTTATCTAAAGTGCGTGTGCCTAAATGAAAAAGTAAAACAATGTATAATATTCAAAAGTGACAGAAACAATTAAACAATTAGTATAGTATTGTAGCATAGAAAGCAGTGACATTTTCCAAAAGGGATACATTTACTACTGGAAGTAAGATTGAGGGATAGAATTCCTGTAATTCCTAAGTATACGTGGAAGCCAGATGGGGAGTAAAGGCGAAGGAAGCATGGTGCTGAAATCGCTACATCTATTGTTGAGTGGAAGAAAACATGTATGGCTTAATTCCGCCATTGAAAATAAGTAATAATAATAATAAGTAAATTTAAAATTACATTTTTGCGTTGATCTCGTTTTTAGTTATTGTTAGGTTTATTTGGAGAGATCTTGATTTTTCGCAAATGCGGTAACAAGGAAAAATATTAATTGTTGCAAAAATGCGTTTATGTATGTGTAGTAACACATTTTTCATGCATTCGAAATTGCGAAATAACACGAATTTGGCCTTTCTTTGAGAATTTTCATCTATTTTGTGCTTAAAAAGCGAAAAATACCGCGATAATTCTTGTGTTTTGTTTTAGGTTTCGTAAATTAAAATATACAATATTTACACCTGTATAACGTGCACTTCTAAATCTTTCCACAAAAAACTGTAGTGCATATTATATATGGAATAATTCCGACATGTACATGAAAGCATGTGTAAATATATGTTTCGCACGGTTTTTCACCTTCCTTCGGAACGTTTTACCTAACAGGTAAAAGTGGTGAGGTTCTGACGGGAGATCTAGTGCTCATCTACCGTCACAGGAAAGCCGTAATATCGCCCAGAAACCTTCTGCGGTTTTGGCGTTGAAAGCGACATCTACCGCCACACGGGAGTCGTATGGATCACGAACAGGAGTATGCCATGTGACTTATAAATTAAAATACTAGTTTAATAATTAAGGCATAATTTCAGTGTACCAGAAATAATTTAGGGGTTCCAAAAATTTATTACAAGTAAAGTATTGAACACCCTTTAATGAGATCAATCCAGAACAAACGAGGAACGCAGGTATTATGATTATTTTTTTGACACCTACAAATGTTCTATATGTGTACCATGTGTGGCACGGCACGCATCGATACGATAGTCTATATCTTGCCACACTCGCATGAAAATGGGCCTGTTGATAGCGTCTATCGCTGCGATGATACGCTCCCTTAGGTCTACTATATCACGCGGCATCTGTGAGACGAATACCCGGTCTTGGATGAAACCTCACAAAAATGAGTCACACGGTGTAAGGTCCGGTGATCTTGAGGGCCACAGCATCTGAACAAAACTGTTGAGAGATGTGAGTGTCTCCTAGTAGCAGGAATATGGACCCTCAGCTTAACAAAACATACACGCACAAACTAATTGGGTTCCTCGTTCGATCTGATTGAATTAGTATTTTAAGTCCACTTTATGCACAGTAAGGCTAATCGGGACTAAACCTACAGTTTAGAGTGGGATCCGAATCACTACGAACCCGGGACCCCTTGATTACAAGGCGGGGACTCTAGCACTGCGCCATCGGGAAAGCCCTCGTTTTATATGGACTGGTTTCATTAACGTAAGTTCAATAGTTTACTTTCAATAAATTTTTGTAACCCCTTAAATACAGGGTGTTCCAAAATGAATATCGGGGTTTTAATTAAGTGTATATTCTATTACATATACAATACAGAAATGAAACATACCTTAAAAGGAAGGGTAACTCAAACAGTTTTTTTGTCACAAGTTACAAGTGTTCAATGTGGGATCCCCTCGTGACACGGCACACATCTAGTCTTTAGGCAATTTCTTCCCACACTCAAGCTAGCATGTCTGGTGTAACAGACTCCACAGCTGCATCAATCCTGCGTCGCAATTCAGGGAGATCGGCAGGTAGCGGTGGCACGTATACACTATCCTTTACATACCCCCACAAAAATAAATCGCAGGGGGTGAGGTCGGGAGATCTTGGGGGCCATTGCAGAAGAGCCACGTCATCCTCACAATGACGACCGATCCATCGTTGGGGAAGAACAGCATTCAACCAATTCCGTACTTCACCATGAAAGTGAGGGGGGGGGGCGCCGTCTTGTTGCCAGATGATGTTCCTTTTTTGCTCACGATCCAGTTGAAGGTAGAACCATTGCTGGAGCATGTCCAAATAAGCAGTACAAGTGATAGTGTTTTCCACAAGGAAGAAAGGTCCTTACACTTGTTCTTTGGATAGAGCACAAAAGATGTTCACTTTTGGCGAATCCCTCATGTGCTGCATTGTTTGGTGTGGATTTTCAGACCCCCAAATACGCACATTATGCGTCCACAAAGATGAAATGAGGCTTCATCACTAAAGAAGCATATTTTGGAAGAAGTTGGCATGGGTCACATTCTCTTCAGGCTTTAGGGCCTGTAACAGATGTAGACGGTAGGGCCTGATGTGCAGTCTCTTTCGTAACACCCTCCAAATAGTCGTGGACGGCATTGACAGTTCTCGACTCGCCCGCCTTACAGATTTCCTGGGACTCCGACCGAAACTTGCTCTGACCAGAGGGCTGCATAGTCTGCCTTTTACCTACCCGCTGCCCGCTTGCACGCGAGGACAGGTATACCTGCTCGCCTGCCCACGGCAACGAGTCGACTTGCATCTTTACCCGGGTTCTTGGTCTTCAAGGCGCTCTGCGCTTACAAGGTAACTGGGCATTCAACAAGACTGCAAAACCTGCTGGAAGGAAACAGCCCTCCGGCAGCGTGTCGCTCCAGGTGTTTCATCACCACGTGGACAGCTACAGCCAGTGTTGCCTACTTACGTAGCTCCTAAATCCTACGAAGTCCTAGGAGGCGCTCTCTCCTACAAGGAGAATTTATATACGTAATGATTTCAGTTCAGCATAAGCAGTTTTTATCTTATTGCCAGGAAGTGCACGTAATAGTACAGCTTCATTTATCTAAATGAATGATCGAGCAAACAAAAATCTCCTCACTGAAAACTAATTGTTTTTTATTGCATGGTGCCTTAACCAGGCACGCAGTGGCGCAACCAGGGGGTGGCAGGGGGCATTGCCCCCAACCTTGGACGGAAATTAAGTCTAGCGGAGGGGCCAGGGTGGGGGTCAAACATTAAAGTACAAGAAAATACAGGCTAGCAGAATTTAAGAGTAGCAGGGCTAAAAGGTACTCAAGATGGAATTAATTTTCATATTTCTCTTGCATTTTCCTTCCAGACGGCCAAGGGCACCTGCAGAGGGGGAATGGAGGGGTAATTGCAACACCTTGATTTCAAATTTTATGACAGTAGAAATATATTATAAAATATTATACAGTCTCATCAAGTTCAATGCCGTAGCAAGGGGGTAGCGGGAGTCGGCCCTGGGCGCCGAACGATCTAAGTGAGAAAAGTTTTAAAACAGAGAATGCCATGGCGGCCCGTGATATTATTTGCTATTAAAGTTGGTTTGTTACGAGTTGGATATATATGCTTTAATTAAATTTTGAATATGTACACAATTTAGTGTTAGCATATGTATTTCTTATTTTACTTCGCACCAGGGAGTCGTAACGTAACGAAATGGAACGGTATTTTCAATTACGGTTTCCGTTACGTTACAACCAGAAACAGAATAACTTTTTTCGTGAACAGAAACGTTACCTCAGGTATATGAACATTACGTTACAGGTGTGCATAACGGTACCGAACCATAACTGATCTCTAAAGGAGTAGGTCTTCACGTGACACTTTAACGTTACATCCATTGCCGGCAACCAGTAACGTTACAGGGTAAGAAAGAGGTTCGTCACGTATTGACTAGTAAATTTAGTGTATGTGGAAAGTGATAGTAACGTTACAATTAACCAGTAACTTAATTGAGGTCACGACTGTAAAAACGTTACACTCCTTTTTTCAAAGAAACAACGTTATTTATAGCTGGTATCATACAGACGTTCCGATGTGCAATACCGTGTCCGATGCCGTGTTCCGGAGAGAATAACATAGGTCTCTCGTATAATTGTGCTCGTTACTTTTGTAACGTTACAGTTCTTTTCCTCCACAAAAGTCTGTTTCGAAAAAGTGATACACATATCCGTTACGAATAGCAAATACCGTTATCGAAGAAGCCTCATAATTATGATCGGCAGCATACTAACATTACAGTACTTTGACCCCTTGAAAGTTATACAGTAATACGTATTTTCGTTTTGGATGTCAGTGAAAAAATTAAATTGTGAAACAAAACGTTTGAAAACATCCGTAAACAAGATTTGGAGTGACAAAAGTTCTTGTTATTGGAATTTACTGATTAACTATGTATTTATCACAAATATATTTATTTTCTGCATACTTAATCACTTTATGTGAATTTGTTCTAATTTGATTATTTATGCAAGATGAATTTTAACATGTGCGTTCACTTTATACGATAGAAAAACAATCGTTTGTTGAGGGAAAACGTTTATCTCTCTCTCTCTCTCTCTCTCTCTCTCTCTCTCTCTCTCTCTCTCTCTCTCTCTCTCTGTTTACATGTGTTACATCATTTTTTTTTAAAAAAAATCCGTTGTTTGGCGATGAGAATGATTCGTGCTTAGATTAAGTTGCTGAAGGACGGAACATAAAGGACCAACCATGGTCGAGCCAAAAAATCATCCGTACCACGCGTTCGTCCACCTAAGCGAGAGGCAAGCTTTCTCCAATCGGAAGACGAAAAATAATTGCTTGCTGCGCGACCTTGAGAAGGTGAACAGAACTGATAGCAGCAGCACCACGCAAAATCTGAATCCTGAAACTTTGTACACGTGACCTTCGAACACGAAGCATCCGAGTAGACAACGCCTTGGGGCGATATGAAAGGCACTTTTGGCAAGTAGAAAATACGTAGAAACGAAATGTTAGATGTAATTGTTGTACGAAACAAACGAAACCGCGTTTGTGCAACTGGTCTGTAGCTAGACAGGGCCATTGGACTCTCAAGAAGGCAAGAATTGTATGGAAAGTGATTCTCAAAACTAAGCAAATAAAAGGACAGTATATTTTATCATTTACAAGGGCCCTCATCCGCTTACAATTCCGCTTACAATTTTGAAAATTACTTTCAGTAATTCTTGTCTTCTTGGACAGGAGGTGTATTAAACTTTTTGGTGTAGAAACAGACAGAACGCCCGCCTACCTACCACGTTTGAAAGAAGAGCATAGACAGACAAGAAAGTAATTTTCAAGAACGCAAGAATGGCAGTCGACATGGACATTTAGCAACGTGTGACTGAGAAATACAATCGGAACAAAGGACAAGATTCTTCAAGAAACAGTAATTTTATAAAACTTCCTATCATTAACTCAGTTCATCCTTTTATCCTCTTTTGTTTGTTATACTGTTGTATTATTCATGTTTTATATAGCTTTTCTGCCACTTGTAGATAATCGCGACGATGAAGATGAATGATGATCATATTAAATCTATGAAGGGATGCTTACAAAAAAAAAAAAACAGCCATGCCCAGATGTCTACTCGAACTTGAAATGTTTGGTACCGAGTGTATGAGTGGATCACTAAACGACTTCGGCCTTCGAGGCTACGGTTTCAGTTGCAACATGCAGTATAATTACGTTTCTACTACTCTGAATTGACCAAAGCATGTGGTATGTATCCTTCATTTTTCTTAAAAAGCCCCCTTCATACATGAGATACTACAAATAATTTCAGGCATACTCTCGAATTCTGATTGCCTGGCACTTTTCTTTTAACTAAGTAATGAAGTGACGTTTATATTCATATTAGGCCTACGACTAGCTCGAACTAAAAACTCTTGTGAAATACTGTGTATATGTTATCCTTGTGACGTGAGGAACTTTATATTTTGCTAAGAAAATATGTATGAAAAATTATATTTGTAGCTACTACTTGAAGAATTCAAATTATTATTATGATGGAATTTCAACTTACGTATACTCTGCATATAATGTGTTATCGGAGAGGAGTTTTTGTCTCGCAGTCAATTTATTTTTAGTTGAGGAACTCGAGAGTAAGTTGGAAATATATAATGACCCACGTTGTGGTGTGCTGTTCGATTAATCAGAATTGGAGTGAGAGAAATCTGTAGTTCATTCAACACGTCAATTTGTAACTGTGAATGCAAGTTTTCTTTGATTTAGCAGGAAATCAGTCTGCTATTGTTGTAAGTAATAAATGGAAATATATATATATTTTCTGCTCGAGTAGGAATCCGCAGCCGTTATCCGATCAATCAGTTTCTGTGTGTGAAACTTTTGCTTTTAATAACAGCAGCTTCAAAATAACCTATCCATTTTTGTCATGCCAAGTAATGTTTGATTTTGATTTGTTATATTTAACTTTGGTTTTATGCCACTTTTGGCTAATCGAGAAGACGAGGATGGGTGATGAAATGACAAAATTGATGAAAGGACATCACAAAGAAAATAATGCACAGGCTGAGACCTGTGGCGTCGTATTGCACTGTGCTAACCACTCCGCCACGGAGCTCTGCAAAGTAATGTTTGACCATACATTGTTCATGAAATAAAAACATAACATATACAGTGGCTCACATTAGTAATCGAATACGTAGCATTTTGCTGCATTTCTTCACAATATTTGAAAATTAACAACATGTACATAAATATAAACGATGGTGAAATATTTATACGCATTTCTTAAAGTTATATGTAACTTTTTTTTAATTTTGGGTGCGGCAGCACTTAGGCTATTTAGCACCCGCCACGTTATACGGGGTGCAGCCCCTTACCATAACAAATAACATAACTGTAATGTCGCATAAATGAAATATTAAAATATTCTGACTTAGGTTAAAAGCTGAGGCTGTAAAGAGGCACTCAGCACATATGACAGAAAGCAGGAGAACACACAGAATTATACTGGCCATAGGGCTAGTCGCCAGAGTGTCGTTAGTCTGCAAAGAGCAGTCCAGGGTGTACTACGTGGAATGAAGTTGAGGATTGGATGTAATACGTGGAAGGTCACCCCTTACACCCCTGTTACGTTTTCAAATCTGAAAATAGTTATTTATGTTTGGATGTGAAAAATGAGATCACTTTAATATTCAGACAAATCGTGAAAGCCTTCTGCTTCTGTTAATCTACGTTTCCATTCTGACAAGTTCCAGACCCATGACCCGCAACATGTGCCGGCGCATGTTGCGCGTCATTTAGTGCACTGTTTCCAATTCAAAACTACTTCTGCAAAATACGCCCGCAACAACACCGGAGTGCAGGACCTGATTGTAGCGTTGTTCCATTGTGCTTTAGAGTAGTCAGTGTTTCTTCTCTTGTATTGTAATAATTTGGTGGTGATTTAACTTGTGTAAAGATGAACAATACAACTATGGCGGGTTTTGTGGTTATGGCAGGCGCGTACCATGAAATTCTAAAAAAAAAGAGGCGAAAACGACCTAGATGGTGGATTAGAAGTTTTCTAGCGAAAAGAAATTCGGAAGGAGCGTATAACTCGTTAACGAGAGACTTACGTCTTCAAAGTGGATACGAAAACTTTGTAAGAATGACTGCAAGTGATTTTGCATTGTTATTAAATCTTGTTGGACCACAGATTGTAGTCGCGTCGTCTGTTTCTACTCTAGTGCGCATGCCCCAGGAACTTGCTGCAGGCTGTTTCCATTGTCCGCGGCGCATGTTGTGCGTCTTAATCGTTTGGGGCAATTTTGTCCCCGGCACTTGCGCCGCGGCATGTTCCAGACAGTTTGCATTTCAACAAATGCTGGGCACATGCAGCGTCGCATGCCGCGCGTCATGTTGCGCGGCAAATGTGGTAATGGAAACGGGGCTTTACATAGTTTTTTACCGGTCAACTACAGTGCGGGGAAGGAACAATTGATGCTACTTTCTGACTACATTTGTTACCAGTAGCTGCATTGCTCCCTGACTGAAGTACGAGAAAAATGGGTAACAAAAACAAAAATACAACATTTGACGAACGGCAGCTATTTATTTTTACCGTACCTAACCAAAGGGTGCAGGTACAGGGAAATTGAACATGTTAAGTACATTTAAGCGTACCGTGGGTGACGCAATAAAACGTAATGAAAAGGAAAATGAGGTAGATTCCGTATCTCAGAAAATTCAACCAAGAGAAATAGGAGAACGAAATGAACGAGCTTCAGTATAAAAAATCAAGACCCTTTCCTCATCCCCACCCCCTTTCCAAACCAAGGGCTCCGAAAGCAGCTGTGCAAGTTGGAGTAGGCATTGGGACAGTTGTACGGTTCAGTAGCGTTTCGTCCGAGTTGTAGTTTGTCCGAAAGCGAAATTCGTAGAAACATGCTACAGTTCGTCCGCGACGGTTTAATGAGTTGCGTTTCATCCGAGCCTGGCTGATGATGAGTCACACCTTCACTAACCGGTGGCAGCGGTGGAATTGGTGACTAGGATACCTCAGTTTACAACTTTTAAAACTACATTGCATAGACAGCGCAGGGAGTGCAGACTGAGACAAATTGTCAAGAGAGAGGTCCCGGGTTTGATACCCGGTAGAGGCACAAGTGGTTCGGATCCCACTTTAAACTGTAGGTCCAATCCCGATTAGCCTTAATGTGCATAAAGTGGACTTAAAACAACAAATCAAATCAAAACAAATCGTCGAGAGGAAGTGAACTTGGATCTAGAAATTTTAGTCATGGCAGATGGCAACACTTTCTTACTATCTGACAACTATGAAGGTGAGATTTGCAATTTCCAGAGGGAAAGAAATATTAAAAGAACAAAAAAAAATTCTTGGATGGATCATTTAAAAGTGTTAGCAAGAGTTTGCTTCATTAAACACTATTAGGGTGGTAGCCCTCGGACGAAACGCGCACATCGCGCTGCGACGCCAAGGGTCCCGGGTTTGAATCCCGGTCGGGCTTGGTTGTTTGTGAATGTCCATTCATCAATTTCATCATTTCATCACTCATCCCCATCTTCGCAAATTAGCCAAGAGGCACAAAACGCGAAGTAAAATAAACTAAAATCAATCCAATCCAATCGGACGAAACGCTACTTGGTCAGGTAACCGTAAGCTGCCTGTTCCTGGAATTCGGAAGCGATACGCTACGCCATGTGTTGTACACCCGAAATGGTAATCTGGTGGTTCAGAAAGCGAAGATGAGTATGAGCGACGAATGCTGAAACTGATGAAGGGACACTCAAAGAGAACACTCATGCGCAGGTCGGGATTCGAAACCTGGACCCCTGGCGTCGTAGCGCGCTGTGCTAACCACTCTGCCACGTAATATTTTTTTTTATTTACTCATTTTTAGCTACTTCCTTTTAAACTAACTAACTAACTCTCTAGCCTTCTTAAACCCGAAGGTTCATGGCTGCAGCAACACAGGCCTTCATCTTTTCCATCCCTACCGATTTCCTTTAGGTCCATCTCAACGTTGTCCCTCCATCTTCGTCTTGGCCTTCCTATAGGTCTCTTACCATCAGGTTTCCCAACAAGAATCCTGTAAACTCCTCTTTCCTCTCCCATTCGTGCCATATGGCCTGTCCACCTAAGTCTTCTTGATTTAATTATTCTAATAACATCTGGACGTGAATACAAATTATGTAGTTCTAAATTATGTAACCTTCTCCACTTACCTGTCTCCTCATCTCTTTTAGGTCCAAATATTTTCCTAAGAATCTTATTTTCAAATACTCTCAATTTATGTTCCTCTTTCAATGTAAGGGACCAAGTTTCACACCCATATAATACTACAGGCAAAATTACTGTTTTGTATATTTTAACTTTTAGTTTCTTAGTTATTAAATGAGAAGACAAAAGTTTATGAAGAGAGAAGTAATATGCATTTCCTGAATTAAGCCTACTTTTTATTATATTAATATAATTTTCATTTGTTAATATTACTCCTAAGTATTTGAATTTGGAAACTGGTTCAAACGAGTTGTTATCAATAATTAGATTTTGATTATTACCTAACCCTTGGTTTCGACCTGTAAGCATATATTTAGTTTTCTCTTTGTTAACTTCCAAACCTATATCTTTAGCAGTTTTGAAAAATATTTTAGCATTATTCTCAATTGTATTTATATCATCCCCTAATAAGTCTACATCATCTGCATATGCTAACAACTGAGTCACAACATTTAATTTTAGTCCTTCGTTAGTTTCTTTTACCTTCCTAACAGCGTATTCTAAGGCAAAGTTAAAGAGCAATGGATATAATGCATCTGCTTGTTTTAACCCATCATGAATTGTAAATTTGTCAGACACATTAATACCCACACGAATTTTACTTTCTGTTTCACTGGTGCATACTTTTATCATATTAACAAGCTTTTTAGGTATTCCAAACTCGACTAATATATTATATAATTTATCTCTTTTGACCGAATCATATGCTTTTTTTAAATCAATGAATAGCTGATGGACATCTTGATTATATTTCCACTTTTTTTCAAATGACTTCCTTTTACCTACGCTAAAAAAGAAATGAAAAAAATTAATGTTAGTCTTTTTTTTCAACATATCCATTGAGAATGTAAATGATCTGTCCGTTTTTCATTTTGTCAGGAAACCTTTTAAGTTTGACATTATAGTTATTGGACCTCTGTCGCCATTGCACTGAAAGTTGACATCATTGCAAAGGCTGATATATCTATCTACCAGATAGAACACTGGAATTGAATGAGATTAGGTAGTTGTTCTGTAATGGAGATAACACAATTCCATTATAACTTTGTCATTCGGTAAAATAATCGATTACTTTGATTTCACTATTATTCAAAATGTATCTATCTGTTAAAAGCAAAAGTAAGAACCGAAGTCCACCATGCCAGCAACACTACTACTTCTAAGCAGCTCCCACAAGTGCCTGAGGTTAGAATGAAAGTTTGTCTTGTTTTAAGTTCACTTGTATGCACAGATAGGCTAATTGGGAGTGGACCTACAGTTTAAAGTGGGAAATGAACCACTGTACCTCCACCAGGAATCGAACCCGGCTTGAATGCAAGTGGTTTCTCATACTCAAATGGCAATTGTAGTTGATTAAGGGAAATTATAGGCTGCAATTGTTTCATCTCTTATCGTCTGATGTCTACATACAAGCAATTTTGGTATATTGAGTGTGTTTTTCGTTCATCTACGCAATATGGCAGCTGCCACGAGAATGCAAACTCAAGACAGGCACACAAATTTGGAAGTAGTAAATACTGTATAGATGAATGAACAGGGCAAAATTTAAATAACACACAAGTATTGCTTTCGAATATCTTAGCATGCTGTGGAGCAAATTGTGGTTTTGCATTAAAGGGAAGACACGCGAATACCACTACTCACTCGTGCATGCAGTGATCGAAGTGGTAGTTTGTAGATAGGGTGGAACGAGCCTTGAAAATCGGTCGGGAAGTTGTTTGTTATTGTTTCACATAATTTGTAGGTAGTCACACGTAGTCTGAGAAACAGAAAAGTCACACTGTTCGGTGAACAATGTATATAATTAGTGGTTTTATCTTGTTTTCCATTTTTGTATATAATGTGTGAGTTATTCATGTGAAGTGTGTGGGAGTAAGAAACTGCAGAATCTCCCGTATTCTTGATTACGGGAACTTACATCCACAAGTAAATTCGGGAACGTCCCGAGAGTTGAGCCAGGCGCTTAGCTTGGGCGTTGCCACGAGAAAAGAACAGTCGTCATCAGAGAGTCGTCGTGAGAAGAACCGTGTCACACGCGCGCGGTTACAAGTGCGTTGTAGAGACAGTCTACAGCCGAATAGACAGTCCTTCGTGTATGTTGTTCAGTTATTGTATAGTCCTTCGTATATGTGTATTATAGACATTAAATGTATGTATATATCGTCTTTGTGCGTCTGTTACTTAACCAGACACCGTGCGGGAACCGACGCATTTAGGATAATTCGGGCCAGGGTGGAGTTCAGCCAGTTAGCCAATGTAGTGCGGGGCTTTCTGGAAACTGACACTCAACACACACATACAAGAACCTTGCTTGCAGGCCACGGACAATAAATAATCTTCATGGGTAAAAAAGTGTAGCTTTCCTGGCGAAGTGTTCTCGGCTTGCGAGCCAGCTTAAATCGGTGTTAGCGTCCAATGTTTCGAGCGCATACATTGCTCCCATCGTAAGGTAGAGAGCATCCTGCTTAGAGCAATGTATGCGCTCCAAACGTTGGACGCTAACGCCGATATAACCTGGCTCGCAAGCCGAGAACACTGTTCGAATCTCCACAGGCATATAATAAGAATGTATCATACCCAAATGACACATCTGGCGTAATACCTAACGTGCCAAATTTTGGAAAATAGGAGCTGATAGCGTGTGTGAGAACCAGAGGGACTTAACTCCAATTTATCAAATTTATAGGAGAGGAAATAATGTATTCTTAGGAATATGACTCTTAAACGTGACTTACAGATAAGAATTAGAAGTGGAAAAATGTCGATTTACTCCAAATACTCTTCAGAGGATTTTTTCTAACAAAAGTGAAAACAGCATTATTGTAGTTACGTTCCTCTGATTCCCGTAGGACGATAGGTGAAATACATTTCATGAGCGATGTTTGAAAGAAGTTGTGTTAAGATGTGAAACATGTAGCCCACAGCCATGCTGTATGAAGAAAGCATAGAGGATAAGCTCCAGTCACACATAATGTAGGCTCACAACAAAGATAGCGGCTGAGTGACCTAGCGTAATGAAAGGCAAAGAGAACAGTTAATCATTGGAAGAAACAATGAGTTTCATGTTTAAGATCATTCTACCATGTATAATTAATGCAGTTGCTTATAAAAATAAAGATGGTCCAAAATGCTTCAAAGTAATTTAAAATATGAGGCGTTGCGGATACGAAGGGCGAACTCAACAAAGTGCATTGTGAGGGAAATGACTTTCAAGTTGCCAGACACAGTGCGAACTCCATAAAAAACTTTGAAAATCACGCATGAAACATTCCGATCTACTGTTACCAAGTTTTTGTGGAGCTCGAACTGTGCCTGACAACTTGAAACGCATTTCCCTCACAATGCACGTTTGTTGAGTTCGCCCTTCGTATCCGCAATGCCTCATATCGTCTCTAGGAAACACCATTCAAACTAAAAACCACGATTCTCATACTAAATAGAAGGCATTTTCACCACATACTTGAAATTAGTTTGAGAAAATCTAAAATATGAGGAATTCCTATCCCTGTTCTCGTGTTGATATTTCCTGGCAAATAAGAGGCTGTCGCGGTTTATTGCCGCGCTATACATTGTACTCCGAAGTCGATACCAAAGGATCATGGACGTCTGCAGGGTTTTTTTTTCTAGGGAGGGGCAAGCAAGGTAGTTTTTTTTCAGGGGGTCAAACAAGGTGCATGTTCCCCCATAACAGTGCTGTCTCCTCAAAAACCATTGCTTTAATTTGAAGTTATCATGTTCATGCAATAATTAACATATATTATTATAGCTAAAATGCAATTGCGCGATATATATAATTTTTGGTCGACTTCATTTTCCAGGTGGGTCGTGTCCTTGCCTCTCTTTCGGACATTCATGCAAAGGTTCTATTTTTATTTCGCGTCTATCACTTTCGGTTAATCGCGATGATAAAGGATGTGATAGGTGATGGAAGTGGTATAAAGACAAATGACCCATCCATATTTTCTAATCCGACATTAGACTTCGCTAACTAATTTGCCACGGGATCGGCTTCTTCGTGTTTGTCTGCTCATCAAATGATTGATTAGTTATTCAAACTATATACGCTGTAAAGCTATATAAAATAACGAAATAGAAAAAAAAATCCACTTGACGTCTTGTAGTACTATCATCAACTTACAATTTCATGCTCTCAAATCCACACAGAAAACTTCTTGTGGCATTGGTTTTACGGAATGGCCTTGGGGAATAAAGTACGCCCATTTCCTGGTTCAGCTCGAAACAATTCAGGTGCCTTATCGAAGCTGCTCTTGAGCACGCAGGGTTTCTAACCTACTTCGCCGTAATTCAGTTGTTGTATCTTATTTAATATGGTACAGCCAACCGCAGATTAAATAGGAGGAAAAAGATTTTTCCTACGGAAAATAAGTTGGCAATGCTGAGAACACCGAGGCATTCTTGATAAGACGCTTGAGGAGGGTCGAGAAAACTTTCCTGGAAAAGCGCAACCCCAGTATCGAAGGTCATGCTACACGTGGATTGGCAACTTTCGGGAGCATGCTGTCTGTCTACACAATTCTACCCAAATACCTGTTTGCTCACATTTTATTTTTCAAATGTAGTTCTGACATTGTAGTCATTTTGCAATTATTTTTATTCGTTCTTATTTTGCTTTGCTTTTATGTCACTTTTATAATTAATCGAAACTATGAAGATGGATGATAAATAGATTAAATTGATGAAGAGACACGTAAAAAAGATATTTACAGACCAGGACTCGAACCCGGGACCTAAAGCGGATAGGTTGGGGGGGGGAAGACCGTCAATAACTCCCGGCCACGAACTGGCTTATAATTTTTGTAATTTCTCAGGAGTATTTTTTGTTCTGTTCATGCATAATGCCTGCTTTCGGAAACTTAATTTATAAGTGACACACTTCGTTCGGTGGGGACAAGCCACGTATTGTTTGAGAAGAGGGACACATCTCGTTCATATACTAGATACAATCATGGACTATACTTGAAATGGCCTCCCCGATGGAGCAGTGGTTGCGTCGTCGCCTAGTAATCAAGGGGTCCCGGGTTCGATACCCGGTGGAGGCACAAGTGGTTCGGATTCCACTTCAAACTGTAGGTCCAGTCCCGATTAGCCTTACTGTGCATAAAGTGAACTCAAAACACCAAATCAATCAATCACATACTTGAAATGTGACGTGCTAAACGCTACTTTCGGAGATCAGATGGACAAGGCAATTTTGATATACAAGTTGCATTTTCTCTACTTAGATTATTTATGTCCAAATTTTATCCTAATAGATAATCTCGCAACAACGCAAAATGTTTAAATTAACTCGAATTCACAATGACTCATATACAGTGTGTTTATAAATGAACGGTGCGGTTTCAAAAAATAATAATAAATCTATTTATTACCTTACACGAGCAAAACTTACACCGTAAGCAGCAGCAACTATCCAAGTTTATATAACTTTATTTAAATTTGTATAAAGATAGAAATCGAGAGGGGGCAATTGCCCCTCTGTGCCCCCTTGCAGGTGCTCTTGCCCGTCTGGAAGAAATAGTGCACGAAAGACGTGAAAACTAAATCCATCTTGAGTATCCTTTTGTCTTGCTACTCTTAGATTCTGCAACCTTTCTTTCTATAGTCCAATGTTTGCCTTCCTTACCTCCTAGAATTGATTTCTGTACAAGTTTGAGGGCCAATCTCCCCTGCCCCCTGTGGTTGTGCCACTGCAACGGCGGACCGTTGTTGCTTTGTGAACTTTCATCGGCTTCAAAATACTTCATTTTCTTCAAGAGCACAATATCGTTTAATAACCGGCGATATGATTCCTCTACCCTAAATTTCTGGATTAAAGTATAATAATAAAGGGGCATGGAAATCTGCAAGGGGGGCGAGGATGGCCACCTCTCCCCTTTAGAAAACGAATGTCAGCTAAAAGTATATATTTCACACGTATAATTTGATTTGTCAAAGTAATTTACATTAATTATTATAATGGGGATGCAGGAATGAGATAATTTCGAATACAAGTGGTGTTTCTTGAGGGGGCAACACTATTATCGGGTTAATATGCCCCATGGCATATTTCCCTGCTTCTAAAATATCGAAAGATGTCCATGACGAGAGGGGGGCATTTGCCCCCCCCCCCCCTTGCACCCCGTGCGCACGCCTATTGCTACTCATTTCTACACTAGTTGGAAGCTTTATTCAATTTCGAGCCAAAAATGTAATTTAATATCAAATCAGGGTTGTTAAACGTCCACGAACCAATAAATTCTAGTGGGTTCTATTGGGTTCCGCAACAAAACCGGGATCTTTTTTATCGCACAGTTTAAATTCGGTCCAAGTTGCGTATTCTTTCATTTCAATGTGGAACTTAGACCGTCTTTAAATTGATCCGGAAAGAAGGTCCCTGTGCCGTATTTCAATTGATCCGGAGAAAAGGTTCCTGGAACGAATTGAAATATTTTAAACATAAAAAGGCTCTTTACGGTCCAGATCCATTTATGCTTGCTAATATTCCCTGCTGAACCGGAATTGAAATGATTTAAAATTCCTGAACCTTTAACAACCCTGGTTGAAATTCATTTTTTTTACAAACAACCATATTTTTAACGGCTATTTCACATTAATCCCATACGATATACTGAGTTATTTTTCGCAATGTTCAAAAGAAAGGTAAGAGATTTGGGCTATTCCTTTTTCTGCCTTGATGTTAAATAGATTATATTCGTCACGCGCCTATAACGTTACTAGCTAACATTTGGGATTTGTTCTTTCCTTGTAACGTTAACATCTACCATACTGAATTTATTTACGTTCTTTATGCAGATGGTATGTACCCAACTGCATTTTGTTCCGTTCCGCTACAGTGGTTTACATATTGTTACATTCCTATGTAACGTTACTTAACCATATTGCCTTTCACTTCATTCCGTTACGGAGGATTGCATTCAATTACGTTCCTATGTACCGTTATTTACTACCATGTTGCATTTCGTTACGTTTTTTGTAACGCTAGTATATGCCATATTGCATTTCGTTACTACGCTCCTTGTAACGGTAGTATATACCATATTGCATATTACGTTATGTTCCAATGTGCTCATTTCGTTCCGTTCCTTTATAACGTTAATATCTACCATAATACATTTTGTTACGTTCTCTGTAACGTCAGTCTATAACATATTGCATTTCGTTACGTTACATGGGTACCAGCAGCTGAACCATACTCTTCCTCCTACAAAATGGAACGTACCGTGTAACGCAAATTGGGTACGTTACGACTCCCTGCTTCGCACCATGTGAAGAGAACATATTGTAGATGGAAATTTTACATGCCATATGTATGTACATTCGGAATGCATTTATCATGCACTTTCTTTCTTTCAAAAACAGTTTGTGTGCTTGTTTTCCATTATTAGCTAATGTGAAATTGACGTGTTGAAAAAAAATATTTCTAATCCTCTCTTTCAACACAAATGCTTCAGAACCGACTTCTACCCCCTTTTTGCATGATTTATGAGGATAATAATGCCTTTCATGCTACTTTATTACTATTATTGTTATTGTTGGCACGTTTATCCAAGTACTTGCCCCCCCCCCCCCCCCAAACGAGGGTAACGGTAATGCCCCTGGCTGGCTACGGCCCTGGTGTTCGCAGTAGAACAGTGTGTTGTTCGACTCGCGACCTCAGCGTCGAACGTGACATGTTTCAGTCCTGCCCTATATCACTATAGTATATACGTATATTGCTTGTTTACGACATATACTTATGGATCCTGTGCCACGGAAAACCTATTTCAATGTGTGTGTGTGTGGGGGGGGGTGTAGCAACATTCATAAATCTCATTTCATTGGCGATGTGGCTTACGAAGCTTTGAGTTCCCTTTTTTAAGTAGTGAAAATCTATTGCAGTTGGCAACACTTCAGACAGGTGTGAGCCCGGTGCAGTTTCTACTCGAAGCAACTACGTCATGCAGAGGGAGCAGCGTGCAGTTGATTGAATGAACGCACTGAGACCTACTAGGTATCTTACGACTGCGGGTACCCGGCGGGTTTTCGATACCTGCCAAGAACGATCTGGGCAGATGGTCAGTCAAGGTGCTCAAGCGAGGGTGTTGCGCAGGTTGCATGGCATTTCAGGAGCGATGTCTCGCGAACGGGTCTGCTCCAGGTCTTGTGCAGGCCTCTAGCTCTGACCTGTTCCATTTGCTCACCTTGTAGACGTGGTCTTTCGGAGCTCTTCCCTTTGCACAGGCATGCCGTATTCTTAAATTGGTTGTACCGTCTTCGGATGTTGTTATCCGATGGGGAATCACATCCATATTCCCGCTGAAGAGCACGTTGCACTCCAATAGCTGAGTTACACCTTGCAAATTCTAAGACACAAAAGGCTTTACACTCAGGAGTCATCTCCATCTTTACGACTAGCGCCGTGATGCGCCGGAGTTACGAAACATCACCTGCGAAGTAGATACAAAAACTGTTTGATTTACCGTTCCTTTTAAGGTATGTTTCATTTCTGTAATGTATATGTAATAGAACAGTGTTCCGCAACCTTTTTTTACTCACGGCACATCCCAGACGGGCCTAGACTCAACACGGCACACCAAAATGTCTGTCCCCTCAAAATCATATGAATCTTAATATAATTAAGAAATATTACGTCGTTATGTAATCAATTATTATTATTATCATTGTTATTATTGTTATTATAAAACGAATAGACTTTTATATTTATTAAAATTTATTAACTTTAATTCACTGTAGAAAATACACATTTCTAATACGAATTTTAAAGTAAATAACTCTACTCATACCTTCAATGTGATAGTTGAGCCTGCTTAGCTGCACACAGACGGCTGATTCGTGGCGGAATCGTTGACAAAGCAAGCCTCATTTCTTCATCGATGGATTTGAGTCTCTCTCTCTTTGATTTTTTAATTGCAGTCAACGTCGAGAAGCCCCGTTCACACAAATAAGTAGTGGAAAATGGTAATAACGCATTAACTGCCATCTCGGAGATAGCCGGGTATTCCCTGCTTATTGACAACCAAAATGTATCCAAAGGCACTTCGAAAAATTTTAATTTCAAAGTTCTGTCTGCTTTCAAATCTGCCAGTTCCTCTTGTAAGCGTAATTTTTTCAGAAGATATTTCAAATACATACTGAATGGATCACGAACCCAGTCAAAATCTTCAACGCTCTCTCCAAAATATTTTTTGAAAATCTGCTGCAAGAGTACTAAATGTTCTTTAATTAAGTCCATCAACACCTTGTTATCGTCAGCAAGGGGCCATACAGTTTGGAACATCTCACACGATCCATTTTCAATTGTCTGTATCCACAATTTCAACTTATTAATAAATCCTTGAATCTTATCCATACTAGTCAGAATATTTTCGTTTCTACCTTGGATTTTTCTGTTTAGTTCATTCAAGTGTACGAAAATATCGGAAAGATATGCCAACTTAGATACCCATTCATCATTTGCAAATAAATCCGCATACTCATGCCCCTCATGTCAAAAATGAAAGTACCTCCTCTTTAAGTTCAAACATTCGCGTTAACACTTTACCTCGAGATAACCATCGTGCTTCTGTATGTAGCAGAAGTGTAGTGTGCTCTGATCCCATTTCTTGACACAAACCGTTAAAAAGCCGCATATTTAGGGGCCGCGATTTGATTAAGTTCACGACTTTTACTACTTCGTCCATCACAATTTTCAGAGGAGATGGCAAAGACTTAGATACAATGGTTTCGCGGTGAATGAGACAATGGTCGGTTCGTAAGTTAGGATTTACTTCGCATACTTTACCCACGAATCCTTTCACTCGGCCTGTCATAGAAGCGGCTTCGTCTGTACAAACACTAACGCAGTCCTCACATGTTAATTCATTACGGACCACATATTCATTAGTCGTACCAAATATTTCTTCACCGGTTGCTCGCTCGGGTAGTTCTTTGCAAAAAAGGAAATTACTTGCAATTACATCCCCATCAACATACCTTATGTAGGAAACAAGCTGTGCGTGACCGCCAATATCGGTGGACTCGTCGATCTGAAGTGAGAACTTTCGACTGCTCTTTATTTTCTTCTTCATAATGTCTTCGACGTCACTGGACATGTCACTAACTCGGCGGTTGATTGTGTCAGCAGAGAGGAATTTTTGAAATATCAGTAGCAGCTTCTGAACCCAGGACTATTTTTACCATTTCTTTACACGCGGGCATTAACAACGTTTCTGCTATTGTGTGTGGTTTTTTGCCTTTACGATAAGTTCGGCTACCTTATAGCTAGCTTCCTGAACTTTTTGCGAAACACGTACCGACGTAGCCATGCGCGTCACTTGTTTTTTATTTTGTTCCAACAACCGACGAAAATAATTCACATATTTACTTAACAGAGAGGAACGTTTTGTTGAAAAATATCATTTTAATTTACTGGGAACCATAGCATCATTACTGAGTTTTTCACCACACACAACACACTCAGGGATTGGGCATATTTTGTCACCACACAAAAAAAAACGTAAGATAAATAGTTATCACTATATTGCCGGTGAACTACTTTCTGTTTCTCTTTTTCGGGCTCGATGGCGGACCACTCCGTAGAAGGAACTTATCCATATAGAAAAAATAAAATAGTAAGACTGGTGTAGCAATCCAATATTCGCACTACTGCAGAGCACAGCTGTGATAGAACTGAACTGAAATACTGTAATTGTTGTCTGACAATGTGTGGGTCCTTCGGTGAAGGAAAAGAGCAATAAAGTTTAAGAAGCGCCGACAAACAGGCACAAAACAGCCAGCCGTACACAAAAGATGCAGTGTTACCATAGAACAAACAAAGAACTCGCTTGAATAGCTCTATTGTATGATTGGTACGGCCCGCTAAAAGGCTTGCTAAAATTCTTACGCGGCTTTCTTTGCGGTGAACTCAAAGCTTGCCTCCTGTAACCAATCAAACCGGCCCAATATTACAGGCGAGAATACATATAAGATGAGCAAACTATAACAATATTGAGTAAATAAATTAGATTTAATTTCTATGAAAATAACAGATATCTGCAAGAATAAACAAGCATCTTCTTACTTAAAATCGACAATTAATTTCTTACAATATTACAATAGTAGGTAAAAGTTCGCGTCACATCTTTCACCTTGTAACGGCACACCGGTTGCGGAACACTGAAATAGAAGATACACTTAATTGAAACACCGATATTCATTTTGGAACACCCTGTATTTCTGAAACACCTGGAATGACAAGTAGTGGCATGGCAAGCTTGTATTCGAATGGTGAAATCTTGAAGTGGCACGCGACACGTGTCGCTTGTCGCTTCGGTGGGAAATCTCCCTCTAAGGTAACGTTTCAAGATCCGGATTCATCAGAAAGAATAAGGAAGCTTTGAAATCAAAGTGACAAGCGACACTTGAAAAATAGTAACACTGTTGAGACTTGTTTCCATGTTAATAAAACATCCAAACCGTCGATCACGATTTCCTGCTGGCAAAATTGTCATTTTGTTTCAACTTCTCCCAACCCGCTGTTGACTGGACTCGATCATTCTTAACAGCCAGACAGCAATGCACATTCGTTTCTGAAAATAAGTCGTTATGGTTGCCGATAAATTGCGATGTACCCCAAGGATGCGTTTTGTTTCCGCTACTGTTCTCCATGTACATAAATGATACATCGAAAACATTAAATCAACAAATCTGTACTCTGATGACGTTCAATGTTACTTATCGTTTCCTAAAACAAACAACAATATGGCCATCAAAGCTCTAAACGCTGATATTATGAACGTCTGCAAGTGGTCTCAGGCAAACGGTCTACGAGTAAATGCTGAGAAAACGAAATGTATTTTAATTGGCTCACGGCAGCTCATATCCGCAACAGAGAAGTCCTCCATCCCGGACATTCTTGTAGACGGAAAACCCATTTCACTATCACTTTCAGTAAAAGACATGGGAATTGTTGTGAACGAACACCTCACCTGGAGTGACCATGTGAAGGCCATATGCAAGAAATCTTACGCAGCATTACATTCATTGTGCCGCCTAAAAAAAATCTTACTACAAGAGGTAAAAAAAAAATACTCGTGGAATCGCTACTTTTGTCGCAAATAGACTACTGCGATTTGAAGTATGTTGACCTTAACGGTAAACTAGCAAGACGTCTACAGCGAATACAAAATGCGTGTGTGCGTTTTATTTGTAACATCAAATATTTTGACCACCTGAAACGTTCTTGTAATTAGACGCGTCGTATTATTATACTATTAATATTAACTTAATAATACTCAGCGGTGAACGATGAGACTCGGTGAAGTACACAGACTCCTCTCCGGTACAGGGATAGTGTTAGGCAAAGACAATATTCACAGCTCAGAGAAATAAAACCACATTACTGCAGTATGTATAAACTGAAAGGTTTTATTCTTTATTTATTGCAATTATAATGCAAATATACTTGAGACGAAGCCGAGGACTTCGCTTTGTCGATGAATTGACTCAACTAAAACGCATAAACTCAATGCGTGGCTATCGGCAAGCCTATGATCACATAGACCTAGCTTGCGACACGAACTACCACACCAAGAGATATTCAATGATAACTGAGCCAATATTTGCTCTTTAGCCTTTTATTTCCAAATTAATCCTTACGCTAGCTTTATTATTTAACGTCGAATGGTTGCAGTATTGTGCATATCATCAATGCATGGCTATCGGCGTACCTATGATCACATAGGCCTAGCTTGCGACCCGAACTACCATACCAAGATGTATGCACAACACCGAGGAGTTCGTTTTAATTTTAAAAGCTTCGTCGATCCGTGGCGAAAAAGTGTGATGTTTCTTACGTGATGTCCTCGCTTTTATACTATTTTCGAGAACACAGATTAAAGTACAGATGAATCACTCACTATCTACAAAAGGATACTGTCAACAAAACGGAGATCTATACATCTTTAGAAATACAAATTCGTATAGTGCACTCTTGCAAACATGAAGATACATTAAACTACTCATAACAGAGCATAAAATAAAAAAAAACATTAAACAAAATATATATATTACAAACAGGGTGCAATATTACATATAATAACACAACATTTACGTGTCCTTTCATAAAAGTATAATATATCAGTGACATATTTTAAAGTTGTGACGTCACATAAAAATATGGATCATATCATCTGCCCCTTCCTTTCGGAAAGTAAGTTTCAGGAAGGAAGTTATCTACCTGGAGGAAACTTAGTTTTAAAGTACAAACTCTTTCTTTTTATCCTCCGAAAAACGCACCAGTTTTAGGTTATCCAAGTTAACCTTACCATATAATTCTTTAGTCTTTGGAATTAACAATGTCACAACATTATTTCCCACTTTGTCCACTAGATAAGGTCCTATCCACAACATAAATAACTTTTGAATGGTCCTATCTAGTGAGGAGCTTAAGGAATGGTTTTTAACCATCACGAAGTCTCCACCTGTCATTGTCTTGGCGTTTCCCTTCCTTTTTAAATCCTTCGACAGCTTCTTCTTCTACCTAACTTGGGCTAAGAATAATTTGGACTTCCAATCCGGTTGGGCTTCTTCCCCGTTCGGGCCAATTGAAATGAGTTAGGATCTCTCTGGGTATAGGATGACTGAAGAATAGTTCAGCAGTCGAATATCCAGTGGTCTCGGAAATAGAATAATTAATCAACAAAACGACTGGAGGCCTATGTTACCATCAGGCTCATCAAAAATTAAGGAGCTCATACAAGATGAATATCAAGGCACAGTAACATCTCATTGTTTCACTTTATCAGTTCTTCATTCATGAGCTTTCTTTAGGCTATAGGTATGGGATATGGAGATCGATACACAGGTAGTGTGGTGGTGATTTCAATCTTACACTGGAAGTTTTTAATAGTACCAGGTCTCTCGGAAAATACATCTTTATGCTTCAGTAAGACTTCCTTCAATTGGCTTCTACCCCTTTCGCATAAAATCTCATTCGCATTGACCTTCTGAAGAATGTCGTCAGGACTAGCCGTCCACTGATCGACATGGGAATCTTCACGGACTTTTCTTACATACGTCCCTGTCGAAGATCTATTATTCACGAGGTCCTGCTCTACCGGAACTCCGTCTACGGTGAGGGATAACTTCTCGCGCTGTAGGTCAATTCCTGCTTCATATTTCCTGAGGAATGGGTAGCCCAAAATAAAGTCAGCTTCGAGACCTTTCAAGACAAACATGTCCTCCAATAAATTTCTTCCAGCAACCTCTAGATATACTTGTGTACATCCCACAACTCTAGTTTTGTTTCTCCCAGTGAAATCAGTCAGCCTAACATCTGGACATGTTTGTAACTGCAATAACGGCAGCTTCTCTTTAATCTTCTTCCAAATGGCGTAGCTCATGAGATTACATTCGCTGCCAGTGTCCAGAACACAAATAAAATCGACGCCTGTTACAGTTGCCTTAATTGACGGAGCCCTGGGTAAATTTTCCTTTCTAACTGCCTGTTGTAGTGCTCTATCTAAAGTTTGTTCTCCTTCATTGAGAGTCAGCACAACAAAAAGATGATTATCTTTTATAACGCTATCATCTGTTCCCAGAGAAGTCCAAGATTTTAGCCCAACCGTGATCGGGAACGAAGAATTCACGTTGGGAGACTGGCTAAATCCGACTGCATACCACTCGGAGTAGCACTAGTCGATGGTGCCCAACAAAAGTCTCTTGTTATGTCGACGCTTTGACGTTGCTCGCTCGTCAAACGTGAAGCAGAAGGTTGAAACGGAGGCGCCGTCTCTCTGAAGTAACTGGGTTCAGAGGCGTTACATCAAGAGTCACGGGAATGGTCTTCTGGATCAGATCTGGAACGACGCGAACCACGTGCGTAGTTGTTCCTGCCATCCCTTCTCGGAGGATTACGCCGCCTGTTGTAATTGGAATAACCATTTGTATGGTTCTGCGTAACTTGTCTGACCCGGTGGGGTTGGTTTCCAATTCTATTTTGTCTAGGAGCATTTCCCTGATTTGCACCTTCTCTATTCCACACCGGCTTCCAACTGTCCTGCTCCTCAAGCACCTCGAATCTTTTAAAAAAATCAGCAAGCTGTTGTACAGTTCGAGGAGAGTTAGCCAATTTCAAACTGCGGGCTCTATATGGAAGCTGGGAGATGATTAAGTTCACTATCTCTGGTTCTACATAACGGGCAGACAGATTGCGGTAGGCTGAGTAAATGGACCAATCGTATTCCTCCATACTCATACCTGACTGCTTTGAATATCTGAGAGATCTCACTGCCGTCAGCTGCCTCTCTTTGGCCTCTTCAGAAGCATATTGCTTGCAAAAATGGCGGCAGAAATCAGAAAAGGATCTGAACTCCAACTGATTTGCTCGAAACCAATGCTCAGCCTGGCCTTTGAATAACCGAGCAATAATTTCCAATCGGTATTCGTATGGAACTTGCATTAAATCAAAGTTGATATTAAGTTATTTTAAATACAGTTCAGCATTCTGGGCTTCCAGGTCTCCCTTGAACTTGGACAAGGAATTAAGGTCTGCCATTCTGGGGCTTCCTGTCGTTGCTGATCGATGAGTTCGCGGTGGTGACTCATCTGACCCGCTCCTCACATTTCCATGCCTTCGTGTTCGCTTCCTGATATTCGCTTGATACTGAGAGTCAGAGCTGGTGTTGGAAGAGGAGGGACTTCGATCTTTCTTCCTTTCTATACGTTTCCTCTTTGCCCCTTCTTCATAAGGACGATGCCGTGACCTGCGAGATTCACGCTCTCTGTAACCTCTATCATCGCCCGAAAGACTAAAGGTAGGTGGAACTGCAAAGGCCACTTCATTAGCTCTTGAATCAGCAGTACCTCGTGGGCGACAGACTTGTTTGTCTTTTCTAGTTCTCTCTCCACCTGTTCTGTCCATTGCTTCTTTTAGTTCAATGTTAATGGTTGGCAACACTGCACTCTCAGCAACTGCAGACGGACGACCAGCTGCTCGAGATCCAGTTTCTGTTTCCGTTTGCCGGGAAACGTGCATGGTCTCTAACTGATTCGTAAGTTGTTCTACTTGAGTCCTTATTTCCTCAACATCCTTGCTTCTTTGAGACACAACTACTGAAATCTGACTAACATTTTCTTGGACCTCAGCCCGGAACTGTATTTTGTCAGTCTCGGCCTCGGCCAACATCTGTTCTATTGTCAGCTGTTTTTCAATAATCCTATTGCACTCTCCAGTGAATCTCGAGTTAATATCCTCCACATCTGTGCGAACATTTTCCGTGGCTTTATTTACATCGGCTGCCAAGCTACGCCGGAAGTCATCAAAGTCTATCTCTCTAACCTGCCGGATTTCTTCAGAGAATCGCGCCCTAGTTTCGTCGTTCTCAGACTTCAGTTGTTGATTCTCACAGGCCATCTCGCCTATTTCAGCTCTTAATACTTTTATAGATTCATCGTGCTGCTTACCGATATCATCCTTTAGCAACGCACATTGTCTGAGGATATCTTTCTTTAATATGTCAGATTGTCTACAGATATCAGCCTTCAGTGCTTCAGACTGTTTACACATATCAGTCTGCAATGTTTCAGACTGTTTGCAGATATCAGCTTTCAGTGCTTCAGACTGTTTACACATATCAGCCTGCAATGTTTCCATACTTTCGACTTGTTGCTTGCTAATTCCTTCAATCATGGCTCTTAATGCTTTGAACATATTTAATGGATCAGATGAACTATCCGTAGACAATGATTCACAATCTTTACAAACCAAATCGGTAGCATCGTGGCTTTCAGTTCGAATATCTAAGCCACAACATTCATAATGTAGAACCCTTCTACATTTCTTGCATACAAATGTGGTTCTTTCTTCTTCAATGGCCCGACAACAATCGGGAACATTAAGCTCTGAACTTGAAGCAAGATTTTTATTTGCGCTACGCAAATGCTTCTTCTCCATTTCGAAACGAAATAGCTTTGTGCTTTTCTACAACTATGAAAGTTCAGTGCTCTTGCACAATTAATCTCAACTTTAAATAATTGTCTTGCCCTTGTACACTACAATATCGAGCCAACACGTTGAGCTGCTACTTGAAACGTTCTTGTAATTAGACGCGTCGTATTATTATACTATTAATATTAACTTAATAATACTCAGCGGTGAACGATGAGACTCGGTGAAGTACACAGACTCCTCTCCGGTACAGGGATAGTGTTAGGCAAAGACAATATTCACAGCACAGAGAAATAAAACCACATTACTGCAGTATGTATAAACTGAAAGGTTTTATTCTTTATTTATTGCAATTATAATGCAAATATACTTGAGACGAAGCCGAGGACTTCGCTTTGTCGATGAATTGACTCAACTAAAACGCATAAACTCAATGCGTGGCTATCGGCAAGCCTATGATCACATAGACCTAGCTTGCGACACGAACTACCACACCAAGAGATATTCAATGATAACTGAGCCAATATTTGCTCTTTAGCCTTTTATTTCCAAATTAATCCTTACGCTAGCTTTATTACTTAACGTCGAATGGTTGCAGTATTGTGCATATCGTCAATGCATGGCTATCGGCGTACCTATGATCACATAGGCCTAGCTTGCGCCCCGAACTATCATACCAAGATGTATGCACAACACCGAGGAGTTCTTTTTAAGTTTAAAAGCTTCGTCGATCCGTGGCGAAAAAGTGTGATGTTTCTTACGCGATATCCTCGCTTTTATACTATTTTCGAGAACACAGATTAAAGTACAGATGAATCACTCACTATCTACAAAAGGATACTATCAACAAAACTGACATCTATACATCTTTAGAAATACAAATTCGTATAGTGCACTCTTGCAAACATGAAGATACATTAAACTACTCATAACAGAGCATAAAATACAATAAACATTAAACAAAATATATATATTACAAACAGGGTGCAATATTACATATAATAACACAACATTTACGTGTCCTTTCATAAAAGTATAATATATCAGTGACATATTTTAAAGTTGTGATGTCACATAAAAATATGGATCATATCACACCTTACCCCAGCTTTCAAACACCTAGGTTGGTTCGACCTTTCAACACGCCGTCGCTACCACGCTCTTACAGCGCTCTACAAAATAGTGTTTTCAAGAGAACCCCCTTACCTACTTTCACGATTTCAACCCCTAAGCGCAGCACACACCTTTGCTACCCGTTCGCGAAACAACTGGCTGCTCACCATTCCCTCCCACAAGACAGCGTTTTACGGAAATTCCTTCACGGTCACTGCCACCAGAGCGGATGGCGTACGTCGAGCGCACATGTATCGAGCGCACACAGAGGATAAGCCGTATATTGAGCGTACGTGAGGGTCACATACCTGAGTCACCCTAGCATATCCAACGTGCAGGCAGGGAGGAGATCGGAATTTGCAAAGTGGGTTCATTCCTTGCAAAGTATTTGTAGTGAGAAGGTCGTGGTTCATAGCGCTTTGTTTTTGTCAAGTTTTTCAAATGGAAGTAATCACCACTTACAAGAGTAAACCTAGTTTTGTGCTCGACGGATATCGGTACCGTATTGGCCGTCAAACTGAGAACATTATCCACTGGCGGTGTGTGAGGGAACGGCAACTCAAGTGCAAGGGTTTAGTGAAAACGTCATCGAACTACGATGTTCAACAACATAAATGTATGGAATGTTTCCGGTCAAAGACACCGGACAAATAATCCGTCTGAAGGATGGAACAACAAGTTCAACAGGATCACCTACTCCTCCAGAAAATGAAAAAAGAAGCGAAAGAGATAAGGGGCAGAATAATGGTTCAAGACTTGGGAATCCAAAGCAGGAAGAGGAGACGCAAGTACATTGAAACTGACAGACGCACACAAGCCTATCGTATATGACCAAGTTTGATTGAAAGACATTAACCTTATGTGACGAGGCTATTGCCGATGGAAAATATATTATTGTGAAACGTTTTGACGAAGCTGACTGCTGAATTAAAAAATATTAATCCTAAGAAAATCTGAAGAAGCCTTTGCTAAGAGACAACAACTTATAAACCACCATGGTGTATTAGATTACACATTCTCGAGTCGAAAGTCTGGATAAAAGTGTGAGGGAAAGTTGAAATTTAATCATAAAGGTAGAAAAAATGTGTGCGCTCGATATACGGTCGTTTAAAGGTCATTCAGGAAGTGTGCGCTCGATGTACGAAATTTCCTTTTGCGCTCGATGTACGTGCGCGCATCGCACGACACCCCAGAGCGCGGAACGACCTCCCCAATTACATAAGAAACTCTTCTTCTCTCGGTCAATTCAAATCAAAATTAAGAAAGCATCTTCTGAAGGCAACTTACCAGTACTGAAAACAAGGAAAGACAATAAAATGAAACCTTCATTGATGTAAATTTGTAGCACAAACACTGACTGACTTTTCTGTATTTTTAGTATTTTTGTTAGGCCTATGTGTGTGTTCATGCTGTACGTGCATTTTGATACGTTTCTTACAGTATATAAGTGTATTTTTGTGTTTTTCTTTTTTGTGTTTCTTTTCTTCATTTTGTGTTTTTTCTTTTGTGTTATTCCTTCTTGTGTGTTTTTATTCTTTTTTCTTTTTGTTTTTAAAATTTTCTTTGGTATTTTCATATTTTATATTTCACAAACTGTTAGATATTCAACTCAATTTGTAAAATGTAAAGTGGAGATGGTTATGTGTAAGAAAAGGCTTGTGCGTTAACTTCGCCATACAAAAGAATAAACAAATAATTAAATAATAAAAATGCTGACCAAGGCAAAGATTTATTGCATATAAAAATATATACACTAAACACGTGACGTTTCCACCCTCTAACGGGGTCTTCGTCAGACGAAGATTCACAAGAAATTCGAATGTCTTATCCAATTTATTTATTATGAATCTTGGTCTGAAGAAGATCCTGTTAGAGGGTGTAAACGTTACGTGTTTAATGTATGTATTTTATATATGCAATAAATTTTGCCTTGGTTAGAAGGTTTTATTGAAGAATAAATGCAACCTTTCGTACCGGAGTGAAACAACAAGCTGCATGTGTCGCTTGTCGCTATGACTTGGCCGGTCTCTCAATAGAGTGCGTCGTGTCGCTACGGTCTGTTACTAACTCATGCGCAGTTGAATGCTTCTTAACAGATTACAGCCAACCCCCCTTTTCGTTTCACTTGGGTGTGAAACCCCTTGTCGAGTGTTGTCTGTCGCCTCTTGCGTGTGTCTTGTACCTTGTAGCTTCGGTCCGAAAGCTTCCTTAGGAATATCTCACACCCAAGCGACACACGATACGTATCACTTGAGTATTTCACTGCATGCTTGTATTTGGACCTAAAAGGGATGAGGAGACAGGTGAGTGGAGAAGGTTACATAATTTAGAACTACATAATTTGTATTCATGTCCAGATATTATTACAATAATTAAATCAAGAAGACTTAGGTGGGAAGGCCATGTGACACGAATGGGACAGGAAAGAGGAGTTTACAGGATTCTTGTTGGGAAACCTGATGGTAAGAGACCTGTAGGAAGGCCAAGACGAAGATGGAGGGACAACGTTGAGATAGACCTAAAGGAAATCGGTAGGGATGGAAAAGAGTATATAGATCTTGCTCAAGATAGGGACCGATGGAAGGTTTGTGTTGATGCAGACATGAACCTTCGGGTTTAAGAAGGCTAGAGAGTTAATTAGTTAGTTAGCTTGTACAGTGTTTCACGCCACTACTGTGTGAAGAGTCGTTCCCAAGCGACATGTGTTGCGTGTCGCTTCGGTCTGAAATCTCCCTAAGGGACACCACGACCAGTTCAGGAACAACGTGCAAAATTATTCACAAACCCAGATATTTAGGTCAAGAATTGTAGTCTTTCTTCAGCAGTCTTTCAACTTTTACAACCTAATGTCTCTTCAGTTTCCACCAATTGCATCCAACTAGTCAAGAGTCTTGGAAATAAATATTGATTTATAAGTAAACCCTTCGTCGGCTGCAATACAGGAAGACAGAGGGAGCTATGATTCCAGAAAATTACCTGCTTTAGTTCCCAGGAGTATATTTCCCGACTACTAGAAACAAGCCGTTTCGCAAAATCGTAACTCATGGCCAAGCCCATTAAGCCCTTCTTTATGGGCCCTGCAAACGAGGAAGGCGATCTACGTGTTGATTCTGGGCTGTATTCAAATACGGCTCGCGCTATCAGGCCCAATCCTGGGATGAACCGAAAACGTTCCGGAACAAAACAAACACGTGTTAGTGGACCGTAAAACAGAGGCTTACTTTTTCCCTTAAAGTCCGTCGATTGTTCGCTGGCAGATAAGCACTCGGAGCGAGTGAATGAGAGGGAGAGAGAGAGATAGAGGCTGTGAAGAGAAGTGGGAGAAACAAAGATAAAGAGAAAAGTGATACGGAAAGTGGGTGAATTGAGAGATACAGAGAGAGGAATGAAATGGAAAGAGACTCAGAGAAGTAAATGGGGAGAGAGAGAGAAAGACCAATGATACAGGAATAGACAAGCGAGAGAAATAGAGATACATAGATAAAAATGGATGGAGATGAAATCGACGAGCGAGAGATAAAGAGAAAACAATATCACAGCAGAAAGAGAGAGTAAAAACGTGAAAAATGTGTAGACAAATGAGAGAGGGACAAAGAGGATGTGCAGAGGGAGAATGAGAGACGGAAAAATAAAGATTTTGAAAAGCAAAATGTGTCAGAAAGGGCGGAGAAGAAAGAGAGAGGAAATGGAAAGAAAGAGACTGAGAGAAGTAAATAAAGAGAAACCAGAGATAAAGAGAAAGACAATGACAGGAATAGACACGCGAGGTAAATAGAGAAGAATGGATGGAGATGAAATCGAAGAGCGAGAGAGAAAGAGAGAAGCACGTCAGAGCAGAGAGGGAAAGACCGGTAAATAGGGATCGACAAATGAAAGAGAGAGAGAGAAAGAGAGAGGAAAGAAAGAACAAAAGAGAGTGATTGAGTGGAAGAGATAGATAAGAGATGAGGAGAGAGACACGGAACCAGGGATGAACAATAGAAAGAGAGTTGTAGCGAAAGATAAGGAAATTTAGGAAAGAAGCAGGAAAAGTGGAAGGGACGAATCAAAGACGAGGAGAACGAACTACACGGAAACAGGAATAAACAAGATAAAGAGAGAAATAACGAAAGATAAGGAAACTAAGGAAAGATTAATCATTGGCACAAATATAAAAAGTGAGATAAAAGAGAACAAAGAAGAGTGAGCAGACTCACACAAACAGAAATAGCGAATAATGGGGAATAGAGAGAAGCAGAGAGAGACGTCCTATTTCAGAGAGTGGGGGGCGAGAAAGCAAAACATACGAGAGGTAGATGGACGATATACTCCGGTGATGTTTGGTGCAAAGTGCTGGAATAATTTTTAGCGATTAGCTTTGTGGCGCTCCGACCACCACAGTAATTAAACCCCGTACACTCTCGTGAACTCTGCATTGCAGGTCGGTTAAAATGCTGGTTATTTACTTATGTTAATCCCATGCAAAGCCTAATTGTTACCGCTCTGGCTTCTCGTCTGTTGCTAACATGCCAAACATAATTTTATTTTATTTATTTATTTACGACTTTGTTTACATGGCGAAGTTAAGGCATTAATGCCTTCTCTTCCACTTAACCATTAATTACATGGATATTTTTTTTCTTTGCAGTAAATTGTATACAATTAAGAAATTAAAAAAGATAAATGAAAAATAAAATAATAAAAGAAAAATAAAGTAGTGAAAGTAAAATGAAACTAAAAATGAAAGCAATACAGTTTGAATACAAGCAGTCAAGCCCTGGATTAACCATTAATTACGTACATTGCTCATTATTTTTACTAACACAATGAAAAAATGTAGCTTAGAAGAAATTAAAAATAAAAGCAATACAGTTTCCACATGCACACACACACACACAAACACACATTCACACACAAGTACCTACATAGAAAGCATATTTCGTGGGCTAAATGTATAACGTATTTCTTTCTGGGAATTTAATCTAGGTCCAATTGTTTAGCATGTATAATTTTAATTGTCTTTTGAATGCTACAACTGAGGAGGAGGCTTGGATTTCGGGGGGCAGTCTGTTCCAGTGTCCTGCAGAGGTAACGGTAAACGAATTGGCGTAGAAGTTAGATCTGTGGATAGGGATGGATAACAGAGATTTTTCACGTGATCTGGTGTTGCGGGAGTGCAAGTCCGAAAGATATTGAAACCGCCTGGAAAGGTATTTTGGATCTTTTATTTCTAGGGCTTTGTACAGTAGAACAAGGTTGTGGTAAATCCGTTTATCACTTAATTTCAGCCACTCGACCTTCGCATAATACGGTGTCAAATGTTCTGAATATTTTATGTCGAAAACGAAGCGGACACAGGTGTTCTGGATTCGCTGGAGGCGTTTAGCTTGCTCGCAATTAACGTCCGAGTAAACAGTGTCACAGTAATCAATAATAGGAAAAACAAGAGATTGGACAAGTTTGGTTTTTATACGTTCGGGGAGGAAGTTTTTAAGCCGGTAAAGAGAGTGTAGTGCACCGAAAGCTCTTTTACACACGGAGTTTACGTGTTCTCTCCAGTTAAGATTATTGTTTAGCGTAATTCCCAGATTTTTAACCGTGGTAGAGAGAGGCAAGTGTTTATCGTTGACCGATTGTGGCATTGACGTAGAAAAGCACATTAAAACAATCATTCCGATGACTATGCTAGTGATATTACTAGCTTCGTTTACAGCGTAACAATCAAGACACTTTAATATCATTATCCTACACATGAATATGTACATATACTACAGAATTGTGTAATAAGAAAGCCGAAAGGTATATCCCATAGCATACTATAAGCTATGTCTGACCGTTGAGTGGTCAAATAACGATATCGCCACGAAATATTCTGAGTTTGAATCATGGCTTGAATAAAAGGGAATTCTCGTGATGATTAGCCAAAAAGTAACAGAAAAGTGAAACAAAATAAAAAACATTCAAGTTTAAATGCAAGTTTTGACTATGGTCAAATTGGACGTACGTTATGATAATTATGAATTAACCTATAGCTGGATAAAAATGGAACGAAACAATTAGTATTATAAGTAAATACTTATAGTAATACTAATCGTATAGCTTAAAATATCAAAACCATGCAATATTAAGTTCAAGTTTTAAAAGAAACGTTTAGTTTCATTTAGTTTGTAAGAAACGTGCGAAATATTGGTGGAAAGTATCTTGTACTTCTGCTGTGCCGTTGATCATAATTCAGCACCCTCTAACGAACTCTTTATATACTAAAAAAAATTGGGCTTTTAATATTCATAAATGTTGCTATTAATGAACAGTTCCTGCCAACATCGCCATGTTATCCCAGGGAAGCTTAAGTTAAATCGTGAGGTTAACCACGAAGATGAAGATGAAAAGGCTGGAGCTTTTGAGGAAGCAAAGAAATGGGAAACATGGTAGCCTTTATTAACGGCATCATCCTGAAAATAAAGACCTAAGGAGAGAAGAGAAATTCCAGATATGAAATGTAGGTGGTACTCAGAAGAATTACTTTTCATTGAAATAACATTTCTATTAGGTTATAAGATGGACTGCAGTTTCTTAAATGCAAATTTGAAAAAATAGGTCTGTGTTAATTTTTACAAATATTTTGAAATTAAAAAGTAGTAAACTTTAAAAATAGAAATACTGAATTCCTAATAGTAGTTGTATTTACAATATTATAAGGGCGAGAAAGTATGAACCCCCCTCAGGCAGATTTGCCTACACTTAAAACTAGCTCAACATGCCCATATGAGCTTTTTGCTCAAGTGTGGAACTCTGTCTAATCCAAGATTTTTGTAAAAATGCCCTCAAAAATTTCCTGAGAAAGTATGACCCCTCTCAGATTGATTTGCCTACACTTACAAAAGGCACTTCTGTGAGATTGTTGTCCATAATCCTGTCAAAAATATGCCCCTCTTGATATTGTTTTTGGCTACACCTAAAACAGCCAAAAAGCCACACACTCACCCACACCTACCCACACATATTTACTTCCGGTTTACGTTCAATTGAACCCCAGCCTCAACTTGTATATCTAGTATTAAGATAATGTATTTCTTCTAGAATTGCTCTGTGACTCTCTCATTTCTTACATCATAAACATATGATTTTTCACCTATGAGAATAACACTACATATAGTGTCATCAGGGAGTGTATTGTGGAATTCACAGATAATTTTAATGTTTGTCCTGTCATTTACCACAACTTGTTTTCTTTTTGAAGTGTTGATGACAAACATGGGTCTCTGTGCTTTGAATTCATCTGGTGTGTAATACATGTCAGTATTGCCAGTAGTGACCCTTTTGTATGCTGTAAATGCTTCATATAATTTAAGAAAATCATCCTTGGATATGTCTAAATTATAATTTTCTCTAGGGAATACCTCATTTCTGCCATTTTTAAGATATATGTTCTTGATGTTGCAGCTATCAAATTTACTTGAATTTTTTTCCTGATTGTTGTTTCTTCCAGTCTGAAACAGTACCATCACAAAATCCGGCATGTCATATTGTATACTGGAGAATGAATTTGTAGCATCAAACTCATAATAGGTACCACTTGCGGGCTTCTGTACACATTGATATGTATAAAATTGTAGAGGAATCTGTGGATTTTTTATTATATCAGCTTTGTATTTAAGAGCATAACTGGCCTCATATTCAACAACAGGGATTCTTAGCTCCATAGTCTTAATAATGCATTTGCCTGCATCTGGTAGGGTATTAGGCAGAGCTTCCCCTGTAGAGTTTAATGTACTGTACCTCATCAAAACATTATTATCATTGGCAGCTCTTCTAAATGTGATTCTTAAACCACCCTTCCACATAATATCTTTGTAATCTGAGAAGAATCCTGGCAATAGGCGCATGGGGAACAGCACTGTGTGGCTCTTAGATATAATTTTATCACCAGCCTCAAATCCACCTATTTTGTAGTAAGAAGCCTCGGTTTTGGATAATTTTAATGTGGCCAAAGCTGTGGAGGTAATGCCGGGATAATCTATTCTGTTTATAACAACACCATGTTTTCTGATCTCAATTTCAGAGAATAGATGCGGCACAAAATTGTCCACCAATCTTATATTTGAATTTGCCGGATAATCGGTACCATCGAGCTTTACAACATCAAATTTGATGTATAGATCTGCTCTGTGAGGGTGTATAAAGCCATCCCCTACATCAAGATCAACCTCAATCTCTGTGTTGGGTTGATTTAAATTTGCAAATGTCCTCCTGTTTGGAGGGAATGATTGTAGCTCATAACTCTCAATATTTTCCATTTTTTTCTTGTATGTATTTTTATTTAAATATTAATCTCTATGATTGCAGTTGTTTTGGCTCCAGCAAAATCAACTAATTCTTCTTTTTCATTAGTGACCATCAATTCAATATAATCTATTCTATTATGACACACAGGAAAATATAATGTTGGGGATGGATTGTAGATAATTGGCTCCATGAATTCAGAATTAGGTTTGAATGTTGCAATGATTCCAGTTTGTTTGTGAGTGCCTATGCCATTTGATTTGGTGATCATACCCTCGGCCACATTACAGTCAATATTCAGAGTCTCTATGGCTAAGAATTTAGGTATATTAATAGCAGTGTGTTTGATTGCTGGTTCAAGTTTTGTGTTGTTCTCAAATCCTAACAGCTCTCCTATAGTACCCAGATCCACTGTTTCTGTAGCAGATTCAATTTCTACTCTGTGAGTGACAGAATTTTGACTTAACACTACACCTCTGGGTAATTGAGCATTTAGAGTGGACAGATTATACTGCCCTGGAGTGATGACAATTTTTTGATCCCCTACTGCAATTTTGTTGTTGTGGTGTGTAATATTAGGGATCAAGTACATGCCATAAAATGCTCTGAGAGCTATTTTTTGGGATATACTATATCATCATGTAATCTAAGTTTCAATATTGAATTTTGGCTGGTGAGATGGAATACCCCCATGATGTTTCAGATACCACAAGGCCTTTTGAAAATCTTCAATTGATGGTTTATTTATTTGAGACATATATCTAAGAACAGATAAACACAAATGTCCACAATTAACATCTTTGAAATTTTGAACACGGGCATTATTGTAATAAAGATTAGCTGAATTTAGATATTTTATTAAATTTTCAGGTGGAACACCTCCAAATGAATCAAACACAAATGCCTTATTGTTTAAATATTTAAGATAACAGATCCAGTGAGTGCCCTGATTTTTGTACTCATCCAAATTAACAATGCCACACTCTTTGTTGAGTGGTTGTTCTGGCAAAGAATCAGACATGTACACACCTCTAAAATGTTTGATGCCCAGTGGCTTGATTAAAGCTTCAATATTTTGGTTTGTAAGCGGCTCTTGTTTTTTTTAAATTTATTCATGGCTCTCTTAACACCTTTGCCTTGTTTCTCAATGGCCAGGTTATGGCGCTTCAATTCATCTAATTCTGCCCTATTCTTCTTGGCATCTATTACTGTTTTCGGTATGGCAGCTGATCCCCCAGCCAAGCTCCCAACAGCCCCGAGTGCTGCTAAGATGGCCGGGATAGTAAATATAAATCCCCCCACATGTGATTTTTTCCTAGATTGTTGTAATTTTTTTAATTGGGGGGTACTAAGCAACAATTTCATACCATGGCTCTTTGCAAGACAAGAGCTTTTTTTCTTGCGCTGCTTTTTGGTTAAAAGGCTATCAATAGTTTTAAGAGATTTAAGACCTGCATAAGGTATTTGATACATAACACCCTTGGCCTTCATTGTAGGTTTATTATATATACATATTCACAACCCCCACCCCAGTTTTTGTTTGGTGTTCATAGCTATGGTGGTTCCCAATGCTGCTATTTTTTCACTTAAAGAAGCATCTTTGCTTACAAATCTACCAAATGCAGCCTCTTCTAATTTCTTGTCTGCAACATGTCTCTTGTCAAGATCAGTATGTGTGTTGTATGCTATGTCATGGTCTCTACAAGCAGCATCTAGGGGATTAACACCAGGATCCCCTCTGTTTAATCTATGATCCAATTTTGTACCGGGGCCACAATATTGATAGCCTGGAATGTCTAGTTCAAATGGCAGCTTGTTTATAATATCATTAACAAGCCCCCGACCCTCAGAAATTTTCCAAAATTTAGGTGGTAGAGTATTAATAATTTTTATAAGATATCCAATCCCCTTAGTGTCATTCACTATAAAATTAGACAATTTTGTGCTTATCATGTCCATAATTCCAACCTTTTCATTGTAAAAATTGTGGTTGCCAGCATTTTCCTCCCCAGCTATCACCAATAACCTATCTACAAGTTTCCTGACATCATCAACCCACACAAATTCTTTGGGCAGGGTGTTGTATTGTTTGATTCCACTGCCAGTCTTGATCTGTGACCATATGGGCTTGATTAAGTTGTTATATTTTGCTCCACTGCTAGACTTGACTCTTTTTTGTGTTGGATCATTGTTCTGGTATAGAACATCTGATTTTATTAATATTTCTTTGTAATGCTCATAATCTTGATCTGTATAGCTGCCAGGTCTTTTCCTAGTCATCAGTTCCCACAATCCAGGTGTTCCGGGATACTTAACAAAAGCACCTTTTTCTCCGAGACGAGATTCTGAATAAACAATCAGATCATCTCCCATAAATGTTACTCTGAAATTGCCAATTCTATGTATGATGCTACCATCACGCTCTGTGTCAGCATATAAGCCAAAGACCTCATCTTTGTTGTCTTTAGGTGTGCTTAAATATTTTTGAGCAAGAAGACTCAATTCAATAGGATCCTGAGTAGCTTCAATTCTTCGAGGAGCAATAGGACTAGGTGTATGAATACTGGAAAGTGGGGTGAATGGATAATCTAATATGTTCCTGGCAGCTACAGGTACAAGCTCTGTGATTAAATTTTGATTTTGCTCTGTAACAGTTTTGATATTTTTACCTAATTCACTAATAGCATCAATAACAGGCTGTTCTGTTTGTTTGTGTTTTTCATAAATTCCTCGGTTCTCTGATTTCCATCCCTTAAATATTTTTACAAGATAATCTCTTAATTTAAGATCATCAATGATTGGCCTTTTCATGGTTATTTATTTATGTTTCAATGTCTAGAAAATTGTTGATTTTATTTCTGTATTTGCCAGTATTAGGTGTTCTTGTCATATCAATTGTGACAAACCCATAACTGTCCTGGTTCCAGCACTTACTGCAAATCTTGGAAAAATCCTTGTAGCTCAAGTCCCCACCTACATATTCATCATGTATGTGTTTGAGGTTGGTATGGTCTTGATGAAACACACATATAAAATTGCTGTTGTCTCGGATCAGCTGCTTGGGTATTTTTGAAAAGTCTGTGCCAGGTAGAAGCAATCAATGTTCTTGTGTCGGCCCTGTGTAAAAAATTTCTAACCTTGTTTTGATTATCCAGTATAATGTCATCAAACACAACAACAGAATTATCGAGACATTCATGAAGTGGCTTAACATCTGATTCAAAAGTGGCTATATCCAATCCATCATATAGCTTCATCAGGTGCTGATATTTTAATTGTTCCAAGCTCTTAGAGAAAACATACAAGTGCCTGTTTTTCCAGTCTAACCAGTTGGGTGCCAATAAAAAATTATCAATTATTAGTGCAGTTTTACCAGAAGCAGATGGCCCAACAATAAGACACCTAATATTATCAGGCAGCAATTTTCCATTTCTTTATTCTGCTGTTCAGGTTCTGGCAGCCTTTTTATAACATCCCAGGTGCTCATATTATCACTTTGTTTGCATCGATCCAGCTGTGTTCTGGAAGTCCTAGCCATTTGACAAGTAACTTGTTGCCTTTTCTGCGGATGATTTTTTCTATGAGATATGTGTCAGGCTGTTTAGTTTTGCTGAGTTCTTGTTCATAGAACCGGCCTTTGAGAATTTCTCCTCGGTGGTCTTTTATTATATAAGTGTTAAGGGTCCCAGGTTTAACTTGAACCACTGTAAATAATTCAGTGCTCCAGTTTCTTGTAAAGCCTCTTTTGAATAAGTGCTTATATTTACTGATTCTTACTTGATCACCCACCCTGTATTTGGCTTTTCTTGTTGTTGGCTGATATTTAGGATAATAAACAGTCCTGATCAATTTTTGCTCATCAGATGAAGTTACTTCAGAGGGCTTCATATTGATTGTGGAATGGACAGAGTTGTTATATTTATGTAGAAGTTTGCAGTAGCTAGATTGTGAAACATCTATGATGTTATTATATCTTTGAATATAGATGTTCAATTGTTTTGTTGATTTGGATTGTCAAGCATGGAGTTAGCCATGTTGTATGTATATTCTTAGTTATGGATTAAATTATTATTTTGTATAAAATCGAACCCACCTGATTTATTATATCACATTACCGTGGTTGGTAATACAACAATTTGGCGACTATGTATGGGATTCAAGGAAGTGTAAGTGTGTTTGATAAAAGATTTCTCGATCAATCTTTTCCGTATTTAAAGATTCAACCTGCAAATATCAATCTGAAAAATGCTGATGGAAGACCATTAGCATTAGAAGGTCAGGTTATGTTGGATGTGTTGTGGAAAGATAAGAAATATAATATGAATGTTTTTGTTTGTAAGCAAAATCTGCCACAACCGATTGTAGGAAGAACTTGGCTGGATATTTTATGGCCTAACTGGAGGCAAAATTTTATGTTACATCAGATAGAAGTTCAGAGTTGTTATAATAAGGAAGTACTGATGAATAAGTTGTTGTCTGAGTACAAGGCAGTATTTTCAGATGATCTTAAGGAGCCTATTAAATGTTTTAAAGCTGTGATTCCGGTTAAACCTAACAGTACACCAATCTTTAGGAAAGCTTATGAAGTACCTTATAGTTTAAGTGAACAGGTTAAAAAGGATATAAGTAAATTGGTTTCCGATGGTATACTGTCAGAAGTAACTTATTCTAACTGGGCATCACCACTGGTAGTAGTTGTCAAGAAGTCAAATGATCTTAGGTTATGTGCTGATTTTAAGACAGGACTGAATACTTTACTTGAGAAAGTAACTTATCCATTACCAAAAATAGATGATATTTTGAACACATTAGGTGATTCTGATACATATGTGGTTCTTGACATGAAGAATGCATTTCTACAGTTGGAAGTAGATGAAGATTCGAAGAAATATTTGGTAATAAATACTAATTTTGGTTTATTTGGTTACAACAGATTACCTTTTGGTTTGCAGTGTAGTCCTTTGATATTTCAACATGTAATGGATCAGATATTAACAGGAATTCCATTCGCTAAATGTTACTTAGATGACATAATTGTCTGTGGTAAAGGACTAGAACAGTGTTATAATAACGTGAGGAATGTACTAGATCGTCTTCAGAAATATAATGTGAAGGTAAATGCTAAGAAGTGTCAATTTTTTGCTAGGGAAGTTGAGTATTTAGGATTTTGCATTTCTGGTGAAGGAATTAGACCATCTGTGAAGAACTTAGAAGCAATATTAAAATGTGCTATACCTAGTAATGTCAGTCAACTAAAGTCATTTTTGGGAGGTATTTCATTTTACCATAGGCATATACCCAACTTGTCAATGCGTATACCTCATTTGCACGAATTGCTGAAGAAAGGACATAAATGGGAATGGACTGATGTTCATCAACAGGAATATGAATTAGTAAAGGAAATGGTGAAGAGAGCAGATGTCATTTTTCCTTTCGATCAGAATTTGGAAGTTGTACTAATTACAGATGCAAGTCCTGTAGGAATAGGTTGTCAATTATGTAATGTGTACAAAAGTAATTTACTCACAGTAGCTTGTTCATCAGCAACGTTAACTGACGCTCAGAAGAACTATTGTCAGTTTGAACGGGAAGCTTTAGCTCTTATACATGGCGTGAAGAAATTTCACAAATATTTGTATGGAAGAACTTTCACTGTACATAGCGATTCTCTTCCTGTGAAATATATTTTTGGAGAAAAAGCTAAAATTCCTTCTACGGGTAACAGTAGACTTCAAAGATGGGCATTGCTTTTATCAACCTATGATTTTAAAATTGAGTACACTAAGCATGTGGAAGTGGCAGATCTGTTATCAAGATTACCCTTAATGGAAGTACCTGAAGATGATGTTTCCAGCGATGAGTATGTATTTCACTTAGAATGTGAACCAGTCTTGTTACAATGCATTAAGGAAGAAACAGCCAAAGACTTGTTATTGCAGCAAATAAAGTTGTATGTTACTGAAGGATGGCCAGCAAAGCTAAATAAAGATCAACAAGCTTCACCATTTGCACATTTTTTCCGGAGAAGACAGGAAATAGTGATTGTAAAGGAATGTTTGATATGGGGCAACAGGTTAATTATTCCAAGATCGTTGCATAATGCAGTCTTGAAAAAACTAGGTTTGTGGAAATTACAACAATTAGCGAGATCTATGTATTGGTGGCCGCAAATTGATATTGACTTAGAAAGAGAAGTTATTAACTGTCCACAGTGTCAAGCACTTCAGAACAATGCTCCGCAAAATAAATATGTACCTTGGGAGCAAACAGATAAGCCATTTCAAAGAGTTCATTTGGATTTCTTTCATTTCGCTGGTCGCACATGTTTACTGTTAGTTGATTCATGCACACGATGGATAGAGGTTTGGAAAGTTAAGTCCACGTCTAGTGAAGAAACGATAAACTGTCTCAAAGAATGTTTTGAAAGATATGGATATCCTAGTGTAATCGCATGTGATAATGGACCTCAATTTTCGGGAAGGAAGCTTAAAGAATTTTGCACTAAGTTAGGAATACGAATTATTCATTCACCACCATATCATCCACCCAGTAATGGTTTAGCCGAAAAGTGGGTCCAAAACGTAAAAAGTACTCTGAAGAAGAGGTGGTTAGAAGATTGCCATCTGGGAAGAAGTTTCGATTTCAGAGAAGCGGTGGAAGGTGCGTTAAGAGTAGCCAGGTTTACACCTTGCCATGCTACGGGGAAGACTCCTGCAGAGTTGTTGTTGTCATATCAACCTCGTAATATCTATAATTGGTCCTGGTCGCAAATAATGGAGAAGGAGGTGGTGAGAAGTGAGACCGATAAGAACGAAGAATTACCATCAATCGGAAGTACAGTGTGGACAAGAAATTATACATCCAGATTTCCAAAATGCGTACGAGCTACAGTTACGGGTCATTTAGGAAGACGCTTGTTATTGGTCAATGCCGGTGGAACAACGAGAAAGGTACACCTGCATCAAGTGAAGTTTAAATCTAACAGGTCGGATACAGACAGTGGAGAAGATAACTTTTGGATCTTTGATGGTTCCGTGTCAGCGCAGGACAGGGCGTGTGAGGAGAGACCGCAGACTGGGCGAGAGGAAGCTGTTACCGCCTCCGCAGTGAACAGTCCACGACGATCTTTTAGAAGGAGGAAACCACCTGACAGGCTGCAGCTGCAAATCTGTCATTTGAAAGAAGGGGAAATTTGCAGTAGCTAGATTGTGAAACATGTATGATGTTATTATATCTTTGAATATAGATGTTCAATTGTTTTGTTGATTTGGATTGTCAAGCATGGAGTTAGCCATGTTGTATGTATATTCTTAGTTATGGATTAAATTATTATTTTGTATAAAATCGAACCCACCTGATTTATTATATCACATTACCGTGGTTGGTAATACAACAAAGTTCTGGAAGAATATTAATCCATTTATAATTATCTTGAAGTGTAAATTGTTTATACATAAGATTTTTTAGGGTTTTGTTGAATCTCTCTACAATTGAGGCCTTGAGATCACTGTAACTCGAATAATGTTGTATTGACTGGCTTTTAATAAATTGTTGAAACACTGAATTATAAAATTCTTTGCCATTATCTGTTTGCAAATAGCGCGGTGATCTTCCACTCTGATTGATGATTGTCCTGAAGGCTTCTGTAACACATGTTCCAGTCTTGGATTTGAGTGGCACAGCCCAGGCAAATTTTGAAAATGTATCTATGATAGTGAGTAGATACATGTAGCCCTTGTTGATTTTGTCTAAGTTTTTCAGCTGTACACTTGCCATTTCAATCAAGTCGCTCTGCCATAAATCATCTATGCCTTTTGTGACTACTGGCAGTCTCTTAAAATTTTGTCTGGCTTGTCTGTGTAATTCATCAACAATAATTTGTCTAGACATAATATGAAAACAATAATATTGCAACTATGGGGTGTTCAGCAGCTGATACTACAGGATTTTCTAAATATAATTTGTCCCCTATTTGTATTTTAAATTCCAGAGAGCCATCATCTTCAACATATGCTGTTTCTAATGTATTGGGATCTGTAAAATCCTCTAATTCTACACGGGTGATTTTCACTTTGTTATCAGCATTTGTTATTGATAAGGTGGGGTAGTGGTGTGCCTGTGGTTGTAGCCAATATTTGATTTTGATTGGTCTAAGTGTGCCCCCAACAAAAAACTGGTAATAAAATTGTGCAGGGGACAGCATATATATTTTGCCACCTGGTGTAAATTGTGAATCATATTCTTTGTTGGGGATGCTGTACAATTCAAGAATTACTGTATGTTTTGGATTCTCGATTATGCCTGTTATTTCTTTTTCTGCTGTGAGCAATCTGCTTGTTACAGATTCAAGGTGCTCATTGATAGTCCTAACAATCTCATCATGGCCTGGTTTGATTTTTATGTCCACAACAAGTTTCTTGTATTGTTGTACAATCTCTTGTAGCTGGGTGGCAAAAACAGACAAAGCATTTGCTTGATTGGATTCCATGGTCCCTAGCTGTTGCTTGATATTAGCTACAATTTGCTGTAAATTTTCAACAACTGCCAATTTTGAATTTTGAGCAGTAAGATCATGGACCTGTCTTCTGATATCCTCAAACAGGGCATGCAGTTCATTAATATGTTGATTTGTTGGTAGAGTGGCCACTGTCTGAGTGAGATGTTTGATCTCTGCCTGGATATTCTTGATAACTTCTGATTTCAATATGCGATTCACAGCTCTCTTAATATTTTTAAGTTCCTGTGATGTAGGCAGATTTGATACTGTATTTTGCAAAGATTCAAGTGCCAATTTTACTTTGTTTAATTCAGAAGCATCAGCCACATTTTGCATAGCATTTTGGAGCAGGGCTATATCTGCATGAGTGGGTGTGGATTGTTGTAAAATTTCAAGCTTTGTTTGGATATCATCAATCAAGTGATGAAAATGAGATAGCTCAGATTCAGTGTTGAGGTTTTCAAGCTTTGTGATCTGTTGCTGGACACTAACAAGAGTATCTACAATCCCAGGCAATCGGGATTCTTGTACATTTGTCAAATCATTTTGCACTGCTGCTATTGTACCCTCAAGATAGGTTATGGTACTTTGAAATTTTCCAAAATCTTCATATGTTTCACGTTGCAGCTTAATATTGGCAACACTCCGAGTTATTGCACTCAAAGCATCAGAAGATGGCAAGTTGTTCATAAAATTTTCAAGTGTCTCAATTTTTTCTTTAACCTCGGCTATGGCATTGTTCAGAGGGTCCATATTAGGTATCTGGAGTGACTGAATCTGTTCTTTTAGAGTGGAAATCACCAGATCAAAATCTTCTTGTGATTTTATGCTTTTGACAATTGTTTGGAGCTGTGTCTGGACATTATTTATTTGCTCTTCCAATTGTTGTTTCAATTGCTCAGAGTTGGTGGCCTGGGTCTTAAATTTGGCTTCAAGAGCTGCTACAGCTTCTTCTAAACTTTGAAAATTATCCAATGTGGCCAGGTCAGTATATTTCTGAAGCAGCAATTTGAGTTCAGAATCAATTTTAAGAAGAGGGTCCATGCATTGTGATTGCAAATTTGATATTTCTAGTTGAAGACTGGCATTGAGTGTGGTTTGTAAAGCTTGTAAATCACTTCTTAATTTCTTGACTCTGACATCAAGCATCAGAATCTCATCACTGTGATCTTCATGTCTTGTATGGCCAAATATATCATTAGGCATTTTTGTTTTAGCGGTTATTTATTATTGAATATCTGATTCTTAATTCTATAAAAAAGGGTATAAGCTTGTCATAAGATCCCGGGACTTCAATATATAAGCAGTCACCAGCAGAAACAGTATAAACAGTGCCAGAAATCATGTTTGAGTGCTTAATTCTATAAATATTTCTCCCTATTGAAATTTTGACATTACCCTCAGGGGTTGTAATAAATTGCAATTGCCCACCTACAGGTAATTGGTAATGATTTAAATTATTGTTAAATATGTACAATGTTTTACCTGTTTCATCATCAACATCTGTAAGTATGCTGTTCAGATGAATAATTAACAAAGCACTTAGTTTAGATATCATATCAGAAGAGGGTTGTGGTGTTGGCAGCTCCATAATAGCCTGTTTTTTAAACCCAAATAAGTTCATAGTCATGTTTATTTATTTCAAATCATGCTCTGTAATTGGGCATTGATTGCCATTTTTCAAATCACAATGACCCCATGGTAAAGTATGTATGCCACATGATAAAATGCATCTCTTATCATCATGTGGGCCCAGAGCCACTTTTCTTACAATATTTGTAGTCAACAAGTGATCCACACTCTGAATTCTGGATTCTGATGTTTTGATTGTGCTACATGATTTGAGGCAATTTTTATAATCTTCAAATTCAAGCTCTTTGTCTACAGTTACTCTGCCAATGCCCTTGGCCTTTTTGGCAACAACACCACTACATGTTTCAAAACTATACATCTTGGCCCTTAACCCAGCAAATGCCACAATAACATCACCAAGTGTCTCATCTTTTAACTTGCCAGGCACCTTTTTGTTGTGGGGTTGAATCTTTGTATGTTCACTGGTATCAAAATATTCAAGCAATGCAGGCTGTGCTATGTCTTGATAAACATCTTCTGTTTGAATATCAAGAACAAAACTATCTGTATCCATGTACATCAATTTTACACAATCACCATAAAAAGGTTTCAGCACATTATAATACAATTTTAACATGTGTAATTTGGCCAATTCCAATATCACAGCCCCTACATAAATAGGCTTATCAAATTTAATGTTTGTTTTTTTCATGTTGAAAAGTGCCATATTTTCATCATAAATTCTTCTGTAGTTGAAATTAGGTTTTGCAATCAATTTTTTGCTCAGGCTGGGGTCAGTAATTATTTTAACATCAGTATGTTTTCTGACATTTTCAATAGTTTTGCCATACACAGAATTGACCATCAATTTAAACAAGGCCTTATCAAATTGGCTCATTGCAGATGTTCGAAGCTCTGTGTTTGTATCAATATATGGCTTCAAATATTTTAAGTGCCTGAACCTCAAAACTTTGCCAATTTTGGTCACTTGAACACCATGTTGCATCAGGAACTGGAGGTTTTTGTAATATATGACATAACCCTGTTTTGGCTCTAGAGTCATCATCAATTTCTTTTGTTTAGAGCCAGGTGAGCACTGAACCTCGGGAATTGGGGGCAGATCAGAAAATGTGTTGTGTAAATTATCTGGAATTGTCAGATCAACTTCTAAGAACAGGCCATAGTTACTATCATCAAAATCCTTAAGATCTTGAATATTGAAATCTTCAACCCACTCAAGCCCTGCATATGGCAGTTTTTTCATCATAGCATAACCATAGAGGCTATTGGCATCCACATACAGTATATAATTTGATGGCAATGCTGGATCATAATCAGGAATATATTTGTTATTTGCTCTGGCATATCTCTGAGAGCATTGCACCATGCCTTCTCTTATACATTGCTCCATAAACAGATACATATCTTGATCTTGGATCAGATCCAATTGCATTTTAGTGTTTAAAAACATTGCAGCCCATGCTAGGCCCGGGGCACTGTAGAAATACATTGGATCCAGTTCATAATTTTGCATGGAAGATTTTCTGAATGCCTGCAGTATATCAGCTAAGAGAGTGACATCAAGTTTTAAATATGCCATGTGATAATCACCAAATGTCTGGCATTTTAAATTGTTCCACATCAACTGGGCATGGTGATAATCTTCATCAGTGATTCCATATCCTCTGATTTTGCTGTAAAACTTTTGTTGTGGTGGCAGAGAACACTCATCAAATTTAGAAAAATCTGTAACATAGTCATATGGATATACACCCTTCCGCCTAATTAATTTCAGGTCCTGATTTGGAAACAAAGCACATGTGATTTTGAATTGATCATCAGATAATTGAGTGGCCAGTGTAGCCAGGCTAGCCGATAAAATTCTGTATGAATCAAGAAATCTTAAGTGAATAGGAACACCATTAACTTTAATTATTTTGCTAATAGCAATATATTTTTCATCATTTTCAGCTAAAATATTTAAATTCTGTTTGTCAAACCCCTCGTACCTGATCAAATGATGAAAATCATAATTGGATGCTCCATGGCAAAATATTGGGACAAATTTTTGGTCTCTGGATCTTAATATTACAGCTATTACACAGGGCCATTTTGAATTTACCATCTGTATGAGAATGGTGTTTCACCTTGATTTTTGTATCTGAAAATTCAGAATCACATACCGGGCATTTTTCTGCATTGTTGAAATCTTCAATCTGTTTCTCTGTTAAAGGCAACATGGGTTTTGATTTTAATACGATATTAGATGCTATGTCATAGCACTCATTTTCTATTCTATGTGCAAATTTTTTGATGGCATCTGGTCCCATGTATGAATCTTTTTTACTAACAACACCATCCTGTACAATCACATAATAAAAGCTGGAAGGTTCATGTAATTGATATGCTGTAATTGAAGATTCCTCAGGGTCTGGGCTACAGAATGCAAGAGGTTTGAGATTTGATTCAAAATCACAGACTATATATGCTGGGTGTTCCAACAAGGCTTCAAACTTTTTGAATTTTGCATTTTCTCTTGGATTGGGCATCACCATATGAACAGGTTTATGATTTTTACAGTATTTTAAATGTTCAATTAACTTGTTTTTAGTAATTTCTGCATTCACTTCCCGAACCCTATTCACCATTTTTTGACCATCAAATACAGTTAAACATCTTCGGCACAACTTGAATATTGTATTGGATTTGTCTAGTTGTGTTCTCACTAAAGCTTCAAGATTATGTATCAGAGTGTAATGATATGTGCCATCCCCTTCAATTAAGAGCAGATCAATCGGAACAGCAGAATCATCATCAAATGTACTGATTCTGAGAGGTGCTATCAAGCAATTGCCACGGCCAGTAGAACAAGTAAAAACATTAATAGATAATTGTTTGCCATTAATATCCCTGGCCTTTTTTTCAAATTTATCAATTTTCTGAACAGACATTGGATATTCTAAACCCTCCTTGCTTCATCAAAATCATGTTCATGTTGTTTATAATAACTTATTCTTTCAGGATTCCTTAAAACTGGAAACAAAGCAGCTAAAATACACCACAAAAAGCATTTCTCATCATTATTTTCAATATTAACCACGGCTCTTTTGTTTTTAATATTGGCAGGTAATGGCAGATATGTAGATCCTTGTAATGGGCTGAATTCAGAAATATTAACATATAACTTGTGTGGAGAACCGCATAGGCTCCATCCAGACTCTTTTCCTGCAAATTCAGAGTGTTTAATATTCAATTGATCTATCAAACTGCTTATTATTTTGTCTGAATTTGCATTTGAATATACCGGTACAGTTTCTGTTATGTGGGGCTGTGTAAATTTTGAGCCATTTGGTTTCTTATATTGTGTAAACAATTTGAGGGACAGCTTATAAGAGCCATTTTTTGTATTTAGAATTGCCTGCACCTCAGAATTTATACTGTTCAAAAAATTCTTAAAGTCACATCTTGGCTCTGATTTAAAACAGTGATCCCTTAATTTGCCATTAAAACTGCTATGGAAGGGTGGTGCATAGCGTGGCTGCTTTGCTGCTCTAGCATTAACAGGTGCTTCATGCTTTCTTTTCAGACCAGATGTAGATGGTTGTGGGGGCAATATTGATGACTGTGCAGAACAAGTACCTTTATGTTTATATGTGAAATATTCCATGCTATATTTTCTATGGCATTTAGAGCATATTTTTGTGGGAGTTCTGTATTTGTCTGGATTACAAATCCTTTGATGCTTAGCCCAATTGGGGCTGGATATATTTTTTTTGCATTGATTACAATATTTTTGATTTGGCATTTTTGTTATTGGTTTATTATATAAAATTTATTGGGATTCAAATCAAAATTCTATGCTTAATAAAAATATCAGTTGGGTTCAGTAGTGTGATTTGTGTGTTTGTGTGTGTGTGTGTGTGTGTGTGTGTGTGTGTGTGTGTGTGTGTGTGTGTGTGTCAATATTTTTGGCTTTGGTATTTATATAAAATTTCTTAGGGTTCAAATCAAAACTCTATACTTAATAAACCTATGACAGGTTGTCAAATTCTGTATATTAAATCAAATAGATTTGTAATTCAATTTATATAAATCTGCAATATTTTTGTGTTTAAAAAATATGAGCAGCACTGCAACAACACAACCTTACTCTTCAACAGCTCTCACAATACTGGCTGACATGCAATGCAAAAGCTCTTTATATAGCCTAAGCACGGACCGCATTGAAAACATCTGGGTGGGTGTGGGTGTGTATGTGGGTGGGTGTAGGTGTGTATGTGGGTGGGTGTGGTCAAGGTCAAGGTCAACGTCAAGGTCAAGGTCAAGGTCAACGTCAAGGTCAACGTCAACGTCAGGGTCAAGGTCAAGGCCAAGATCAATATGTGTGTGTGTGTGTATGTGGGTGGGTGTGGGTGTGTATGTGGGTGAGTGTGGCTTAGTTTTAGGTGTAGCCAAAAAAATATCAAGAGGGGCATATTTTTGACAGGATTATGGACAACAATCTCACAGAAGTGCCTTTTGTAAGTGTAGGCAAATCAATCTGAGGGGGGTCATACTTTCTCAGGAAATTTTTGAGGGCATTTTTACAAAAATCTTGGATTAGACAGAGTTCCACACTTGAGCAAAAAGCTCATATGGGCATGTTGAGCTAGTTTTAAGTGTAGGCAAATCTGCCTGAGGGGGGTTCATACTTTCTCGCCCTTATAATATTGTAAATACAACTACTCCTAATATATATAATTAAAAAAAATATTTTACTTTTAAAAAATTCAAGAATGTATTAGATAAAAATACTGAATGTTGTTTTAATTTGCTTATGAAATGTAGTTCGACTGTAAGAAATGCTACGATTATTATTATAAGGACAATGATTAGAAGCAGCCAAGAAGAAATTTATTTATTTATTTATTGAACTCAACAGTTATATACCTAATTACAGAGCCCATATGAAGGATACATAGTGAATACAATTACATTATTTCTGTAATATATATATATATACACACATAAAAATACATTTAAAATTATTTTCTATATATATATATATATACATATATATATATATATATATATATATATACACACACACACACACACACTTTATCACATCATTTCAGGTTCACTGAAATCCAAAATCAATCATCCATCAGCATATTTTACAAATCCCTTATCTCCCCCATTCTTGAATGCTGCTCTCCTATCTGGACCATGGCTTCAAAAACAAATCTTTCCCGGATTGATTCCGTTCTCAACTTTTTCCTCGCCATTGCTCGCCACAGAATACCTTCTCTGAGGCACCTTCAGAAAACAGATATTATGTCTGTCTTCAATATCCAACCACCACACACTCGTCGCGAATTAGCAGACATGAAATTCTTGCACAAAATCATGAATGGTAAAATTAAATCCGAATTTCTGCTCAACAAATTTCATCTACGCGTCCCCGCACGGCCAACCCGCAACGTCAAGCTATTTCACAATCCCACCACAAGGCTCTCCCTCCTACAGCGGTCTCTTTTTCACAGGCTTCCTCACTCGTATAATAACCTGCCTCCAAATGTGGACATATTCTTGCCAGAACAAAGTTTTAGAAAATTGTTAACGATATATGTATAATTTTGATTTGTTTTCAGTGCCATCTTGTACTCTATTTTGTTGTTGTTGTTATTGTTATTTTCCTGCTATTACTGTTTCAGTGTAAAATGGTCATTCAGTACTGTATCTGAAACTTTAGGTAAAATAAATAAATAAATAAATAAATTATTTGTTGAAGCTTAGGTCATTGTGTTAATAGTGGCTTTACTGACATCCCTTAGGTTAGAAAAGATGTCAATGGTGTTATTCTTGATTAACAATTGATTGTAACTATTGCACATTCTCCACAATGGAGAGTTCTTTTTAATTTCGGATCTAGCCTTCTTTATAAAAAAAAATCATTCTTGAGTCTAGTTTTCGACGACGGGATTCGAAAATTAATCTGGCAGAGTAAATGTTCAGCATCTACTTCATCATCTAACAACTTCCACAAGAATACTATTTCCTGTAATGTTCTTCTGTGACACAGTTTTGTAAACCGTAAGTTGTCGTAGTGTTCAAATGTGGGGTAAATTTTCTGAAATTTGTATTTTAAAAATCTAAGAAATTTTGATTGGACTCTTTCAATTGCTAAACTGTACTTTGCTGTGTCTGTATTCCATATAACATATGCATATTTGAGTTTTGTCTTACATATGAATAATACAAAACTTTTAGTGTCTCTATACTCTTAAAATCCCTCTCCATTCTAAGATTAAACCCAAGGTTCTTGAACGCTTCACATTTTGTTGTACGTGTTTATTAAAAGTAAGATTTGAATAAAAATAACCCCTAAATCCTTGACTATAAAATTTCTTGCTAGAGTTGGTTGTATATTTGATACTGAAATTCAACTGGGTTTTTCTTTCGAGTATATGTTACAAAATGGCATTTATTGATATTTAGTGTTAAATCATTGTTTATTGCCACGTTTCTAACTTTGTAATATCATTTTGAAGTTGAACACTGTCTTCTTCTTTGCTTATTTTCCTGTAGAATTTCAGGTCATCTGCAAACAGCAATTTGTGTAAACTTTCAAATTAATCAGGCAAGTCGTTAATAAGTAATTTGAAAAGAAGGGGCCCTAGTGTAGACCCCTGAGGTACTCAAGGGGTGACGCTTATCTCAGAAGATGTGTGGCCTTTATACGTCACATACTGCTTACGGTTCTGCAAATAGGAAGCGAACAATTGACGCAGTGGTTCAGAAATATTGAAGCATGCTAATTTACTTAATAAGATATCGAACTCTTTGCAGAAGTCTGTATATATTGAGTCCTTCGTCCTAGGTTCAACTGATAAAATTGGTAATATCGGAGAGATTGGTCAACACTGATGTACGTGGTACAAAGCCATGCTGAAACGATTATATTACAGGTTTTACGTGGGTAAATATGTAACAGTTCATGATTTTTTCGAATATTTTTGCTGGGGCTGAAAATATACTTATTGGTCGGTAGTTTTGTACGTCATTAGTGTTATTGGTTTTGGGCTTTCCATTTTTCAGGGAATTTGTGTTTTGCAAGAATTAAATTGAAAATTAGATATAATGGGTAGTTCAGCTTTTTCTATGTCTTCAATTTCTATCTCTGTGATATTAAGATTATGCAAAGTTTCATATTGTTTATGGTTAGGCAATACTTTCATGTCATATCTAGGGGGATCTCTTTTATACACCGACTGAAAATCCTGTGCAAATGCTTCGACTACTGAACGTCAGTCTGACAACACTTTATCTTTGAACTGCACAGGATCTTTGTTGCTTTTCCTAAGTTTATTTGTGAAAAACGACCAAAACTGGGTGCAATCTTTTGCAATATTTATTTCCGAATTGGCAACATAACTGTTGTATGCACTTACTAACTTTTGTTCGAAATTCGCTAAATTTATTTTAGTAATATCGAAAGTCTCCCGCCTGCTTTTCCACTTCTTATAGTGGTAATCTTTCCTACTTATACTTTTAATAATGGTGCTCGTAAACCAACACGGGTACTGTCTTTTGCGGCTTTTCTTTAATTGGACACATACATCGAATATTTTATACATAATATCATGAAACACGTCTGTAGCTTGATCAACGTCATTCTTTGTTTTCAATACATCCCAGTTCGTGTTAAGCAGTTTGTGATAGATGGATGGAAAGTCGGCCTTACTGAAGTTGTACTGTAGCTTATGACAAGTTTTATCGCTGGTTTCTTTGAAATGATTAATATCTACTAGCAGCGAGGGATGGTGTGTGTCTTCAGGAACCAGTGGTTGTGTGCTCCGTGTCACTGTTATTCCCTGTCCATTTGTCAAAATGAAATCGAGTGTCTTTCAGTTATTATTCTTTACGGCATTTAAGCTTATTAAGTCAGAGAAGTTTATGAAATTTATAACGATAAAATCTTGCTAATTATCAGGTAAATCAATTAATCATCGTAATAAGCAATAATATGCATTGGATGGTGGCTGTTCACCGGGACTTGGACGGCGGAGAGCGAAGGACTAGCCTGTTTCCCGAGAAAAGAGGCCGAGCCTCGGGTAAAGAAATATAAAAATACAACTTTATTACCAATGGTCAGATTCAACTGAAATTAAAGACAGCCCAGCAGCAGATTATCATCGACGAAATCCCCAAAGCAGAATTTGATAGGAGATAAATTAAGCCAGATATTAAAGATTAAGCAACGAGACTGGATAACAATAACTACAGACTCCCTGGCACTGTCTTCGGAACGAACGTGCAGGTTACAATAGGCCCGGTCTTTGGGTAACCTCTCTTCGAGGTGCTTTTGGAGAAGGGTCAAAGAACTCCAAATATACGGGCGAAGATAGCAGGAAAAAAGGCTACGACTTGAGGACAATTTAGCAACGTTGGCAAGAGAGGGTACCGTAACGAACCTTTTGAATAGCAAATAAATAGACGCGCGAAGAAGCGGAAGACACAGTTTTACTCAGATTTTCTTCGACGTGTTATCGTGCACAATCTCTCGCGAACCACCCGCTTAAAGTATCCGCTTTGTGTGTCGCACCGTTCCGTGTTGTGTTTATTTCGCACGTGGCTGTTTAATATCAAGATGGAGTAGAGACAGAGAAAGGCCCCGCTGGGGGGGCGTCTGACCTAGTTGCCAATCCTTGAAGATGCGGAGATCCAATCTTATCGCCCGGAAGCCATCTATTGACCACGCCGCAAACATCCACGACTCCACCACGAGGACTTTAGCCTGAGCCGACAAAGGTAAGCCGGAATGGACGTGAAAATGGATAAGCTTCGTTAGCCCCGTCGTGACATCCAATGAACTCGCTTAATTATATAAAAAATCTCGAAGAGACATTGCTTATTACGGTGATTAAATTGCATCAACTATATTTTTAACATGTAAAACCGTACAGCTTTCAATTATCCATTTATCCAAAGTATTTAACATTCAGATTGTACGACGCTATAAATTGTCAATATAATTATATAACAGTGATCCTAGTTAACCGCAAAAGTAACAATATAAAGATTAACATTCAATTACAACAACATAAAAGGAGTAGTGTTTTGTCGTACAGGTTAGGCTCCTACCGGAATATGTTTTTCCTGGAAAGAAAAAGTAAATGTCAAATTAAGAACAGTTTAAATTAATGTAGCTAACTTTAAACATGCCGCCGAACTATTATTGTACTAATTACTCATGTCTATTGGATTGCCGAGATATGAATGCGTGAGTGAATGTATGAGTGAAAGGGGCAATGATGTAATGTTTATGCATGTGCTCTTTTATAGAAATTACAGTATATATATAGAACTAACCCTGTGGTGTGATTTGTTCTACCCTATGTAATCTCTTGGGCTCCGACTGATGGCACTTACCCTGGGACAAAAGGTAAATAGGTTATTAATGATTGCCTTTTGTTTATTTGTTTAATTGTTTTTGTGGGTTTGACATTACCATTGTAATGTAGAACCAGAGTGACGTCAGGCACGTTAAATAAGTAGACGTCGCGTTACAAATTGTGCAATTCTAAATAAAGTCCAGTCGAAGTCGTTAAGTCATAATTGGAGTCAGTTATGTCAGGGAGATTCAAGTCGCCGGCCAAGAGGAGTTTAACTGTACCAGGTTGACAGCGCATTTCTATGAACCTAAAGAATTCGCAGTAAGTATTACAGTTGTTACCTGGTGCTATGTACACTACACAAATATACAACATCCCAATGCCTTGATTTAACACTTTAACGAGGATGCAATCTATGTTAGGATTTAGACACGGACTGTCGACTAACACACTCTTAAATTTACATTTTATCGCTAAAGCTACCCCTCCCCTTTTCCTTTTCCTGTTATTATTGCGTTTCTATCGGACCTATAAACCACATAGCGATCATCATAAAGTTCACTGTCCATGTGCGATTTGGTTAACCAGCTTTCTGTTATCAATATTGCGCTATAGGTGGTCGAAAGCAAGATCTTGTAAAATTCATTTGTTTTAGTAAGTCCGCGAACGTTCTGGTAGCAGATTTGAAATACCGAGAAATCATAAACGATTGCAGTGCATTTGGAACTGTGTGTACTTACTTTCCTGATGTTTTGCTTGGTGAATCTGGCAGTCCTTTGTCAGCAGGGTTGCTGACCCCTGAGTTGGTAAGATGAGGGTCTCCGTGCATTGGGCCTTGGGGGTAGTTGATTGCTTCTGAATGAGGGAGGGGGAGGATTTCGCCCGGCTCTGTCCCAGATTCCTGCTGGCGATACCTGGTCTCTGTTTCCTTATCACCTCGCTGTAGGACTTTCTATTTCCCTGTTGATTCTCGTAGGAAGGGGGAGGGGGTGACACACTGCGCCTCTGTGCTGGTGGATTCCTTCGGCACTTCCAGCGGGGGGCACAATGTAGAACTAGAATCGACCATTTCTTGCGTAGCACAGAGGTGAATGTCACGCCTGACGCCGGAAAATATACTGACTATATCAAAAAGAGACACATTTTCTTGCAACACCTTGTTGTTTAAACATGGCAGTCCATTTTCGATTAAATCAATTAAGTATGGACTGTACCTTCTATCACCAGCTTATCGTACTCTAGTTTTGCAAATAGGTTTTGCTCTCGTGCCCGTTGCATGTATTTTCCCAGCTCTCGTCGGGTATCCCACACACGCTTTGAGAAATCTTCCTGTACACTGATGCCTGTTCCCTTGAAGAAGCGAGCTCGCGCAAGGATAATTTCTTTCACGTTGAAGTTCGATCCAGTATAATGGGTCTCGTGGATCCTGATCCCAATCGGTGCGCTCTCTCTACATCGAAGTCGCTCGTATTTATTTCGAGAATGTCCCACGGAGCATCCCTCCCCAGCTCCTCCGACATCGCCCACGTTTCCCTTTGCATTTCCCTGAAGCCGCTTCTGGAGCGGTTTTCAAGATCGTCCAGCTTCGATTCACAAAACATTAATTTTTCTTTCAAGAAAGAGTTTTCAGCCTTCAGTTCTCGTAATTCTGCAGATAACGACCGTATATCGCCCTGTACACTTGCGGTTGTTTGAGACATGCTATCGACTTTCTCGTCCATGGAGATTAACTTCTGAATAACATCTTCTGTTGTATATGGTCCCGGATTTTGTCCTATTCCCGAGATAATTAGTACTATGGTGGTCACAAATACTAGGAAAAACAGGCTACTTATATTTAGACTGCCTTTGACCGTCATTTTTGTCATTGTCGACTTCCTGATGTCGCTGAATACGGGAGCTTTGCGAAAACACGTCTATACAAAAGGCTAAACAGGATGTTGCGTCCAGACTATAATCAGTATATTTCTTTATTTATAGTGAAATGTATATATACAGGATGTGCCAAAAGTCCCCATACAAAGGAAATGCCACTTTAGAATTGAAATGTCACATAATGTGCTCGATGTGGCGACCTTCGAGACCCAGACGCATGTCAATGCATTCCTGCCATTCCTGTATTTCTATGATACTTTATGTAGTTTTATAATAGTATACTCTGTAACATCGTCGCCTTATAATCAAGGGGTTCCGAGTTCGATACCCGACTTTGCATTCTCGCGTCTAGTTCCAAAGGGCAACACCGAGCCGTCTACTTCGTTGTTTTGGTGTCAAGTAGTGTGCTTAGTGTTTGCACCGTTTGCACCACGTTCTGGAGCGCTGTACGGTGTGTTCTATGATAACGTGGTGTGTGCTAACAAATGAAATGTACGTTGAAAGCATCAGACAGGCATTTGTTGACTCTACACGGCTATTCTTGCGCACATCGTCTCAAGTCAAGTCACTGTATCTGTAGGTTTTTTTTTTCTTCTATATAGAGTTTCAGTTTTTTGGACTATGCCTCTGTGTTGTACTTGTCTCATATGATTTCTTCTTCTTGTCGGTTTTTCAGGAGTCAATTAGTCATACCCAGTGATGTGCGTCTACGCGTAAACAACAATAGTCTACATTCTACACGTAGACTATTTTATACACTTAGATTACGTAATCTATGTAAACAACATGGCGAAAGGTGATAATTTAGCAAAGGGAGCCGTGGATTTAGAAGAAAATTATACTGCGAATCAGTTGCTGATGTGTGAGAAGAACTTTTCATACTCTCTCTTCTAAATTCGAACAATTTCTCACCTAGGAAGAAACCTAATATAGGAAATATTCTAGTGTTTTATGGGGAAAAGACCACTTTTGCCTCACGACTGCCATCTGTTGTTGGTTTATGCATACTATTTAACTTCTTTCATAGTTGATAATAGAAGAGAAGAGAAATTTGTTGTAAATAGGATTATTTTTATTTCGTTAGGAACCAATATAGTTGAAAATGTCACTTTCCTTTCATGAAACCCTTGAAAATTAATTTTAATGTACTTTAGATTGTCTACGTAGTCTATGTAAACTACAACCCAATGTAATCTACGCGTAGATTACGTGTAGACAACGCACGTAGACGTAAACTTATAGTCTACGGCACATCACTGGTCATACCCTACCACTGTCGTATGGATTTATGTGTGGACAGGTGGGTAGGAGGGGTCTACTGGCCAGGCGCGGATCCACGGGGAGGGCGAAAGGGGTGATCGCCCCTCCCAACTGCAATGTATTTAGATATACAGTAAAACCTCGTTAATCCGGACCCCGATAAGCCGGACTTCGCTTAATCCGGACAGGCAAAAGGAAAAAAAAGCAGAATGCAAGGTTTTAAATGCAGAGCCATGTTCGTCGGGCACATCATCATAATATGTACGTACTGCATTGTATGTACAGTATTGCTTTACATTTCACTGTACTGTTTAGTGTATTTTGGCCTATGCCCTTTAAATACACTATAATAAACGTGTTTTGTTGCTATAAACGGAGTTTTAATGCACTTTCTACTGTTCTTTTAGGTTATTTCAGTTAATCCGGTCAACTTATCCCCCATTAGTCCGAATTAACGAGGTTTTACTGTATATTTATTATGCCTAATAATTATCACCTTGTTTAACAGACTCGAGAAGTCCACTCTATGCTCATGATAGGCTAATCGGAACTGGACCTACAGTTTAAATTTGGATCAGAAATAGTCTACAAGGTGCCTTAAAAGTGAATCGGACCTGAGACCACTGCAGAGAATGCGCTTTTATTTCCTTGTTTATTATTCTCTTTACTCGTCATCGTCGTCGCCTTGTAATCAAGGGGTCCCGGGTACGTTGCCCGGTGGAGGCACAATTGGTTCGGATCCCACTTTAAACTGTAGGTCCAGTCCCAACTAAAAATGCAATGCGCCTCTTAGGCTTCCTCTACAGATTCACTGAAATCGATACTCCAACTTCTCTTAGCCAATTTACAAGTCATTCATTTCTCCGATTCTCGAATATTGCTCTCCAGTCTGGGCCATGGCTTCCAATACAAATCTCTCTAGCATGGATTTCGTCCTCAGCTTCTTTACCGCCATTGTTCGTCATAGAATTCCTTCTCTGCGGCATCTTCATAAACCTAACATCCTGACTACTTTGAACATTCAGTTACTGCAGACCCGACGCGATATGGCCGATATGATTTTTTTCTATAAAATCATCAATGGAAAATTAAGATCTGAATTTCTACTTACAGAATTCAATTTCAGAGTTCCCTCTCGATCGACCCGAAACACTCAATTGTTCCACAACTCTACCGCTAGGCTTTACCTTATACAGCGCTCTCTGATCCACAGGCTAGAGGTCTGCACGGGCCTAAATTGTAAGGCCCGAGTCCGGCCCGGCCCGAGGAAAAGAAACCCGAACCCGACCCGAGTCCGATAATAAGTAAACATGAGCCCGGCCCGAGCCCGAAAACATAATTAAAATTACTTTCCAATTCAGCATTTGAAAAAAAAATGAGCACTGTTGTACTTCGTTAACTAGCTGTTATAAAAAAATGTATTCTCATTCTCGAAGTAAACCATAATTTCAATAATTAAAAAATATTTTTCGATGACAATATTCGCTAACAAAATAGCCACGAGGCCCGGGCCCGACCCGAGCCCGAGAAGTTCTGGTTATTTATGGCCCGAGTCCGGCCCGCGGGCCGGGCCGGGCCTAGGCCCGACGGCCTGGCCCGAGCCCGTGCAGACCTCTACCACAGGCTCTCCCAGCTCTATAATAAACTACCTACACACATCGACATTTTTGCCCCAGAAAGTATTTTCCGATCTTCTCTAAGAACGAATATGTAAATATTTTGTTTGTTTCATTGTTTATGTCTTATCATGTTTATATGTATTCTTTTTTGTTTTTACCTAAAACCATCTTGACTTGTTCTTGTTGAGTTATTAGAGTTTTCAGTGTAAAATGGCCTTGCAAGTGCTGTATCTGAAACTTGGAATAAATAAATAAATAAAGTGGACTTAAAACAACAAATCACTCAATCACTCACTCTTTACTTGTCATATCTGACCGTCAGTTTACCGTGACAATGGGAGGATTATAACAACAGAGAAGTAGCAAAGGATGGGCGAAGGGGCCTCGCCTCCCATCGGTTTATTTTTTTAAAGAATGTAATAAATAGAGGTGAGAAAAATAGATGGAAAGGGCTAATTTTTATGGGCGATAAAACTATAACATTATCTTTTTAACCGGTTACAAATTCAAGTGAAACATTACAATTTGAATGAATACGTCAACTATTTAGTATTTTAAATAAACAGGGTGATAGCCGTCTGATTTTAGAATATTCAGGAAGCCAAACAACAACAATGAAACGTTCTCTTACAAAGGTTGATCAGCACAAACACAATTTTTGACTTCTCAAACGTAGCGGTTTGACAACATCGAGAAACATCACACACAGCAGAAACGATACAAAATTCAGGAAACTTTACAGAATTGGTGATTTTGTTTTTCGAAATATAACCAATTATCACAAAAATATTTTAGACGTAAACAATAAATGAGATTCACAATAATTATCCACGTTCTGAAATTCAAAATGAACTGATACAGGTAAAGAGCAACGATATCACAAAATTTAAATTAAATCAGCAACAGTATCACAAAAGGAAAATTAGCTAAGTCCAGAGATTTACTAACTTCACGTTCAGTATCAATATTTACTTTCATTAAGTTCGAAACTTCTCTTACATTCTAGATTATTTTGTAAGTGGACGTGATCTAACACAAAACAGCACAACAATGCTTAACATGCAACAGTTCTTGTTCATTGTTAATTGATGAAGTTCACTACAGTAGCTATGAAACAACTTCCAAAAACTGACGACCAGGCACGCTTAAGAACTATATTGTGGGGCAGAATCAAACTGGGCCTAATTTTGAGGGGGCAGAATCAAACTGGGTTTAATTTTGAGGGGGATAGAATCAAACTGGGCCTAATTTTAAGGGAATAGAATCAAACTGTGCCCTAATTTTGAGGGGTAGAATCAAACTGGGCCTAATTTTGAGGGAGCAGAATTAAACGGGACCTAATTTTGAGGGTGCAGAATTAAAGTGGGCCTAATTTTGAGGAGGGAGAAACAAACCTGGAGCTCAACTTTGGGGGAACAGACTCAAGAAATTTTCCATCTCATAAAAACAGCGTCCAAGATAAATTTGCTAATTAACTGACGTTTGGGAAATTACAAATATTACCCCTTATTACTTTGCTCCTCAAGTCCCGTAACTTGTAAATTTTAATGAAACCCGAAAAATATTTTAGGGGCAAGTGCCCTCCCTTGCCCCCGCCAAGTTATGCCTATGGCAGTGTCGTCCGCATAGACTGCTACCATGACTGATGATGGTGCCTGCATGTCATGTGTGTATAGCGCGTAAAGTAATGGCGACAGTAGCGAGCCCTGTAGCACTCCTGCGGTGATTGTACGCTCCATTAAAGCGGACCACCAGTTGTAACGAGTGGATTAAATGTAGGGCTACTTGGTTGAACGTAATTTATTGGCCATAGACTGACACTAGGATGCACCTGCACTAAAAAAGTGTAACGAATTAGACGGTCCTATTGGTTCGGATCTCACTTTAAACTGTAGGCCCAGTCCAGATTATCTTATATGTGCGTAAAACTTAAAACAAGAATCCAAACAAACAAACAATGTACACTATCTTCTTGCAGTTATTGTTAATAACATTAATATGTATTTGTTTCCTCATCATACTTAGATGGACAGGCGATGTATCACGAATGTGAGAGGAAATTTACAGAATTCTTGTTGGGAAATCTGATGGTAAGAGACCTGTAGGAAGGCCAAGACGAAGATGGAGGGACAACGTTGAGATGGACCTAAAGGAAATCGTTAAGGATGGAACAGATTGGATTGATCTTGCCCAGGATAGGGACAGATGGAAGGCTTGTGCTGCTGCAGCCATAAACCTTCAGGTTTAAGAATGCTAGAGACGCAGCGGCGACGCCAGGTTTTATCATCTAGTGGTGCTGAGGGAGTGCGGAATGAAATTCAGGGGGCGCGATGTTGAATATATTGAAAACATCAAACATACATGCAAGGGCATCCGCAGGATTGTTTCCTGGGGGGGGGGGGGGCAGAGTAAGATTTTATATTTTATCAGGAACTTACATTTTACCTTTCTAAGGCTTGAGCCCACTATTTAAATATAAACTGGATTCACCTTACATCCATTCCATATACTTCTACAATTTTGTTGAGAAACATATATTTGTCTCATGATGGTTGCGGTAAACGCGGTTTAAAATTACTTACGTGAAATTTAGAAAATTTCACGTAAGTAATATATTTGTCATTTTGTGCTTTTTCTCGATGCACAGATATTAGAGACCACTGCTTGTGTTCAATGTGTGTGCGTCGGGTAAAATAAAAGCGATATGCAACCTGAAGTTCTACTCAAATTAAATAACACGTACAAAAAGTACGAAATCATGTAGTCAGTTTCATGTAATTATCAGACTGCTTCCCTGACATAGAAGTGTGGAGAAACATCAACAATGGGGAAAAAACAACCTTCTCGATTCAACTCGCTTTAAATAATTTCCCGGTCACAACCCGATGATCTACTGAAAGCAACTATTTTTTTTTGTTGCGGTGTGATTTTGAGAATAGAGTAGGCGGAAAATGAAACCGTTTTTTTATAAACAATGCCAACAACAAATAAAACAACAAGAAACAACTCACTCTGAGCTGTAGGCAATTATCGAAAACACCACGGGAATGAACAAAAGTACAAACAATTCTTAACAACAATTGTAATGAAAGATAGACAACAGCCGCTGATATTTGTATAGATCGCTGCCACTACAGGAAAATAAATGCGATTTCTCTTTCAGAACCAATGGATTGCCTGTTGAATACAATAATAGAGTTATCACTTCAATACCTAACATTCTACGCTCAAAGCAACGACATTGTTTTAATAGCAGAACGTAAAATAACATTTATTTAGGTTCAATATCAGTTTTGAGAAGGGGCTGCTGAAGGGATTGCGGAAGAAAATTAAAACGGTTGTTACGTATTTATACCCGATTTCTGTACTCTCGAACACCTGACTAGCAAGTTATGAAGACAAAAGATTTCTTAACTTACATTAAAATGTGCAGCTTTTACATAAGTTGTATTTTATAAATTATCCAAAATGTTCTGATAAATCTTTTTCAGTAAAAAATACTTGTACTTTTTTTTTATTTATAAAATATTTATTGGTTGTGGACAAAATCCATGCACCAGTTAACAATTTATCAATTGGTATTATATACATGTATGCACATAATATTAACTCACAATTATTCCTTTCATAATAAATAGTTTCCAAATGTCATTACACTTTTACAGAATTATATTAGACTTATTAAGATATTTTGTAAGAATATAGATTACCGAGGATGAAGGTGAAGTCAGTAAACAAGGCAGTGTCAGGGGCGCTTGATGTTCACTCCTGTACAATTCCTGTAAAAATGGTTCTCTGTAAGTTTCGTAAAGTTTGCATTGAAATATAATGTGGTTTGGAGTTGCAGTATATTCATTGCACAAACAAACTGGTGAGTCACTAAATTCTTCTTGTAAAGGTGAGCTGCGGCGATAGTGTGATTTAACCTGCAGCGCATTATAGTTGTGAGGGAACTTCGGGAGAGTTGAATCTAATACTTGTACTTCGATAAGTATAAAATTAAAAACTTCCGCCATTAGTTTCTTACATAAAGGTTAGTACATCAACATCTTTTAAAATTTTAATTGGCGTTCATTCGATTACGTCATAACATTTAGTTTATCGGAACAATGAACTCCACTCTTTTTGTCATAACATATCCTTTAGTTTTCAACTTTTTTCTTTGCACCTTATACATTTCTTTCATTCTTCCTTTATAAACGATTTAACAAATTAATCAAATTAAGCAAGGCGTAACAGGGTGCGCAAGCACCCCTTCTCGCCCCCTCTGGTACCGCCCCTGCTAGAGAGTAAGTCTCCTCAGAAACGAAAGTGCAAATACGTACATTTTCTGCGTAGCTACACTAGAAACCAACAATGAAAAGCATCCCCGCGAAAGAAATAATTTGCCTTGCACGCTGAGTTATCACACATGCACTCAAATGTACATTACGCTAGATGCCAAAGCATTCTCCAACGCTATTAGGGAGTCCCTATTGTTACGATCTGCAATCGAGACGGGATAATGCTTTAATTAGGCCTTTCGGTATGGCCAGTCGCTGGATGCCATCATGCGATTACAGCGCCATTCCAAGCCATTAGCTCTTCGTAGCAACACGTCTAGAAAAACTTAACAGGCTACGAATGGCTGCACCCAATTTCCGAGCTAAGTAAAGAGGAAAAACGTTTCATGAACGATTCCTGCGGGAATTTTGTGGACGTTTTCAGCTGCTTACGTGCCTACGTGGTAGTCTGACGTTTTGCGGTTAGGACACAAAAAGTTAGTCTATATCCCTCAGGAAATTCCGATATTTTTTGACGATTATTCCTGGATGATGTCGAACCCTTGTATCATGGAATGATCCATATTCATTAGCATGAAGACCAATGTCCATCCGGTGGTTCATTAGTAGGGGAGAGATTATCTGCAATTCAGACTTTATGCTCTGTGCCAATTCGGGTTTTATTGGGGTGCAGTTTTGTCTTTATTTACATAATCATATTTCTTGCAATAACCTTACCACAGGTCATTCTGAGAGATAGATTGAAGCTTAAACGTTCGCAGTTCCCTATCTGGATATTTTCCAGGGTACGAATTCGGACATAAACCTCTTCGAGTAGGTCCCATATCCAGGAAGGTCTCAACTCGGGGCAAGCCCCGGCACCTAACGATCTTTTGGGTGAGAATGAGTCAAGGCAAGAGCTTAATAAGCCTTTTCCAGCTCCCCACAAGGCAATAGTTACGCTGGAGAGTTCACGGAACTAACCGATCTCTAACTACGCATTATTTTAAATATGAAGATTCAGGATGCACAATTAAATCAAAATTTCGTTAATAAATGAATGCGATAACTCATTTCCATAGCATTTCTCTTGGGTCAGAATGAATTAACATTGGACATTTTCATTAGAATAATAGTCAAGCGTTATGCTTCTTGTCAGTTCTCTTATAATGCAATATTCATTTGGAAAAACTCATGACATTAAATGATTATTACATACAAGTTGTCTTATACTGCCACCTATTAACTAAGAAGGCAAGTTCCATTAATATTGGTAGTTTTCCCTCCAAGTCTTCTAATTACGCTTCCGGTAAGAGCTACGTCGACAAAGTGTTAATGTTACGTATCAAACTTCATTTAAAATTGAGCTCCGAAGTCCGACTGTCTAGGCATGAAGATACAGCGCACACGCTTTCTCCTATTGGTTAGGGCCTTCCCGATGGCGCAGTGGTAGCGTCGTCGCCTTGTAATGAAGGTGTCCCGCGTTCGATACCCGGTGGAGGCACATAGTGGTTCGGATTCCACTTTAAACTGTAGGTCCAGTCCCGTTAAGCCTTACTGTGCATAAAGTGGACTAAAAACACCAAATCAATCCTATTGGTTAGTTTGTTTTCAGTTGTTCAATTAATATCTGAAGGCAAAATATACCACCAGGTATTCACAGAAATACGTATTTATTTGGAGTAAACATTTTGGTTAAGCATTTTCGTAACCGCAAACGAGACATTTGGTGTACTTTCTTCAATTTAGTAATTTTGACTAAACGTTTTGGTATCGCTAATCAAATGTGCAGGTTGACTACACTCTGTCCCTGGAAATTCTAGAACAAAGGAACGAAAACAAATCCTTTGCGCAAGCTGTGGCTCGAAAGGGCTCGACTGAGAGTGGAAGTGAGTGCATGGAGAGGGAAACGCGGCAGCAGTGCACACTGCTTCGCTTGGCCAACTCGCTTTCTCCCCTCCTCTATCGTTATGCGTGGCCTTACTCCAGAATTCCCGAGACAGAGTGTAAAAAAATTTGGTTCTAGCGAACAATCATTTGTTTCGTATTTAAACAAATATTTAGTTCCGAGCATTTATTATTTGGTTACTCCAAACAAGCCTTCTTCTCTGAGTAGTATTGAGCTATGTAGAAGGGTTGGTTGCATGCTGACTACAGCGCCTTGAATAACGTAGTGTGGAAAACGACCCAAGAAACTGGTTCCCCGAGACGATGACAAGTAGATGGCAGTGCGATCGACACAGCTGCTAATTTTGTTATGAAAGTAATGCGGCTTAGTTAGTTTTTGGAATATATTGTGTAGATTTGTTTCTCTAGAAAGGCGGTAAGTGAATTGATGGAAACAGTTATATTTGTGGAGTGATTTGCAGTCAAGAAATGGCATTAATTTGGAAAGAAAAGTAAAATAAAATTAATAAATAAATAGCATGCGTAACACAAGAAGAAACATCGCAATGTGATTCCGGACGTCAGGTCTTGGACTGTGTATTAGAGTTTATTTTTCTATGTTATTAGAATATAAATAGTATCCTGAGAGATATTTCATACCGAGGCGACAAACCACAAATGTCGCTTGAAAGCGAGCAGTCGGAAATCAATGCAGCCTTTCGAACCGTAGGGACAAAAGCTCTGACTGCACCGTTTCCTCAAGGAGATTTTACACCAAAGCGACAAACGATACGAGGATTTCACACCAAAGCGACACGGGTCATTCGGTCCAAGGCAACTTTCATACCGAAGTGACACATGTTGCTTGGAAAGGAGCCAATCAAGAGCAACATTTCACATCGTAGCGGCATGACGGGAAGCACAGGCCAGCGTTCGGTTGGTGAAAACCTCCAGCGATAAGTGTCGCGTGCCGCTTGTCGCTTTGGTGCGCAATCTCACTAAAGCAAGACACTCATTGCAACGCGTATGCGCGAACAACAAACCACGGCAACATGTTGCAAGCTATTGAGGAAATGGCCCAGTTTGAGCGACGCAGAAGCGACAAAGCGACACGTGTGGCTTATCGTGTCGCCTAGATCTGTTGTTGTAATGTGCGATTTATCGTGTCGCCTATCTGTTGTTCGCAAGCAACGCTTGCTAATAGACTGAATACACCATGTCGCTTGTCACTTAGTTGGGACCCTCATGTGCAATGAATGCTATTTTACAATCTGGAAGTGTGTGTCACTAGTGTGACAGTGTGAACATCCCGTGTCGCTTGTCCCATTGGTTTGAAAGTTGCCTTACACTCATGTCGATGGCACTAAGAGAGTTTTGTGGGGTTCCCCTTGTCGTTTCATGCAATCATCATTATCATCATCGCCGCGATTAGTTTAAAGCAGAAGAAAAGAGATAAATATCCAAAATACAAATGATTCAGTGTGTATATCTTTAAAAGAAATGATGATGATGATGATAATAATAATGAACCTAATTCATACACAAAAATTTAGTTGCCAAGAACATTCCACGCGTATTTTTTCTCCCGTATTATTAACGAAAGTATGACGATAACAGGACGTGGTCGACTGTCTAGAATGTTCGTTAATATCTTCGCGACCACTGTACCAAATATCATAGCAATTATCACATTCATAGAAATGCTTCATGTAAAAGAATCAGACGTTGCAGCGAAAACTCCATTTACTTCCATTATAAGCAGACGAATGCCTAGCACGTGTACCGACACCAGCGCCTCTAGCGGTATCATTTTCGAGTGGAACCAGCCTGAGAGCGCAGAAGCATGCCGTTTTCCACACTACGTTATTCTAGGCGCTGTAATGCTGACGTACGAGGAGGAGCTTCATATCTGATCCCCAATGCGATGCAATCCTAACATTTAATATAATCACCATAAATGTATACACTCTAATTGTATTGGGAAAGTGGTCAAGGCACACCGCCAGAGTTCAAAACATGACTTACGTAATGCAAGACCCAGCTGAAAACAGTCATCCAAGTGACTTGGCTAATTTCTAAAGGAGAAGGCAAGATCCTCCCTCGGGAATATAATTCTAACGGGTGCCGCTGACACATCCTGATTTTCACCCAACCACAGGAGAGATGCTAATTACGTCACTTCCTTACCTGAAGCACCAGAGTTCAAGAACAACAAAGTGTTCCTTGCACAGGTCTCGAGACATTGAAAGGGACTGACGTCAGATGCAACGCGAAGTAGTTCAACTTAACTTCCTGCTTGCAAACGTCGTGAACTGTTTGCTTGAGCACGCATGTAAAGATATGTAACAAACAATCAACACAGGAAAAGACAACTTAAAGTTAGAATTCAAATTCAGATCCGAAGCTGCTTCATACAGCCATTACTCAGCTTCTAGCAAGTATTAATGTTCCACAAAGGCTTGTCAACAGAACGGAAGAACAGAAAATCCTTTTGAAGGGCTGGCACATGTAACTCATGTTTAGACTGTGCCATCTGTTAGGAACTACGCATAAATATGATATGCGGAATGAAACAAGGGTGTCAACACGTGAAATATTCTCACGACCACTGTTCCTCACACACAATGGCCTGTTTAAGAAATTTCTAGAATAGTTTGTAGCAAAGCACAGAGAACAAGTCTGTCTGCCTCTCTCTCTTCATACACACACACACACACCCACACACACACACACACACCCACACACACACACACACACACACACACACAGAGAGAGACACAGAGAGGGGGGATAGAATGTAAGAGACAGTCATAGGGAAGGAATACAGTACTTGATCGAAAGTAACAGAGTCAGGGAAATGGATGGACAAAAGGAGATAGAGTGAGAGAGAGAGGAATTGGAAGAAAGGAAGGTGGAAAGAAAGTATATAGAGGGACAAAGAGAGACAGAGAGGGGAAAGAAAAGGAAGTGGGAGAAAGGAGAGCAGAAAGTAAACAGAGAAGAGGTAGAACATGTAAAGAGAGTGACAAAGATGGAAAGAGGGGAAGAAAGGAAGGATTAAGGATGGAAGGTAGAAATAAAGCTGATTGAGAAACAAAATAAAAGAGAGAAGAAGATAGTAACAAAGATAGAGAGGGTAAGGGAAGATGGTTGAAGAATTGAAAGTAGAAAGAAAACAGAAACGAGGAAAAGTGAGGAAAAGGGAGGAAGGAAATAAATTGGAAGGAAACTGAGAAACAGGACGAAAGACAGTAACAAAGATAGAGAGAGGAAACGAAAAGAGAAAAAGTTAATGCAAAAATCTTAGTAGCCTTGACTACAGAAGGAGACACCAGCTTAAAATATAATTCACCCTTGAGCCTACCCGAATGGAATTATTTGGCGACGCCAGTGGAGGGACCAATAGTCCCCTAACCCAAAGCAAATAAAATGTTTAATTCGTACATAAAGAAAATCTTACATCTTCACTGCAAAAGAGGTCTACAAAACACGCTGAATGAGTTCGCAAGTGTATCGAACAGTTTATTGAAAGCTTTCCATGAAAAGGACACCTCGCAAGGACATTTGAAGACGAAAGTATCTTTCGAAATTTAACTCCACCTTCGCTTTCCTTCCCATTCGTTCTTTTTTCCACATTCATGAAAGTTAAGAGAAGTCTTGAGTAAGACTTGAATGAGTCCAGAAGCTCAGAGAGTTGAGTTTGCAACCGCGGATTTTTTTTCCCCAGGTCCAGCTCTGGGGAGTGAGTTTCGGTCCGTGGATCCTGCGGAAAACTCAGGTTCCTCGGATCGCTCTGAAATTGAGTTCTTTCATTTCACGGTACTGGATCGACTGGAGAGGAAAAAAGCATCCAGGATGCTGGAAAAAAAAAGGCGGACAAACTATTTGGAAGTTTCCCGCTTCGTAGCAATGACGAAAGACCTACGTCTTTCTGGAGACAGACGGATTGGGGGTTACCAACCTAATGGCAGACGTTAACCTTTCTTGGCCCCTTCTCAGATAATGGAAGGAAGGAAGATGCGATGTTTTTTCCTCTTACGAAGATCAAGTGGATTCGTGATTCTGACCATGTAGGCAGATGTGCACTGGAAAAACCAATCCTGTTTGCTTACTCAAGCATCCTTTCTTTAAATCGTCCACACTTCGTTACATGTTGAAGTTCACGGGAACGAAGAAAGTGTTGCCAGTGTTACAGTTTTTTGGAATATAAATGATATTTTATAATTGATATAATTGTCTTGAGCAGCCTGTGGGATCTACAGGGAAAATATGAAGGTAGAAAGGAAACAGATATAAACAAGGTAAAAGAGAGAGAAAAAGAGTGACAATGAAAGAAAGAACGACGGAAAGAAGAGATTACGAAACCGACTGAAGTACAGAGTAACATAGAGTGACAATGATAGAAAGAGAAAGGGAAAGGAAAGAAATTGGAAAAGGAAGGCAGAAAAAATAGGTAGAACAACAGAGTAGAAGAGAGGGAAAGGGAGTGACAAGGACAAAGAGATGAAAAGGAAAGAAAGGAATGAAACTGATACGTAGAAGAGAGTAAAAGAAAGTTACAAATATAGAAAGGGAGAGGGAAGGGAAAAGTGGAAGAAAGGAAAGTAGAAAGGAAGCAGATAGAGAAACAAGATAAGAAAGGGGGGAAAAGAGCGGAAGAACCAGAAAGATAACAGAAAAATAGAGTAAAATAGAATGACAAGGGTAGATAGAGAGACGGGAAGAAAATAAAGTTGAAAAAGGAAGGTAGTAAGAAGAGGAATAACTGTATCGGCTCCGGTTTCCCACCAAAGAAAGCAGACGCAATACTGGGCTGTGTCAGCGAAAATCAATCACGTCGGGGAAACGATCGCCGTCTATGCTAAAGTTTGCTGCACCCCTGTCAAAGGGTCAATGACCTCTGTATGATACAGTTCTCCTGACCCAGCCACCCTCAAAACAGCGTCAACGAAGCAAGCACCGAAAGACGATCCTGCAGTGGTACCCGTTTCGGGAAACAACGCAACTGACGAAACCATGGAAACTGCACTGTTATGGGCTGATGAAGTGGAACGGGAAATGAAACTACATGAAGATCTACCAGAGAGTAACAACCAAATTAGACTAAGTGTGAAGACCAGATGAATGGGCATAACAATTCTGATATCCAGCTGACTCCAGATGAAGACCCAAGCTCTGTGAAGCCTGTTTCCGTTTCGCGGGCCCCGTTGAAGGATGCTACCAGAAGGAAGCTACCCATGGAAGGACAGCAGAAGCAGCAGAAGAAGCTGAAACGCAAGAAAAGTTCTCAAAGGGATGCATAAATCAACCCACCGACCAAGAAGAGTGATGACCAACGCCCCATCTCTCCCTCCCCAGTGCGATTTACCAGGTCCCAAAGTGGTAATAATCTAGGTGCTAGTGTTAGTGCTAGTGAAAAGATAATTCTTCATGAAAATTAATGATGCGTGTGATAGTGTTACTGTTTTTTTGTGTTAATGTTTGGTATAATGTATACAACGAGCTTCTTGCCAGTAAGGGGGCTAAAGCGTCCCTGGTCAGGTTTAGGAATACCCACTTAGCTATGTTTACAACACTCCGAATAGCCACGATTGACATTAATAAACTGCAAAACCGTAATAAACAAGAGGCTCTGGGTGACTTTTTCATTCAGTCGTCCCTCGATATAGCCTTCCTCCAAAAGGTACAAGTGACAAACTTTGACTTGCCCCTCATCCATAGTAGTGTATAACAATGCAAATTGTCAGGCAACGGGAGAAACACCGTGCCGATCACGTTGCGTGTCACCAAAATGGGCGAATTATATGTGCAAAAGTGGCAAATGTTTGGATTTGCAATATATATGCCCCATCAGGTACTCAACAGAGACAACAGAGAAATATTTTTTTTTGCGACAGACGTGGCGGCTGAATTGCAGGGTGCAAAGGAACATATCATATGTGGCGGGGACTTTAATTGCGTCCTGCGCCCACAAGATAAACGTCCTGGTTTTTAAACATCAAATTCTCTACAAAAATTGGTGTCGGGTTTTAAATTTGTAGACGTTTGGACAGATAAACATTTCGGTAAGAGACGGTATACATACATTTGAGACAATTGTGCGTACCGCTTGGACCGGTTCTATGTTACCCCGTTACTGCGTCAGAAAGTAACTTCGATTTACCTCACACCTACATGTTTTTCGGACCATCTGGCGGTGGTAATGGCAATTAACATTGATCTTCCCTTAGTGCCTCGGGGATATGGGTATTGGAAATTGAATACGTCAATCTTTTCTGATGACGATTTCAAACGAGCATTTCATGAGCAATGGAGACTTTTGGAGGCGCACCGATTTCGACATACTGACATCCTTCGTTGATGGGAAATTAAACGATTCTGTTTATCATTCTGTAAAGAGAGGTCTCGTGACTGGAATAAAAAAATATCAGTTTTATTATCGTGTTTTGCGCGAATTAATAGAAGAAGCATCGGCAGGACGACCGGTCAACACTGAAATCAAACGTGTACAGGCTATCCTCTTACGCATGACAGCTCACAAACGTATGGGTGCTAAAATTCGAAGTAGACTCCCTCAATTTGACCATGAAGAAGCTGTCTCCATTAGTCACGTGATCCAAGAACGACATAATGTACAACGGAAAATCATCACTGAACTCTCAGATGGTGCGGGTAATAAAATCACAGCACCTAAGGATATAAAAGGTACAATATATGAGCACTTTAGTTTGATGTTTTCGCAGAATCTACCGGACAATTCAAATTATGGTACAGTGGTGGATGCCGTTTCGGAGGTACTCTCATATGAAGATAGAACTAAACTTGACGCGGATTTCACAATTGAAGAAGTGTATAAAGCGGTGAAAGCGGCAAAGCCATTCTCCGCCCCTGGTGTTGATGGGCTTCCGACAAGATTCTTTCAAACCTTTTGGACGCTAATGGGACAGACCTTAACTGAGTGGGTCAATGCTGTCTTTCAGCAACAGAAAATGGGTAAAACTTCCAAGACCGGAATTATAGTATTAGTACCGAAATGTGCGAAGCCGAACAGAAATTACTCATTATCGCCCCATTACTCTTTTGTGCGCAGACTATAAAATTTTCTCCCGATGTATGCTTGCATGTTTAATGCCATACTCCATCAACTTGGTGGGTGATGTGCAATATGTATATGGTGGAAACAAAAACATTTACGCAGTGCTGCAAACGCTGCGTGAGGTGGTTACTAGTAATCACAATACAAATAGTTCACGAGATCAAGGGATTTTAGCTCTGGATTTCGAGCGTGCGTTTGACTCCTTGACCCATAACTATATGTTTCATGTTTTTCAAAAACGTGGCATACGCGAGACTTTTCTCGCAGCTTTGCAGGGGCTTTATCACAATGCTGAATCGCAAATACAGATTTATGTTTTTTTTGACAAAATCGCTTCGCATAACTACAGGTGTCCGACAGGGAGATCCCTTATCAATGCTAGCGTTTTGTATTTCCCTAAGTCCCCTTCTTACTTCTTTGGAAGCACAGTTATTCTGTCGAAGTCTCTCAAATTTAGCTTATGCGGATGATGTTAGCATTTTAGTTCAGTCACCTGTGGATGTCGATATGGTTCATAAATTAACGACGGCATTTGGTGTGCATTCAGGACTCCACATTAATGTAAAAAAACAAATCTTGTCTGATGTATTTAAATACCGACCCATCACACACCAGTACAACACTTCCCTGTTGTTAACACCTTAAAAATTCTTGGGGTAGTCTTTACGTCTTCTCTGCAACGAATGATAAAAGTAAATTATGATCGAATGATTGGGAGTGTAAAAGCGTTGTTACAAATTAATAAGTTTCCAACTATTAGTTTGCAATCACGTGTCACGTTTATTAATGTACATGCTCTTTCGAAAGTGTGGTTTGTAGCCAAAATACTTCCGATGCGTATGCTAGATGTCGCAAAACTGAAAAGTGCGGTGAACTGTTTTGTGTGGAATGGGCAGCTGTTACGTGTTAATCACGAGACCTTGTGTTTACATAATACAGGAGGCGGCTTGAATCTTGCACACGTGCAGCACAAGAGCCAGGCGCTCCGCATTCAAGCGGACATAGAGACGTTGATTCAAAGCTCTGATAACCTTACCAGTTATGTCCTTCGATACTGCTTGCCTCGTATACCGTTGGATTCTCTCATAAACGTCACTTCTGTTCCCCCCAACCTTAGGTACCTTCGACCTTAGTGGAGATCTGCTATGGATTGTTACGAACTCCTACCTTGCCTGTTCCAGTGGTGTCGCAAATGTACAGAGGCATGCGTGTAGCGTCTCAACAGGTGGTAAAAATCGTTGCAAGGCTCCCGGAAGTTCGTTGGCCTGAGGTGTGGAAAAATATACACTCAAGGCATCTCCCATCAAGAATACGATCGGCGTGGTTCGTTATAGTGCACCAAATACTGCTGACTCGAGTGAAACTTCATGACCTGCACATGGCAGACTCGTCATTATGCTTACTTTGTCACGTGCCTGAAAGTTTAGTTCATAAGCTTAGTGACTGCCAAATAACCGCTTCGTCATGGAAATATGTTGCAAAACTCGTTAGTGTAATCTGTCGTACAAATGAGAGGAATATTTCAATTGATCATATACTGTTTCCAAACTTTAACTATTATCCACGACAGAAACAGAACAGTGTATAATGGATACTGGGCCACTATGCTTGGTTTGCCTCCACTTATCAGAACTCAGATTTTCACGAACAATTTGTGCATTACTTACGGCAAACTTCTCAAATGATGTCAGTAAAGAAAAATAAAAATTTCTATTCTAATTTCTTAAATGTGCTGTATTCGCCGAGTTAGTATGTAATAACTTGTAATGTTATCATGAAATAAAAAATAAATAAAAAAATAACAAAAAGTCGTTATGATAACTTCCCAACATGAAAATGGTCCTGGGTTTGCCTCTCGTCAAAGGGAAATGTTTTTTTTTACAGTGCAGTGCCAACTAGTGTATACCTAGAATGGAATTAATTACACATATCGGCACGACTGTTATTTTTTAATAAAAATGTAATGTGTATACGACCGGTTACAACCCACCATCGTGAGGAAATTGGGGAGATACGAGTGAGTAGCGTAACACGGTCTCGGAAATCTGCTACAACGGCTGGGGGTTCGACGTGCTGACCCCATCTCACCCCAATAGCGGTTGAAGTTCTCCACACCTCTATGTAGGATTGTGGGAGGGAGATAGGCAGTCGGGAAATAGGCCAAGGCCCTTCGAGGTCGCGCCATGGGTTATTTATTATTTATTTATTTAAGAAGAAAAAATATAAGGTGCTTTTCGAAATTAGCAGGTGAAATCATGGATTAAAAATGCATGTGGTATGCACTTCCCACATGCCATTATCCCATGTATTTGAGATTCTGTGGACACAGATATTAAAACAAGCATCATTCAGTTCGTGAAGCCGTAACACTAAGCAATCACCTACATCTATTTATTTACTTATCATGTAAGTTTTGGAATTGTTTCACTACTGGCGACGCGAATTTCTTCTCGCTTATTTTCTTTCAGATGTAGTTGTTTTTCCAGACCGATGCATTCTTCTACCTTTTGCCACCCACGAGGATCCTTATGGAATACATTATTGAAACGTAACTCTCAAAAAAGAGAATATGTTAGTTTCAAAAAACTTGACGTGGGAATGGTGAGTTCATTCACATATTTGACCTTAATATTTTTTATATTTGAAGTTTTGCTTTCAACGCCACCATCAACCGAGCATTTTCTTTCTGGGCAGATAGTACGTTTGAGTTGCTGTTTTAAGTCCACTTTATGCACAGTAAGGCTAATTAGGACTGGACCTACAGTTTAAAGTGGGATCCAAACCAGTATGTGCCTCCACCGGGTATCGATCCCAGGACACCTTGATTACAAGTCGACGACGCTACCAGAGTATGTACGTACTGCATTGTATGTACTACAGTATTGGCTTACATTTTACTGTACTGTATAGTGTATTTAGACGTATTCCCTTTAAATACACCATAATAAACGTGTTTTGTTGCTATAAACGGAATGCACTTAATGCACTTTCTACTGTTCAGTTAATCCGGACTTTCGTTAAACCGGTCAACTTATCGCCCCATTAGTCCGCATTAACGAGGTTTTACTGTATTACCATTCATCCTTACCTTCGCGATCAGCCAAAGCGGTAGAAAGGCAACGCTAAATAACAAAAATCAAAGACTCCAGGGGACCCAGGTTTGATCACGGCCTGGGCATGTGTGTTCTTTGTGAGTGTCGCTACATCAATTATATCATCCTCATCTTTACGATTGCGACGCCAAGGGTCCCGGATTCGAATCCCGCTCGGGCTTTGGTGTCGCAAATTAGCCAACAGGCACAAAACGCGAAGTAAAATAAACTAAATCAATCAATCTATCAATTTTAATCATGACCAAGGTAGAAAACCGTGTCTTATCCGGGATTCCAATCCAGGACCACTCCGACACGTAGGTGGACACCAACAAAACCAACACAGGGATTTATTTTATTAGTGCTAGCGTTAAGAAATCAGATAAGGGAAAGACGAGAAATGGAAAAATAGGAGAGAATGAGCAATGTGAAAAATAGAAAAGTCCAGCTGCTCTTCCTAGCCTAGTGAATGCCCCTCCGCCCATACAAAGGCCTGATGTGATCTGACGCAACTTTGCATCCGGAAAAAAGCTTCTTAGGCGGATTGAAAGTGCTTTGGAGTCGGCCGACGGAGCATTATGAACTCAATACACGCTGAGAGCGCGGCGTTTTGTGAGGCATAAGCTGCTTCAATCCACGGTTCCTTGCACAGTAAGAACCTCTCGCCATAAATTATTGAACATCAATGGAACCCTGAGCGTGAAAGCCGACATTTTGCGAGAAAGTGCTTTCTTAAGTTGTCCGTGGGCTTAATTTATCTCCGGAGAATATATTTTTCAAACAAACTTAAAATCAATATAGCTTAATGCGTTAGGAATATGGACTAGCAATAAATCTTTTCCCTTAAATTCTGCATGTACACAATGACTCATATATGATTTCCCGATTTGAAGATTTTACCACAAAAATGTCGACTGGGAATTTATCTGGAGTAATATCTATATGCCTCTTCTTTACGCAAAACTGTGGTTTCCGTGATTATCTCCTAATATATTATTATTATGTATTTACTTTCATTTGTCTTTTACATATCTCTTTACTGTTCCGCTATGGTTCACAACCTGTGTGAGACCGAGGCTCGGTAAATTCTTTTTTTAAAAGTTGATGCTCTGATTCCAACAATTTTGGTCCTAAATAGTTTTGTAATTTCTCAATTTTCGTTATATTTGTTAATTAATATGTACCCTTGAAATAATGGCCCTTTCATTTCTCAATTTTTAGATTTTTGTCTTTTCCTAACAACATTCCTTTATTTCTTTACCTCCTGTTTCTCTGTTGTTCATTTTACTTTGTCGTTCTGTACGTGTTCTGGTTGTCACTTCCATCAACAGCCTAGCAGAAGAAGAAATTGATATCACGCAGTGGCGGCGATTGGGTTCCAAAACTAGGTAGGGTGAAAGGTGCAAAAAGTGGTGGTAAAGACGGATTACTATCCTATGGTACGTAAGGTTTATTAACTAACCCCGCCACTCATATCAAGTAATTTCAGATCCCTGCATCTTATCGATTCATGTAAAAATCGCTTTATGTGAATTTCTTTCTTATCTACGAGAGGGAAAAATAGTTTAGCTAAAATTACAAACACGACAGTCTGCTTGTTCGAGAAGGTGAAAATCGCTTATATTTTCTTCTTTGCTGTAGTTTCACAGAAGCACTGGTCCGTCTTTTCGTCGATTAATCTTTCCCTTCTTCCCAAATATTTCTACCTGTGATTGGTGGGCATTCAAAGAATCTAGTTGAGCGTCACATCTACATCACTACACAAACCGTTACGTCCTGACTCCGAGCAGCCATGATATTCGTGATTTAGAACAAACGTGCAATTAGTACAGATGCAACGAACGCTACGTGGTGGATATTTCATTGCAAGCGACAAATAAAATTGGCCACAAACATGACGCATGTGTCCATCCTGGCGTCACACAAAGCCACCTATACCCTATTCTGCATTGTGTATGACTTTCCTTTTTTAATCACGATTCAAATTTACAATTTCATTATATACTTCCACAGATGGCATATGGCAACCGGTAACAACGGACATGATTACTCGATCACAATACAAGGATCTACAGACTTGTTCACGGCAGTTCGGTACATACCGGAAGTAACTCGTACTTTCTTCTTGGCGCGAAGATGATGCCACGTTTAAAGTATAACAAATTAAAAACAACAAGCGCTTACGCTTTCGCTACGCACTTCGTTCTCGCGGTCGAGAACGCCAAGAGCTATTTGTTTGTTTCAGTTGTGAAGGGATGCGAGGTGTACCCAAAATCACATGCAATAATGAGGCAATTTTTTTTAGGATTTCAAATTGCTACGATCCTGGGGGTACGTACTTAACTATATAATTTATGCTACGGCTACAGAAATCTTAATCTCAGGGGATAGGTTCTTTTTTCGAGAATTCCAAATAAGAATACGTTTTATAGCCAAGAGGATATAGTTAAAATGCGGATCTATATTCTGAAAACTGTACACAATACAGAGAAAATATATAGCGAAGCTTGTATATACATTAATATATATATATATGTGTGTGTGTGGGGGGGGGGGTGTATAATTTAAATGAAATCTTCTTCTTTTCTTCTAATTTTTTGGAGAAGGCTTCTTCTTCCTTTCTATCGTTAATTAGTGAAAATGCTTCTTCTTTTCTTCCTTCTATTTTGGGAAAGCTTCTTCTTCCTTTCTATCTTTGATTTGGGAAAAGGCTTCTTCTTCTTTTCTATCGTTGATTAGTGAAAAGGTTTCTTCTTCTTTTCTTCCTTCTATTTTATTATCTTTCCTTTTAAAGCGTAATCTTATTTACTACATATATGCGCTCGCTTTTACCGCTTCTTTGGCATTATACAAACAACACATGCTATACTTATAGAAAGATTAGGGGCGTTTAAACTGACAGTAGCGCCACCTCCTATGTAACGACTAAAAGGGGAATGGCCCGGGATCGCTAACTGCAAGCGCTGCCTATGGCCCAGTGCGTCTAATAAGGAGCGCAACCGTAAGTGCTTCGGGGCGTCTAATTTGACACAGCGCCACCGAGGGACGGACAAACAGAAAAGATGACGATGTTCTCCTCGTCGAGGTATTAAAATCAAATTTTTATCACTAGGATCAAAAAGGAGATGTTTCTGAATTCATTTGCTCACTTATTAACTTTCCTAATTGTTTCATATACGAGCATATTCTTCATTATCTTAATTGGTTATTTACAACATTTTATTCACTCCTTCTATAATTTTTATACTCTTCCTTTATGTATTTTGCATTTACTATAATATATATAATCACTCTTCTCCGCTCCTAGTTTCTACAATTAACTCTGCTCTTTTTATATGACGCGCTGCCATCTATCGTCGCTCTCGGGAAACATTTTCTTCCTTGCATTTCTCATTGTGTCGTCGGAACTGTCACGTGACAAAATGTAAATATTCTCATTTCACGCATAAAATGGGCTGAAATGCAGAGATAGCAATCATTTCCTGTCAATTTAAACAAACATGAATGGACATTGGAACCAGACCCGTATCCAGCTTTGGGTCGGAAAATGACAGTTGAAACAACCAAAACGGTCGGTTACCGACAAAGCCCGCCGCAGGCTTACAGCTTCACACTCATTGTTTAGTTTCAATTCTCAGTAGTATTCGAATATTCTGTTCCGCAAATTAACAATGTTTTCGCTTTCTCTTGATTCCGTTACATCTGTACTACTGAATAATCACGATATTTCTTTGTTTAGAAAGTAATATATGTTTTTGATAAATGCACAATTTCATAGATTATTTAAATGATACATATTAGCTATGCTATTTAAAATGGAAAAATAGAACATTGCTCAACGTGAGTTAACCAAAGAATCAGGGCATTTTCGGATCACGGCTGCTATTCGAAGAAAACTGGGTACAAAATTAAAAGAAAAAGATAGTTATTAACCATGTTGTCTTGTAATCGAGTAATGTGTTTGATTCCCCGTGGAGTCATATTGACAATAGTTCGGATTCGATTTTAGTCTAGTCTCGATAAGCTTATCTGAGAATAAAGTGAACTTTAAACAAACTCGCACAGGGTCCTTTAAAGTTATTTTTAAAACGTAACAACATAAGAATATGTTGTTACTTTTAGCCGTAAAGTTGAGAGTGATATTTTAGGAAAATCATGTTCGGCTTTGATGATTTTATGAAGTTTTCCCAAAGTCGGTAGCTCATTTTCCCTATACATAACATGCACTGTCCTCTTAATAGCAGCCTGGGTAAAACTATCATAGTTTTCAAGACGAATCGCCCCATATCATCCTTCTTCTTACTTGGTGTAGAAAGTATATCTCAATGTTTTCATTAAAGTCTTTCTTAATATAAATAATAATCGACCTCTGACATAGCTATCTCCGTTGCTTCAGATGTCAGTCAAGTGGCAGTCTTCATTGTGTCGATGCCGCCAATAATTTCTTTGCCCGAAAATAGGCATACACGTTCAACACTGTTCGGCCGAGGACAAACATTTAACTTTGTTATGCTTGTTCTTGTAAAAAAAAAAATAGCATTCTGGAGAAAAAAACATGCCATTGTTCTCCTTGCTCACATCATGCACTCCGCACTCTAACACAACAATAAATAATAATTAACGAAATAGAAACAACAATGCAACACGAATAAATCAAGAAACTAACGAAAACACAGAAGAATACCGCAATAACGAACACAAGCCTATAGATTTCAGAGCGCGCTTTTCACCCTCGGAACGACAATGCGTTAAAATCCACAGAACGGAAAATGCATTGCAAGTGGTTGCAACACCGTACCTTGTGTTGAGACCTCAACCGTCCAGCAGACGACAGAGAATCAGAACTTTAGCTCAGCAAGCGCGTAAGAGGGTCGGCGGAGAGAAGATCTGAGAGATCTGACATCGTTTCTCTCTGCCCCACCTCACCCCTCCGTTGCACTACCCCTGCGCCCGCCTAGAAACTGATGTGAAGCGCTTCCGGTATGTACCGAACTGGGCTAAACAGGACCTTAGATGCGTGATTACTAGGTACACTACGTCATCTAAGTGCGGTATATGATAGTGTACAACTCAGTATTTTAATTAAGTAAATTGCTTTGCTAATTATGTAAATTATGTTATTTTTCGTGCTACAAATATAACCATTATTCAACAATCCTGTAGCTAAAGCTTTGTATATGATTTCTTATGCTCCAACAAATGTGTATTTTACGCACATGTGGTAATTGTAATAAGTTAGTGTGTTCATTTTTTAATTGGCATTGCTTTCATGTGGAAAACGTCCTCACATGGTTAATTAAAAGCTTAATAACATGAATTTTGATGTTACTGTTCAGTTAACAATAGAACGAAATGAGGGACAAAATGTTTTCCATTTAAACAAGTTTTGTTATGGGTATACAAAGTAAGTTTGAGCTACAAGTAGAAATCGTCAAAATTCAACATAGGCAGTGGAACAAACTTTAAATTGGCGGGGCAGAATTTACATAAATTACAATAAACCATGCTCATTTACACAGGTACGCTACAGTCTTAAGCTAACCTGTAAAAGAAATCTCTCAATGTTGTGCTATAAAACAGGGAAAATAAAGAACTATTAAGAAGTTCTACAATTTGGGAACTTTTCGCATTACTAAGTCTTGAATGAAATAGAGATGGCACCACCATCCTTGCTTACGCTTCCAGAGCGTTCCACAAGCACTAGAAGTTAATAATACCTTACGTAACTTTTCAGATAACTCCTCCTAAATGCAATTTCCAACATCGTGATTAAAATCAGTTTCAGTTTTTTATATGTACAAAAATCCACTTTGCTGCCCCCAGGATTAAACATCTAATATGACGTCAGCGCTCATTATAACTTATAATCCCTGACCCTACCTTTTTCGAAGCAGACGCCATGCTAAAATGTCTAGGTGTTTTTTTGGTTAACTCACATTTAGACATGTTCTCTATATAAATTAAAATACAGGGTGTCGCAAAACTCTTTCAACAACGCTTGGGTGCTGGTAGATATCATAAAAACAAGTAAATTTTCCCTATAAAGTTTACCTCGAAAGCGCTTAGTTTCTGTGCTATAAGCGCTTAAAATCTACCCTGTACGTATGCAACCCAACTCAGCAAACGCTTGCTCTGACATAACTACAAGGGGCGCGCAGCAGGGTTGCCACTAGCGTTCCTCGCTAAGAGAGACCACTTGAAAACAACAACTTGGGAGTCTTGCCTGAGCAAAATCCAAAACATTAATGATACTAGCGATGTTGTAAGAAGGATTGACAGTATTTATAAACTGACCAAGACAAATAATGGGCACACTGAAATTCAAGATTACTCATTCTAAAATATTTCCATGATTGATTGATTGATTTGGTTTATTTTAATTCGCTTTTCTGCCACCTTTGGCTAATCGCGAAGACGATATGATGAAATAACAAATGACACCAATGTCTAGACCAGGATTTAAACCCGAGACACCTGGCGCCGTAGAGAGCTGTGCTAACCACGTCATCACGGAGTGTTTCGTGTATCATGCAATATCAAGAGTTGCAAGGGACACGTGAGGTAGGGGAAATCCACGAACGAACAAATGTAAATAATACGCAAATGTGCAATACGAGTGCCCTTTGCAGTTCAGCGCTTGATATACTACGTATGCATTTCTTGGCTTTGGTTTTTAATAAGCACTAGTTTTAATGTGTGAATTTAAAACAACGTTTTTCATTAAATTGAAAGTCGGACATTATGGCGGAGTGCTTAGAACATCGCGCTACGATGACAGGGGTCTTGGATTCGAATCCCGGCTTGGGTATGGATGTTTGTGAGTATCCATTCATAAATTTCATCATATCATCACTCATCCCCATATTCGCAAATTAGCCAAAAGTGGCACAAGAGGCGAAGTAAAATAGAGCAAATCAATCAATGAATGAATCAAACTAAGCGCTTTCGAGGTAAACTTTATAGGGAAAATTTACTTGTTTTTATGATATCTACCAGCACCCAAGCGTTGTTGAAAGAGTTTGCGACACCCTGTATACATATTAGCAATTATTATATCAATTTCATCATATCGTCACTCATCCTCTGCGATTAGACTTGTCAGAAACGTGACATAAAATATCTCAATTCAATCAACCCCAGAAATATATTTCTAAATACATACCTGGCCCCTCCCTCAAAATACCCTGGGTACGGACCCGCGACAAATATATTTTTGTATCTGACTACACATCTTTAGTGTTAACACACGTGTACTATATGAGAAAAATCTCCCGTCAGGACATAATAATAGCTGTTGTACGCGTGGTAAGGAAAACAAACACGGCCGAATATGCATTTCTACAGCACATTGTCATATTTCAAATTGATTTTAGGGGAGATACAGCGTATGGTATAATGTCTAGAACGATATGGACCTTCGTACCTTGTGATTGAAGAATTGTGACACGAAAAGAATGTTCGTTGCCTAGTTTCCCACGCTGAAATGGAATAGTTTCTTTCTGTCGATTATGTGGCAGTTCTTGATCGGTATCATTTCCTCGAGAAATCATTGTGGCACGCTATCATTAAAGGTGACATATATGTGTGCGTGCGTTTGGGTAGCTTCTTTGTAGGTGGCAGCATGTTAACTTGCACGTGTAGGACATTTACAATAGATTACACAAAATTTCTTCGTCCTGAAAATTACATCATTTTCTGCATCTTCGAAGAGAAGATCGTTAGATCGATTTTTCCAAAGGGAGTGTTATGGAGGGAGAAACAAAGTTGCAGGATGGGAGTGTTTCCCAACCTCGTATTTTTTAGAAAAGTTTTAGATATCGATTCTTAAGCGGAAGTAGCTACGCTTTCAACGTTGGAGGCTGGTAGCACATAATGACGTAACTTAACTGCTAGATGGTTCATTATTCATTGCAAAATATGGAAAGCATCAAGGTAGTTTATGGCACCATTTGCGCTCCAGGACTTCATGTTTCCTAAGGATGGTACCGAGATGGTTTTCTAAAATTCGAGACGAGACTTGTCCGAAATTCTCGAACTCGATCTAGGCTTTGGAAATTAGAATGTATGCTATTTAAAATTTTAAGCACATTGAAAAAATTGCTTTCTTACACGACCTGTTGAAACATACCAACTCGATATCTACCTCGTTTTTCACAGGTGGGTCTTATGTTTTATTTATAGAAATTGTAAGTCCATTCGTGTTCGATACCCGGTGGAGGCACATACTCTAGTGGTTCGGATCACAATTTAAACTGTAGGTCCAGTCCCGATTAGCCTTCTGTGCATAAAGTGGACTTGAAACTCAAATCCAAATCCATCGGTGGCAACATTGAAGCTGTGAAGCGAGGTTGCATACATCCACGACAAACTTTCGTTTATGAGAGTTCGTAGCATCGAAACGAGGCGTCAACTTGAAAGACGCTATTGAGAAAAGTTATTTCCCTTAATAACCTCTACATGCTCAAACTATATATCTCAAGACTCGGTACGAGACGTAGACTAGAATGGGATGGAAACGAGGAACTGCAAAGTCTAGTTTCGATACCATGCCAAAATTGAATGGTGAAAAGGCGAATTATGTCACCACTGACATTCCGGTATTTCGCGTTTATTAGAGATGATATTAACGCCATAGAACTGTAAATATATGTCGATTACAAAGCGTAGAAGGTACGGTGGTCCAGTGGGTATAGCGCAGTGTGCGAATTAACGGGGGGTACCGGGGATTTCCCCCCACAAGAATATTTATTTCCGGAAGAATGTTTTTTAACTCCCCCTCCAAAAAAAATAGAATTAAAAGTATATCATACCACTTGTTAACTATGGAACAATCACCACTGAAAAATCATTCGCGAAAACAGTTACTTAATCTTTAAAACAATTGCAACCTACCTCGCGCCTGAAGTTCTATTTTTAAGTAGTTCATTGTTTGTTTATTGTCTTTTGGTCCAGACGTTTTAAAAAAGTTCCCAGAGTAACGCCGTTGCTCTATCCATTGTCAAATAAACTACTTGAAAGCCTACCGCCATGGCAAACATGATTTCGTCAGCTTTATTCATTCGGAGGTACATATATCACATTTCTCGCAGCACGCGGTCATTGAGCTGAACGCGCAATAGATATTTAGTCAAGTTTTCTCGCTGTTACTAGTTCAATAGCTATTCTTGTGTATGGGTTTGGTTTTTCTTAGAATGTAAAAATACTGGGGCTATAACCGTACAATAGTACTTGTGATTTTCTCTGGAACGAATGAGGATGAGCAAGACTTCACTCCCCTCTTAAAATGTAGACTGTGCTGGATTTTGGCGCAAGAGTGCAGTCGGCGGGAACTCAGTCTTTGCAGTTCATGTTCGCGCGCGCGTTTTTCACAAAACGCGGAAATTTTGCAGTGACTCGAGCAGTTGACATTTTTTAAATTTTGTCACAGTGAAACGCAGTTGGGAATAGTGAGTTTGAGTCCAAAAAGGAACTTGAACGGTAAGCTTGTAGCCTGGAAGATGGGAAGAGTTGCAACGTGGCCGAATTTGATCGTCGAGAGTTACAGCGCAGAAGAAATAGCTTGGCAGTGACGTCATCTCCCACCTTCACCTCTCCTTCCAGAAGCGAAGGCTCATTCGCTAGAGCGGACGACAAGGTGGCGTGCAAACCAATCGAAATCATTCCGAGAGGGGTGATGCAGGCGTGCAAACCCCCACACTGCTAATTAGTCTAACAAACCGCAGCTACGAGCGAGGGATTGCAGGCTATTTTGTTTCTTTGTTAGGGAGGGTTTTTTGGTTGGTTTTGTCATTGTTGTACAATGAGCAGTGGAGTAAAGAAAGGTAAGCCCTTGCACAGCGATACAAGATAAATAGTTTTCAATGTGTATAAGTACTTTGATTGCGATGAAAACAAAACCACAGCTGTTCACAGAACGCCCGTAGCGACAGGTGACAGTGAAAGATCTGTGTGGAGAATTTTGAAGAAGAAACACAAAAGTGTTGCGATTGCGAGCGGGAAATCTTTTTCAACGGCGGGCAAAAACCGACCGAACGCCCAGCAACGTGTCACAAATCTGGATTCTTTTGATGAAGCAGTCGTGCGCCAAACAATCCATTGTTTAATACACCAAAGGCATTGTTGTCACCATACATAAACTGATGAAGGAACTGCAAGAAAATGTTAATTTTAAGGTTTCGCGTTGGTCGTTGCGTATGATCATAAGAAAATTAGGATTCAGATTTAAAAAAGCACAGCGTAAACAGCAGGAAGCTACTCCTTGAACGAAACAGCATCGTTGCGTTGCGGCGATCATTTTTGCGTGAAGTTAAAGAACTGCTCACAGAGCAAACCGCCGGTCTTTCATTTATATGGATGAAAGTTTCGTGAACACACACCACACTGTCCCCAAAGTTTGGCTGGATTCCAAAGATTCGGGGGGGGGGGGGGGTTAAAAGTGCCAACAGGAAAGGGTCCCAGGTTTATTATTGTGCATGCCGGTGGTGAAAGTGGATTTGTGGAGGGGCGAAGTTAGTGTTTCTTTCAAAAACAACTTCTGGTGACTATCATGGGGAGATGAACGCTAACCATTTTATGTTGTGGTTCGAAGAACAGCTTCTTTCCAATCTGCCCCCAAACTTGTTATTGTGTGTGACAATCCTCCATACCACAACAAGTTACTGAAAAAAATCCCAACATCAAACAGCAGAAGGATGAAATGAAGTCGTGGCTATCATCTCACAATATTCCGCATGCAGAAGGTTTGCTGAAAGCCGAATTATATGAAATAATTAAAATAAACAAACATAAAATAAACATCTAGCAGTGCTAACATTAAATTGAAGATTGGTAGTTTGCACCGCGATTCTTGCTGCTCGTACTCTTACTCGTGCTATGGTTCCTTTCATAGTAGTTGGCAACGCTGACTTAGCAGGGAGTGACGTTACTGCCAGGTTATTTCTTCCCGGCTGTAGCTTCTACAGTCTGAGGCGGAATGAAGAGGAAGTGCAATTCAGAAATTGGGAAGATACGTCAAGTGATTTTGTTGGTGAAGTGAGTCTTGTTTAAGTGTTGAGAACTCTCAAAAATGTGATTTATAACCTTATTAGCGTCGGTCATTAGCGCTGAACCAAACAAAGCTAGCTTAAACCGAGAGTAATATTTCCAATGTGTTATATTTCTTTTTTTGTGTTCACTTATATGCAAGGTTTATATTTTGAAACTTCACCTAGACAACGAGGGCATTCTCTGTAAATTACTGTATCCGGACCTTTCCGCGTAAATCAGGTGACGGAGACTTACCAAGGGCATCCTCGCAATTCTTTATCGTTAATTAGAAATTCGGAAATAAAAATTTGTAAATGGTTATTTTCATCTTTGCTTTATACGGAAATTCAGGTTTTGTGAAAACCTGAATATCCTGTTGGTAGCTTGAACGAAAGCAGCAAGCTCATTCCTAGCACTGAAGGCAATAGTAGAGTTTACTGGATGGTAACATACACGACTTTGCATAAAAACCCTACTCCCCTCGGAAATGATATCACAAACACGACACTTACAGTCGGGACGCGCTAGCAACCGGTGTGGAACCACCCGCTCTGGTAGCGACGCGCTGTTGCCGGATTGACCTACTTCAGGATTTTCGCGAGCCCACAGAAACATGTGTAGGATTAAACATCTGGTTAAACAGTCAATAACTGGACACTTCCATTGTTCTCATTCCGATTCTGTTCATATTTGAAGGAACAACGTTAATAGGCGGAGATGTTTTAGCTGAGTGAAGTGCGTTTTTTTTTATATATTCAGTCCGATTTCTGTATTGAATACTTTTGTGTGTGAGCGGGCATTCTTTAACTACTAGGCCTACTTCTGTTCTTTCATTCACTTTTTTATGTTTTAACATACAGGTAGCTCGAAGCATTAATTACACATGTACCAAATGTATCATTAATGTTAAGGAAATCGAGCAATTGCCAAGCGTTTCGTTGTAATTTATTGAACTCTGTATTGCCAGAGCTTGTATTCTCATGTAACTTCCCAAATTATCTCACTTCACACAGCCACATGTGCTCCCCGATGGTACAGTGGTAGGGTAAGCTTCGTTGCCTTGTAATCAAATAGTCCTGGGTTCGATACCCTGTCGAGGCACACAGTGGTTCGGATCCCACTTCCAACTGCAATGGCTCCATTCCAGATTAGCCGTAGTGTGCATAAAGTGGACTTGAAAACACCAACTCAATCAATCAATCAAATCACACACAATTGATTTGTTCTTGATAAATTCTTCTCCGTAATACAGTAACTCAGTTCTGTGAAATTCTGTTTTAGAGGTAAATTTTTGTAGGTTCCGCAAAATATAATTTTAAAAAGTGTTAACGAAACCAAGTTGTATGTAATTTGTTTACACGTAATTCGCCCTAATTTTCAAGAAATATATTTCATTTGAACGTTCTGAAGCTTCAATAATGACACAGAATTACAAATTCCATGTCGTTACAAACAAAGGGCGAATTTTGTATACAAAAACAATAGGCGGGCATAGCTGCGGACGAACGCCGCAGTGTGACAAAGAAGGCAAAGAGAGGTGGCATGAAATTAAAGGAGAATGATTTGCCACAGTTGTTCATAACACAAGACGCATTTTGTTTTGTGATACGATTCAACACAAGTAAAAAGATGCCGGTAGCTGATGCTTGGAATGTACCATAATAAAACACAACAAAGGTTCTTTCAGTGAAGGTTTTCGGTTGCTGTGTAGAGCAGGAAGAGAAAATGTTTCATGCTTGCCAGAAAGTAAAATTCACACGGCAAGTTAACGTTAACCTACAAGAAACTTCAGATTCAAACTTCTAGATTCGTTAATTTATCACTTTACGACGGAAATAACATATATTAGTATACTGATACGTACGTTCTTAATTAATTTAATTATTTTTTTCCGAGCTTGCCAACAACTGATTAGCCTGTCCACCTGTTTGTGCGAACGTGGCAACGCAGAAAACCCCCAGCCACATGGCAGCCAACGAGGAGACAGAATGTGGTCACGTTCAGCCGTTCTGATTTCACACCGCTTCTTATCGCGGCCTGATTGTAGTGAGCATCTTCCCGTAAAGCAAGAATCTAAGAATACGCACAGTGGTTGAGCGTGTGACTGCCACGAGACTGCTGTGAAACAATACGATTTATTGCAAGCGACATACATGTGGGTGCAATCAGCTAAAGAATCATTGCATGACTGTGAAAAAAAAAAAAAGAGGGAACGGTATGTGGAACCTTCTGTTCTGAACTTTCCTCGTGAATACTGTTTGAAAGTTGTAAAACACAGCTTCCCCTCTCAAAGGTATTTGAAAAGAGAGGATATTGATTGGACATTTTCTTTAGCACCCTCGCAAAGCACCGCGGAATAAAGTTATTACTGGCTGTAGATGTAATGACCGCCATCTCTTGAACGATAATGACCTTGTCTTCTTGGGCTGGAATTAGAAATTCATGAATATCCTTGGGAAGATTACCCCACTTTGCAAAGTCTCCCGAAGCCACAAAATAGTTTTTATATTAGGTTAATTTATCACTCCCCGTAAAATTCCGGTGCTAAAAGGATAAGGTTACCAGAGATAAGATCCTGTTTCCCTTATCGCACAACGCCAGAGCAACCTTGCGTTCTGACGTCACTGAGGAATGCTTTCGTTGTTAGGTTAGGCTTATTAGATTGAGTTGTTTTAGCATAAATAACACATCTGATGTGTATTTATGCTAAGAAAAGGTAGGACCATGATAAAATTCAAGAATAATTACGGGTTTTCAAGGTTTTCCGTAAATTTAAGAGTACAAGCAGATGTTTTCTCTATTTCAATCTCGCCTCTCACCACCCACACACTTACATATACAAATATATTAAAATATAAAGGGTCTGTGTAATTCCAATGTATCTAAAAATCAAATTCAATTCAATTAAACGTTATACATATTTAAAATATTTAATTTAAGGTGCGGAGTTAATATTTGCCATTTCACATACTCAGACTCGAAATACATCTACGAACACAAATCACAAATGTTACAGGATATACTAATCTACGCACTCAAATTTAACGAATCAACTTGAAAGTGTCTTATTTTGCAATAATCTTCCTTCTGTCAGAAAGATTGTTCTGCAAAGGACACTAGCAAAGCAAACGGATACCTTAATAAATACAGTGAGTCACATAATTATTCGGACACACAGTAAATTTCTAACGTTTAAGAGTGGGAAAGGAGTGAAATCTGTGTACAGCGTTGAAGTTGATTTTCGTTTAAAAAATGTCATGTTTAGCACAAAATTGGACGATAAAAAGTTAAAAAACGAACATCAGCAACAATATAACGAAGGATGAATCCCTACCGTTGCGAAAATAGTGCCACAAAATTATTCGGACACATAGTAAATGTTAACGTAAGTTTGCGATACAGTGACAATTTCGATTTACGAATTGATTGATACTCTGTTCATATATATTAAGTCTGGTTTCCTGTAGGTTTCTGTAGCAATTACGATCGCGTTTTGTTTAACAAAGTTGTGATAAAAGAACATTTTCTATGTAGAAATGGAGCGAAGAGGAAAGGAAAGTTCATTTGAACAACGTCAGTTAGTGATATGGCACCACGCTAAGGGTAAAACTTACCGTGCAATAGCCTCAATGTTGAAAATGAAAAAAAGTACAGTTGCAGATATTATTAAGCGATTTAAAGATGAAGACAGGATCGAGTCCCACGGTCATACAGGGAGACCAAGATTTTTTTCCCCTAGAGAAGAGACAGTAATCGTGAGGAAAATTTAAAAAAAAACAAAGATGAGTGCTCCAATGGTGTGTGCTGAGGTAGCTGAGGAGTGTGGAAAGCATAGTCATCCTGAAACTATACGAAGAGTGCTCAGAAGGGCAAACTATCATGGCCGTGTAGCCAGGAGAAAGCCATTTGTAAGTAAGCCAAACAGGACAAAAAGACTGGTGTTCGCAAAGAACACTTAGGACAGGATCAGACACGGTGGAATCGGGTAATTTTCACTGACGAGAGTTAATTCAATATTTGTGAGTCAGGTGGGAGGGTAACAGTGTGGCGTAAACCAAATGAGGAGCTCCGAGGGGAAAATTTGCAAGCAACAGTGAAGCACGGGGGTGGTCACGTAATGATTTGGGGCTGCATGTCGGCCAAGGCGTTGGTAAATTGGCTTTCATCGAACAGACAATGGACAGGTACCGTTACCTTGACATTCTGAAGTCAAATCTAAAGACTAGTGCTGAAATGATGGACATTCTTTGTAACTTTATGTTTTATGAAGATAATGACCCGAAGCACACTTTCCGCGTAGTACAAGAATGGTTATTGTACAACTGGCCAAAAGTGCTCCATCCCCCACCGCAGTCTCCAGACTTCAACGTCATTGAGCACCTCTGGTGTAAGTTGGAAATAGAAGTGAGGAAAACACCTACAACCTCGAAGGCAGACCTCAAGGAGAGACTTCAACATGAATGGGCCAACATATCGCCAGTGTACACGAGAAAATTGGTAGAAAGTATGCCAAATCGTTCATCCAAGGTGTTAAAAATGAAAGGGATGCCTACCAGATACTGACATTTCTGTTCGTTGCTTTTCAGGCGTGTTTTCCTGTTTCTCCTTCCATGTGTCCGAATAATTTTGTTTAACGCACAAAAAATGTTTGTTTTGTTTAATGAAAATATTTTACTAATATATTATATTAAACATAATTGAAGATAATTAACAGTGTGCTCATATTGTGTTTTGTTTGTTAAATAAATATTAAACATTTATCATCGTATTATATCACGACTACGTCAGTAAATATTCAGAAATCTTATCTGTCCGAATAATTATGTGACGCACCGTATGTATAACTTCAATGGGATTTTGATTAATAAAAGTTGCAATTTTTCACGCAGAATACACGCATAATTCCCGGAGCCAATAATTCACGCAAAATTCTCGGAAATCAAGGATTTCCCGGTGAGTAGCCACATTGTAAGGGAACCAAGCCTATCACACCTAAACTAACAACGTAGGCATTCAGCATCTGACGTCAGAACACCAAGTTGTTCTCGCGTTGTGCGATAAAGGAGACCCGATGAAAGATCCAGGAAGATCCTTTGGTAGTGACGTCACCGCGGGGATAAGAAACTTCACACGAAGAAACCAATCGGTCTGATTGGTGCTTTAAGGCTCCACTTTCGTTCCAAATGTTGATCATCCGTAATTAAAGGTTTTGGTGGCGCATTTGGCTGGAATTTTAAACTAATGGAACCCGGTGTTGTGACGAAAAAGCCAAGAGAGGGCGTACACGGTCCACTTGTTCTGCAAGAAGCAAGCTGACGTTGATTGATCGATGCGTGCTTTGGGACATAGGAGGATGTCATCCGTCCCTTTTTTCATGGGTTTTTGGGGTCCATAGAAAGGATTAGAAATTGTAAAAGGTGGGTAATGAAATGCGGTTTTTGTTTTGTATGATGTCGATAATGCACGACTCTGGGACTCTTAGTTGGTCGTAATATTTCTCTGGCGTTTCGACCTCCGAGGCGGAGTGGTTAGGACAGCGCACCTAGGAAAGTGGGTGTCTCTTCATCAGTTTTACCTATCCTCATATTCGTGTTAGCTAAACGTTGCAGAAAAAAGACGTAAAATAGCCAAATTCAATCAAATTATTCTATATACCCCATTCTCACCTATATATTTTTTATGTTATACCTACTAGCTGATTATCCAGCGTTGGCCGGGTTTTTAATGAATTCTAACTATAGCGTCAAATGTAACTAATTTTATTTACAGGTATTTAAAAGTATAAGTACAGTATATAAGTTATAAAGTAATATATTTTACAAATTCACTATAATATAAATTTAACAACATTTTTAGTTCCACCTCCAAGAGGAAGAATAAATAAATTGAACGGAATTGGGAGTGTCACTATTCATCTTAGCGACACCGAAAACTATGGATTCGACACTAATATCGGTCGTTTCTTATTATTTTTACATGTCACCCTATTCCCACCCAACCCTAGGGGTGCCAGGGGTGTCTTATCACCACAGTAATTCTTTCCAGATTGTAAGTCATATGTGTAGAAAGTTTGGTCATCGTGAATGCCACCAATTAGCTTAGCGACTCCAAAAACTATGGATTCGACACTAATCTTGGTAATTTTTACCCCCTCTCAACCCCCATCCCGATAGGTGGTGAACTTGGAGTTGAATGGCATTATAAGTGTCACTATTCATCTAAGCGACCCCGAAATCTATGAATTGCACACTAATATCGGTCGTTTTCCATTATTTTTACGTCACCCCTTCCACCCCCACCCCTAGAGGTGCCAGGGGTGTCTTACCCACACAGTATTTCTTTCGAGATTGCAAGTGATACGTGTTCCGAGTTTGGTTGAAATCGCTCCAGGCGTTTGAGAGTTATGCCGGAACAAACATATATACACACATACATACATATATACATACATTTATATATATAGGTACAGAGACATCAGAATGCCTAAGTAGGTAGGGACATAAATATGTATACTAAGCAGATATTTTTAGTCAATAGATAATATAGCTAAATCGTGATCTCTCTCTCTCTCTCTCACTATCGATATTTCACTACAACGCACACACACATACGATGAATGCTTAAAAGGTTTTTCCTTAGACATGGGCGTATACAGGGTAGACCAAAAGTAGGTATACATTATCTCATTACAAATATACTATATACTGTATATCTACTTTTGGCCCACCCTGCATGTGAGTTTAAGTAAAAAGCATGTAGTACAAGATGATTTATACTTAGAAAGATACGCAGCAAGGTAACTCAACGGGTTATTGTAAGATAATAACTTAAGGAACAAATCATATTTAAGGCAGATAAAACAGCTGAACAAATAAATCTGTGACTGTACATGAATATCTTGGCTGGGGTTCACTCGTCATAGCCTCGTAACATCTGAGTAACTTTTACAAGAAATCCGTAAGAGAAGTAACCATTAACTAAGAGGAAAAAAAAACACTTATGGTGTTCTCTAAAAAAGCGCATAAATCATTGCGGAAATTCTGTACTGTATTACGTCCTGACTGAGTTACTTTGCAGAGCATATTGACATGCAAAGTATATAAATGTATAGCAATTCGAGGACATTTGTACGATCCAATCACAGAATTTCAGCAAACACATGTACGCTAAAAGCACTATGATCGAGAAGGGACTTACGTCACGCTCTGTGAACTCAAATTAGCATTTGCTGCAAACTGAAACATAAAATATTCAGGGAGATCGTTATTGAAAAAGTTCCCTGGAACCTTGTATGAAAGAGGAAAATTGATTGTCTCCGTTGTTCGCCCTGTCTCTCTTTTCCACTCTACCATTAAGAGGCTGTGTATTGAAGCGTGTTAAGAAAGGGTCGAGGAATTGAAAAGCTTTGTTCATGAGAGAAACGACATCTGTTGGCATTCCTTCAAGGCGGCACGTATGGGGTTTCAACTCAGTGGACAGATTGTAAATTGAGTAATGTTAAGACGTGCGACAGATTGAGGTCATGTGTTCAGGGGCCGAAAGTTCAGGGGGGCCGTACAAAAATGAGATGCTGAAGCGGCAGGAGTGACAAAGTCCATCGACTATTACAATTCCTTAATATTATGATACAGTAAAACATCGTTAATCCGGACCCCAATAAGCCGGACTTCGCTTAATCCGGACAGGCAAAAGGCCCCAAAAAAAGGTGAATGCAAGGTTTTAAATGTGGCTAGAAGTCAACAAGAGAACTTCCCAAAGAAAAGGCAGTCAACCACTGATGAGATTCTCTTTGACGTAGACTTTGTACTGTACTACTGTATTTAGGCCTATGCCCTTTAAATATACCATAATAAACCTGTTTTGTTGCTATAAACGAAGTTTTACTGCACTTTCTACTGTTCTCTTAGGTTATTTCAGTTAATCCGGACTTTCGTTAAACCGTTCAACTTACCCCCATTAGTGCGGATTAACGAGGTTTTACTGTAATAGCAAAATTAAACCACACGTGAAATTGTTTACTTGCTTATTTCATGTATGAAGGTAGTAGAAAGGAGTTTACAGCGTCTATATAACTTCTACATAATAACTCTATTTTCAGGGGTCACGTAAGAGTGTTCGAATATAAACATTTGTTCCTCGAAGAAACGAAAGTAAACATTTTGAATGCAAACAATTGAAAGTCAAGTGGAGGAATATTGACGGTTCAAATCAGCATTCTTGTTTCTCATTTCGCGACCAGTGTGGCTACCGTAATGTACTGTCGGTTTCTTTTCCTTGGTGCGTGTGCGGTATTAGAGTTGTGGGGTATCCAAAATTCTTGACTTTTTCATGACCTTTTCCCCCATTTTCTTAACATTTATTTAATCGCCCCTTAATTAGTTATAGTTGGAAATTAAGAAAGGGGGTAATTCAATGAAAAAGCCATATCAGAAGGGCGATTAAGATGAAAACTGAAGCTGTACTTTAACGAGAGATTTACACTTGCTTTAATTATTAATGCATTTAAAAATTAATGTTTCAGACTTCATTCTGGATGGGGAATGGCCACATTTCTTTATTTCATATATTCTTTACAAAACTTCACTCATGCAAGAATGTAATTCTTAAGAAACGAATTGAACACATCTTAACCACAGCTCAATACAATTTTAGATTTCCAAATATTCAATTTTATCAAATCCCAGTACAGGTATATAACAATGTAAATTCACTATACTGTAAAAAATAGCATAATTTCTTGACATTCTAGGCCGGTAGACATTCTGATAGTGCAAGTGGCGCTGCGCTTATAAACGAAAATAAAGTTTCATGAATAGTTTTTAATAAGGTGTGTCTACATTTTAAAGTTTACAAGTATTATTAATACTCAGTATGCAATTAGTGGAAGTGAAGTACATGATAACATAACTATTATTATTATTAATAATAATAACAACAGTGTCGGCAGGGTAAAAAACAAAGTATAACATAGGGACCAAAATTTTATAAATTCCTCAGATGTGTGCATTTCATTCCGATAAGGTAATTCTCACTGATAAATTCTACTGTAGGGCCTCCCCGATGGCGCAGTGGTAGCGGTACTGGACCTACAGTTATAGTGGGATCCGAACCACTATGTGCCTCCACCGGGAATCGAACCCGGGATCCCTTGATTACAAGGCGACGACGCTACCACTGCGCCATCGGGGAGGCCAAGTTTTAAAAGAAGGAAAAGAGTCGTTGGCGAAAAGTGAGCTGAATTTCTGTACTCCGACAGGTAGAAAACAGCCCAGGAAAAAGCGAATACACATTTCGTTGAAAATCCTGAGACCATTCCACTCCCTACAGGTTGCAACACTGCGAACCAACGTCGCTGCGGAGAATGGAGTGGCGAAATGTGGTGCGAGATGCGCAACAGCTTGTTTTTAAACTTGTCAAGTTATATCTATTGTTGCCATTAATCTCTACAGCTACAGGGTGAAATAATTCGATTGCAGATTTTGACGCCAAGAAGCAGTGGCGGCGATTAGGTTCCAAAGTTAGGGGGGCAAGATGCAAAAAGTTGGGAAAGGGCAAGGACAGTTTACTTTCACTTGGTACATAGTTCGAGAGCAGAAGTGATAAAAAGTGGTGGGCCACTGCCCCCTCGCACCCCCCTAATCGCCGCCACTGCCAAGAAGTTTAGTCAGCCATTTTATCTATAGATAGGCACATCAAAGTGGTAACACTACAACAAATTACTAGCTGTCCAAGTCTAACGCCACGGTCAAGAGGACGAATAATGAAGGTAAGAAACCACAGGCGTAAGTTTGGACCTCAATTTGGAGGTCAGAGTCGAACTTGGACCTTAAGTTTTGGGAGCGGGGGGTGGATCAAAAAGTCTTCAAGCCCGTAAAAATATCATCCAGGACTATTTCGATAAATAACTGCTACATTTGCAAAATCAGGGGCGGCTTAAGGACCGGGCGACTGCCCGGGGCAGCGACCTCTGTGCCCTCCTTGAGTAGCCCCGAAATCTAACTTTTGATTATGTAAGCGTGGCTATTTGTTTCTTTAAAAAATGGATTTGTGTAGATAAATAATATTTAAGGTTACTGCTCCATAACATAATAAGTACATTGCAAAATCATGTAGCAATTAAGCTAAGAGATTACTGTTATTTTGATATCACTATGTAGAGGTATTACATAAATGTAAATATAACTAACTAACTAACTCTCTAGGCTTCTTAAACCCGAAGGTTCATGGCTGCAGCAACACAGGCCTTCCATCTGTCCCTATCTTGAGCAAGATCTATATACTATTTTCCATCCCTACAGATTTCCTTTAAATCCATCTCAACGTTGTCCCTCCATCTTCGTCTTGGCCTTCCTACAGGTCTCTTACCATCAGGTTTCCCAACAAGAATCCTGTAAACTCCTCTTTCCTCTCCCATTCGTGCCACAGGGCCTGCCCACCTAAGTCTTCTTGATTTAATTATTGTAATAATATCTGGACATGAATACAAATTATGTAGTTCTAAATTATGTAACCTTCTCCACTCACCTGTTTCCTCATCCCTTTTAGGTCCAAAGGTTTTCCTAAGGATCTTATTTTCAAATACTCTCAATTTATGTTCCTCTTTCAATGTAAGGGACCAAGTTTCACACCCATATAATACTACAGGCAAAATTACTGTTTTGTATATTTTAACTTTTAGTTTCTTAGATATTAAACGAGAAGACAAAAGTTTATGAAGAGAGAAGTAACATGCATTTCCTGAATTAAGCCTACTTTTTATTTCCTCTTTAATATAATTTTCACTTGTTAATATTACTCCTAAGTATTTGAATTTGGAAATTGGTTCAAACGAATTGTTATCAATAATTAGATTTTGATTATTACCTAACACTTGGTTTCAGCCTGTAAGCATATATTTAACTTTGTTAACTTCCAAACCTATCTCTTTAGCAGTTTTGAAAAACATTTTAGCATTATTCTTAATTGTATTTATATCATCCCCTAAGAAGTCTATATCATCTGCATATGCTAACAACTGAGTCACACCATTTAATTTTAGTCCTTCTTTAGTTTCTTTTACCTTCCTAACAGCATATTCTAAGGCAAAATTAAAGAACAATGGAGATAATGCATCTCCTTGTTTTAACCCATCATGAATTGTAAATTTGTCAGACACAATAATACCCACAAGAATTTTACTTTCTGTTTCACTGGTGCATACTTTTATCATACTAACAAGCTTCTTAGGTATTCCAAACTCTACTAATATATTATATAATTTATCTCTTTTGACCGAATCATATGATTTTTTGAAATCAATGAATAGCTGATGGACATTTTGATTATATTCCCACTTTTTCTCAAGTGTCTGTCTGATGTGAAAAATTTGATCTGTAGTTGATCTGTTACATTTAAATCCACATTGATAATCACCTATAATTTCATTAGCATATGTGGTAAGTCTTGCTAAAAGAATGTTAGATAATATTTTATATGTTGTTGAGAGCAGAGAAATTCCACGGTAATTATTGCAGTTCATTTTATCACCTTTTTTAAACACAGGAACAATTATGGATTCTCTCCACTGTTGAAGGATTTCTTCTTTATTCCATATAAAACAAATTAATTTATGAATTTGACATATTAACGAATTTCCACCATATTTAATTAACTCAGCTGGTATTAAATCAATGCCAGGTGCTTTGATATTCTTTAGCCTTTTAATAGCATCTTTAACTTCAGTCAAGTTAGGTTCTGGAACTAAAGTTTCTGCTGTGTGCACTTCATTTACTTCTGATTTATCTCCTACATGAACATTTAAAAGATCATTAAAGTAGTTCTTCCATCTATTTAGAATATCCCTTGGGTCAGCTAGAAAATCACCTCTGCTGATTGCCTCTGTTTGATATCTGTGCATTGCGAAAAAGTACAATAAAACAAAGATTTCTTCATCAAAAAAAGTGTTTATGGAAGGGAAGAAATTCGAGCCCAGTTTCTATTTAAATAGTGGACTCATATCTCGACAACACCGCCGAGGTATTTTCAATTCAATTTCAATTTTATGATTTGTAATAATGAGATTTTATGATCCAAGGAAAAGAAATGAAATCATACTCTGTTCCCCAGTCAGTGATGTGCGTCTACGCGTAAACAAGGATAGTCTACATTCTACACGTAGACAATTTTATACACGTAGATTACGTAATCTATGTTAACAACATGGCGAAAGGTGATAACTTAGCAAAGGGCACCGTGGAATTAAAATAAAATTATACTGCGTATCAGTTGCTGATGTGTAAGGAGAACTTTTCATACTCTTTCTTCCAGATTCGAACAATTTCTCACCTAGGAAGAAACCTAATATAGGCAATATTCTAGTGTTTTATGGGATAAAGACCACTCTTGGCTGACGACTGCCATCTGTTGTTGTTTTTGCATACTATTTATCTTCTTCCATAGTTGATGATAGAATAGAAGAGAAATTGTGTTGCAAACAGGATTCTTTTCATTTCGTTAGGAACCAATATAGTTGAAAATGTCACTTTCCTTTCATGATACCCTTGAAAATTAATTTTAATGCACTTTAGATTGTCTACGTAGTCTATGTAAACTACAAGCCAATGTAATCTACGCGTAGATTACGTGTAGACAACGCATGTAGACGTAAACTTATAGTCTACGGCACATCACTGTCCCCAGTGCTCGAAGTGAAAATTTCCAGATGTGGGATGATTTGCCCAGTTTAGGGAAAGGTTTGGGATTCTCGTATGAATCAACATGGACAAAAGCAGTGGATGGAGCGATACCTACGTAAATGATCCTATTAAGGGATGCTTAATGAGAATTTCTTAACTGGGGGTTAACATCCCCCACGTTCTCCACACTTTGAGCACTCTTTGCGCCCTCTGAGAAAATCAATACGGATGCCCTGCCATTGAGAGGCAAAGAATTAAAACATTTAAATTTAGCATTATAGATGGCAGCAGAAATCTGAATTTTTTTTGTGTTATCAAAAGTTGAACGAAAGTCTGGAAAGACAAATTAATATTAGGTACGTCTTTTAAGATAATTATGGAATAATAAAAAGGTAATAATGAATGCAACTTTAACAACCGAATTAATGAACATTCGCACTGAAATTTAATTTATCATCACACCATTAAGCCTTGTTTCCATGATATAAAAACTCAATATGCTGACCAAGGTAGAAATTTATTTTATTATAAAACATAAACGAAACGAAACGTTTCAACCTTCTAGCAAGGTCTTCTTCAGATTCTGTACCAAGTACATTTTATACGTATATTTATTATTTTATAATAAAATAAATTTCTACCTTGGCCAGCATATTTAGTTTTTAATTTATCATAAGTAGAGGTTACATAAATATTTGAATAGCTCAAAATTTTCTTGAACATGTTTAATTGTGTTCCTATCAAAACTTTTCGTTTTTCTTTTCAAACAAATCCTGCTATTATCGAAAAACTTTCCATTCAAAAAAGCCACCTTAATACAAGTCTACTTTGGATCTTGTTTGGACTTGATAAGGGAATTGTAGTATTCACCCGAATCTAATCGCCGTTCTATTTTCTTGCCAAATTACCAGTAGCGGCGATGAGGGGCGTGAGGAGCAGTCGTTACGTATGTGGGATCGAATCTGAGTGATGTAGCTCTCTCTCTCTCTCTCTCGAAAGAAAGAAAGAAAGAAAGAAAGAAGGAAAGAAAGATGAAAGAAAGAAAGAAGAAAGAAAGAAAGAAGGAAAGAAAGATGAAAGAAAGAAAGAAGAAAGAAAGAAGGAAGGAAAGAAAGAAGCTCATTTATCATGCATCCTGACTCTTGGCATACTCTCTGTTTATGGTAGGCTTGATGGTAATGTGCGAGAGGTACTAATTTACACACATATGAATGGCAAACACAACACTTGAGTTTTGAACCCCTACAGACTGGATCAACATGGCTAATGGAAAAGATATACCTGCCTCTATATAGTAGCTGAAGTTCTGCGTAGAGTGGTTACGGTTGCGACTGTACAATAGAGTCTGACTCAACACGTTCTTGCCCAAATCGTACTTCTGCCTTTCTCTACCCTATGTTTGAATGACTGACAACCTCTCTCCTCCTACACATTTATTCCGATCGAATTTACTAAATAATGCCGAATCAGATACCTGTAGTCTCTTCCTTGATTGCAATTGTTTACACCTGTTTACAACGATGGCGATCAAGGAAGCTTGGCAATGTCTGACAAGGCATTCCTCAATACTTCTTGATATTTCTGTCTGGAAAAGTGTTTGCTAAATGTCTGGTAGTTGGAGTTCTTTGTTCTTAATATTTCCAATGCTTTTATAGATCATTACGCAGTAACCCCCTTACTTTTTATAACCTTTGTCCCCGCAATATGGCCTCTTAATGCTAACCCTTGTCTACCAAGAAAAAGCAAACTGTCATTGCACCCCACAATTTTGGCACCCAATCGCCTCTTCTGAAATTCACTATAATAGAAAAACCTGACAAATGTGGTGGCCCTTAACAGGAAACCTGCTAAACCATTCTTGAAGTTCTTTCCTCGGATTTTCAACGAGTGTGATTTCTGACAAAATAGGATAAAAACGGATCACTGACGATCACAGCATTCCTGGATGCTCCATTTCTCCAGACACATTCTCTCTCTTAGTCCAATTAATGGAATATATTGCACTGGAGGCTTCAGAGAATTCCTCCAGAGCCCTGCCTCTTAACGAGGTAGTTCTTTGATCAGCCGCAGACCATCTCGTGAGCTATTCCAGCACTCCAGCACCACGGGTGCCTTGCATATTAATGACTTCGTAGTTTTTCTCCCTTAGATCAAAGCAACGGAAGCAGTCTAGTATGCCCTTTCACGGCCCTGCTTGATAACGCGAATAATTATCACAGAAGAGAAGCTAATTTTCATTTCGGTCCTCTTAGATTTTTGTACTGGAATTATAATATCATGCCATACTACCCGTCACCACTTAATATCGAGCCGAGTGAGAATTCAAGGATGGAAATGTACAGAGATAAGGTCCATGGAACAAAGCTTTATGAACACAAAAGCCGACCTCAATGGTGGAATGGTTAACACAGCGTGCTATGACGCAAGGGGTCCTGAGTTCGAATCACAAGGTTCTATGTGAGTGTCCATTCATCAATTTCACATGGATGACGTGAGATTGAAGAGAGACAAGAATGCCATATTTATTCAAGCACACTAGAGAAACGGGACATGAACTAGAATGGGATTCGGCTAGGCGGATAGGGAAAGAGAAGAGAGAACTATGAAAAACTCAATATGCTGACCAAGGAAGTAATTTATTTTATTATAAAACATAAACTAAACGTAACGTTTCAACCTTTTAGCAAGGTCTTCTTCAGACTCTGCACCAAGTACAAATGTAACAAGGTACAAAAACAGGACGATATATATACACAAACATTACTCCCCTCCAGACTATTAGAAAGTTGTTCTGGAACATTCTAGCAGGAGGCTTTCCCTTGTCAACTGTACTTTCACCTATAAGGCTAAACATATTTACTTCCATCTAGAATGTGGCTGGACTCTTTATCTCACGCTCTTTTTCCTTTCTGGAGGGGAGTCATGTTTGTGTATATATATCGTCCCGTTTTTGTACCTTGTAACATTTGTACTTGGTGCAGAGTCTGAAGAAGACCTTGCTATAAGGTTGAAACGTTACGTTTAGTTTATGTTTTATAATAAAATATTGAGTTTTTCATATCATGGAAACAAGGCTTAATGGTGTTATAATAGTGAGCAAATGGAAGGAGGCCAAAGAAATAGAGAAGAAAGAAGACATAGTGAACTGGAATGAGGGACTTAAGATAAACGAGGAATGGAAGAGAGTGTTAGAGAAAGTTAAAAGAATGAGAAAAAAGCAAGGAGGAAAGAAGAGAGGAGAAGAAGACAAGGAGAGGAGGAATCCATCCACATCCAAAAAGACAGGATGGGTTGAAGGAATGATAAACACACTCTTGCTAATCTTGATCTCCATATCTCCTGTCAGTGATGGAGATCCATTAGCCAACTGTCAAGAGGCGATATCCATGTAATTCCTTTAAAGAAATCGTCCAAGATAAGAACTGTGAACATGATGTGCTTTTGTGTGGCTAGTCAGCCTGCTATGTGTATACGAGGGGAGAGTGAAAAGTTTTTAGTCTCACGTGAAAGGAGTGATGCTGGGTAGTTAAAATTTTGGAAGATGTAAGGTTTGAGTTTTAACACACTCTGTGCGAACTTTTATGAAATGCACATGTTTTCTTCTATTTATTTTGTCAGGTTGAAAATGAATGAAGTGTCAGAGAAGAGAGTGGCATACAGGGCTGTGATTCGGTACCTCTGTCGGCAAGGCCTCACTGCACAGGCTGCTGTGGTCGAGTGTGGTTTCACCGCAAATCCCCATCCACCTTATTGCCCCGACCTGTCTCCGTCAGATTTTCATATTTTCCCTGCTATGAAGAATTCACTTCGAGGACGTCACTTTCACATTAACGAAGGCGGTCATTCAGAGGTGTGAGACTCAGAACAAATCATTCTAGCAGATGACTGTAAACCAATCGCAGTACAGAATGCATAAGTGCATTGATTTTGGAGGCGATTATAGAGATTGCGTGATTATGTAGAGAAATCATAATGTGAAACTGTAGCTCAGACACCCCTTCCCTGTGATGCTCAACCGTATACACTTTCTGTTTTTGTATTTCATAAGCTCTAGCCTTGACTCATCTCACCCAACAGGTCGTTGGGGGACGAGGCTTGCCCAGAGTTCGAGATGAGGTCTGCTCGGAAAAGGTTTTGTAAGAATTTCATCATTTTAGTTTAGTTTCTTCTGAGGAAGACACTGAAAGAGGGTAGAAACGTTACTTGTAAAGTGATTTCAAATCTTAATAAACTGCCTTGGTAAGCAACTTTAGTGTTTTTGATATGGAAACAAGGCTACCAATTTAATCGTATCATCACTCATCTTTATCTTGGCGATTAGCCGAAAGTGGCAGAAAAAATAAACCAAATCATTCAAATTCGAAAGTTAATCAATAATGGACCTGTTGTGTTACGTGCTTTGCCATGAAGACGAGACGAGACGACTTATACTCTATTCCGGGAATCTCTGGAGCAAGGCCGTGCAAGCCGGTAGAGAAGAGAAGAAAGCGAGTGCTGCTGCAAATTGCTGGTACACGCAGTCGCGTTTCCCCCTCCAAGCAATCCCTCATGTGTTCATTGGTCGAGCTCTCTTGAGTCGAGCTTCCTAACCTACTTATTAGCTTGATGAACTCCACTTTATGCATATATAGACTAATCGGGACTGGACCTACAGTTTCAAGTGAGATCCAAACCACTGTGCAATGTGCCTCCATCGGGTATTGAATCCGGGACACCTTAGTTACAAGGCAACGACGTTGCCACTACGCCATTGGGGAGGCATGTTACTCATTAGTAACATAACTTGAAAAGATAGGTAGAATCATTCACATACCATTATTAATACCATACATGACATTCGCAGTTGGAGCAAAAGAGCATTTTGTCATAGTCCGTTTTAGTTGTGACCATTGACGCATGAAAATTGTTTACTGCTAAAACAACATGTTGGCTACCAAAAGTGTCAACAGTAACATATGTTGAGAGCGGATGTCACATATTATAAAACCTATCACAAACGCAAGAAAGCAAATGATAACAAGCCCTTAAAAATCGCATTTCAGTGTAATTCTCTTTGGTTATACACTCTCTGAACACGGCCACCATTTTGTAATACCATTTTGTAATATTCTGCGCATGCGCAGAATATATTTAACGTCTAATACCTACCTCTGCCATGAAGATTAACTATTCTGACATCTATCCATTGCAATTACAACTAAATTACAATTTACTGATTTTAAAGAAATTATCAATTAACAAATTTAATAAAGCAATTAGAGTGCCCGTGGCACTGGTTTACGCAGGATTTTTGTATTTCGGAGAGGGCTGGAATTGAGAGGGCTACGTACCTTCACGTCTCCCTACTACTAATGTCGTCAGCAAAATATTCTGATAACCTTAAATGGTGGTAAAACTCGATTTAATTTAAAATAAAATAACAATATTAAAAATTGGTATTTTTTCGACTATTTCTTCATTCTGTTAACCCTATGGATATGGCCAGACTTTTGATAACTTGATCATTAAAACTCGCTGCCAGGTTGATGTCTACAGGTTAGTCTATCCACTTGTCCTTCTGATACTGGTTGTCTGTGACACCCTAAACAGTTGACAAAATAAAACAATGAGCGAACTTAAAATTCCAAAGATAATTATTACGTACAAGTTGGATATCACATATCAGCCTTCTAGAGGGTGAGCGTTATACACTATAAAATATTTCGGAATTACAATTTTAGCCTTCGTTGTTGTTAAAAGTTGTTCAAAGACAAAAATGGGAGTAGTGCACGCCAGGGCTTTCGCCCGCTTTTGTGTCATTCTTCTCGCTAGATTTTTTGTAGTACGCCAGAGAGACCCATATTATGACGACGACAATGCAGAAAATTCCAAAGGCAGCGATCCAAATCATCACGGAAGGGCTGTGTTGTTCTCTGTTATTATTTATCGTCAAAAGCCATGCACGTGTAGCTCGACGCCAACCTTGAAATTTTAGCTGCTATATAGTTGGGTTTCTAATAGAAACCTTCACTGCTTCAAGCACACACGTACCCAAGTACACGTACCTGCTATCACGTAAAACTTGTGTGTACGCTTTCGCCAAGTATTTCGTACAAGGTAAGTACCATATAGTGTTTGTTGTCGCATAAAAGTTATGCGATTGCTTTTGGCCGTACGGCTAAATACACGAGCTTCGCTGTGCTCACTTGAGCAGTTATAAGAATCTGACTGGTCACACGACTTATAACAAATGTTTTTGCATCAATTTTGATGTGTACCTCACACTTTGCCAAATAACTATCACTATACATTACTGGCCACATAACTTTCACCTTATTTCGTTCCAGGTTGTTATAGACCGGCTAGTGTGGGCAAGTGCGCCGCCATCCCATCACGCAGCGCCACCTCACTATCCTATCCTATTTTCATTGCGACGCTCATCACCGAATTCTCAGTGTATACGTCGAGGCTAGTGTGGGCAAGTACGACTGAGCGTGTGAGTACAATGTTTAATAAAAAAGTTTTATGTGTTGAAATTTGCTATTCAATGATACGAGTTTAACAAAGTAGGTGAGCGCATAGTTTGTGTGTGTGTTTGTTTGTCGGCCCAAGCTTTTTGCTTGGTAGCGAATGCCCCTCAGCTGGCCGGGGTAGATTTGTCGGCCCAAGCTTTTTGCTTGGTAGCGAATGCCCCTCAGCTGGCCGGGGTAGATTTGTCGGCCCAAGCTTTTTGCTTGGTAGCGAATGCCCCTCAGCTGGCCGGGGCAGATTTGTCGACCCAAGCTTTTTGCTTGGTAGCGAATGCTTCTCAGCTGGCCGGGGCAGATTTGTCGGCCCAAGCTTTTTGCTTGGTAGCGATGGTTAGTTATTTACACATCATGTTATGTTTGCACAAAACAGTTTTGGTCGAAAAGTATGTGTGGTATAGATTTACTGCGTGGGATAATTAACAAACATTTTGATTATTTTTATGCAGCTCGCCTTGACAACTTGTGTGACTGTAAAACGTTGACCACCCACACATATGGGACCAAAAAAACGACCTTCCCAGCAGAATAAAAAGGCCGGTGAAAAAAACCAAGATTCGCAAACGTAAGTAAACTAAAATAAGTGCGGTGTTATTGAGCTTGCACCACCCAAAAGTATAGAGAGTGTGTGTTAACTCAGCTTATGAGGAATAGCTATAAATGTATGTGTGTACGACAACTTTTGCATGCGTTGCTACACTACCCAAAAATGTATAGAGAGAGAGTGAGTGTGTGTATACGACAACTTTTGCATGCGTTGCTACACTACCCAAAAGTGTATAGAGAGAGTGAGAGAGTGAGTGTACGACAACTTTTGCATGCGTTGCTACACTGCCCAAAAATGTATAGAGAGAGTGTGAGTGTGTGTATACGACAACTTTTGCATGCGTTGCTACACTACCCAAAAGTGTATAGAGAGAGTGAGTGAGTGTACGACAATTTTTGCATGCGTTGCTATGCTAAAAAATTGTAGTAAAAAAATACGTTTATTGCTTGCAGAAACGTCAAAGATGGAGATGGACGCGAGTTGCGAGGCGCGGGATTTACTTGATATGCTGGAATTACCTGAGCCGAAAATTGAAGAAAAAGAGGAGGAGGCCGAAGATAGTAGTGACGATGAAACCGCCCCTAGGAACATGCCGATTAAGATCATTAATTACAAAGCTGCACCCAACACGTCCGAAACAAGCAAGCTGATACACAGGGACGGGATACAAATAGGTGGGTTGCATTCGTGATGATTTGTTTACAATTATTATGAGTACTGCTCAACACCATTTTTTTCATTAAAATACACTTTTTTCGTACTTTCAGTGGAGACCAACGATCCATATACTACTCGGCAAAATGAGAAGGAGGAGGAAAAGCTGATTCCGGAGATTCAAAATTTAATTCTGCACGGCGCCGCGAAAGGAGATTCCAGTGGAGACGAAACAGACGACAGTGAGGGCGACGAGACAGCCGGAGGTGAGTACTTTGTGTGTGTCTACGTACTTGTACTTAAACTGTTGAGTCGAATGCTGTGAAAATTTCGCGTACAAGATACTTAAACTGTTGAGTCGAATGCTGTGAAAATTTCGCGTACAAGATACTTAAACTGTTGAGTCGAATGCTGTGAAAATTTCGCGTACAAGATACTTAAACTGTTGAGTCGAATGCTGTGAAAATTTCGCGTACAAGATACTTAAACTGTTGAGTCGAATGCTGTGAAAATTTCGCGTACAAGATACTTAAACTGTTGAGTCGCATGCTGTGAAAATTTCGCGTACAAGATACTTAAACTGTTGAGTCGCATGCTGTGAAAATTTCGCGTACAAGATACTTAAACTGTTGAGTCGCATGCTGTGAAAATTTCGAGTACACGTATGTGTACGCGCACTTGTAGGTTTTAAGTCGCATGCTGTGAAAATTTTCGCGTACACGTATGTGTACGCGCACTTGTAGGTTTTAAGTCGCATGCTGTGAAAAATTTCGCGTACACGATACTTAAACTGTTGAGTTGCATGCTGTGAAAATTTCGAGTAAACGTACGTGTACCTCGTTGACTGTGTGTACTTAAGTTAAGTTGAGTTGCATGCTGTGAAAAATTTCGCGTACACGATACTTAAACTGTTGAGTTGCATGCTGTGAAAATTTCGCGTACACGTACGTGTACCTCGTTGACTGTGTGTACTCAAGTTGAGTTGCATGCTGTGAAAAATTTCGCGTACACGTACGTGTGTGTACTTAAGTTAAGTTGAGTTGCATGCTGTGAAAAATTTCGCGTACACGTACGTGTACCTCGTTGACTGTGTGTACTCAAGTTGAGTTGCATGCTGTGAAAAATTTCGCGTACACGTATGTGTGTGTACTTAAGTTAAGTTGAGTTGCATGCTGCGAAAAATTTCGCGTACACGTACGTGTACCTCGTTGACTGTGTGTACTCAAGTTGAGTTGCATGCTGCGAAAAATTTCGCGTACACGTATGTGTGTGTACTTAAGTTAAGTTGAGTTGCATGCTGCGAAAAATTTCGCGTACACGTATGTGTGTGTACTTAAGTTAAGTTGAGTTGCATGCTGTGAAAAATTTCGCGTACACGTACGTGTACCTCGTTGACTGTGTGTACTCAAGTTGAGTTACATGCTGTGAAAAATTTCGCGTACACGTATGTGTACGCGCTTTTGCAGATGCTACCTTATGGGGACACTCGTCAGTTGTGAATCCACCTTATGGGGACCACACCGACTTGTGGGGACCAAAATCCGGTCCCCACAAGGAAATCGTTACGAAAATACATTTAGAAGCCTCGGATCACTTCCCTTGAATTTTTGAGGAACGATAATGGAATTACCTAATAGGAAGTACATGGAAGAACCTGATGGATAGCATCCTTACTTGGGAAAATTTGTTTTTCACGTGTCCCCATAGGGTGGCAAATTTCAATGCAACGTATGGGATGAGCTTACTATTTTCCACACCAGGTGGCAGAAAAATCGCGTCCGCGTTACACACCCACACGCTCTGGTTTTATCGCCCTTGTCGGTACCCGGGGGGAAGTGGAGTAAGGCGGGAGGTTTCGGGTGGTGGTGCGGTGAGAGAGGGAGCGCATACACACGATTTCTTACCGAATAGACCTTGTGGGTACCGGAGAATCACCTCCCGGTCAAAGGCCAAGATATTCAAGGTGTATCGGCGCTCGTCAGGAGAGGTTGAGACAGTGTCTGGCTGAAGGTCACTTTTTACCCCACAGCTTTCTGGAATTCGATTTCTGAAATACTTTTAATTCTAATTATTTGGCGCCATTGCCCTCTATCTAAATCTATGTTTAGTAACCGGTGTTCCTCCACAAGGTCACGGGTGTGCTGCGAACTTTTGTCTGTAGTAAGAAATTGAATGTAAATTATTTAATCCGACTACCATGCGAGAGACCCGAGTTCGATCCCCAGCGGGGGAGAACCGGTATATTTTCCACCTGGTCAAGCGGTTCTGGTGCCCACCCAGCGTCGTATAAAATGGGCACCTGGAGAAAACTTTTGGCGAAAGAAGGTGGCCATGGACGTGGTGCTGATCACTTCACCCCCACCTTCCACCGTGATCAAGAAAGTGTAGCGTCCAAACTCCACACTCACTTTACTCCTTCATGGCATGGTGCAATGCACAGGGAAACACTTTACTTTTTACCTTACAAATTTGTTTTCTTATCTTTGTATTTTTCGCTCTGTCATTGTCATGACTTAAATAAGACGCCCCTTGATGGCAAGGGTCAGTTTGTTATTACACATACATAATCTCTACAGGCGTTTCGGATCCATATAATCAGCTGCATGAATCGTTTCAATAATAATAATAATAATAATAATAATAATACCAAAAGTACCTATGAGTGCAGTGAATTGTATTATTATTATTATTATTATTATTAGTAGTAGTAGTAGTAGTAGTAGTAGTAGTAGTAGTAGTATTTTTAACTGATTATATTGTAACTCATTCCTAAATTTTAATTTATATCAACAGTGCCGTAATGTATTTTTTTTAGATAAATACATTTTATGATGTGCCGTGTTCAGTACTGGATAATTTATGGTATTCTGCGAGGACAAGAAGGTTGTGGAACATTGCTCAACCTTTACTTTTACAGATGATCGAGTATTTTGAGGGGTTTAGAATTATCAGAAGGAAAAAGAGGGGAACACCATACTTTCGGAGGTATTTTCTTATGCCCTGGTACCTTAAAATTAACTCAGGGCGTGAGTTCCGCGATTTTTCTTTTACGGATTCCCTTTTTGATTCATCCTTTATTTTCCTTATTTCTTTGTTTACAGTAACTCACTGTGACATTGGCATGAAGAACCAAATTTGTTCGGTTTTCCTGAACAACGTTGGTTTTACAGCATTCTACGAGGAGATAAGTAAGATTAAAATAAACGTTAATAATAGTAGAAGGTAAATGTGTGTTAGTGTTCAACATTAATAATATTTATGAATACAGATACAAAGTCACATAAGTGTGTAATTGGTTTGGAAATGTTTTGTTAGGATAGGTTATATTGTGTGTCGTGCGCCTTAATGTTAGTGTGTGTGTCAGAAGGAAGTCATGAGCTAAAAAGACGTCCGTTAAAAGTGTAAAGTTATAGAGGCCCTATCACGGGTAAATAAATGTTGTTTAGTTATTTTTCCCGCTTATTACTCCTTGATTCAACCTCGATAGCGAGAAAAGATTAATATTCAGTTGAAGTGAAGAAACTTCTTTTGGTACTTAATTACTGCGATGTGTAAGGAGTAAAACCACAGACTAAAAAACGAGGGAAGATCAACGTAAATACCTATTTTGTTCTTTGTCTCTTGACTGTAAACTTGCTGCTCTCTAGGACACAGCCTATATATTATGCAAGTTCTGTCCCAAAAGTAATTAGAACAATTCTAGAAAAATCGTTTTGTTGAAGGTACTGGTGTGTTTAAGGGGGCTATCGAATTTGAACCTTCTCAGAACATTCTCTGCACATAAATACTATCAATTAAATTCAATACCAATTTATGTGATGTAAAAATATGAAGAGAATTTATATTTTTTCACATATTCCTTTTTGAATGTAACAATGCCATGGTACGTTTAATATTGTTGCCCAGTTGCTCGATAACTTAGAGACAGTCAAAGACGACAGTTGCTACCACTAAGTTATCCAGATACCTGTACCCTGCAAGTATTCATCATTGTTCCAGCCTACTAGGAAGGAGTACTTGATTCTTCAAACTGTTAAGGGTTTTCAGCGACGCATTTATGCGCAGCAACCGTAGGCGTAACTTAGCAGGGGTGAAGGATACACTTGCTCACATTTTTTTTAGGTTTATGGAGATTCACGAGAAAATGGTACTTTTGTTAACCTCCTGAAACCCGAGGACTAAAGTAATCAGTAATTTTATGATTTTGCAAATGTAACACCTATTTATCAAAATAGTCCTGGATGATATTTCTACGAGCTGCAAAAAAGAAAATATTCTGCTCCACCCCCCCCCCCCCATGAGCTAAGCTCCAAATTTTTATGCTATATTCTGAGCATACGAAACAAACATTGAATATTTCATTCTGTGAAATAACGTAAAGTCTTATGGTTGACGTAAAACTGTGAAAGAAATCGAAGGAAAATTAAATTTCGATAAATAACATCTTAAAATTGTATCGTCTTAATGTGAACGAAAGTAAATAACGTCTGTTTCTGCCATGAATTCAATGGCTCTTCCAGAAAATTAGAAAGAAGCCTAATGCTGCTTTTTCACTCTTGCAGATGTATTTTCCTAGTATTTCATATTATTTTTGACCGAATCGAGCGGAAGCTCACGTCCACTTTATCGAACTGGAGCCACAAATTCAAAGTGCGACAAGGACAAGTTGAAACGTGACCCCATAAGAAATCAAATCCTGGAACCTATATTTACAAGATCAACGTCCTATCGGCGAAGCCCCTACGTAAATTCCCCAGTGTATGTGGAAATAAAATAGAGTAAGTTAGTTAGCATATATTTTTAACCATGTTTGGAATTACAGTGTAATGTGGAATCGGTCCCGGGGACCCTTGATTGCAGCTTCAACCACTCGCTATCATTTGTATTACGTTTTTCATTTTTCTCGGTAAAGGATATACGTATATTTACATTTGGGTGGTCACTGATTCACATCTCACGACAGCCTAAAGAGTTCTCGTTGTCTTGTTGAGTCTATTCAGGCGACTGCCGAGATAGGGCCGCTGACGCTTTATTCCCTGTCCTTCATTTTCATTTTTTATACTTTTTATACACCGTTATCCTCTCGTCGCTGTTCAGTTAATTGCGAGGCCTCCTCCATGACGCAGTGGCAGAGTCGTCGCCTTGTCATCAAGGGGTCTCGGGTTCGATACCCGGTGGTGGCACATAGTGGTTCGGATCAAACTTAAAACTGTAGATCCAGTCCCGATTAGCCTAACTGTGCATAAAGTGGACTTAAAACACCAAATCAATCAATCAATCAATCAATTCATCTAATTGTGCATACAAGCAATGAGTAAATAAACAAGCACTCAATCACAAAAAAAAGATCCTCCAATTTTCCTCTTCTCATTAACTTCATTCATAGTTTCCAAAAACCTTTCAGCAGACGAGAATGAATAAAAAAAACTTAGGTCGTTCCCCGTGACGTAAGCATATCGGAATCAGCTGCCTTGTGACTTGAGAAGGAAAGGAGAAACGTGACAGGTTAGAAGTTCAGATTGCAATGCCTCGACTCGTGATACCCACACACATGCTTGGAACCGAATGTCTTGTGTTTCGTTGTTGATAAAAACACAGCAGCCCCATAAAGCATTTGTGGAAGTTGCTCACAGCATGTCCACTACTCCATTTCGACCTTGAGTTCCTTTGCTGGAATCATTTTGAACTGCATCGTGTGATGTAGGTATATTTGAAGTCAAACGTCCCATCTTGTGAACGTCGAATTACATACATCTTTTATTATAAAGTTGATATTACAAAGTATATGCTACGAATGATGTGATAAAAAATTAATGGAAGTTATTTTCCTCAGGACGTCTAACTGCCAAGAGGGAGAACTAAGTTCGATTTCCGGGTGGGGCCTGATATACATTCGGAATTATTTCCGGCTTTGTCCCCGCATAAAGCGCCTCTGGGCTCACACAGTCTCAAATCTATTGCTACCTGGGGCCAACCCTGAGGGGTAACGGCGGCGGCAGCGTGCTGCTGTTCACATCACCTCCAAAAGGCCGAGATCGAGTTCGAGAATATGAGGGGTCCTATACCTATATCCCCTAAATCCTAAATATGCCTTTATGGCCCGGTGGTATCTGCACGGGGAACTTTACCTTTTACCTCACATTTATCACAATAAACAAGCTATGTTTAATATATATTGAAAAATATAGTTCTGACTGTGTAAAGGCTGTGTAATATCCCACTTTATTTTTCATGATTTTCTCTAAAGTTACTAAACACGATATTTATTGCCATATTATTTTTATATTATAATTTTGGGTTATTTTACATTCCTTTTAGGACACTGATTAGCGAATGTGTAAAGTGTTTCTGTCCAAGTCCATCAGCCCGTATGAACGATCAGTGTCTCAAAGCTACAAATTCAAAAATCTGATAGACCTAACAGATAGTAGGTAAACACATCTCTATCGGACCGTCCGTCTGTTTGGCCGTGAGGGACAAGAGTCGATGCGAGGTGAGACATCCACATCACAGAAACTGTTGACGCAACATCCGCAAAAATAAACACAATTTTACGACAAAGAAAATTCTAAACAATCCCTGTATAAATTATCTCCAATCCAATCCAAAAGTCGGAAACCACTTAAATTTTTTTTCCAGATATTATCTATTTGTTTTTTTATTTAACAAATGATGCCACAGAACATTGTTCCATTGAGACATGCATACATTTTGTGCATTATATTTGTGCATTACATATATCTGTGCATAACATAAATTGTTTCACTAATTACTAGACCGGTCCCGGCGACCACCCAGCGTCGAATTACATGGGTACCTGGGGGAAACCCTGGGAGGTAAAGGCGGTCAGGGGCGTGATGCTGATCACATCACCCCCACTCACGACCGGATCAAGAAAGTGTGGGGTGTTACCCCCACACCCCCTATACGCCTTCATGGCGTGGTGCTATGCACAGGGGAGCACTTTACTTTTACTTTCTTCTTTACCTTTTTTAATTACTATACAGACGAACCCCTCACCCCTTTCTCCACTGAGCCAGTAGGGCTCTTTTGAATGATTGAAATGACAGGCTGTTTATATCAACGCTCGGATCATTTGCTACTACTTCATTATAAATTTTACCCATTTCCACATCCACATTAACTTTAGTGATTTTCCATTTTGATGGGAAGTTGTGATGTTCTAAAATGTTATTGAATATTATACTCAATGGTTTTATTAGCGGTTCAGCGCACCCCTTGACCACATTGGGAGGAATGTTGTCCATCGTCGCTGATTTTTTGGGTTTCAAAATTTTAATTGCTTCCTCGATATCGTTCAATTCGATATGCGATATATCGAGTTGAGAAAGCACTCCGCACTTATCTGATTCAACTATAGAGTACTGTGAAGCATCTTTGTACACCGATAGAAAATAGGAAGTAAATGCATTTACAATATCGTGCCCATTGTGTAAGATTTCATTGTTGTATTCAAAAGTATTACTACCTGAACCCCTCTTTTTATTTCTAATATAAGCCCATACATTATTTACATCTATCCTTATGTTTTCCTCCGTCTCACAGATGTACACTCTGTACGCTGCTGATAGCCCTTTCTTTATCTCTTTCCTAAGATTCTTGTATTTCCCTTCATGATACTCTGCGTTGCAATGACCTTTTCCCACTTTTGTTAATGATATAATTTTTACTATATTTTCCTAATAATGTCACCATTGAACCACACAGGATATTTAGGTACCTTGATGCGTTTCAGTGGTACGCAGTCATTCAAAATATTATATAAAATATCATAAAAAGTACTAGTTAGTGTACTGACATCCTCAATATTGCATAGATTTACCCAGTTATAGTCTGTTAATTTTCGATATAAAGACTCGAAGTTCGCTTTTTTTGAAGATTTATTGAAAATTTATATTTTCTGCTCGAGTTGAAACATGGACCATTAATGTAGTCATATGCGATATTAGGAGATAAAGTGTTTCATCTCTGAGGCATGTTAGATACCCCGTCCGCCATATTGGATTTGCCATATTTGATTTAACCTTTTTCCAAATGGGAATAGGGGTAAGTAACACATCAAACATCTTTGACAGTTTTGGAGTTCAGGAGAACCAGATTAAGTACGTAATTTTATATTATGCAGACACTCAAAAACGAATAAAAATCCCTTAAAAAGGATTTCAAAATGTGATATTTCAGAAAATTTCACGTTCTTTTGGTATGACACATGATCCCCTTGCCATTTAAAAAAAAATAAGCGGATTTGAAGTTGGTGCGGGTATTCTTGGTGCACTCTTTAGTCCAAGACATAATGGTAATAATATGATTGGTTTAACGTTATGCGTTGTCATGAAATTGGGTGGTTCCATGTTTTTGCCTGTTTATACGTCGGTACTTTTTGACACCCCGTAACTTCGAAAGTAATACAGATATCTTAAAACCGGATTTCACCATTTAATTTTTCAGAAAATTTTACATGAATTTGATATGTCATTTGCCTATTCCAATTTGAAAAAAAATAAGAAAAAAACTTTCTATCTACTTTCATCAATTCATTCTCATTGTGTTGCGATTAACCTAGAGAGGTAGAAAAATATCGTAAAATAACAAAACAGGAGAAGAAAGTATGGAATGGTCATATAGACTCCTACATAGTGCACGTGATTGCATTCACGGTTTATAATATCTGTAGAAATTATATGGGTGTTTCTCGACTTTCGAATCACCCTGAATTTTAAAGTGGTGACGTGACCGACACGGTTCGAGCTATAAATAGAAATTTGTCAAACCAACCGGACGCGTTATTAAAAATCTTTATTGGGTCTGTCATTTGATTGTTGTAGTCATTCACGAAATAATTGGATAGATAGTCAAAAACCATAAAATACAAGCGTAGATGGTAGAACTATCAAATACTAGCATGGAGCGGTATAAAGTATCTGGATGTGAGTATCCGTCTGTTTTTGGGAGGCAATGAATCGAAAGTCAACAATGAAAATATTCTTATACTTAAATATCTTGGACTCAATTAAAGCTACGAACGTGTAATTTGATAGATATGTTAAATAGCAACAGTGAATAGATGATGATCATGCACATTGGCTGATGCCAGAATTATTTAATATATAGCAAATTGTCCGCATTTAAGTATTCAATTTAATATTTTTGATATATAAAGTAACATCTGGTTATTCACGTGGGAATTTACAGATACACTTGTTGTCAATATTCTTTAAACTGTAATCAAGGGACCCTGGTTCGATACCTGGTGGAGGCCCATAGTGATTCGGATCCCACTGTAATCTGTAGGTCAAGTCCCGATCATCCTATTAGTGCATAAAGTGAGGTTAGAACAACAACTTAACAAGATAATTTATACGTCACAAAGCATGAAACTTTTCAGATTCCTTGACTTTCCGACATCCACTCTGTACGTCCCAGCACTTCAGCCGGAGAGAACTAATGACTTGTATGGAAATTTTCACACGCATATATCTTCCACGGTTTCATGTGATTTCCGGTGGCTGTGAAGAGCAGGACTTCCTCCATGCCGTAAAGACCACACAGTATTTCCAAAGCCCTGAAAACCTGGACAATACCTACTTTATAAATTGGACATTTAACCAATGTAGTTATCTTTTCTAAATTTTGTAGTATTTTCTGTGAGAGGGCGTGATAGTTCGCTCTTTGTATTTCTGCCATTTTTTAAAGAATAAGAATCAGAGCTCAACCATGTATCTACGAGGGTCACTATTTATATTTTGAGCCTAACAATGAAAAAACAGGAATTTGGCATTGAAAACTGCTTTATTGTTTTTCGAAGTATTCTCCTTTATGGTCAATACACTCTTGCATTCGTTCGAACCATTTGTCAAAGCAATTTTTCCAATCTTCTTGAGACACCTCCATAATATGGTTTTTGAACGCATCAACGGCGTCTTCTGCCGACGAAAATCGTTGTCCACGCAATTTATTCTTGACATTCGGGAACAAGAAGTAGTCATTGGGTGCCAAATCAGGACTGTATGGAGGATGACCCATCAATTCGATTTTTTGACTGTTCATAAAGTCGGTTGTTAGACGAGATGTGTGACAGCTGGCATTGTCTTGATGAAGAATGATCCGACGGCGTTTGTTTGTTTTCCGTATTTGACCGAAGACCTCTGGCAAACAAATTGTTCTGTACCATTCAGAGTTGACCGTTCTACGTTCCTCTAAAGGCACAGTTGCCACATGACCAGTTTTCCCGAAAAAACAGGCGACCATTTATTTATTTCTTTTTTCCTGAGAGAGAGAGAGAGAGAGAGAGAGAGAGGGGGGGGGGGGTTTCGATGTGCTTCAAGCGCGAACAACTTTTGTTGGAATGGGTTCATCTTGAAACACCTATACAGTCGACTGCTGTTTACGTTCCGGCTCATATGCATATATCCATGATTCGTCACCTCTTACAATCCTATATACGTCTTTTGAAGCACCACGATTGTATTTATTGAGCATTTGTTTGCACCAATTGACGCGAGCGTCTTTTTGAGTTTTTGTCAAATTGTGTGGGATCCAACGAGAACATAACTTTCTCACAGCTAAATGATCATGTAATATTTTATATATGCTGGTGGAACTAATGCCTATGGTTGCCTCAGTCTCACAGTATGTCACATGACGATCTTGCAGTATTAGGTTTTGCACAGCATCAATGTTTTCTTGAACAACAACTGATTTTGGACGACCTTCGCGAATCTCGTCGGTGAGCGAATGGCGGCCACGATTAAATTCGTTATACCAGCGTTTCACAGTGGCAAAGGATGGGGCTTCATCGCCAAATGTGGAAGTAAGTTGATCGATGCACTCTTGTCTTGATAATCCACGTCGAAAATCGTAAAAATCATCGCACGAAAATGTTCACGAGTTAATTCCATTTTATTGTTGTCGCGCAATCTCCAAGACAACATAAACAACACAAATCAAGCTATTGACAAAACATTTGAAGTACGTTATGGTCAATAATGCCAGACGATTGCGTGCAAACGTCAAATCGCGCCTAACTTCAATCAGTATTGCCAAGGCTCAAAATATAAATAGTGACCCTCGTACGATGACGTCCAAAGTGTACCTGGGGAGGGGAAGGGGTGATTCTGAATTATTTATCATCATTTTTACCTGTATCCTCATTAAATAATAATATTTTTCAAGAAAACTGGTCATGTGCTTTTGCCAGAATTTCATACCTTTGAATACTCTGTGCCATGGTGTGCAAAGTATGCAAAGTGTGCAAATCCGGTAACTTTTCTAACGATGGAAGCGGCCCCGTCGCCCACCCAGAGTCGAATAACATGGGTACCTGGGGGAAACCCTGGGGGGTAAAGGCGGTCAGGGGCGTGATGCTGATCACATCACCCTCACTCATGACCGGATCAAGAAAGTGTGGGGCGTTACCCCCACACCCCCTATAAGCACAGGGGAACACTTTACTTTTTTTTTACTTTGCAGTATAGTAAAACTATTTTTTAGCGTGTAAAACACGTCGTGTTATTTTACAACTTGTTTGCAGCAAGTTGTGTCACTCATGTTGAGCAGTTAATACCTCTAGCGCATAATGGTTCTATTATTGCACAAGAAAACTATAAATGAGCCCAGCAACTCATCAATTCCTCCTCTGTAAACAATATCTATTCTTCAATTACAAGTGATAGAAATGCAATAGTTTTGCGCTATCTATGTTGAAAAATGATGGTACTCAGCCACGCAAGAAATGTGGGTTTTAGACGGGAATTCCTTCAGTATTTGGAATCATGTGAGACGTGGCATCCCCAAGAATATACGTGAGGTCATAAACATATATACACCATAATACAATTTCGAAGGTGTTTTTATGCATAACCTATTTCGATCTTTATGTAGCATATAAATCCGACCTGCCACATACCACATAAGCACACAAGTATGAGTGAAGCTTCTAGTTCTGATGAAGCTTCAGTCTCCTTTTTTGACGTGTTTCGTCGGAGTAAAATTAATTTATAATTTTTGACCTATTAATATCATTCGTTTGTTAAATATACAAAACAGCAATAAGGCGAAGTATTTAATGCCCAGTAGTTTTCAGTATAGAGTGTATTGGTCCTGAGCCGTCGAGGGCAATAAAGAATGCTCACAGCATCCTGAACTCACGGAGGTTGTCAATAAGGTTTTGAACAATTCATTTCAAGTTTGGAAAATGTTCTCGTAAATGTTGTTCCTCACACACAAAAAAGTTCTGGGTTGAAACTCAGGATCAGGGTTCTTATATTCACACATTCCTGACAACACATTGAGTTCTGAACTATTTTCTGTCTGACATTTTGTGGATGGAATATACCCCTCTTTCACTCAACACCTGATTTTTTTTGGGGGGGGGGGGCGGTTGCCCGCCCTTGCCCTCGCCAAGTTATGTCTATGGCAACTGCTCTCGGCAAAATGTTCTCAAATGGTTTGTCTGTTTGTGAGTTAGGGTAAACATATACCTGTCGATTGCTCAGAAATAATTGCAAATTGGATTGAAAGTAGTCTAAAGTCTAGTATTATGGAATGATTGATATGTCGATAAAATTGTTTGTCTGTCAATATGAGTTCAACTATTCATATACTACTTTCTGATTAGTACACATAGCATAGAGCATTCGCAGTTAGCTACACTGTAAACACCGCCCTAACTTATTTTTACATCTGTACGCCGTGACATAAGCATGAATCATGAACTCATGAAATAAGTGGAGGGATTTTCGCACCTGCATGCTTTACTTAGAATTTCAACCTGAGGTCCATAACGCTATGCTTGATCATTTCTACGTACACTGCTGTTATCCTGTAATCCACAAGCCCGAATAATGAAGCAAATTTGTATGTGAAAATTTAAAACTGTGGGTTAACTTTATTCATGTATTATAATTATGGACGGAAAATACATAAAATGTGATCTCCATAGTTCGCTTTTATTCATAGTACCTTCATCAACTATTTGTTTCGTTAACGGTAATGTCGAAGTTGCCAAATTCCGTACATTCCATACATTGCTGGAAGAAAAATAATATTTAAAGTTGTATGTAAAATGAAATACACTAACCGTCGGAGTGGTCAGCGCCAGGGCCTTTCTGAGTATCACTTAATCAATTTCGTCAAATCATCACTCATCCTCATCTTCGCGACTATCCAAAAGTGGCAGAAATGCAAAGTAAAATAAACCAAATCAATCAATCAATCAATGAAATATACCAACTTGAAGTTTACAAAATATATTTACATGTAATTCGTACATAATCTAAAATAAATCGGTAGGGATGGAAAAGAGTATATAGATCTTGCTCAAGATAGGGACAGATGGAAAGTCTGTGTTGCTGCAGCCAAGAACCTTCGGGTTTAAGAAGGCTAGAGAGTTAGTTAGTTAGTTTAACTCGTACATAATCAATTTACAATCAATTGATGGAAATATATTTGTTAATTTGCGGTGATTAGAAGACAGTCAAAAGTTCTACCAATTTTTGACTTTGGTCGTTGAGACATTTCATGTTCTTAAAACGTGCTCATTAAAATTTTCGATATTTTGATGCATTAAGGAAGATTCAGACCAAAGCAGATTTCAGAGGAATAAGCAACCAAGAAACAAGCGTCGTTTGAAACGAACGTTAAGAAGCAAGTGTGACCTTCCACACCGGGGAGACGCAATAAGCAACTCAGTTGCCTGTAGATTGGGTGACTCTCGGAAAGATTCGTTTTTTCTATAGTCTAGTTGCACCGTTCATGTGCAGTGAATGCTATTTTGAAGATTGCAAAGAAGATCCAGGTGTTGTATCCCTTGCATTTTGTTGCTTTGGTACGAAACCCTCTGTTGCTTCAAGCAACTTGCTTGTCTCCTATACGTACTTGTTATTTGTATCTTTTGTATGAAATGTTCGTAACATAAATGTCATAGCAAAGAAAAACTTCAGAGCACTTGTAATGGTCGGAATGAGCATTACTGGTTTTGGAAATATGTTAATCAATTGCTGGCCAGCTGCAAGGTGTAGGGTAAAGTCATGTTTTTCATGTTTGTACTTTTATGTTTTTACTGGATGTAAGTGTATGTGCTTATTGGATTTTAGATTCCCCTGTTTCTATCACCCCAGTGGGGGAGATGTCTTTCCAAAGACCGTTACAGTGGAATTTTCCAACGCTACGGGGTCCACGTTCACGGACGTTTACCCCGACTAGAAAAAAAGCCAGTTGGGCTTTTATAGAAAACAGTGTTTCCCCATCCTTCGACGACGAGGAACGTCTCCTCGAGTTTAGTCCACTTTTGGTGGCTAGATTATTATAAGAGTGTAGCATTTGGTTTAAGCCAACACCTGTTTGCTGTCCCAAGTCCCCTTTAGAAAAGTTTTGAATATTTGGATATTTCCGAATTGAATAATTGATGCCCAAAATAAAGAGTAAAGGCGTAAGGAAACGCATTTGTAATGAACGGAATATCATTTCAGCTGAGGGTAGGCCCGAGAGATAGTTATGCTAACTCTGCTGTAAAGGAAGTGCCGATGGTGTAAGCCATAGGTGCGCAATTATGTTGATTTAGGGCCGGTTGTATAAACATCACTAACTGGAGATCAGATTTGACCTACGATCCGGGAGTGAACTAAGTTCAAGCTTCTACCATGTTGTATAAAGCTAATTGTCGATTTGTCGATCTTAGATCAAATCCTGATCTTGGGTCAAAGAAATACGTTTGGCAACGTGGCAAATCCAGACATGTCGCTAGTGTGCCTGTGATGTTGCCAATTGTCCAACACTGAACAACAAACATTTTAAAGTCTGTTTCGGAAATTGTATGTATTTAATACCGTGCGTCCATTTCGATCTGCAGCCGAGAGATCGGGAGAAGCGTGGCGGGCGGCGCTGGCGGAGATGCCGACATTTGCGGCCTGAAATGCCCGCTTATTTTTATGGACATATGCAGACATTTATATAAATATTGCAAAACGAGCACTAACCTGTGTTATAAGAGTATGGTTTTAATTTTAGTAGCTTAGTGGCTGTATGTGCTGATGATTTTGACACTCCCATCTCCTGTGAAACACGGCGTAGAGGTTTGTTTGGATAACTTTCTAACGCTGCCCCAATTTCATCGAGTTCATCGAGGAAGCTCACGAAAACCATTGACTTTTAATGGTTTCGTCGGCAGCGTAATCTTGATACAGTGTTGCACATTCGAAACCTCCAAACGATCCCCATCGACACAAAACTCTTTCAAGGATATAAACTTAAGCAGGACGTTGCTGGTCAAAACTATGATTAAAATGTTTTATTATCTGTGGCTCTTATCGTCACTTCTAAAGCGTATTTTTTTGTGTATATAATTGCAGAACTTGGATGAATTACAGATGATGAATTATAACCCAGGTTAGTGCTCGTTTTGCAATATTTATATAAATGTCTGGATATGTCCGTAAAAATAAGCGAGCATTACAGGCCGCAAATGTCGGCATCTCCGCCAGCGCCGCCCGCCACGCTTCTCCCGATCTCTCGGCTGCAGATCGAAATGGACGCACGGTATTTGAATAGATAATATATCTGAGGTGCTGGACGTAGTAAATATTCGAACATGTTGCAAATTTAGTAAAATCACGTAAATTAGATACTAAACAGCCATTTATTACTTGTGCGAGTTCCACGTGGATGATTTGTCATTGACAACGAAAGCAAATATCGGTTCTCGGTTGCAAGGGGGAGAAAAATATGCTTGCATAAATATATATTTTTAAAAAAAATCATTTCTTTTTAATGCTAAAAAGAGAGATATAACAACTTTTTTATACTCGGATTTGTAGCTATTGTTCATGTAAGGAGATGTTTATTATATTTATTTTGTGATTACACGACAACATGTTACAGGTGGACCATTAGTTCCTGTAAGTAATATACGGAATTTTCCTTGCACTTGAATAGCCTACGTTGTGAAATGTAAAATGTGTTTGCGTTTTCCCGAATGGAAATAAATATGGAAACAACAGTGACGCTTGTCCTCTCGGATGTAAATTATGCACAAAACAAATAATATTCGAAATAAAATATGTGTAATTTATATATCGGGAGAGAAAGCTTTACCAACTAAAATGCAACGTGCTCGGTTCATATAGCAGTAGATATATACACGTTCCAATCTGCAGACAAAATGTAATTGCAATAACACTTTGCTGGATGCAGTAAAGCGAAATGATAATATTTTCATACTCCTTCTTCATCCCAACGCAAGTTTTACAATGATATCAACACGAAAACGTAAGCAGGTCATATTTTCTGTTTGTATCAACACTCGATTGTTCTCAAATTACTTTTCTCTGATCGTGCAATTAAACAATGTTACAATATATTTTCTCTTGCAGTAATTTAAGGCAAATTGCAAGAAAATAATACATGGTATTTCAAACAGTAAATAACAATGACACGATATATGGAAAGAAAGAAAAATGGAAGAAATAATTATCAATGTTCACCTCGTTGTGCATGCTTCTTCTTTATTAATATGAAAACAGGATCTTATGAATTGATTCTCCCGTTTTGCGCATACGTTCACTTGCAACACATTTTACAACAAATATTCGTTAGTACAGCCATGTTACAACAGCTGATCTACGGTCAATGTCTGCTGATCGGAGAAAAATCGCGGGTCAACTTTGATCGCAGGGACTTAATCTCAGTTCAGCTTTTATACAACAAAAAATCAGAGTTCAGCGTGACTGCAGATCAATTTTACTGGCTAATCGAGGATCAACTGTTTTATACAATCGGGCCTTAGAGTTCTGTTAATTTTGTGTATGCAAGACACACATGGAAACGATATGTAAATATGTATATATATAACAACGTATAATAAACAATATACGTAGTCCTTCTAGAAATGTTATGATTTGCTGAATTAACTCCAAGAACGACAGTACTGTCCATTTTAAACCAGTTGTTTATTCACTTGATGTACATGCGTAACCAACCAGGGACTAAAAATATAAATTGTTATGTAAAACCCCGCTTTCGTATTTTCAGCTCAAATATAATCGTCTCGCTTGGCACCCAGGTTGAGGTGAAAAGAGAGATTTGAAGGATTAAAGCAGGAAGTAATCCAGAGGGCCGGATAGAAACCAGGGACTGGGGGTCAACCTTTCAAAGAGGTTTAACACACTGATCCTAGGTTCGAATCTTGGGTAATCGATGTGTGTTTTTTCCGTCTTCTGTCTCATCAATTCATCCTCCATCCTCATTGTCTTGTGATTAACCTGGAGAGGTAGAAAAAGGACGTAAAATAACAAAACAGAAGAAAGTAAGGTATGGACAACAACGTTCCTCCGAATAGAGGAAACATTTTATTTTGAAAATATCAAAGAGATTCTGTCAACATTACAGTGTCGCCGAGAAAGATAGAAGAAAAAGGGGGGACCGAAATATTTTTTTAGGAATAGTCAAATTTTATTCCCATTAAATATCGCATACAAAATGCATACTTGAGGTAAAAGTTGATTAAATGACAATTTTTCTTGTAGGCTAAAGTATGTTCATGTACGCATGTGTCAAGCATGTGTACGACTGTGAGGTGTCGCTCCTCCACCCTTGTATTCCTCAAATCCTCAATTGTTTGTTATCATTGTAGTCAAAAAAGTTGTAAAATTGTAATCAACAGGGTCGTAACGAGTAGTTTCATTGTGAAGCAATTAATCTTCGTTTTTAAAATATGTTCTAGATTTGTGTTTGAACAAGTAGGAGCTAGGGTTGCAGCTTATCATGTTCTCCATGGGTATCGAGGCATTTAATAATGCCCTGAGTTGTCCTGAAGCACAGCTTCGGACAACATTATGCGGGTGTGTCTACGAAAACTAATCCAGTCAGAAAATCGACCATCAGCTTGTAGATCCACTGTTTAAAATAGTAGCTTTGACACCACTCGCTTATAGCAAGCAACTGAATGTGTAGATATTTGTGCGACATGAAAGCACTGTTTTTGTCGTTGTGGGAATGTTTTGTACAATTCAAGATATCGCCAGAGGTTAGAGTAGTTGCGCCAGAGGTTAAATTAAGTTTAAAGCCTGCAATGTTGAAACAAGTTCGCCACTTCTACCCAGTAGAGGAACATAATGGTTTGGATCCCACTTTATACTGTAGGTCCAGTATCAATTAGCCATATTGTGCATAAAGTGGACTTAAAACACCAAATTAATCAATCAATCAAGTTTGTCACTTCGCCGAAAGAAAAACTAAACATCTCTCAACTTACAACATTTTGTAATCGTGCAAAATAGCAAAAATCCAATTTCCTCCCGCTCCATCGAAGGCCTTGACCCAATTTTGCTCAAATTAATTATCACTCGAGTCCTCAAAAGTATACAGCGACTGTAAAAAAATCTGCCTAAAAACTATAAATTTACAGTAATTACCATCTTAGCAGAGTTGTAAGTTTTCTATTTTGTTCCCGCTCCCCTGCCCCCACCCCCTACCTATGCACTCAAAGAAATTCTTACTAGCAAATTGTACATCTATTGTTTTTTGAGTTCCGATGATTAAGCTCTGAATATTTAGTTTCTACAGAGCGTTGCAAATGTCAAAAATGGGTAAGAAGTGAATATGTATAAATATATTTACTTCCATATAGGTATATGCATGGATGTAAGGTTCAAGTGACGGTTACAGCCAATGGCTGGAAGCCCTCTGTTATGCTAAATGAAATGTGGTATGTATCATCAGGAAAGCAGGTCAATATTTCTGCCTAACCTCTCTTTTTGTTGTTTCCTCACTATCATTTCAAGCTTATTTCTTAAAAAATAAAACAATGCCGGTTCAACCTTACTTTACCCATCTTTGCACACCACTAGGTTTCGTGCGAATTCTTGTCTTATCGTTACAGTTACACATTATTTCACACGCATTTGTTTATGAGAGCTGTGAATTCGTTACAGGGCAGAAGTCGCTAGCAAAGCTATGATGAAAGCACAAACTCCCTTGCTCTTCCAATGTTTGTTTTGATCTGGTGGGGCCTACATAACACTAGGCCCCATCTCATAAACAAGGGTGTTCTAGGAATAACCAAAGAGACCCGGGAATTATGAAACGTACATTGTCTTCCAAAATGAATGTAAAATCAAGTACATGTCTGTAAGTAACTCTCAAAGTATCTTGATACAAAGTTTCGTTGTAGTTTGTGTCGTTCATTACAAACAGACGTTTATTATTATTGTTATTATTATTTGAGGCTCACCCTGACTCAAAAAAAATAGTACCTTGGGGTAATCCTTGGGAGTAAGGGCGGCCGGAGTGTGGTGCTGAACACATCACCTCCAAAATGGCCGAGATCAAGAATGTGTGCTCCCACCTCCACTAAATTTGCCTCATGGACGGTGCTTTATGCGCGGGAAACTTTACATTTTACCTATTATTATTATTATTATTAAATATGTGAGATATCTATATCCTCTATGTGGCATTAGTTATTTCTTCTTTATTTTACATCTCTTTTCGTTGGTTCGATGTGGCTTACAGACTGGGTATTGTTTGTCTCTTTCAGTACGGAATAAACATAACTTGATTCGGAAAGCATTGGGTCGCCCACGTCGTCTTCGTGACCGCTTACGTGACTTCACATGCTTAGAAAACAAATGCAGGTTGTTTCCACTTGACCTTGGAAGGGGTGGACTATAATTGTGTTTTGGTTCCATAAAGAATGCAGCGTATTCTTTCAATAGGTCGCCGCAGCAACTTCCACAACTAGAGTTCAGCTTCAAGCCCTGCATTTCCCTCAGTAATAAACAGATATGGAAGGAAAAAGGGGGAACCCCTGAAGACGCCCAACCTCCACCCGCATACGTTCAGGGGTAGGTGCTTATTGCACTGGTGCCTTTAAAATAAACAAGGGCGTCAGATCAGAGGAATTTCGGTTTCCCCGTTTTTCCTCTTCCTCCTTCTTTATTGACGGTTTCAATTATATGTATATACGAGGCGCTAAAGCTAAATCTAGTTAACGTCTCATGAATATAGTGGACCAAGATTGTTCCGGTGTTCTAGAAACGAACTTGGTTGTAAGAACTTACTTGCTAGTAACTGAATTAAATTAATGGCATTTGCATTGTTAGTAATGAAAACCGCGGTAGCTCAGCTAGCGTCTGACTACCATGCGAGAGACCCGGGATTTTTTCCACCTGTTCAAGCGGCTCTGGCGCCCGCTCAGCGTCGTATAAAGTGGGGACATAGAGGATACTAGGGGAGATAAAGGCGACCCCACCTTCGGCCGTGATCAGGAAAGTGTGGAGCCCTAACTCCACACCCCGTATACGCTTTCATAGCTTGGTGCAAAGCACAGGGGAACACTTTACTTTTTATGTTAGTAATGAAACGAAGGTTGGGGAGCGGGGAGGATGTGTTAAGACAGAGAGAAAAATGAGTGGTATATTAGGAAGGTTATTAATTAAATGAGTTAAGCAGTGTGCGAAATAAGCGAAGAGGGTGCCGGTGATTTCACCGCCACGATAAATGTTACCCCCTGCAAAAGAAAATTATTTTTATCCCTGCCAGAAGTGTTTTTATCCCTTTAAAGAAGAATGGAATTGAAAGGATATATTATTCCATGTCTTAACTACATATGTAACAGACACAATTGAGAAATCATTTGTCCATTAATGGTCCACTCATAAGATTTCCCTGCCCCAAAGTATGCAGCTTTGTGGATTAAGGAAGGACACCATTCCGAAACTGACAACCTCACCGTGCCGAGACAACAGAAACTCAAATTTTCGTGGCATAGTGCTGATATTTTACACTTATTAAATTGTTCAGAAGAAACTTGTAGGTATGTAAGATTGGCATTAAGCATGAACTTGGCAATATACAGTTGGTAACGTTTTCGGTGTTAGTAGTTCGATAACTATTTTCGTGTATGAGTTTGGGTTTACTTAGAATCAGGGGCGCCGCCAGGAGGTGGGGAAGGGTGCTTTATCACCCCTTCATTTTCTTCCTCACGCCGTCCAGCATCCCTTGTTCAACTTGTTAAACCATGTCATATTCAGCGTAGAAAGGTTTTGAAGTGAGATCGGTATTACTGCATACAACAGGCAAGTCATCGATCTTAATCTGACATCAGGCACGTATCCAGGGGGGGGGGGACTTTGGTGGCTTGAGCACCCCCCCCCAAATTTCTGTTTACACTAGATAAAATGAGGCTATTAGTTTCTTCAATAATGTGATCATAATTTGAGAGTTATGATTATCGAAACAAGACAGAGAATGTTCTATAACCCTCTTATTGTTAATAGCACGTATCCAAGGTGGGGATCGGAAAGTTTTCAATTTACTTTAGAAAAAAATAGGTTTTTGTCTTCTTGAATAATGGGACGATGACTTAAAGAGAGAAATAATTATCAAGGCAAGACGAAGAATGTTCTATAACGCTGTTGTTCATAATATTGCACGTAAACTTTTTCTGCGTTTTCGGTGTTGTCGCAGCGAACTTGAGCACTATGGAAAGACTTGTCAGCATTTGAAAGCTGCACAACAAAGGTAGCGCCCTAAGTAGGACGATTCGTTGTAACTTTTAATCTCTGGAAAGCGCGAGAGGGATAAAAGAGAAGGAGTCGAACTACTACTGGCAATATTATTGAATCGTTTTCCTGCGGAACGTTCTAGAATATAATAATATTCAATTTCCCGGTTGATCTGTACAATAGAATCTTTTAATGAGACTTCAGAGGTAAGTGTGACAACACATACAGTGATCAGTCAGTGTCCATTGGTGGCTTCATAAGATCTAGTGATTTGAAAATGAAAAGTAACGAAGTATACTTCTAGTTCCAGTTCGGTCTCAAAGATGAAGACAATGACAACAGCGGAAACTTCCGGAGCCTCAGTGTAGTGCTAGTTAAGGTCGAGAAAACTGCACAAATCTACTGAAAAACGAAGTTCTGATTGATGATTTAGTTGTGCCCGGACCAAATTCCGTGTATGCGGTTTGTAACCTTATATAATAAAAAAATGCATATGCATGTGTGAACCTACAACAGATGCTGATATTTCAGATATTGGCTTTTTTCTAACTTGTTACCCAGCAAGCCTTGATGAGTTACTAAGAGTCTCATGTTCCCGACAAAAGGAGTACCGGACTAACTTTTTGACGACTGGTGTCCAAGTGGAGGATGTTGCAACATCGCGCTACGACGCCAGGGGTTCCAGTTTCGAATCCCGACCTGGGCATGAATGTTTTTGAGTGTCCATTCATCAATTTCATCATATCGTCACTTATCGCCATATTCGCAAAATAGCCAAAAGTGGCACAAAATGCGAAGTAAAATAAAGCGATTCAATCAATCTTCTAAAGTCTTGAAGATCCAAGTCACAAGGATGGAAAATTATTGCTTTGTTAAGGTTAGGTGCGAAGGCAGGCGACGACACCCCAAAGGATCATATACAAACCTGCAGGAAGAACATCTTACTTAAGTCTCCAATACGAAATGATAAAATTATAAATTATGTGTCCGAGATAAAGAGTGGTATCCCCAGAATTTTCGGAAAGGAGAGGGGTTATGAATACTATTTTTGGTGGTCAATTCTCATTTTGCCATATTTGTCTGTCTTTGACGTTCCTTTTTTATAGGAATACTTTGTCAAATGTGGCTATGACCCCACCAACCCTCCTTGGGCACGTCTCTGTAGACAAATGAGTAAGCATTTGATCATATTGGGAGACGAAACATTAGATGTGTTGCGAACTGTGCGTTAATTGTTTTATCCGGCTATATTCGAGAAAACTTCCTTTGTTTCGTGCCGATATATGACAAGACTGAGGAAGCTGTGATAGGCATCTTTGAACAGCCGCCCCTCGTGGAGGAGTGCTTATCACATAGCGCTACGAGGCCAGGGGTACCGGGTTCAAATCCCGGCCTGGGCATGGATGTTTGTCAGTGTCCATTCATCAATTTCATAATATCATCACTCATCCCAATCTCCGCAAATTAGCCAAAAGTGGCACAAAAGGCGAAGTAAAATAAAGGATATCAATGAATCAATCACAATTTTGAACACTTGCGAGTGCCTGAATATGGACAATTTTGTGGGTTTCGGCTTTTATAAGAGCTGCAAACATGGGAGGACAAGACACATTAGTGGTGTTCTGGTTCGAATCAGATAGAAATATTCGAGAACTTGCATGTATAACAGCTTCGTTAAAACACTCACAGATACCACAGATGTTTTGATGCCTGATGAGAAGAAACGGACAAACACACATACTCAGATGGTTCCGGCACACAATATTAATGCTTGGAAACATACTAGGAGTCGTGTGGTAAAAAATGTTCCGATTACACGTTCTAATTAAAATGGCAACCTTAAACAGTGGCGACGTTTTAAGGGATAGTTGCTCCCCATTTTTTTTGCCTCCTCACTATGGCCTCTTAATGCTAAGCCTTGTCTACCAAGAGAAAGTAAATTTTCATTGCACCGCCCCACCCCCAGGTTTTGGAACCTAATCGCCACCACTGGCCTTAAACATGCAATTCTGAGGTTCTATCTATACCTCTTAAAAATATGTTGTTAGTGTAAGACTGTTTGCTTGTATATATTCAATTGTTTTTATGGGGCATTGTTGCTTTCCATTGTTATGAGGCAATAAAGAGGGCCCAAAATACAGGTTCCCACTGTATTTTTACTTATTTCGGTCCTTAATATCTTGGTTAAACAACCCAACAATTTTTTTTACTCGGCATGGAAGCTTACTATTAGCACTCACTGAAATAGCACATTGCTTGGATATTGACGCTGATAGTAGATATAACCCTTTAAATATTAAATTATTGCGAAATCCGCAACTTTATAATTAGACTTTTCTCAAAGCAGCAAAAGAGAAGAGTAAAACTTGGTATACCATATTGTAGTTGAATATACAGCGTAAGTCAAAACGATGTTCCCGATTTCGTTTATTTCTTATACGAAAGGTAATGAGCTTTTCTTCTTTTCTTGCATATGTAATTTTTTTTATCTAATACAATCTCAAAAAGTTTTTTTCTTTCTATTGAAGACTCGTAGTTGCGCTGTAGGCCACCAGAAGGCAGTTTAGTAGCAGAGAGAAAAATGGCTACCACTGGACAACAGAAAGCGTTCTGTTTTCTCGTTCAGCGGCATTTCCGAACAAGATTTGTGAACCGCCTTCTGGCAAGTAAATTAGAAAATGCTACAACATTGGTGGAATTGCGTGAGCGCATCACTGCAGCCATAGCCGACGTAGACCCTGACATGCTAGGAAGAGTGTGTCAGGAACTTGATTATAGACTAGATGTGTGTCGTGTAACACGTGGATCACACAGAGAACATTTATAATACGCCAGGAAAAACATTTTGAGTTTTTCAATCTGTGTGTGTAATATCAGTCATTTACGTATCATTACAATGAAATAAATAGACACTGAAATCGGGAACATCATTTTGACTGACGCTGTATGTACTAACACATGGAAATAAAAAATAATTGGGTCCTCGTCCTATGTTTGAGGGGAAAACATCAAAATGTTAAGAAATGTCAAATTAATTATCACACTTCCTTCCCTATCAGAAAGAAAAACAGACCTTTCTCCTCCCCTTCTATGTTCCAAATGGAACAGTTCCTGTCTTGAAAAGTTGTGGAAGACTCAGTTTTTTTTCTTCTTTGATGAGTAGCGTAGTGGTAATGCCACCTCTTTGTAATCAAAGGGCTCCGGGTTTAATGCAAGGTGGAGGTACAAGTTGTTCGGATTCCATTTTAAACTGCAAGTCCACAGTCCCGAAAAGCATTTATGTGCATAATGTGGGTTCAAAAATAAAACTCTACCGAACTCTACATACAGTGACATACCAAGGACTTTCGTTAGCAATCATTTTCCCACCATTTCCTGCGTTAGACATTATTTTTACTGGGCCAAAGAGGGACTATGATTCCCTCCACCAGGGGTGCCCCCCCCCCCCTCAAGGCCCTGAACGCAGTCTCCCAAATCAATAATTTCAAGGCAGCAAGCATAAGGATAATAGGCCAAAATTCATAACTAAATTCGATCATTATAACCCCCCAATATTATTTTGATAAATATAGTAACTGATTTTAATTTGGATGCAATAGCCTGTCAAGTGGTCGATAGTTATATCTTAAAATGTATATTTTTGACACGCAGAAAGCTAGCTAGATAATTTGAAATGTCATAAATTAAATTATGTGTATGCAGTGTTAAAAAGCCCACAACTTAATGATAAGATAGAAAAATCTAACTGGGCACTTGCATACGCATGATTTTTCTTTTCGGAGCCGGCCGGAATTGTAAAGGTAGATATTACATAGCTGCTTCACTGTGTTCTGGGAGAAGATGGGATATAAAATATATCATAAATATTATTTTTTTGCCTTCTTTTTTAAAGTTGTTCAAAGACAAATATCGGGGGGTCGTTGTAAGGGGAGTTTGCTTTTATCATTTTGCCCTTTCCAGAGTTTTTTACTGCTTTCATTTGAAAAAAAATAATTTGCTCAAAATTTCAGAATTTCAAATTTTCTCAAAAATTCATAGGTAATTGTGGAGCTACAGTGCGATGTCCCCTACCCTGCGTACACCAGTGGGGCAAACCAAATATTCATGCTGCAGTTGTCTTAACCAAAACTTGTTTGTTCGTATGACTGATTCAATTATCGTTTCATACACAGAGCCGTAGATAGTGAAAATAGAATTTGCTGCCTCTTGCAACAAATTCTCCTCTTAGGCTTAGAGTATTTCAAAGTAAAAAAAAAATCTGGATTGTATCTCACGTGTAAAATTCACTTTCTGCCACAAGTTTGATAAGCACATTTTACATTACATATTTTTCTGTTGTGTCGGGTTCTTTACAATGCGTTAGTATGTAGTATATTTAGTACAATTATGACAGCACACGGAAAAGACAATACAGTAGTATTTTTAATAGAACTACTTCGTTAAAATGGTGCACCTGCAGGAAGAAATCACACGGGCCAAGTCCTGTGAATAGGCTGGATGGGGAATAAATTCGAAGCAAAGTTAGTGCAATTTTGCCTTTAGGACGCTCCATTTGTGGGATGGCGCGTTTTCCTGTTGCAAAAGCACTTTTGGGGATTTTTGGAAAGTGATTCACCTAATGAACTGTGGCATCATCACCTGAAATTTACTAAAATATTCAATCAACACCAAGAATATTGGTCGTGTCTGGCAATGTAGCAGCCGAGTGATTAGCACAGCGCTCTTCGACACCAAAGACCACGGGTTTGAATTTCGGGCTGGGCATGAGTGTTATTTGTGAGTGTTCCTTCATCAATTTTATCATATCATCACTCATTCTCATCGTCGCGATCAGCCGAAAGTGAAAGAAAACAAACAAAAATTAAATCAAATCGTAATGTAGCTACAGTATAATCCTTCCCAATCATATTATGAAGACCCAAACAGGGATAAATGCGAGCGAAGCGAGCGAGAAATTTTTTATAGGTTATCTATTTATTTGCATACTTTCAAGAATATTACATTAATTTAATTTTGCGTCAATACTTTCAAACGATGCCGTGCTATTTACTCTTTCCCAACTTATTCTCCATTTGCTCATGGGCGCCAAAAACGATAAGGGTGCATGACTAAGAAATGGGGTGGAAAAGTGGTAAAATTTCAAGTAAATGGTAAGACAAAAACTACAATAATCTTTTCGTATATAATATCACAAAATGTAAACCGTGAAAATTGTACAGTTTTTTTTTAGTTTTTTTTTTAGTGGTGACTTCCAGCGCTCTATGCCCCTTTTCTTCAATCCGCGGTTGTACGCTGTGCGAAGCACTGCAAGCGAATCTAGCAAGAAAATAATTAGGGCATTAATTAAGAAACTGGCAATAATATTAATTTAATAAGGAGTAAATATTTTCACACGTTGCCGCGACCCTTAATCCTTCCAAATTTTCTCTTTTTGCTTCTGCAGCACCCACTTTGTTGTCTCTGAGCTCGTGGCGCCCCCGTGCCTGATGCTGTATCAAACCATCTCTCTCACCTTCATTATCCTAAAGTGGCAGAAAAGTAACGTAAAGTAACGAATAATTACCCTTGGATTTCTTATTTAGTAGTCGGTGCTCTATTTTACTTCACTGCATTTTCATGCATCAGATGTTTTATTTAGGAGAGAAGGAAGAGAGGCGGATGGCTATGACACCCACCGCAATGCCGCTTAGCGAATAATCCAGAGTAAAATCCATTTATACCATACGATCATCAAATGGTATGGTGTCTAAATAATGATCATCATACGAATTTTATGCCAAAGCGCTAAATATTGATGGCCCCCTCCCCGAACTTCAAAGTTCGATCCCCCCTTACTATGGAAATTCTGTGCCAATCTAAAACTTAGCATTGCTATCGAATGTATGCCCTCGAAACGTTGGAAGCCAACTCCAATTTAACGTGACTGGTAACCCGAGAACACTTGTTCCAATTGTGTACTTGTTTAAATATTTTAAAAAAAATATGTAGGGTACGTACATGTATTCCATTCAGACTTTTGTTCTATTAGGATATTCCAGTTAACGATTTCCTTGCTTATTTTGTTCAAGGAGTCTTGAAGAAAATTGTCAACGGGGGAGGAAGGGGGTTGGAATTAATGGGAAACTAGAAAACAGCAAGAGCGAAAGACACGAATCAGAAAACGTAAACAGAAGCCTGTTAGAATAACGAAAGAATAGGAAACAGAAAATATAGCTCGGAAAGTCTATTGTAAACGCAGAGTATGTACACTGAAACAGAAAGAGCTTTCAACAAACGTCGAATATGAGGATAAAGTTGACTTAAAACATACAATGAACATCCATCTCAGAACTGAAAATTTGCGTTTTACACGTAGGTAATATATCAATTAGTTATGATTGTTGACTACAAAAGTTAAGTGTAAGGCTCAGTCTATAAAATCGATATATGTAATCTAAATATTTGAAACACTATCCTGAAACATATTGTGCTTAAATTATTTTGTAAAAAATATGTTTGTATGCCGCAGAAGCGACTATCACTGTGAAATGCTGTGTGATTTGTTGTTCACACAAAACGTTATTGTGCACCATTGAAATTTCTTGCTCATAGTAATGAGTTGGATTAAGTCTTACAGAGGAACTGTCCCAGTGTCACCGGTTGAAACAAATGAAAACGTTCTTTGTCGTGCTTTTTTCCAAACAACTGTTCTCACCAAGGATTTTTAAATGTTCATGTGTTGCTCAGTTGACCTCCTCTTTTTCATTAAGGGTATGTCGGAAATAGGAAAAATTATGATGGGTAAAATAATGAATTTGATAATCTATATTCATCACCAGATGTTATTTGAATTATTAAATAAAGACGGTTTCGGTGGGCAGGTCATAAAGCACGAATGGGAGAAAACCTAATTGTAGGAAACTTATAGAAAGGCCAAGACGAAGATGGAATGGCAATAAATAAGATGCTTATAAGGAAACTGGTAACAATGGAGAAACCTGAATTAATCTTACCGATTGTAGGAACGGATAAAAAGTTTAGGTTGCTTTGACAATAAACTTTCCACTTAAGAGTTTAAGTACGAGTTTGTGTTTTAAGTCCACTCTATGCACAGTATGGCTAGCCGGGACTGGGCCTACAGTTTAAAGTGTGATCCGAACCATTATGTGCCTCAATCAAGTATCGAACCCGGGATCCCTCGATTACAAGGGGACGCTCGCACTTTCCGCTTTAGGAATGCAGAGAGTTAGTTAATATTTTCTAATTACTTTCACTTTCAAAACTTAAAGTTCAACAAATCTGGACTTCTGTGGAATAAAAGTCAGTGGTATTTGTGTCAAGAAATGTAACTCAATTGGTAATGTGAGTCCGAGGGACGCCAAGCCAACTTAGACGCACACGAGAGAGCGTAGAAATACGTCCAAAGTGCAAGCACCTAGAATAGGGTACATTCAAGAGGATTGCCATGACAGTTTGTATCACAAAATGGTCGACAAATTAAGTTTCACTCGGGTCTGTCAGACCCCTCGTTACCTTTCAACGTCTTAGATAACGGATTCGTTTATGGAAGTAGCTGGTTGTAATTCACGGCTTAAGCTTACCGCCCACTGGTGGCCGTGTGCACGAACGAAGATCAAATTTTAAACTCGGATCGGGAAAGGATCACTGGAAAATTCCATTGGACGAAGACGGTTCAACACTTGATCGCGATCTAAGAACATCAAAACGAGTTTATCTTCTGATCGGCCATTCGCCACCGTTTTTGTGTGTGATCCTGGTTCACGATACTGACGCTTCGACTGTGCAGGCAGTTGTTTTTTTAAAATAAAAAGAGCGGAAAGTGATATCGAGGGCGTGCAAACGCTAGAGATGTTGGATGTACAACGCTGATAATTCGAGAACTATGTAAACTAAAAACGGCCAAAATAATAATAATAATTTGCGGTTCTGTGGTGCGAAGTCGTAATGTTTATAAATACTGTACTTTCTATCCCAGAACACAAAACATATATACATGTCATATATTACGTGCAAGGTAAATTAGAACAGAGCAATGTTTACGATATTGCTACATGGTGTTGGAAATATGATTGTATAAATTTACGAAAATACTTGTTACTGGCTATTTACACTACACGACAATATAAATATATAAGAATTAAGAAATGAAAAATTAAAATACTTACTACAGTACAGTAATAATAGAAATAATAATAATATATCTTCATTTGAGCGGGCGAGGTTCGGCGTAAGTTGTTCTCTCAAAATCGTATGCATTTGGTAAGGCATGAAAGTCCCGTAGAATAGCTACGGTTCCATGCTTTCTCCTTCTCGTTTTGTGTTGTGCCGTCAGTTCTTTTTTAATATTATTATTTTTTTACACTCCACTACATCCTTGTAAATACTGACAAGGTTGATTAGTACATCTCTCAAATTCAGAGAAGCTTGCAGCCCGAATTATTTTCTTCTCCTACATGTTGGTACTTTACCACATCACATTACTCTATGGGGTTCTTGATTGTCATTTGTTTTAGCCAACCAATCTGGTATAGCCTTACAAATTAATCTCGGATCACTTGAACGGAATCTCGAGAACGTCGTTTTTCGTTGATGCAATGCAAATCTTTAAGCCAAGATCATTTAGAGTGGATTAAAATTGATCTCTTTCATCTGAACTTCGAAATAATCTGCGTTGGTGCACGCAGCCATGAGACGTTAAACGCGGCAACAGAACGCAATAGACGCGTTTCCGGCGTCTCAGCGGGCGATAACCTTTAGGATAACATACAAACTTCTGGCATGGAAATTCCGTGGGCTTCCCCGTTTTATTTCAATAGAAGCAGACAACAGAAGCTCTGTTGCTTTCTGTTGCCGCGTCTCAGCGGGTGTTAACTTGAAGTTTCCACAGTAACGTGAGACAAATGCTGTGGAAATATTTCATTTCCTCTTATTTGTTTACCACATTTTCCATCACTCCCTCACTTTGTCGCCACGGTTAACCACCTAGTACAAATTGTCAATTTAAGTTGAATGAATTGAGCAAGGAAGGAGCTAGCAAACTGCTACATGTGAAACTTTTTTGAATTGTGTTACATCTTAATTTAGCATCAATTATTCCCAGAGTTGTTTAATGTAAAATTGTAGTTGAGATACCTTGGAAATAGGGTCTGTAAGTTAGGTATGTTATGAATCCTCATGATAATATTTAATTCGGCTTCCCCGATGAGTCAGTGGTATGGTTGTTCCCTTGTAATCAAGAAGTCCCTGGTTCGATACCCGGTGGGGGCATACATTGGTGCAGATCATAGTTATAAACTGTAGGTTTAATCCCGATTAGCCTTACTGTGCATAAAGTGGACTTAAACCATCAAATCAACCAAATCGACCTCTACGTACACACACACACACACAACAGGTGTGTTTGGGCTTGTCATTAACTTCATTCCTAGTGGATACTTCCTACGCTCACATCAGGTTAAGGTGATGAAATAATTTCACCTGACGTAATCAATCCCAAACACTCCTCTCAAAATGAGTGCACTTACATCATAGGTGTCATTTCAGCAGTTCACACGTTTCCCATCAGCATCCACGCGGCCTATAAATCTGTCGACCTTGAGTTTATATGTCGACATCAAGTGACCCAGCAACGAAAGATTCAGCGTGAACGCAGCTGCAATGGGGGCAGGGGAGGCATTGTCCCCCCAACCTTGGACGGAAATGAGTTCTTGGGGGTACAAGGGGGGCAAACATTGACGGCCAAGTGTACCTGCAATTACCGCCCACAACTTGAAATTTTATGCAAATAAAAATACTATTCGCAAAATTTTCTTGATCGCTTCGCTCGCAATACCTTCTTTTTTAGTCTTATCTTTTAGTCTTCAGTACCGTAGCTAGAGGGCGGCGGGAGTCTGCCCTGGGCGACGAACGACTTGAAGGAAAATAAGTTGTAAAATTGATTGATTGGGTTGTGGTTTTAAGTCCATTTTACGCACAGAAATGCTAATCGGGACTGAACCTGCAGTTTAAAGTGGGATCCGAACCACTGTGCCATGTGCCTCCAGCGGGTATCGAACCCGGGACCCCCTAATCACAAGGTAACGATGTTATCGTTATACCATCGAGGTGCAGGGGCGGCGCCAGAAATTTTAGACCGGGTGGACAGAAGCTGTATATTTATAAATTAAGGTGGACAGTATAAATCTAAGACCTTATATGAGTTGTACATGCACTCATGCTCGTCCCCCCCCCCCCCTGCAACATATACAGGGTGTCCTAAAACAACTTCAACAACGGTTGGATGCTGGTAGATATATACCAAAACAAGAAACTTTTCCTCATACTCATAACGTCGAAAGTGCTTAGTTTCTGATCTATCAGCGCTGAAAATCTAACCTGTATGTACAGTCACGGACACTTCTGGGTTATAACAATCCCATTAACTTTCAATGCAATCATTACAACCCAGAAGTGTCCATGACTGTACGTATACAACCCAACTCATGAAACGATCGCTCTGACGTAACTTCCAGGGTCGCGTAACAAGATTGCCACTTGAATTGAAAACAACAATCTTGGGAGTCTTATCTGGCAAAATACAAAATAATAATTATACTTGCGATGTTGTAAGCATAGGTGCGCAGAATAATTTATTTGGGGGTCCCTTAAGAGAAGTTTCAGTTACCTACCTGGACATGGCTAGCCTATAGTCGTAACTTCATGTTATTTTCACAGAAACTATTAAGGATGTGAACTTGAAATTTTATCATTATAGAATGAGCATTTGTTATCACTTTAGCACAGGTTTTACTATCAGCGTGTCGATATTTTAAGTAATGAAAGTAAACAATTGAAAATTATAAATACAAGGCTATATCTCTACAGGTATTATCAGCTAAATCACTCTCACGAAGTACATCTGTAGGTTCAGTTTACCATGATTTCTAACGCACATTAGCCTACTTCATAAAATATATTGCTGTAGCTGGTCACTCGATAGTTAATGCCATGTGTTACATGTCATTTTAAACCGTAGAATTCAGATGTAAGCAAAAATCTGAAAATTGATACACTTGTCATTGAATGAGAAGTGAGAGAGCATTCATGAAAGTCTTTGAACATGAAAGTCTTATTGGAAATGTTAGAAGGTTGCATTAACAAACAAGTCGGTCCTCGGGAAAAGAATATTTACGGGCCGATATGTGAAGGGGCTCTGCGATTTATCAAGGAAAAAAAATATTTACTACGTGATTACTGATTACTATAGTAAAGGAATATCACATTGTTTTGTGGAGAGAGAGAGACTCAGAGAGAGAAAGAGAGAGAGCTTGGTCATCTCAAATGAAACGAAATTCCTTATTTTTTTAGCACTGATATTATTTTAATTATTCTAATGGTAGTTCAACATATTTTCTTTATTTTTTAGAAGACATTTGGGGTAGCCAGGTACCTTTGGCACCTCCGTGTGCACAACTATGCCTCTAAGAAGTATCTACAGTATTTACAAACTGCCCAAGACATAGAATTTCCAACAGATACGGACTGAAATTCAAGACGCTTCATTCTAAAATGTCCCCATCGTGTTTCGAGTGTGGTGCAGTACCAATAATCGTGAATCGCGAGATTGACTTACGACGTGTTGATGAAATCGACGAACTGAGAAATGCAAACATAGTGTGTTCGCCACCTTGTTTTGTTTCACACTGCGACTGCTATTTATTTATTTCTAAATGGCTAATCGAGTCCCTCACATAATACGGGGCAAACCCCTTACTGAAAATAATGAATTGCAAAAGCTCTTGCAATAAAATGAAAAATATAGTTTAAACATTAATTAATTCGCAGATTAAAACTAATACATAATAACTAAAATCAATCCGATCTGGATATGGGTGTCACTGCATGACGTGTTCATTCCGAGCGCCCAATACAGATCAGCGTTTGACATAAGTATGAATGTCTTATTACCAAAATTTAAAAAAAAGCAAGAACCCGCGTGTAAATCAAATTCTTAGTTCATTCTACATAATATTTACCTAAGCTAAGGAAGGACATTTTGGCAAAATATCACCGAAATGTAATAAATAAATAAATAAATAAAATTGTATGTATTATGTTATGAAGCACAAAGTTCTAAAATTTTGTCCCTATTCCATGTGAGTTAACCATAAGAAAAATCTCATAATTACGTTAGTGATAGGGAAAATGTATCTGTAAAAAGATTTTGTGCCTCCCTGATAGCATAGTGGTAAAGTCGTCGCCTTGTGATCAAGGGGTCTCGGGTTCAATAACCGGTGGAGGCACACAGTGATTCGGACCCCACTTTAAACTGTAGGTCCAGTCCCGATTAGCCTATCTGTGCATAAAGTGGACTTAAAACAACAACTCGTGTAAGAAGATTCCTAAAACGATTGCTAACTCATCAAGACATTTTTTCTGTAGCTATTTTTCAAACCTACAGAACTGTTTTATCAAAATCTATTTTTGTGATTGCTTCTTATTAGTAGAATGAATATAGAATTATTATTATTATCTATTTTGGATTCGATATCGAAATTAGAAGATGACAGGTATATAAAATCGTGATGATGAAAGGGACATATCAAATTACCTCTGTCTTAGTATTTCAATGTAGACCTAGCAAAACAACTTTGTGTGTTGCTGGAGGAAGCAACGCGAAGAAGAGGTTTTTATTTGTTTAACAGATTACCCTAATCATACCCAGGGCGGAAGCCCGGAGTTGAAATCATCAAGTCACTCCACTCCACTCCTTCTACACTCAGTTTCAGTTATAACTTTTTGGCCAAGTTATGGCAGACAGTTAATTATATTTCTATATGTTATGCCATATTTCAAGTGTCTATTTCTTTTCATATTCAAAGCAATTTGATGCATCATCCCTGTGAAGGTCAGAAGCTGCATCCCTCAGGCCCATAATCCTGTTCTAATCTTGATCATATTCTGTACAATTTTGCGCCTACCATAAAGCCTCCTAAGCCTACTGGCTGCTTAAGCATACAAGTGGGATTACATCACATTTTTTGTTTCAAAAGATTTGGAAATTCCTTTCGCTTTCCAATGATAAAGTTAAGGAAGTTGAAAGAAAAGCTTAAATTAATTCCATTCAACTTATTATTTACTCTGACTTTTGTAAACCTATTCACGAAATCAGTGTTTCGGCAAAGGACAACAAAGCTTTTTATTGAATGATAATATGTGAACTTGTCTGTAATATAGATAATATTCACAAGTAAAATATACATGAAGTGAACACCATAATAATAAACTTATTTATTGGGCCATTCGCATTTTCCCAAGTGTATATATTTATTGAATTTGATTTGGTTGGCAATCGGGTGGGCACAGGAATTTCTTGGAAAGGCAATTGCCCACCCGTGGCCGTCCCTGTCGGGGAGGCACAAACGTTGTAAGAGAGAGAATGCATTGGCGTCCCGTGAAAGTGTTTGAGCCCTATTAAATCAATATTGATTTCAGCCTGCAAAAAAATTGGATCCAAAAATGTTCTTGCTCGCTTTGCTCGCAATATGCCATTGTTCTCTGTAATGCATTGTAAATTACCAGACAGAGAAATAAGACTTGTCTTAATTGATTTTGTTTTAAATGCATGAACAATTGTTTCGAGGAAAGGCAACGTGCACATTTGAGAAACAATTTATGTAATTTTTGCTGTTGGTTTATTGTGAGATGGATGAATTGGTTGCCTAATGGATTTAAATAATATGAGTTGTATATAATATGTATTAAATAAACTTTGCATATGCACACAATTTAGTGTCCACGTCGCTCCATGTTGCATATATCGTCGGTGAAGGGGCGAAATGGCATAACTCGAAAAATGTGATGGAAAATGTGAAACGTTTGGTAAAGAATGCTTTAAAATCACAGATGCGGAAAGACATGAAATTTTAAAGGACTTTTATGCAAGTGAGACTCAACAAAATAAAAATACCTACGCGAAACCAAACAGAGAGACTCAACAAATAAAAATACCTACGCGAAACCAAACTGAGAGACTCAACAAGTTAAAAATACCTACGCGAAACCAAACAGAGCAATTCTAAAAAACCTCTGCACAATGCATTGTCTTAGTATTAGATATATCAGTTGAGCCCGGTCCTAAATTAAAATATTCAGGACATTTCAGGTCAACATATTAACATAATAGTACAAAAATATTTTAAACAAATATTTAAGATTATTTATATTACAGTGTACTACTGTGTAATCAAAAAGGACTTATGAACTTATTGGATTAGTTTTAAGTGAAGCCAAAACAGTGTCGAGAGAGACATATTTTTAACAAGCTTATGAATAACAATCTGACAGATACAGGTGTATCCAAATCAATCTAAGAAGGGGGGGGGGTCATACTTTCTCAAAAACTTTTTCTGTACAAAAATCTTAAATTTGATAGAGGAGGACACTTGATCAATAAGCTTTTATAGGCATCTTAGCCTAATTTTAGTACAGGCAAGACCTCATACTTTCTCCATTTTATAATATGGCCTTTTACACTATGACAGCCATTTAAATGTGGTTTATCGAAATAACAGTTGGGCTGAAAAGTTCGTAGGCTGACTCATAGATGGCGTTACTAGAATTAAATCCATGTGATTTTTACTGAGTACTAACCTTCAAAAGATACGTGTATAATTTCACAGCTGCCGGATAATTAGTTCGTGAGATATAGCATTGTGAGTGAAGCAGCTTTTGTCATTGTGAAAAAATGGATAAAAAAGAATTTCGTGTGTTAATAAAGCATTGCTTTTTTGCGAAAAAAAATACTGTTGAAGCCAAGGCTTGGCTTGATAAACATTATTCGGACTCTGCACCAGGAAAATCAACCGTTGAGAAGTGGTTTGCTAAATTTAAACGAGGCGAAATGAGCATAGAAGACGATGCACGCAGTGGACGCCCCAAAAAGGCTGTTACCGACGAAAACATCAAAAAAGTCCACAAAATAATTTTAAATGATCGTAAAGTGAAGTTGATCGAGATAGCTGAGACTTCAAAAATATCAAAGGAACGTGTTGGACATATTGTGCATATTCCGCACATCAACAACAAAAAGGTAAGCTTGTGGAGCGAAAAGTTTCTTAAACGTATATCGAATTTCTATCTCGAATTGAAGCCATGACTTCCTTATTTCAAAGCATCCAAGCACATGAAGTAAATTGATTGAATTTGTGAGATGTAAATAATGCATAAAAAATAATATATTATCATAAATTAGAAATGTACATAAATCAATAATAATAATAACAGTTCCTGTTAGTATTTTCATGGCGTGTAAAGTTATATTTTAGCTTCCTTGAAAAATATATTGACTTTGCCCATGATACACCCCTCCCGCTTCCGCTTGGAAAATTTCTAAGGGCTTGTATACTCTTGAGCGCACTATATATTTCTTCAATGGAAGATAACAACGTTGTAGGGACACTACTCGATTTTCCATCAGAAGTTATATCCCTTGTAAAAGCACTTTTTAAATTATTGACTAATTTAATTTAGTAACACTGTTGAGCCTTGATTCATGCCTTGGTCATCATTGTAATGTTTAATTGAATTTAGATACAAATTAACATTTAACTTAAAGCAAAGCATGATTTAAACACAAATAGTTTGTGAGAACAATGAAAGATGCTTTGCATATATCACATTTTGCATCGTTTCTTTCTGGCTTTTTTGGCTAATCGTGACGATTAGATAAAATTGATGAAGGGACATTGGAAGAAAATAATCGAACTCAGAACTTTATTCAATCAATTTCAAGTCCTATATCCCTCTGCAAGATTTCCACAACATATCACATGGTATTATTATTATTATTATAATTATCATTATTATTATTATCATTATTATTTGTAATCGGCGTGCTATGTAGCTTTTTACTTTTTGTCTTCATGTTAAAACACGGAAGTCTGCATTTCCACCCAAAATAGCACAACGCTCGTTAGTATAGTTATTTTGCTAACTTTATTTGTCAGTCATTTAATTACATCCAAAATAATTTTACCAGTGCTCTTGTGTCCGCCAGATCTCTCCTATTTCATGTAACATTTGTTTCTCTTTTCCAGTGATTTATTCTCTGCAGGACAAGTATTTACGATTTTGTTTATGTAAAATATCATAAACGACAAAAACTGCAAAAATCGACAGAGACTAAAAGTATTTCCTCTCTTTTATTGTCAAGTACCAACAAGGTAGCATTTTCAAACTTATTTACACATCGGTCCCCACAGCGTCTGTACAGAATCAATCGTGTGTATGGAGTGTATGTGCAAATTTTCATGAATCTAGTGGACCTTGTGGGGACCCGAGCCCACCTGATTTCACAGGCCTTGTGGGTACTGGTGTCCCCACAAGGATAGGAAACGTTTTTCTTGTATAATTTGCTCACAATGTAGGTTACTTTTAATTTTCGGGAGTTTATAGTTTTACTGTGTTATTTGTCACATAATTTCAACAAACACATCAGACTACGACTGTGATTTCCCCCGGTCCCCACAGTGTATGTGCACTAACAGAGTCCCCACAAGGCAGCATATGCGCGTACGTGTGTACTTGTAGGTTTTAAGTCGCATGCTGTGAAAAATTTCGCGTACACGTATGTGTACGCGTACTTGTAGGTTTTAAGTCGCATGCTGTGAAAATTTTCGCGTACACATATGTGTACGCGCACTTGTAGGTTTTAAGTCGCATGCTGTGAAAAATTTCGCGTACACGTATGTGTACCTCGTTGACTGTGTGTACTTAAGTTAAGTTGTAAGTTGAGTTGCATGCTGTGAAAATTTCGCGTACACGTATGTGTACCTCGTTGACTGTGTGTACTTAAGTTAAGTTGTAAGTTGAGTTGCATGCTGTTAAAATTTCGCGTACACGTATGTGTACGCGTACTTGTAGGTTTTAAGTCGCATGCTGTGAAAAATTTCGCGTACACGTATGTGTACCCCGTTGACTGTGTGTACTTAAGTTAAGTTGTAAGTTGAGTTGCATGCTGTGAAAATTTCGCGTACACGTATGTGTACGCGTACTTGTAGGTTTTAAGTCGCATGCTGTGAAAAATTTCGCGTACACGTATGTGTACCCCGTTGACTGTGTGTACTTAAGTTAAGTTGAGTTGCATGCTGTGAAAAATTTCGCGTACACGTATGTGTACCTCGTTGACTGTGTGTACTTAAGTTAAGTTGAGTTGCATGCTGTGAAAAATTTCGCTGTAGAATTCATTTGGAAATTTGGAAACATCTTGAGAGGTACACGTATGTGTACCTCGTTGACTGTGTGTACTTAAGTTAAGTTGAGTTGCATGCTGTGAAAAATTTCGCGTACACGTATGTGTACCTCGTTGACTGTGTGTACTTAAGTTGAGTCGCATGCTGTGAAAATTTCGAGTACACGTATGTGTGTGCGTACTTGTAGGTTTTAAGTCGCATGCTGTGAAAATTTCGAGTACACGTATGTGTCTGCGTACTTGTAGGTTTTAAGTCGCATGCTGTGAAAATTTCGAGTACACGTACGTGTACCTCGTTGACTGTGTGTACTTAAGTTAAGTTGAGTTGCATGCTGTGAAAATTTCGAGTACACGTATGTGTGTGCGTACTTGTAGGTTTTAAGTCGCATGCTGTGAAAATTTCGAGTACACGTATGTGTACCTCGTTGACTGTGTGTACTTAAGTTAAGTTGAGTTGCATGCTGTGAAAAATTTCGCTTACACGATACTTAAACTGTTGAGCTGCATGCTGTGAAAAATTTCGCGTACACGATACTTAAACTGTTGAGCTGCATGCTGTGAAAAATTTCGCGTACACGTATGTGTGTGTACTTAAGTTAAGTTAAGTTGAGTCGCATGCTGTGAAAAATTTCGCGTACACGATACTTAAACTGTTGAGTCGCATGCTGTGAAAATTTGTATGTGTACCTCGTTGACTGTGTGTACTTAAGTTGAGTTGAGTTGCATGCTGTAACAAACGTACGTTTGTGTAATGTAATTTATTTATTTCAGCGAACGATCTCACCCCGGATGAAGAATTGCTGGTAAGGGTGGAGAATCCCCTCCCCAGTAATAACCGACGCGCATAGAATGCTGCAGAAAGCTTTGTCGCAATCAGCGCTGCCCAGGCACTCGCTTTTACTCAATTTGATTCTGGATACGGATAAAGAGCCCAGCTTGATGGTGAAAGTTATGGTTAGGCTATTGTATGAATCTTTTTTCAACAAATGATGATTTGTTGGGGTTGTGTGTTACGTTGATTGTGTTTGTTTGTCTGTTGCAGCAATCATGCGCATTGTTGGGCATGAGATTTCAAAACATTTGTCATACAACGACATGTCGAACGTAGTGTATGCTTTAAATTACGATGTGGCCAGAAGGCAGACAATGCCTTCGGCATATAAACACATTGACTTGTGGTCTTGCGTGGGTGTGGCCGACGACACTTGTACCTGCGAGCAATTTTTGAGCATAGACGGTTCGGATTGCGAATGTGAGTGTTGCCACACGCATGATTACCCAGAATGTTTCAGCCAGAGCAACAATGCCGAGCACGGAAAATGCATCGAGCGGTTTCGCAGCAAAATTGTAGATATTGCCGATTCCACTTTGAACGTGCATCGCACCGATAAACCGATGGCCAGGGCCTACGATTACCTGTTGCTTTTTTACTTTCCCAACGGGTTCAATTTCGTTTGCCCCGTGTTGAGATTACAACTCAAACTTTGCCTCTTTTTGTCCGCAAACAGAGTCAACATGTATGAGTTGGTTTACGGTCACCTGAGTGTAATCACGAAAATCCTTCTGTATTATCAACGCCACGGTTTCGACTCTACCGACGGCGAACCGTCGGAGTTGCACGATCTCGACGGGAAGAAAATGCTGGCGCAGGTACGGCTAGCCATCGTCACCGCTTCTCGCCAAAGCGCCACCCCTGGGTTTTTTGTGTAAATTCACGCACCAAGGACAGGAACGATTTGTTTCGAGATTTTTTCGCGCAAAACTTGCGACTGCTGCGCAGCGTGGCACCGTCCACAGCTGGATGACTAAAAAGTTTTGTGATGACACACATCAGTGTGGTTGGCATCAAATTATGTGAGTGTGTGTGTGTATGTGTGTGTATGAATAAATTGTATCTAGCACGCTATTGTCTATTGAATTTTTGCCAAGAATTCAAACCCAACAATAATTTGGTTGTACCTCGTGTCACCACCACCGCTTTCACCAGTCGTGTGCAGTTTATTTGTAATCTCTGTTAGTAAGAGATTGGTGGGTTAAATTGTTTGCTAACATACTGTACTTTTTAGGTGTCGATCCCCAGGATACCACATCTCCCCCTTGCTGGGTGCAGCCCGCGGCCAGCTGTGTACACTGTAAACTTGGTCCGTCTTGCGGCCTTCCACTCAGATTTTCGATATTTTGCGAACGCAAGGCTTACACACCTCGCTGCCCCGTAATTTACGCTTCACAAGAAGATTACGAGTGTTTCCGAGAAATTGTGTCAAACAAGCAGTGGCAACAGGAACTTACAACTTGCCTAGATAAACTGGCAGCGGTAACCGACGGGGAACCGAAATTAGCGGCATCTAAAGTTGAGCCGCGGCAAGAGGTGGAGGTGGTGACCGACGAAAAACAGAAATTGGAGGTGGTGTTTAAAGTTGAGCCGCGGCAAGAGGTGGAGGTGGTGACCGACGAGGAACAGAAATTGGAGGCGGCGTCTAAAGTGCAAGAGGTGGAGGTGGTGACCGACGAGAAACAACAGAAATTGGAGGCGGCGTCGACGGACGACAAGGTTCTGGGGGGGGGGGGGCAAGTGCACACGCACAAAAAACAACAACAACAACAACTAATCCGGTTGCAAAATTTCCCCACGTTTGAGCGTGTTTTCACTTTGAAAGAACTTTTACTATGTTGTTATCGTGATAGTGGTGATGTTGATTAGTTGGAGAGGAGGAGTTGTAGTTACTGCGACTCGGGAATATCCACAAGTTTGTGTGGGTGGGGAGTTGAGTGTGTTTTGTTGTTGTTTTTAAATTTGGAAATTTTTTGCGGGGAATTCAAACACACAACAACTTTTTTGGTTGCACCTCGTAATGGGGTAATTGAAAGTAAATTTATATTTACCACATTGATTTCTCCCGAGTCAATTACTGCTTTCAATTGAAAATTCAGAGTTTCTCAAAATTTCGGGAGGTGCTCTAGCTCCAACAGCTCCCTCCTGCGTACGCCAGTGGCCTGTGGGGAAGTTAATTACAGTGACTCTGACAGAACTCTGTTGGCAATAAATTGTTATGACTCTAAAGATAATATTACGCACAAAAAACTAGGTGTCACTCCGTTTGCATTCTTATTTCCCCTCTAAAGAATTAATCACTACAAGAAATATTTGTAACTGAAGCAAAAAGGTAATTTGTAATTAGTTATTTTTATGAAATAAAGTATATCTGAAATTAAAATATTTTTATCTGGAGCAAAAATAGAAAATTGTATTCCAGATGTTATGAAAAAGATTGGATTACATATGTTAATAATTGAATCTTTCTAAAATTTCAGGAAAAATTTCAATTCCTGAGATAAATTTGCGTGATCGAGAAAGTATATGTAATTATTGACCACCATCTTGTGAAGCACAGACTACCGCTTACGAAAATATTCTGTGATTTTGTTATGGAGTTGGTCTAACTAGTGTTTTAAAGTCATGTAATCAATGTAAACAATGCATTTCTAGTAAGTTAGGAAATTTTTTATAGTGTGCACACTTTTCCAAGAAGAAAGAAAAAAATATATATTACAAAAATACAATAATTTATAGTAACTGAAAAACGTGGCATAAGCAATCCATTTATGTATGAAAAATCATACATGTGACGATAAAGTCATGTGTATTAAATTACACGTACACTTAGTACTCCTACAGTTTGTTTCTTTATACAGCATATTTGCAGAAGATACAATTCAACATACAAGGCTATCAATATACGCTGTATAAGACAACATATTACTAACTTTGTTGATCGTGCCCGTTAAACGACAGTACTAAAAATTAAATTTGCAATAGAACTATTTTAATTTGCGCTGTTCTTTTTCATATTGCAGACGATCATTTATTCCAATGTTTATGTGATGAACGTTGAGGCTAATCGGTACAGTTTTATATACAGAGAGATCACAAAGTGTGCGCACCTCCTTTATTTTCGACACTACGAATGCTTGATATGCACACGTACGTGATGGTTTAAGACTGAATGATCCGGCAGATGTTTTTGCGGAGATTAACACTGGGTCACGAACGTGAAGGCATTTTCCACAGCTGCTCGTAACTCTTGTATTTTTCTCATTCTGTCATTGATGAACCTACGGAGGTGAGGTCGGAACTTTTTGGAAGCCAGGTTAAGGGAACTGGATAATCTTCAGAACCTCTTCCAATCCACCTGTCGGGAAAGGTCTTATTCAGGTAACGACGCACTCGCAACGCAAAATAATTCGGCTGTGCTATGATAGTGACAATCTCCATGCCGATGTTCTGTACTCTGAAACCATCAGGTATGTGTCCATATCAAGTATTCAACCGTAACAATCGTAGTGTCGAAAATAAAAGGGGCGTGCTCACTTTCTGAACACTCTGTAGAACAAAACTTTTGAAATTTGATTTTCTAAAATACACCAATGGAAGCTGCATAAAAACCCTTTCACTTTCTCTGAACTTGCTGCTGGGACAGTGCGAACGAAAAGTCTGAAATCAGAAATAACAGAACTAATAAACATCTGGGTGAAAATAAAACAAAAGTCCATAATTCTTCCTCGTCTAAAACAATGTCGTTATTGAATTTGGTTTTTGTACCGTCACCCCGCGCACAGTTTTGCAACGAGCCTCTGCCCGCATTCGCTTCAAACCTCCGTCTCGTCTTTTTCGAGGTAAAAAAAAGAGGTTTCCCTCGAATAGTCACATTTTCATCGGCTGACCGCTTTGTCGTTTCCCTATTCAATCGAAGGTTATTAGTTTATCTCGCAGGCGGGAGTTCAGTGTGGCAGTAATTCGTGTTTCGGAATCTGTTCGAAGGCTGGAATCAAGAGAAGATTAAAAATGACGTTTCCTCTGACGCTCAAAACCGATCGGCACGTCCCCTGAAGCAGTCGATTTAAATCCTTTTGCAATACTAAGTCAATTTCTTCCATCACGGATAAGCCTGTTTGGAAGCTTTGCTTAAATATCCGCACTAATTCCATGCGGATACATTTTTTTTAAAATCGAAATCTCACTGGTCTTGGCCGTCATACTCAATGCATTTTGACGAAATTTACAGAAAAGGTTTGAATTGCGTCAAAACATATTCACGTTCGACAGTTTTTTTGAAAATGTTAATTTTTGCATTTTTTTAGAGTGGAGTAACTCAGGGCGTATGGCAAATAGAGAAATGCTAGAGGACTCATTATAAAGATAAAACGCCAGAGTCTGTGCTAAAAAAGCAAACTATGTTGAACAAAGTTTGAACATTTTGTTCAAACGTTCAAATTTGAACTGCAATCCCCATCTCAAGCCCAATACGAGGGATTATGGAGGAATGAGGCCGGCGCCCGTGGCGGAGTGGTTAGCACATTGCGCTACGACGCCAGGGGTCGCGGGTTCAAACCCCCCTGGGCATCGATATTTGTGAGTGTCCATTCATCAATTTCATCATATCATCACCCATCCCCATCATCGCAAATTAACCAAAAGTGGCACAAAAAGCGAAGTAAAATAAAGCAAATCAATCGATCAATGGAGGAATGGGCGGGGACTATGACTGGAACAAGTAGTGAAAAGTAATTTCTAATCCTTAAGGAACATGAGTTTTTACGCCATTAGGCGTTATCCCATATGATTCTATAGTAAAACGATTCTTTTTAAATTTCCCTTAATATGTGAAGCATAACATTACGTCTTCTGAAAGATAGATAAAAAAAGGAACGAAATCTTTTTGGGTGTCTTCTTCTACTCAAATCTGAACGCTTGAACAGAAAGTTCAATTTCTATTCAAAATTAATGTTTGAACACGGATTCGTATTCTCTGAGACTTACTAGATCAAACGAGTTCTCTTGCACCTGTCTACCTGTTGTACTCTAGCTATAGTTACAGCATTTGAAAAAAAGGAGGGCTTCTTTTTTTTTAATAGTTTTTATTCCCCTCCTAAAAGTACAAAAATCAAAAGTTTTTGAAGATGTCGAACGGAAATCTGAGCGCCAGATAGTTTCGCAAATTTCGTCAAAATCCGTGACTATGAGAATCAGAAGCTGAGACAATTGACGTGAAATGATCGGTATTGCACAGTTACCTACCAAAGAGCATGCCGGTAAACAATGCAATGGCTGATACTAGACTTTTGGACCTTAATTTTTATTCCTAAATCTTTAAATTCTTCATACTTACACGTTAAATTTTAAATTTAAGTTGAATTAAGCAGAATTTTGAAAGTACCTAATATCTATCCTTGTCGTGAAAATGGAACCTAAGACGTTGAGCTGAGATAGAAAAACAAAGAATCGATTCTACGGTTAACAAGTTTAAGTAGAAAGGAATTAACTCGAGCACTTTTCTCTTCCTCTGTGATTGGCAGGACATTAAGGGGTTCCAGTTAAGTTCGTTCGGTGACGTCAAAATGTACAGCTTCGTCGTCAAGCTTGTTGAGAAGAATTTTGGAAAAGCTCCTTTTTCTCAATTCCTTTATCTCAATTCCTTTTCCTCCCTTTCTTTTCCTTAATTTTTCTCTTATTACATCACTTGTTTTCATTTTTCATCTATGATCAGTTTATAATTTACTTATGTTCATTTCCTCATTATGTATCTTATTCTTTATGCATGTGTAGAACTATTTTCGTACACATTTTTTTTTTGGTAAAAGTCATCCAGATGTAGTATGACGATTTCTTCTCTGCCACATATCATATTATTAGGCGCTCCAATACACATGGTCTTCACTTAGGATATGATATGTGTACATATGGAAAGTTAATTTTAGTTTAGGTAAAGCCACGATTAGCATGCAGTATTAATTGGACGTTATCCATTAAGTATATGTTGCTTGTGTTCATCAAAAGATAGGGTCTCCCTGATGGCGCAGTGGTAGCGTCTTCGCCTTGTAATCAAGGTGTCCCGGGTTCGATTCTCGGTGGAGGCACATAGTGGTTCGGACCCCCACTTTAAACTGTAGGTCCAGTCCCGATTAGCCTTAGTGTGCATAAAGTGGACTTAAAACTTCAACTCAACCAATCAATCAGTGGAACAATGTACTGATACTACGCAAAGAATGACATTGGAAGGTGAGGATAATTGAAGAAGCAGCTTTCGTAGCATTGCGAGAAACCAAGCAATCCCAGTGCAGAATTCAGACAAATATGGTCACTTCTCCGAGCATAAGAGGAGCAAAACTTAGTATAGGAAAGTATCTAATTATGGAATAGCAACCCCTTTTCTTTTTGCAAATTCAGCCAACTAAAGAGCCTTTAAGTACTGACAAAAATACGGAATGTCCCATAAAGGGGTTTACACTATTTGAATGTTAATAACAGAGAAAGTATTACAGATAACCTGATGGAACTTGTTGTATCTGGATCTGTCATGATTAGTGCTTGTTGCCATTCATTTGTTTTTCTTTAATTTCAGTTCATTTGCCAGTAGTGACAAGTAATTGACAAGATGGCTGGGAACCTTTCCGTTGAGCAACGGAAGTGGATTTTATGCACAAAAAACATCCCTTGGCTGGCCTATTACATTATAAAAAGAAACAACATCAAACCAAATTACCACAAAAGATGTCTTCCTCCTGTACCGCACATGTTTCAAAACAGCTATGCACTACTACACAACTAGATAATTATTTCCCGCTCCCACCTGTAGTTTAAAGCACTAGACAATGTATAAAGTCCAATTAACAGTGCAGGGTGATGTAGAACAATTGTCACTAACATTCGAAGAATTATTAATAATTAAATTATTTAATTATCAATTGTTTCATCTGTTTCTACTTTGTTTTTCAGTCTCCATCTTAATGTCAACGAGCGTGTTGCTTTACCATTTGGAAAACAATACAAGATGGAGCTTTATTTACGGGGCATGAGTTTACAATACCGGACCACTCTCGAATTTCTAAAAAATTTCGCCTACTTACTAATTTCGGTGTGCTGATGACGTATCTGTAGTTCATATTTGGCGGACACTTGTTAAAATTGTACATTTACGTGTAGAACTTGTAAAATAACCTTGGGATTTACCACGGTGATTGTCCATACACAGCAATTCGGAACCATCTTTCTTTCGCAATTCATTACTGGTCTTCTTTTGCGCACAACAATCTGGCTACGTTGAATATTGACGCCAGACGAGGAATGCCTACGAGGTTAGGTTAGACCTGTTAGGTTAGGTTCCATTAGCATAAATACAAACACAAATTAATATTTTCGCTAAGAGACGCGTTACCTTGCCTTGCCTAACATGAAAAAAGTTCTCTCCCGTGACGTCAGAACACAATGTTGCTAAAGTGTTGTGCGATAAGTGACACCCATTCGTGGAAAATGGCGTGTTCCGTGGAGCTGCTGTTCTTATGGTAGGGTTACGTTACGTTAAGAAAACATAGTTTATTTCGTTTTTTTCTAGATTTCCATACTCGACCGCCAATTATTACATGCAGATTCGTGATTAGGAGTTCACAATTAGTGAGTAAGCGAAATTTCATAGAAATTGGAGAGTGGTCCGGTATTGTAAACCCGTTCCATTTACGGTAATAATCAGTACATTGGCACATCACCCGGTATATTAGCAATTCATATTTCTAACGAATATCTTACGAGGATAATTTATATCACTATAACTAATATTTGGATCGGCTTTCATTTCTCAAATTTTACATTTGTAGCTTCGTAAATAGTCATCTTGACATACTAGTATTCTTTTAAAAAATACTATCTTATCGGTATTTTCACGGCACCAGTATCCGACTTATTAGGAACTCCAATATACAATTATATGTAGATTTAGTCTCAAATAACTCATGGCTTACTATTGTTATTATTATTATTATTATTATATACAGCTTTTAGCAACGTAAAATCATCATGACACTCATATCAATTAATATGGTTTGCAGAAGGGATATACGTACAAGTATGTTTGTTTGCTTCTGAATCTGTTTTGACTAAGATATAGGATATTTTACTGTACATATATATAAAAAGAGTGAAATATTAAGAATTATATGAGACTTTATGTTATTATAAACAAAAGACAGAAAATTACAGAAATCTAGCAAGCGTTTGGACCTAGGCATGAAATAAAATTTCCTAACTATACGAGGGCAAATTGAAAAGTCTTTGCCCCTATTTTTTTCACAGATATATTAGTGTGATTGAGAAACCAAGACATGCATTCAATGCAATAGGTTTTTCTCGAAACGGCCCAGCGTTGACTCTCGGTTACTCCGCGGCACGGAGCTGGTGTCAATTTGCAAATATTGCTGTAGTACTCAATACGTCCACGTAGTATGAACAGCGTAGTGTTATTCGTTTTCTATGGAGCAAGAGACGAACGCCCATCGAGATCCATAGGGAAATGCAGTCGATGCATGGGGACAAGTGTGAAGTGTGCGGTGGTGGTGTTGAGTTCGAAAATGGCCGAGAAGACCTTTATGACAATGAGCGGTCTTCGTTCACAACGGAAAACATTGTCCGCATGCAAACAGGACCATTGACAAACTTCAGTCATTCGAATGGGAAATTCTGGAGCCCCCAGTGATTGCCACGTGTTCGGTCCACTGAAAATGGACTTACAGGACAAATGTTCATTTGCGACGAGGAAGCTAAGACCGCTGTCCGGCGGTAGTTCCACGATCCACCGGCCCAATTGCACAACAGCGCCATCTCCAAACTAGTGGTGCGATGGGACAAATGCCTGAATTGCTGTGGTGACTATGTGGACAAATAGTGCAAGGTACATAGAACAATTCCTATATTTTGATTTCGTGCAACGTTTATTATTTCGCCTGAAAAAAAATAGGGCAAAGTCTTTTCGATTTGCCCTCGTAATTTACTGAAAGAGAAAGAAATCATGTGTGTTTTGTTTCTGATTGGCAGTTAAATAATAGTGGTAGTATAGCGACTATTTTTTTACTGGATCTGCAGTTTGGATATGTCTGTTCCCATCAAGAATTAAAGGTCGTCGATTTATCACAATCGAAAGAGATGTTGCCCATAAAGCAGGAGATGCGCAAGCACCAGTTTTCAGTTTGCACACCACTACGGTAATGTCGTCTATGATTTTACCCGCAAAATATTGGAGCTAGCATCCTGAATATTCGGGACTGCTGCTGCCATGTGGACAGCAATTCTATTAGTCGGATGCAACGATAGATGGCAGTACTAGCATATCTTGGGGAGTTTGTGTACAAAATTTCACACAGGTGGCTGGACGAGGTGCCCATTTACGTCATATTATTTGGAGTAGTGTATGTGATGCATGGCGATCTTGAAATGCATTGCTGACGGGAAAGCAAGTTCTGCATCAGTCGCGACCACCGACGCAAGTGCGCATGCGCTAACTGGACGAGTCCACTGACAACATTAGGGGTGGCGGCTGCAAGTGGAACGCAAACGGGAAGCAGGTTCAGAATAAGTCGTTGGCTGATGGAATAACATTGAAGTTTCACACATAGTAACGTAGCCGATAAAGTACGTCGAGATGGGAGATAAATGTTGTAATACCCTTCAAAAAACACAACAAAGCGAATGATAAACAAAACCTACAGCATGTTTTTAGCTATGTACCTTCCCTGTAACGTGTAGATTCGTCCTTTCGAGCTAGTCTCGTCCTGCGCTGTTGGAGAGTACCAACTATGATCAGGATCCTTGTACGGAAATTTCTGGTTATTCCAGAGACCATATCATAAATTAAATATCTCAAAACTGTCACACCGGCAAGTATTTCAATATGCACAATGTTTATAAAGATAAGTTAAACATTTAAAAATATAGTACAAAATCAAAGTCTTTATGTAAACAAATTACTGAAAATGTCTTGAATATTCTCTGAAAAACAAGGTTATTAGTTTCTCTCAATCTTCGCAAAAATAGTGAATGAAACTATTGAAATGTTGCAACATGTTGCACGCAGATGTATTCAGTCTCTCAGCGAGATGTGTCTCTCTGTCCACAGGGCAATGAATACAATAATTTACCCAATAACAATTCATCAAGGGTCCGATGTTCGAACACCAATCACTCACTCACTCTGTATTGCCATAACGTGAGAGGAATTACAATCGCGGGCTTCATTAATTTCGCAGCCCCTTTCCTGTCCACCGGACGCGCTTCAAATATTCAGATACAAATGCGTTTACGCAATTACGCATCCACAAGTCTCGAATTTTGATTGGCAGCCAATCCCAGCAATGTATTCGGCATATGGAGGCAACACACCGAGGATTTATTCCAGTTTTTACTTTAAGCTGAATCAGGTCATTTCATCACTGAGTTTCTTTTAATTTTTTGTTATGTTTTAGCTATTCTGTTTGAAAAGGTTGATAAATTAGACCTGGTTGACTCAGTCTACTAGCGTGTTAAGGTACAGTCACCTGCAATAAAAATGGCACACTTACATCCTGAGACACTCTCTTCCCTGCAAGGCGTTATGTGTGTTGCCTAACTCTACGGCGATTAGGGGATTTTAATAGCCTATTTTCAATGGTAACTTCTACCACCGCCATAGAGTTAGGCAACACACACAACGCCTTACAGGGAAACACTAATTCAGGATCTATGTGTCCCATTATTATTGCCGGTGACTGTACGTATTAACCATGCTGTAGTCTCATAATTTTCAGGTGTATGCTAAGTTTCGTGAAAAGTTAAGCGGAGAGCATATTTTCAGTAACTTATGATTATGTTTCCATTAAAAATCAATTAGTGTTGCTTGTGTGAAGTAACAGTTTGTATGCTGTTAACTACTTTATAAACACTGCCAATTTCACTAAAATTAAAAACTTGTAAAAATCCGGACCCCGACATGCAGGACTTAGCTTAATCCGGACAGGCAAAAGAAGAAAAAAAAAAGCAGAATGCAAGGTTTTAAATGTGGCTAGAAGTCAACAATAGAATTTCCCAAAGAAAAGGCAGTCAACCACTGACGAAATTTTGTTTCCCGCAGACTTTGCACTGTACTGTATAGTGTATTTAGGCCTATGCCCTTTAAATACACCATAATAAACGTGTTTTGTTGCTATAAACGGAGTAATTAATGCACGTTCTACTGTTCTTTTAGGTTATTTAAGTTAATCCGGACAACTTATCCCCCCATTAGTCCGGATTAACGAGGTTTTACTGTACTTACAAAAGAGAGCCAAAAAATCAACAGAAAAAACAATGACTCTCCTTTTCTAAAGTTCTTTCCGTGCTTAAAACGTATACAGCAGACTTCAATTGGCGCGTTTAAGGATAAGAACCTTCATAGTCTGCCTGCAATTGTTACAGAAATAAGAAATGAAATAACATTGATGTTTCACACATAGTAACGTAGCCGATAAAATGCGTCGAGAGGGGAGATAAATGTTATTATTGAGACTTTCGCATCGAAACTTCCAAATCTCAAGTTAAGTTAAACGTCTACCACAGATAAACGTTGCCTATCTGTGCTTCTACATTAGTTTTGATACGAGAATGCAAGTCTCATATTACTAAAGACAAAGATACCAACCAAGCTAACAAAATTTATGCTAAAATTAACTTTACATTTGTAAAAGTGAAAAACTAAAGTGCTCCCCTGTGCTTAGCACAACGCCATAAAGGCGTATAGGGGGTGTGGGGGTAACGTTCCACACTTTCTTGATCCGGTCGTGAGTGGAGGTGATGTAATCAGCATCACGCCCCTGACCGCCTTTACCCCCCAGGGTTCCCCCCAGGTACCCATGTCATTCGACGCTGGGTGGGCGCCGGGGCCGCTTCCATCGTTAGAAAAGTTCCCGGATTTGAACCGGCCGGGGATCGAACCCGGGACCTTTAGCATGGTAGTCAGACGCGTTACCGAATGAGCCACCGCGGCCATTTGTATACAAAATTATTATGTTTCGATCATGGTAGTATATAAAGAGAAGGTTTAACGGGTCCAAAAACCTCCCAGTGCTTTAATAAATATTTTGCATTAATGGAATAATCGCATCAACAGTTGATCAAATCATGTAACATCTAAAATCATTTTGAAAGTATAACTTATAATGAATGGTGTACAATAATTTTGTCTTATTCATATCTTTAGAATAACTTTAACAGTATTAATTACGTTCAAAACAAACTGTAAAATAGCAAAATTTTCGAAAAACTATTGAAAAGTTTGCAAATAAAAATCTGAATGTACGTAATAAAAAATATTGTAATTGCTAATATAATTAGCGCACGTCTGTATGTACAGTAAGATGTTTATTAATATTAATTGAAAACTATTTAAAGTTAATAATAATGTAATATTAACCAATTTACTCATAATTTTCCTATAAATACGGCCGTGTTTCCGATCCGAAAATTTGAAACCAGAAGTATGTATTTAACCATAATGGCCGAATTACGTGTAAATATAAACGACAGGAAAGTAGAACGTATAAACAGTACTGTAGTCCAAAAAGTTGTACGCCAAGTTTAGTAAAACAGAGGCCATATATTCAGTAACTATAGATTGTGTTTCCATTAAACCGTGTCATTCTATAGAATGAAGGGATCTGAACCAGTTAATTGATGGGGTGATGTAAACTACTCATCATTCATCCTCTTGATGAGACCACTCGTCATTGACATGACGAGTTATCGCTTGGCATGCGAAAGGTACAAATTACACAAAGGAATTAAACTACTGAAAAGACAATGGTCACTCGTTGGATTTTGTGAACCGTTGAACCTGTATCATGGCTGGGTGTAGGATAATTACCTGTCTATCTCAAGTCGTTAGCTGAATGAAAAATCGAAGTCCTCTGTAAGCTTCTCTCTAATGCTGACCAAAGCGTGCTTCCACTATCGACCTCCTGCCTTGCTGACCACCTCTCTCTATCAACTCAATTCCCAAAGTCCAGTCCCTTCCCAGCTTGTCTCACCTCTATATTCCCTGGCCATCGAGCTCTTCCTCGATGCCGAATCGCCGAATCGTGTGATTATCATAATTGCTACCATGCAAACCGCTGACACCAAACCCAGAAGTATTACCTGTTTCCTGAATGCTCAGGAGGTTTGCATGGCACAACACAATGCATTGTAAACATGCCTAAGAGGCTTGAGACAGCTGAGAAAAACAAGTGAATGCCCTGGTCAACATGAAGCGTTCAGAGAGACTTAATAAAATAAACATACAATCCTAGGGATTGTTACGTTCGCCCCGACAAGGAAAAATTTTCTCCTTTGAAAATTTAAAAGTCAAATCGCAAAGCTTGACATGACTCAGGTTCGCCAATTCCATATATTTTCTTAAAAAACCAAATATACAAAAGAAATCCACCATAACTGTCTGTTGTTTGCCGTATCCCGAAAGAAAGAAAATTTTCATTCCCTAAACATTATAACGAATAATACCATTAATACTAACAAATTCGTATGTTTATACGATGTAAAAAACAATAATATATACTATAAGACTAGAAATCACAAAAGTTCGTGTCGTTAAGCGATAAAACTCTTAAAGTACCACATTTGTGCGTACATAATATTTATAATGTAGAATTGCTCATCCGCCAGCACTTAGTCAATAGTCTGTGATGCCTCGCCAAGCGGTAACTACTCTGTGTCGTCAGCGAGGGAAATGGCTGGAGCGTTGTACAAAACAAAACATAGCTCCCACTGTTTCTTAAGATTGGAGCCCTTAAATATGCTCCAAACCCTGACAAGGGTACACACGTAAGTCTATAAAATGTGAATAGTCACATTCGTCCTAAATAGGCATGTAAAATATTGATACAATATATATATCTCAATGTTTTTTTCTGTGTGAAAGCCTGATCATATCAAAGTGTAGTATGTTTTACGAACTACGTAGCCAGTGCACTCCTAAAATCGTTGAATATATGAACTTGCACGGCTATGTTGCACATTCCAATGTATTATTATACAATATTCAATGCATATAGTGAGTTACACTGAAAACTGTCGCCGGTAAAAACTTAATTATAGCGTTCAATTTTCTTTTCTACGTTAAACTGTACACTGTATACATATATATGGCTTGGTGAATACCTTTGTATGACTGCACACAAAAATTAATAATCTTGCAAGTGTCAAAACTATGTGCTCGAGTTATAAATATCAAAAAATGTTCTGCGAACAAATGTGTCGCTTTCAATATTCCATGTTGGTGAGAAGAAAAAAAAATAATAATAACTGCATGCGACAAACATATGCATAAAATCTTGGCACTAAAGCATGCTTTCTAAAATGTTCGAAAGTGCTGTAATTATGTTGTTTTTTTTATTGCTTGCATGTCCGTTTATTTATTCAAAGTGCAAAATTTCATCTTAGAAAAAAAAATTATGCACTAATTGATGATAGCACTGGTCAATTGACACCACTGGCGCTTGTCGCTTCCTTGTAGTATAATGTAAACTTGAATGTATATAAAACTGGTTCTCATGCATGGCACAAAACTGAAAATGTGTATAAGGGCTATGGAAAAGTACTGTTTCCCATAATGCATGTTAGATGCCCAAATAGATACACATGATAGGAGCTCGCATGTGTATGTGTAGAAACACTGTAGCACAATTCTATAATTATTGTTTGTGACCGGAACTGCTGTTTGTAGAATGTATGTTTTCTATGCTTTTTCTTCTTTCTGGATTGCTTGTCGTCTTGACTACATTGGGGCAATGTAAAAAATGTGGAAATTACCCGTAGAACTTGGGAGATAGGGAAAAAGTTGTTGTTCGAACTGCAAACAGTGTGGAGGAAAATTTTATCTAGCTCCATCACTAGGTGTTGTTGATAGTGTATAGTCCGCTATACTGGGAAATGTATGGTTGATTACATCCTTCCTGTAAAAGGTAGCCTCCGTGTAGTAATAATCAGAAATGTCTGCATGTCTCCCTCGTAGAATGGTGATGAATCTTTCTATGTAGTAATAGCCTGTCTGCGAATGTCCGTCATCAAAATGCCCATGGATGGTGTAGGCATTGCTTGTCCATGGCGTTCCGTATAGACAGGTTAGGTTAAATGGAAAAATTATGACAAAGAAAGGAAATAATGAAGGATAGGAAATGTATAATTCATGTTCATGCAAGTACCCAATACCAACTAATTTCCACTGCCTTTTCTTTAAAATCAAATTAAATTGTCTCATCAAAATAAAATAAATTAAATAAATAAATAAAATAATTGCCATAACTCTTTGAAAATAAATAAGCAAAATTTAAATAAAATATCCAACCGTAATTAAAATATTAATGTCCATGATTAATGTGTTGCCTTAACCTATTAATTATTACTGCGTAGCTCTAAATGAATCTGTTTTGCAAGCTGATGATGCTTAAAGAAATAATATCCTAGGGTTGCGGTTAATAACACATTCCAAATAACAAAAACTAATATAGACATGGGCAAAGGGTTTAGGATTAATTCCTGAAATGAGATGTTCTTACTAATTGATTGATTAAGTTGTTTTAAAGCAAGTTCAAGCGGAGTCCATTGGGGAATAGTGAAATCAGATAAATTTTTGGGAATATTAAGTAGTAACTCAATTTCTTTCATTTTGACTTGTTCGAAAGCTAAAATTCTTGTGTGTAAAATTTGTTGATCCACTATAATTTGCGAAAAATCCTGATAATTAAAAAATAGAGATTCCCCTTCGTTAAGCTGAATTGATCTGTGCGTGTTCAAATTATTATTCAAATTCTGAATAACAATAAATTGACCTGAACCTGATATTAAAATACCATTGCGTGTCCTAATAAACTGAAATAATTTATTGTCAGTAATAGATTTCACTTCAAAAGTACAATATGTAGAATTAATAAACAAAGATAAGTGTTGCAAGCATGTTCTAAATTCTGTTGAAATTCAAAAAATGTATTATGGTTATGGTTTATTTTATTATATAAAATTTGTGTTGCGCAAAGCAAGCTGTTAGTATCTAAAAGGTTGCCTTGGCAAGCCTCTAATGGCCTCCTAATAAACAATAGGCCGGTGCAATTTACCGTGGTTCAATATAATGCAATATAAAACAAAATTTCAGTAAATGCTACTTCTGAGTCGTCGAAACTCAAGGTGGTAACAAATAAAGCATCAGGGAGTTAAAAAAGTGAAATTCAAATTTTAAACACAATAAAGATAATAAAATCTTTCTCAATTCCAAATTTCCTTTAAACAAAAGAAATTTAACCACTCAAGACTTGTTGAGTCCGCCGTATACCTCAAATCACTTGGTCGTGTAAACAGACCCGCATACTTGACTCATATAAGAATGGTGTGTCAATCCCTTAGGTATGTTTAAACAAAATAGATAGAAAATAGTTATGCTATATATTACAATATAAATACAAATTAATAGTTATTACCTACTGTACTAACATTAACATGAAGTTAATCAGTAAGAAGTAATGAATTTATTGCTGCATGGTCGAATAAGGTGCAAATTGGGTAAGTGAGCTAAATTTCCTAATAATAAATATTAATAATAATAATAATTTCTCAAATTCAACATTTGTGGTAAACCACACTGTTTAAATTTGGAAAGGCTAACGATGCCGTGGCGACTTTTGCCGCACATGCCTGTGCCAATCACCGAGGCTTAGCCTTGGCATGTTGCTGACAAAGTTTGATTACTCTAAGTGCATAAAGTGCTAAAATTGCCCTTTTGTAAAATTTCCCTGATTTTATCGAAATTTCGTTTGACTTTATCCTGATTTAAACCAAATGTACATCGATTTCCCAAAAAACTTACTTACTATAAATATCTCTATGAAAAACGGTAAAATTTTGCGAGAAAAACGCAAAAAATTCGTCTTGTTGTTCCTTTTGTAAAATTATTGGTCGTGATTAGTCTGAAGTGCATAAATGCGACGTTTTACGGAAAAAATTATCTATATAAAACAAAATATCCCTAACATTGTTTACATGAACTTCTATCGTAAAAATCAAATTCTGATGGCTATATGCGTAACTAAACTGATCCCCTAAAATGTTAATGGACGACCGCCCCTGGTTGTTGTAATCTCCATGCTAAGTGTTTTCTAAGCTTCCAGCGTGTTCAAAGTACTCGGGAGAGAGCTACAGTGCGGAAAAGGAATTTGCAAATTCAGCTGCGATGTATTTCTGCTTATCGTTGCATTCCGACGTTGCTTGGACTTAACTGACTGAGTTCTCTACAGCGACAGGCGTGATCGGCGACTTCGGGAACGTTCGGGCTGCGGTCGGAGAGGTGGAGGGGAAAAATCGTTGCTTCGGGCAACAAGCAAAGGTGCGGAGGAAGAAAATGCAAGCTCTGATTCGCTGATACATTGAATGACGCGTAAACGTTTACAAAACTTTAACTTACTACGAACAAAGTCTAGTAAGCGCTGCGAGAATCGAAATGGAAGTCAAGGACTTTGAAATGACGTAATAAATGGGATGGAAAGAGAGAAAACTTCGTTGCGCTTGCGACAGCGTGTTTACTTGAACACTTCCGTGCTCGTAAAACAACAACAGTTGGGAAGCTGTTAGCAAACTAAATTACTAATAAACCTTGCATAAAGTATACTCAAACCTAAAAAAAATGAATTATACTTAAAATTTAAATCGTAATGAATATAAAATTCTAGGCGAACATGAAGTCGTAGAAAATATGGTCTGTAAACGATACAACAGTTTCGGGAACCTGAAAATTTGGCTTACTTTCTGCTTTTAAAGTAACATTTGAAACTTTCTCGACTTTTACTGGTGACTGATTCGCAAATAACTCTTTAACTTTTACAACTGGCTGAACACAGGATGAAATAGGCAATTCACTTTCCATTTTGCAACTGTTTTGAACAAAATTAGGACCCTTGCTTACGGCAAATTTCTGAACTCTATCTTTAACGGATAAAATATTCTTCGGCAAATCTATACTGTCGTCTTTAGTGACTAAACTATTTCTGGATACATCTTGAACTTCTTGTTGTACCCTAGGTTGAATAATAATGGACTGAGGCAGGGGTGGGGGAATTGGCGAACCTGAGTCATGTCAAGCTTTGCGATTTGACTTTTAAATTTTCAAAGGAGACAATTTTTCCTTGTCGGGGCGAACGTAACAATCCCTAGGATTGTATGTTTATTTTATTAAGTCTCTCTGAACGCTTCATGTTTACCAGGGCATTCACTTGTTTTTCTCAGCTGTCTCAAGCCTCTTAGGCATGTTTACAATGCATTGTGTTGTGCCATGCAAACCTCCTGAGCATTCAGGAAACAGGTAATACTTCTGGGTTTGGTGTCAGCGGTTTGCATGGTAGCAATTATGATAATCACACGATTCGGCGATTTGACACGAATGAGATAGATAGCATTCTGTAATTCTGTGATCCTGATCTTGTTAAAAATAAAAATAACCATGTTGTATTAAAAATAAAATGAGTTCGTTCTAACGCAGAAATGCAGTGCGAGCACTGGAAGTGAAAAGAGGGGGGAGGGGAGTCGATGAGCGTGAGAAAATGCTGGATCATGGGATGCTAGCATGTGTAATGTACGGAGCGATGAGGCTAAAGAGGAGGTTAACGTAGTGGAGTGTTAATGAATGTTAGTGGGGTTATCATGGCACTAGTCGTAGCGGGCTTTAAGTCTAGAAATAGTAATAGTGTCAGATTTCTCCTTGTTTCTGCCGTCGATGTAAGTAACTTCGTAGGAATTCTCATTAACTTTGCGAAGAATAGTTCCTTTATACTTATAAGAGGACGCAAAGGCTTTTGACACACCTGGAGTTGGAGTTGCATCTAGAATCCATACATGTTGTCCTGGTGAGTATTGTATTTGTCTAGAAGTACTGTCTGCGTACTTTTTCTGCTGTTCGTAACGCTTATGCAGGTTGTCATGGGCTGTCTTACGTATGGAAGTCAGGAGTTCAAGTCTCTGTGCGTTCTTCTGGGAAACATTGTCGGGGTTCGAAGGAAGGACTGCGTCAGCTAAGATCCTTGGGTTGTAGCCAATTAAAGTAAAATACGGGCTCTGGAGGGATCCAGAATGGATTGTAACGTTGTGGCTGAACGCTGCGCTAGCTAAATAGTCACACCACGAAGCCTTCTTTTCTAACACAAAGACTCTCATAGCTTTCTTTAAGTAACTAAATGAACTTTCAACTAATCCATTCGTGAATTGAATGACACGAAACACGTATGTCGATGAAATCATTTCACTTCTGCAAAAAAATGCCATTGATGGTTTGCATAAAAGAGGAATGTTACAATATACAAGGCAGTTTTTAAATACAAAAAATATGAAACCTGTATTTTATTGCTTGCAATTACACCCTCGCATAGAGTAGTATTTTATACGTTGCAGTACAGTATGTTATTGCCTTCTTTTTCTCTTGTTATATTGCTTTTGTGAATTGTCAGTTTGTATAGTGTTAATAACTAATAAAGCTTCTAGTAACGTCACAAATGAATCACTCGAAAAAAGTATTTTGAGGACTGACACTACTTATATTGAGCAAAAAGTCCTCTTCTGTAGTCGATTCTATCTGTCTACTCGAAAACATTCCAACGTGACTCTTTTTATACCTCATGACACTTGTCGCTAAGCACTTTGCACACGTTCTTGAAATATCGTCATGTGTAGCCATATCTTCAAGCCTCCCGGTTGGCGTAGTGGTTACGTCGTCGCCTTGTAGTCAAGGGATTCCGGGTTCGATGCCCAGCGGAGGCACATAGTGAATCGGATCCCACTTTAAACTGTAGGCCCAGTCCCAATTAGCCTTTCTGTGCATAAAGTGGACTTAAAACAACAAATCAATAAATCAAAGCAGCCACGTCTTCACATATTTCTTAGGCTTAAAGTGATCAACTGGTGGACCTTTTTAACATTATGTTTCCAATCACATGAAACCAGAAGTACTCGCCCATAATAAGCTCATTGGAGTAATGGCCAAATTAGATAAATAATAAAAAAAAAACGAAACGAAATTAGAAGGTTTAAGTATCGTAACAGAAAACGTACTGTAATGAGTAAGATCCTTGTCTACAGCCATGAGTATTAATTACGAGAGTCTGTATCACTCATAATACTAAATACCCGTTCTGTATCGATCTAACCTAACCTGTTTCTCTGAAAGGATAGCATGAAATTAAGCAAACGTCCTCGTCTCATACGAATACAATAGGCTGCTAGGTACATAGGCTTAAGCAGTGTTGGCAGATTCCCTTCTCGGGGATTAGTAAATTAATGCACTTCCTTACTGAGAATGAGAGTACGTTTAATTATGGAAAACTCGCCCGGTCTAATTATGTTACCGAGAACGAGATGGGCTTGAAAACATTAAGACAAGATCAAACCCTTCGAGACGAGACCGAGACATAGTTACCGAGATTCTGAGTCTCGTTTGAGACAATGAAAGATATAGCTAAGCCAAAAAATAATTTACTATGCACCTTTTCCAAACATATGTAAGACGCAAAAATGTTACAATGTTGAGTAATGATGACTTTACAATGTGAATTTATGAACGCACATCGCTAAAAAAAACAAATGACATTCGTAAACAGTAAACAGTGAATAAAAGTTATGCAATGAATATGCATAATATACAAATAATGAATACAATAATGTTAATACTGGAATCTAGTTTTATATTCATATATCAAGCGGGAGTCTGCTTACATAATTCATTTATTTTGTTCATAATAATTACAAAGTGAATTCATAATGTGTAATGTATGCCTACGCTGCAAGAGTTTTACATACTCGGGATATATTTGTGTGTTTTTGGAAGTTTGGAAGTTAGGCATGAAACAAAAACAATTCGAGGAAAGTTTTTTTTCCCTTTATGGCTTCCATGGTACAGCGGGGCTATTAAAGCCCGCGAGGATATTCCGTCTCAAATATTAAATGTGGCTACAGCGCCATATCTTGGCATTGTGGAAAGCTTTTGTTTTGTTCAGTGTGAAGCGTGGTCTCCTTACTGCCGCATGTGTCCCTTGTTCCAGTTCTTTGTGTTATATTTTGTGTTTGTCGATATCTTTACAAATGTTTCAATTTATCTTATATAGACTCAAAATTGAAATGCGTGGAATAGCCCCGCGGCGATTAGGGGTGGGTGGGTGCTGGGGGGAAGTTTGATATGATCCATATGATAAGCATGTATAATTCGAGATGAGTCAGAGAAGCTGCGATTCTTGTCTCGATACCAACCCTATCCAGACTTGAATGTTTAAGTTCCTTTAGTTCTTCTCCCGAAGATAATACTCCCGTGAGCTCTAGGAAGTTTGGAATCTTCTCCAAACTCTGAAGACGAGCGTGGTGTTACGTTACCGGTCTAACCTGAAACAAATCCCGCTTATTACACAACTCCCGAGAACACTATAAACAATCTGTCTCAGGAGGAGGATACGGGGAGACAGTAGATCACAGGAGCCTGAGTCAAGTACGTCGCAATGCGAGGAGCGATTCCACTTCAGGGCCGCCAGAAGCCATGGTGTCCAGAGTAGAGTGTTGCGGGAATAGGATTTCGCTCGAGCGCCAAATAGTTCGCACGGACAACGCTAGAAGGCGTACGGAATCGAAAGCTTTTTCGCTCGAACAAGCAAAACGAGTGTTTGTAGTAAATCGATCCTCAATCATGGATCCTGAAGTGAAAGACGGAGTGGAATTGAAACTTCAGTGTACATAGTCTTCATCTCCAGGTTAAAATCTAGTTTAATCTATCTTGTCAATACACAGCGCTATATGATAATGACATAGATGATTGTGGGCTGAAACTACCAAAGGTTGAAATCTGGTACGGCTAAAGTCTTCAGGAAATCGTCCTGGTACGAACAACCTTAGAACTTAACGATTAGCTTCATAAACATGGAATCTTTTCCACAATTCATCAAGCCAAAAGAGACTTTCCATTTGTCATTAACCGTAGCTTACCCGTGCCGTACAAGAAACTTACCTACCTGAGGGGGAGGCCTTAGAGGCCCAATTTTTTTTATCACCAGAATTTAAGAAACCATTTTGTTATTCAATCATTTTTATCTCTGTTGTTTATATAGGTGCAGTATATAATAACAAAATAGTTACAAAATTTACCATCATTAATAAAAGAAAAAGAAGGAAACATTGAACGAGCCTTTTTCATCATTTCCTAAATCTCAAAAAAAATAATATTAATTTTGCATCAAAATTTGTTTTTGTTCATACAGGTGCAGTTATATGATAATACATGTGTAATAATTACAAAAATTATCATAAAAGTTTAAAAAAGAACGAATTGCTTACTGTCACTTGCATGAGTGTCATGCCGAAACACATCGCAATGGGGAAGTTGGGACAGGCCCACCACATTAATATTACCTCCTACATACGTTTCCTTTATGATGTTATGAACAAAAGTCATACAGAAACATTGGGAACGCCGTAGAAAGCAGTGTAACTTACTTTCAATTTTTTATAACAATGTTCACAGTTGAAAAATTGAAAAAAGAGAGGGGTTTGAGTTTGACCTGGCAGTCCCCCCCCCCCTTTTTTGGAAAGCTATGGTTAATATAAGCTGAGCTACTACTTTGCCAATATACTGTGACAACAATTTTCGAGGTGCTTTTGAATGAAATTACCATGCATTCCACGGAAGATGCAACAGAGAAGAAAGCGTTAAAAATAGAACAGTTTTATTCTTCACGTAAGGAAGGCAAATAAGCTTCTTCCCGAACCCAGCCCTCATTCTATCAAGATTCCATACCGTTTACTCTCTACGGCATGCGAGAAAAAAAAAAACTTCCCAACTTCACGTCGGATCGTACTCTGCCACTCTTTTAACTTGATTTCTGTCGGCGAGATAGTCGAGTGAGTGAAAAAAGAAAGAAAGTCGATTCCCTCGGCCGAATTTCTTTGCAACCCGTTTTTCTCTCACGAAGATCAAAGCAAGCAGAAGTTACGGAACCCGAAACTTTGAGACGTCGCCGGATTTCCTCCTCGGAAGAAATGTTGTAGGCGGTTGAAGCTTCGGGGATAGGAAGTCAAGCCTCGCGCAAGGTATTGGTTTCCTGAGGGAACCGCGGTTAAGTGTTTATTTTCGTTTCCCTTTATCCAGACACTATGTTTCGGGAACATCCAATCTTCTGTCGACTCAGCCAGCCCGCTGTAGGGAGTTAGCTTTGGAAAAGACAGGAAATTGGACACCTTGCTGTGCGGGGGAAAATGCACGTATCCATAATAAACGGGTACATAACCTAATTTTGCTTGATGCCTGCTTTTGGACAAGATCGTAATTCTGTTTAACGTGCTTGCATTAGTAACATAGCACTAGTAACAGACTGAAGATTAGTAACCTAAATTGTGTTTCAGATGTTTCCTACTTGTACCGCTTTGAAGATGTGTCACCCTAGTAGCGTTCCAGATGTGACGCGTTTTCTATCTGTGATTGTAACATCTGTATGATCTGTGGTGATAGAACAATCTTGCAGGATTTCGATTTATTTCGATAATTATGTGTTTTAAAAGAATTACAATAACAAATAATTGCAGGGCAGACCTGGAATGCACAAAATATCTTACACTTTCTATAATTTACAGGTTCAGATTTCAATAAATCTGACAAGTTCGGTAGTCAATACATACCACTGGGTGATCCGTTTGGGATGTCATAAAAGTAAAGTGTTATACACACAAGGTTAATGTACATAAATCTCTGAACAGTTTGCCGTACTCTAAGCAGGAAGGTCGTAAGTTTCGAGTGAGCGGAGGTTTGCAGACTTCAACCGCGTGGCGGCGCTAGCGTATGTGCATGAGAGACAAGATGGTGGTCATGCCACAACAGCGTGTTCAGTGCGTCGTATGGTTTGCAAAATTGGGATACGTAACACCAGTGGTGGCGATTGGGTCCCAAACCCGGGGGGGAGGGGCAAGGTGCAAAAACTTGGGGGGGGGGGCAAAGACAATACATTTCCCTTCATAGATAAGATTTAGCATAGTGCGGGGCCAAAAGTGGGGAAAACTCGGCCCCCCTAATAGCCGCCACTGATGGGCACCATTATCTTTCAACAAGACGGTGCTCCGCCACATTGGGCTCCATAGTGCGGGATGCGTATTTACAAACCCGATAGTGCTGCAGAACCAGAGGTATATAACACTTTTTTATTGGCTTGTGAGCCGGAAGTGTTTATGTTCCGCGTTCATTGTTCCTTGCTTCTTCATTTACAGCAAAAGTATGGAAAAATTAGACTTGTGATTATATAGTAATAAAGTTTGTAAACAGATTGTCGAAATTATGTTAAGAAATATACGTTTATACAATAAAATATAATGAAAAACTAAATATGCTGACCAAGTCAGTAATTTATTTTATTAAAAACATAAACTAAACGTAATGTTTCAACCTTCTAGCAAGGTCTTCTTCAGACTCTGTATCAAGTACAAAAGTAACAAGATACAAAAACAGGGCATTATATATACACAAACATTACTCCCTCCAGACTATTTAGAAAGTTGTTTGGAACTTTCTAGCAGGTGACTTTCACTTGCCAACTTTACTTTCACCTAAAAGGCAATTACTTCCATATAGAATGTGGTTGGACTTTTAATCTCACGCTCATTTCCCTTTTAGGTGAAAGTAAAGTTGGCAAGTGAAAGTCACCTGCTAGAAAGTTCCAAACAACTTTCTAAATAGTCTGGAGGGAGTAATGTTTGTGTATATATAATGCCCTGTTTTTGTATCTTGTTACTTTTGTACTTGATACAGAGTCTGAAGAAGACCTTGCTAGAAGGTTGAAACGTTACGTTTAGTTTATGTTTTTAATAAAATAAATTACTGCCTTGGTCAGCATATTTAGTTTTTCATAATCATGGAAACAAGGCTTAATGGTGTTATAAAATATAATGTTTAAAATGCTATACGTTGGATAAGCATAATTTTCTCAATAGTCATTGGTAGTTACAATGTTTGCACTGATGTGACTTTAAATAGAAAAATCATTCACTTCAAGAAGAGTTCTGATTTCTGTCTTCTAAAACATTAATTTAAATAATTTTGCTAAAAAATGAACCTTAGTGTAAATGGGTTTCTTATCTTGTTGGGATGGATATCTGAAATCTACACTGTTAATTTGAACTCTGCCATCTAGCGTTAACTTTAAGGAACGCTGCATCAACTTCCGGAATGGCAGCCAATCAGTAGCCAAATATCGCTGGAGGTTCTGCAGTACTATAGGGTTTGTAAATACGCGTGTGGGATCATCTTAATGGGATATTCAACGAACGCTGGTGTGGTCGTGGTGGACTCATCCCATGGCCTGCGCCCGGACTTAACGCCTTCAGATATTTTTGTGTGGGGTTACGTCAAGTCATTGACGTATGAACAAAAACCACAGACTGAAGCCGACCTGCGAATGCAGATGAGAGCAGCCTTTCAACAGATCACTCCAGAAATGCTGCACGCCAAGTGGCGCAACACGTCTGCACGTATGAACTGTGCCGTGTCCGCAATGGCGGACATGTTGAGTGCTAATGTGCTGGTATACAAAAACTGTGACTCTGCTACACATGCATGTACCATTAACAGGCAACAAATTTGAATGGTTTCTGATATATAACACTTTACTTTTATGACATCCCAAACGGATCACCCGGTATATTCGACTGGATATAGTTTGTTAACATTCGAAACAAAATGCAACATACAACTGTTGCCTAAATGGGAAGGTTTTTATTTTGGAGTAAATAGTATTAATATAACTTCTGCGAAAAGGCGGGAAAAGATGTAAGGATATTCTTAATGTCAAGCAATTATGTACATTCTAGAAAAATATAATGGACAAAAGAACGGCTTAAAAGCAGTTAGGTCCAAAATAACAGAAGGAATGAATAAAATAATTACTTTCCACCGTTCTGTGGTTTCTACTTGTGCATAGAAGTTATAAAAGTTGTAAATAAAAATACTTCAAATCTAGAGCAAGTACGGTCAAAATGTTGCGATACATGTTATACAAACTTCAAGGTGTATACCGAGATTCGATTCGTACAGAAGTTGAAGATATGAATTCCGTGTGAACAGACTTGATGATAGAAGGTCGTCCGCGATATGATGTTACTTTGGAAAATATTTAATGCAAGCTTCGATCTCCTATATGGAATACACAATTTAAATTACGGTTTTCAAGTAACAAGACCAACCTAAGCATGAAAACTTAAAATAGGGTTATTCTTATAAAGGCGCTCCTGTAATTTCCAGTCACTCACTTTGTATCTCCAAATAATTGTTCCTTTACGTTCATTTTGCTTACGCATCTCCATCGTGATTAACTTAACGATAAAAAATAAGCGACATTAATTGAATAAACCAATCAATACAACCAATAGGTATGAAACTTAGAAACGTTTTGCTGGCAACGATCGATATATCACACTGTAAGTCAATATGTGTCGATTTGCTAATTTTTGTAACTTCTTACTTTAAATTTATCTTATCTGCTCTCTTCAAGCTGACTGCAGCGATTGGAGTCGGTGGCAGAAAGTACTGAAGAGAGATGAACGAAGCAAGACTAACTCCAAGACAGGGCCTCGAACTAGGAACATTAGTTTGGGACGTCGTGAAACGATTATTACTGCGTTATCACTTGGTGCAGTGAACGTTTTGCGCTCATCCATAGTACATCGGTGTTAGCCAATCAGCTAAGAGGAAATGAAAGATCATATCTACGGAATTACCAGGACGTGGGATATTTGTCGTTTGCAGTATAGATGTCACCAACAAATATCTATTAAAAAGTCTCTTATTAATGGTTGCAAATTCGACAAGTCGTCAGGAACTGAACAGGACAAAATATTAATTAAAACTGGTACGTAAAAGGGAAATAAGCGAAGATAGACAAAATAATAATATTCCATAAATAAAGTAGATTCATTAATTTGGTTTATTTTACTTAACTTTGCTGCCACGTTTGGCTAATCGCGAAGATGAGGATGAGTGATGATATGATGAAAACGATGAAGGGACATTTACAAAGAACACCCATGCCCAGGGCCAGGATTCGAACCCGGGACCATGGCGTCGCAGCACACTCTACTATCCACTCAGCCACGGAGGTCAGCCCATGAATGAAGTGTAGACACTAGATTGGAGGAAGCGATTTTAAGAAGAATTGGTATGTGGTGTTTGTAAGATTCTCACCAGGACTCGACTCCACGTACCTGGCAACTTTGCCCTTCAGCACCTTGTAAGAACCACAAAGTCAAAACAAGGCGGACTCCAAACGAAGGGTGCAGAACTAGCAGAATTTGAACAAGAAGAAAAATATTGGAGGTGTTTGCATGCATTTTCAGTGCATATGTATGTGCATGTATTTTGCAGTCGTAAGGAACTACATTCATCATCAGTCTTGTCAGCTCTAAGCATTAGAAAGGGCAGCCTAGAAGTTTCATTGACAGCCATACTTTGAAAAGTATCGTCATCATTCTGTTTGTAACTAACTAATTACAAAAGGTGTTCAATCTTGAACATATTTATTGGCACTGTAATAAAAACATACAAAGTGTTTTCTCGATCAAATGAAATACACTTTTGCCACTATTCTGGACGGATGCGTGAAAATACTAATTTCGAAGAACGTTTAGTGATGTTCATGTATGCACCCGTCCACAGTTGAATATCTGATCATCCAAAAAGTCAATTGTACAAAAAATTGAAGTACGAGGGAGCATGATGCTTAGACAGGATTAAAGAAAGATATTTTCAATTCATCCAGTTGCGGCTAAGCTAATTGTGTAGACGCACAGAATATAACAAAATATAGTTATAAATAAATATTCTGACCGTGCTGAAAGTATCGCTTTAAGTTGAGGAAGGTTAGTGTCTACTTATTATTAAAGCATGAAGGTATTAATAAGCTGATAAAGTTATAAAAGAAGATTGTTTTACAAAGCCGTTCTAAGTTAGCCATTAGACGAGGTTTCTTCTTCCTACAATTCCTGAAATTCCTCCTCTAATCCATTTCTGTTTTTTTGTTATTTCATTTGCCTATAAAGTGCTTTTACATTTTCATGCTCTCTGTTTTTCTTTTGACTTCTCACGTATGCATTTTCCTTGTTACCTATTCTCTTTAAACCCAACTTTATTTTTAGTTTTCGTAAGCTCTGGAAAGAGTTCGCACTCAGCCTATATTAATAATTTATATGCAAAAAATGTTTTTCTCTTCTCATCACTACTTTCATGCTTATGTCTCCTCGCTTCACCCGAGTGTAAAATCTAGTTTCTTTTCCCAGGGGCATCTTTACTGCAGCCTTTCCCCAGCCAGAGGCAACACTGTTGGTGAGAATAGGGATAGGGACATTGCTCTAACAATATCCTACTCTAACCCTGCCCTGCTTCTCCCCAAAATATGCACATTGCTGCAGGGATCATGTTCTATCTCCTCTCTCCATCTCTCCCGTGCACTAAACTTCGATGCACAGCTGCACAGAGGGTTGAAATTTTCAAGAGCAGCTACTGGCAAAGTTTGAAGACAGAAAATTAACGCAGCGGTGAAGTTAGGCAATACATCCCACCTTGAGCATTGCATTCGCGGTTGTGTTTGCGGGGAGATTACCTTAAACCGTTCCATCTAGCGAGCACATAATTAAATTCACTCGCATTGGCACTTAGGGATATTAGTTTTCGTAGACTAAACGGGAGAAGAGATGGTACTGATACGGAAAATTTAGTCGGGTATTTACTTCGCTTTTTAATTTGAGTTGCTTCCTTACGTTAATTGCAGCGATGAAAATGTGCAATGATAAAATGTAATGGATGAGGTTGATTTATTTTAATTCGCTTTTCTGCCACTTTGGTTAATCGCGAAGATAAGGATGAGCAACGATATTGATGAAGAGACACTCAAATAAAACATCCATGCCCAAGCCGGGATTCAAACCCGGGACGCACTGTGCTAACCACTCCGCCATGGAGGTTGGCTGTAATAGACGAGAGAAAGAAGACACAAAGGAACTTCTAAGTTACGTCTTTAAAGTGAGATGTATTGACGTAATGCGCCTTATAAGGAAATAAGCGCTTTAAGGGAGAGAGAATGGAAGGGATATAAAAGACGAGAACGTGCGAAAGGAAAAGAATTGAAGACGCCCAACACCCAGATAGAGAGACAAGAGAACTAATGAAGCTAGAAAAAGAGGAAGAGATGAAAAGGAGGATAAATAAAGAAGCTATGATAGAGAGGGAGTATAAGGAAATGAGACAAAAAATGAGCGAACAATATTAAACACTGAAAAAGGAATGATCAAGAAAATAGAAAGTTACCGGAAGGGATGAGAAACTAAAAGTGAGAAAAGATCAAAATCTTGTAATAGATACAAGGGGGAAAAACAGAAAAGAGTTATAAATGATTGGGAAACGGGAAGAGCAAACAGCGATTTTCCCTTTTCCACGGATGGGCATAAGTGGCCTCCTTGAACTTTCCACGGACACCCTCGGAAATTACATACAGGATCCTACTCTTCCTGAGGTTATCTTTGCTGCGAATTGAGTTTCACTATTAAAACCAACAGAAACACAAGAGGAAAGTTAATTTTCACTAAATTCAATTATTCATTAAAAAATCTAATTACACCCTACTTACTGTCAAACTTCATTCTATCATTTCGAAGTTTAACTGTAAAATTTCCTCAGAAGTTAAGGTAAATGGAGAACATGTGTAACGTTATATTGACAGAAATATTATTTTCTTTCCAAATCTTGTAGGGGTTTAAAAGTGTAGAAATGTTTTTCAAAGGGCCTTCGAACCGGTTAACCCAGCCTTAACGCCACCTTACATGTAAGGGAGACAATTTAATATCTATTATCACCAATAGATGGAGACGTAAACTTATTACTTTTTCCAGAAGTGGGATTGATATTTTTCGGGATTATATTATGCTAGCTTAAAGAACATTACATTGCTGTGGATTTGCGCACGCAGAAAATCAAGAGTAACGCTTTCTTCAGCATGATTCGAAAATTATAACACATACTTTCAAAAAGGTTGCATGCGAAACTATTTTATTGAGTAATATTAACCGATGTGAAGCAAAATAAATTGACCTGCATAAATATTTTAATAAATTCAGTAAGCCTAACTCAAAGTATATAGAGGATAGGTTAAGCCATCCGAAGATTGCCGATCTTTTACGAACGCGTGACGTCACCGCAGAGGCACTGAGCTCGGCTGAAGCAGACGGCCAGTAGCATTTATATGGGAGATTCAGAGCGAAAATTATTTTGTTTTTACTTTGAGGAGGGGGAAAATATGAATTTTCATTCTCTGAGATGGTATTGCAGCAACCTTTTAATGATTAGTGACATTATTGAAAACGCGCTACTTTTAAAAGGGGGCACGTGTAAATGTATTTTGAAAATCCATGCCTGAAACTTACTGATCCATGCGTTACAAAGAAAGTTGCAGTGTTCTCATTTAGCATTTCAAGATTTTGTAAATCGTATTATAATTTTAACGAAAACGTCGGATGCTGAAAAGAATTATATATATAAACTAGCTGATTACCGTCATTGCCCTGGTATTTATTTATCCCAATCTTGTATTAGACAGGAAAATAATGAATTCTAACTATAGTGTAAAATGTAACTAATTTTAAATGTGATCGTGAATGTCACCGATTAGGTCATTTGTGGCATTTTACTTTTCATCCCCTCTCACCCCCATGCCGATAGGTGATGAACTTGGAGTTGAACCGCATTGGGAGTGTCACGAAAACTATGGATTCCATTCGCAACACCGCGTGAATGTTAGGCAACCCGAGAAACACTATCGCTGTGCGGATTGCATAGATTCACGGATGTCTGTTTGTGCGAAATTTAATATCGGTGGTTCTCGATTGTTTTTACATGTCACCCCTTCCCACCCTCACCCCTAGGGGTGCCAGGGGTGTCTTACCCCCACAGTATTTCTTTCCAAGGTTGCAAGTGATACGCGTACCAAGTTTGGTTGAAATCGCTCCAGGCGTTCGAGAGTTATTGCTGAACAAACAAACACACATACTTCCATTTTTATATATATAGAAGAAGATAGATAGATGAAAGAGTTAAAAATATATAATTCATTGATAAGTTTATTTCACTTCACTTATCTTCCAATATTTGGCTAATCGCGAAGATGAGGATTTGTGATATGATTAAATTGATGAAAGGATACTCATAAAGAACACGCTTTCCCAGCCGGAGATTCGAACCCGGGAACCCTGGCGCTGTAACACGTTGTGTTAACCACTTCACAGTAGAAATAAACAGTGACAATTATGTGGAATACTATTTATTTAATGCGAGAAGCATTTACGAGTGGTTATTGAGGTAACAAGTAATTTTTACAATAAGTTTTAATAAAAACAGTAATACAATTTTTAATCGAGACTTACCCCTTGCAGTCTCTAAATGTACTTGTAGGAGTACGCATAACCTTCACTGATAATAGTTTGTGTAAATTAATTGGCGCAACAGCCCTCCGACAGCCAGGTCCTGCTAGAGCGGCTTTCTCATTGGCTGACGTGTGGTCAACGCCTGTTTTCTGGCATTCGACACCGGAGCCCGCTAACCTTTTTCAAATACCTCCCCAATTGTTGTCCCGACGCTGCTAGTTACCGCCGAGGATCGAACACGAGATCCCTCTTGCCAAAGGAGAGAGCGATAACTATTGGGCAAAGCAAGAGCCCAGTGTAAATTGATATGCTATTAAAAATTAAAACTTATCCCTGTTCGAAAGAAATGAACTATGAAGTAAAATCAATCTCTCATATGTATAATTTTCTATCATGAGGTCAGACCCGAGTTTGGTTGAGGGGGAGGGATGCTGCTTGAAATACCATATCACCAGACCTCGATATGTAAAGGGTTTTCCACCGGGAAAATATTGCTATGATGCTTCACTAAATAGTGGAAATATATATATTTTTTAATGCGACAAAAAAATGTAGCTTGCCGTCTGACATAACTGAAATCATATATGGCAGGGTGAAAGACAGGGTTGTGCAATTACGCGTAAAAAATAAAAAAAGGTAATTTAAAAAAGTAAAATGCTGAAGTGCTCCCTGTGCTTTGCACCACGCCATGAAGGCATATAGGGGGGAGGGGTGTAGTCGGTGCCGGATCTACAAATCTTGCCCCCCCCCTGCAAAATATTACCAAAGGCTCCCCTCTACCTACATCCCTTCCTTCACACACACACACACACATTATATATATATATATATATATGTGTGTGTGTGTGTGTGTGTGTGTGTGTGTGTGTGTGTGTGTGTGTGTGCGCAGTTCTTGATCTCATGATGACAGTCGCATACAAGGGCCCACACGGAAATTCAAAAGTCCCTTAACACCCCCCCCCCTATAAAAAGTAAAGAAATTACGCTTGGTGCAATTGGTCACAATAAAAACAGGTTAGGCTTAGGGGGGGGGGGGCGTTGGTGTGTCCCAAGTGGACGTTCGTCATATTGATTTTTTTTACTTCGCCTTTTGTGCCACTTTTGGCTAATTTGCGAAGATGGGGATGAGTGATGACATGATTAAATTGATGACTGGGCACTCACAAACATCCATGCCCAGGCCGGGATTCGAACCTGAGACCCCTGTGCTTAACTACTCCACCACGGAGGCCGGCAAGTTAACCTTTGAAAATATGCAATTACAATAACTAGCTTTTACAACAAAACATATATATCAGGGTACATCGAACTTTATTAACTGGACAAAAATTCACTGTACTAATGTGATTATGTAATTATACAACATAATACTTTAAATGTAACTTTTGACTGATAATTTGATGATCATATTCGGTTTATAATACTTATTCCTACAATCCTTTATAGGAGTTTAATATTTTCACACATATTTAGGTTAAAAAGAAAGGCCCAGGATAAAATTTTCATCCAAGCGGTCTTTTTTCTTCACCCTGTCACCCCCGCCTCAACTTTTAACCTTCATCCGACTATTTTCCACCACTCGAGAATCTGTAATCCCCCAATTATTTAATGCTGGCGCTGTCACTGCACTTTTCCCATCCAATCGCAGCTACTGATTTCCAATGCATTGGGAAATTATTCTGCAAACCCATAGAGGTAATACAACTAACGAATAGTGCGGGAATGTTAATAACAAAAAAGATGACAGAGAACGAAGTTGAACATGATCAATTCCATAGGAAATAATGCACCTTCCTCCCCTCGGTAGTTGCTCGGAATATTCTCCGGCTTGAAAATACTTAATTTGCTTAGAGCATCATATATTTTTTATAACTGTGAAAAGATTCCCCTACACTAAAATTCTAAGTCAGAGTATTAGAGGAGAGCAACTGCATCCTCTTGACCCCCGTGCACATGCCTATGGATCAATCGTAATTAGCATGAAAAGTGAATTTGAAGCTGTTATTAAAACTTCGAAATCCATTCCAAATAAATTGTCGTTAATCGTTACGTCTTGTTTTTGTACAAGTATCGTGCAAGACGTATACATCAATAGGTATCTCAATTTTAAAAATATGTGAAAGAACAATTCTATAATAAAATATTGTTGAGGAAGAGGGCGTGAGGTGTCTGTGTAAACAACCTTAAGAAAATAATGATTTTGTGCTAAAGTATATAAGAAAATTAAAATGTAATACAATTAAAGTCAGGGTTCGCCAAGGTGAAAAAAAAAAACAATTTTAAAACCCAGTGGGTTTTTTCATTAACTTTTGTATTTTAATGATTTCTGAAATGAAGGAATGTCATAGAAGTGTATACTAATGAAGATTGCATTGTCTTAGCATTGCATTGAATCTAATTCTTAGAATGCGATCACGACTGTCATTAGAACTCGAAAATAATTTTGCTATCTAAAATGCACAACACTTCTAATATTGAAATGAAGTAGAACGAAATATCAGAACTCAGTACACCAATACAAATATTTAATCTTTATTAAGAAATTACATTGGCCTATATTAAGCTGTAGATTCTGCATGTACTTTAGACAAAAGATTCCAATATGTATGTTGAACAGCAACGTATTTAGGTTCCCTCAATATTGAATACATTCGTTACTGCAGTTTGTATACCAAATAGCATAGAATTACATGATTACTACATTATTACAATAACACAACTATTACGTTCTACGTAACAGCGTATTTCTTGAAAAAATATAATATTGTACCCTTGCGTGGTGGCCACTTTATTATAATACACCCTGCATGGTCGCTATTTTCATTTTGAATTAACATTTCAGTTGAAAGTGTTGAGCGGAATGTCCCTGCGAGGCATACGCTTTGTTTTTAAATCCAACTTGTTTTTTAAACGTTAATAATTGTATTTTACATAGTTAAACCCATTGTTAACAAAGAAGAGTTTTGCGCGACTCATTATTAATTGTATTGTCTAAATGCACACAGTTTTAGTTTATGTTAATACGTGCATCCAGTGATTTTCCCCCTAGTGTTTTCTCATTATCCAACCATGATAATTCTCAGTACGGAGTTTGCAACATGTAATCAAAAAGTGAGTTGGCAACGCGTACTCTTAATTTTCGCCGCTCATGCGCCACCGCAAGTATAAAGCCAGCGCAGCGAGAAACAGAGAAAGAAAGATATTGCTGAATTAGAGAGAGCTAGAAAGAAAGAGATAATATAGCTAAGACAAGTAGTGGAGTCTATGGAGGAAAGAAGGCTCCTGTAAATGAAAGAAGAAGAGAACAAGAGAAAGAAAAAGCAGAGGAAGAAGCTAAAAAGGCACTTGAAAAAGCAGAAGAAGAAGATAAAAAGACGCAAGAGAAAGCCGAGGAAGAAGATAAAAGAAAACTAGAGACACAAGAATTTAGGTCTCTAATAGAGTTTCTTGAAGAGAAAAGAGAAAGGGAGTTCGAAATTCTGTGTGCCTTGGTTGAAAGCCAGGAAGAAAGGGGAAAGGGAGAGAAGGAGAAGGAGGAAGAAAAGAGAATGAGAGAAAACAGGAGGATAATGAGAAGAGACAACAAGAAGCTGAAAGAAGACAGACCAGTTAGAAAGTCTTAGGGAGGATACAGAGAAAATTAGAATCTCTTGTCAGCAGGAAGTAGTGAGAGTAGTAGAGGAACAGTTAGAACCTTTAGCTGTCTGGCGTGGGCAAATGGAGCAAGAGCAGGAACAAATTAAGAAAAATTTAGATACCTGTCTACAATTGGTAGCTCAGTCTGGAATGGAAAGTGAAAGTGAAGAACCAGAGAGAGTTAAGCAGATAGAAACATCAGTAGAGATCATAAGTTCTGCAGTAATGAGTCTGAGTGAGCGGGCCGTATTTATGGAGAAGGCGGTCCAAGAACAAGAAAAAAGCAGTCGGGGAAAACGTGAACTCCTTTCGCGAAGAGACAAAGCATTGGAAGTATCTCTTCGGCAAGAAATACATGACCAGACTGGGTCCATTGTCAGAAGAGCAGGCAAGATAAGATTGAAAGTTTGCAAATACAACCAAGAGTGAATTCTGATGTCATCCCAGATTCCATTGAACTAGGTGGAAATTTGAATCCGGAAGCAGCCTCTTATGTACCTCCTAGAGTGATGCAGAATCTTTTCTATCGGATAGGCGTAAGCGCCCTAGAGAAGCAGACAGTTCCGACGGGTCACCTCCTCGACGAAGAGCCGAATTTAAGATGGCTAGAATAGCTGACATCGCTCACATCCCCACGTTCAAGGGCGATATCGAAGCTCAGTCAGCAGAGAAATATCTTCGTGAGCTTGTACGCTTCAAGCTCATGGACGTACCTGATCATTACCGACTCGAATTGCTACCTAGAGTATTCACAGGTAAAGCTGAACATTGGCTGGCAGGTAACATAGACAATTTTGTTAGCTATGCTGATTTCTGCATAAAGTTTAAAGAAGAGTTTGCCTCAGAGAAGGCTAAGCAGAGTCAATTAACAGCAGTAAGAAATAGAAGATATTCCCGCCAGGTACATAAAAATATGGAGAGCTTCGCTTGGAGCATTTACGCCGCCTATAGGAATTTAAGCGGCAACTACAGCGAGAGCGAGGTGCTGAATTTAATCATAGGTCAACTAACATATAGAACCAGAAACCTCTGCCTTGCGCACGCTCCTAGATCAGTCGACGAATTGACCCGCTTTCTCAAGGACTTTGAAATATACGATGATCCCAACTTTTGGAGAAATAAAGAGGACTTCAAAGGTAAAGAACTTTCCAACAACAGTTTTAAAGTTCGGAGCATTGAGACCAGGAGTGAAACTAGATAAGAAAACTCTTGGAGAACTCGAAAATTTAATAGAGGTGGAGGTAACAGAGGACTGAACCGTAACTAGTATGATCGGTGGGAACCTTATCGACAAAATAAAGGGCGAGATCGCAGATCTCCCCAGAGGAGGAGAAACAATCAGGAACGCAGTGGTCCTAATTCACCTAGGCGACTCTCACCTAGAGACCTGGAACCAGGTGGTAGACAGTCGCACTCAAGAGAGGACTTGACCTCTGAGCAAGAGGAAGCCCTAGAAACAACCCGGGACTTCCTGCGTAATCAAAGGTCTCAGTCCTACCAAACAAACTAGATTCTTATCTAGGTTCTTCGTTCCCATTTAGGCAAGGGGCCACGGAGGAGCGACCTGATACACCTATCCAAGAACTGAAGGTAAACTTTCAACTATCTACAGAAGAAGTAAAATTACAGAGTGAACTGAAATCCGCAAGAGAATCAAGAACGAGATACAAATCACCAGCAGTACCGGGAAAGTTAATAGATATACCAGTGACTTGTGTGATAGATACTGGAAGCGAATGCTCTATTTTGAGTTATGAAATTTGGACTAAGTGAAAGGAACCAATACCAGGTAATCAAGTGCAGAAGTGCAGAAGATTAGTGGATTTTTCTGGAAGCCATAATAAGCGTGTCTTTGGCACCAGACGTATGGAACTTGAGATTGAAGGTATGGTATTCAGTACTGAAGTTTTTATATTGAGAGGTTTTGGTACAGAATTTCTTTTGGGCATGCCATTCTTGAAGCAGCACGAGGCCGAGATAAATTAAAGAAGAAACTCGGTAAAATTTTATTTTGGAAAAACTCTGGACCAAGAAGCAGGGAATCCTCTGGATGTTGAAATTGTGCGGTACATCCAAAAGGTACAAGAAAGGGACGAAGAGTGGATGTATAAACCGGCAGACCTCAGGGAGAAGGTCGAAACTATAGACATTCTGAATGATTCCCAGAAACAGGAGTTGCTGCAAGTGCTGAATCGATATATAGCCGTGTTCTCAGAGAAGCCCGGTACCATGGAAAGTTTAGAATATGAAATCCTTTTAAAAAGTACCAAACCAGTTCAACGCCCGCCATATTCAGAGCCGCTTTCGAAAAGGGTCGCTATAGAAAAAGAACTTAGCTTGTGGCAAAGCTGGAACATTATTCAACCATCAGTATCACCCTATGTAAATCCATTACCAGTAGTAGGCAAGCCCGATGGTAGTGTAAGACCATGCCTGGATTTTCGACAAATAAATGCTATTATTATAGTTCCTAAAAGCTCAGTGCCACCTATTGATGAGTCATTGCAGAGATTTAAACAAGCCCATTATTTTTCAAGTTTAGATCTAGCCTCGGGCTATTTACAGATCCTTTTAAAAACAGAATGCCGAAAATACACTGCTTTTTCGTACAAAGGTCGCCAGTACGAATTCTTAAAGATGCCTTACGGCATACAGTTTTTGGACTGAAAACTGAAAGTTATCTGACTGTGTACATAGATGATCTTCTGATCTTCGATTGGATTTCGACAGCCATATCCAACATATAGAAGAGGTACTCCATAGATTAGAAGAGGTTGGACTAAAAGTAAAACTTCGTAAATGTAACTTTGCGTAAAGTGAATTGGTGTATTTAGGCCATCTAATTTCGGGAGATAAGATTAAAATAGGCCCGAAAAAGAACGAAGCCATCCTAAATTTTCCTCAACCTAAAACGAAGAAAGATGTCAGGAAGTTTTTGGGACTCGCAAATAGGAGACGGAAATTCGTAAAAGACTTTTCGGCTAAGACAGAACCATTGCTGAAGTTACTCTCTAAAACCGCTAGATGGAATTGGGGTTCTATGAAACAATCAGCCTTTGACCAGCTGAAACAAGAACTGGTAACCGCTCCTGCCCTGGCTCAACCTGACTTAGACCAAGAGTTCTGCATACAATGTGATGCTTCGATCAAAGGTTTAGGATGTGTCCTATTTCAGAAGCAGAACGGAGAGAAAGCTGTAATCCAGTACTTTAGCAGGAATCTAAAGAACAATGAAGTACACTACTCCATTCACGAACTGGAATGCCTGGCCATACTTTTTGCAGTAAGCAAGTTTGAAATTTATCTTCGCGGGAGACATTTCAAAATCTACACTGATCACAGAGGGTTAGTTTGGCTCCAAAATTCCAGGAACTGGAACTGTCGGCTCACTAGATGGTCCCGGAGGACACCAAATTTTTCCATGTCAACTACGTATGGCAAGAAAGGGGAGAAGTGGAGGATGTAGAGAATTGGATCCAGGCCCAAGAAAATGATGATTTCTGCAGCATATCTTGATGGTTCTGAGGCAAGAGGAAGTTAACGACACCCCAGTTGAATCCAGGATGAAAATATAGTATCAAGTGTATGGAAACCTCTTCTTTAGGAAAACATCTGGAGATGAAGTCTCCTGGAAATTGTGTGTCCCCGAGAAGCTGAAGGAAAGGGTCCTAAGGGAGAACCACGTTAAACTAGGTCACTTCGGCATGGCTAAAACCCTTAAGAGAATTAAGAGTATATATTTTTGGCCTAAATTGAAGATGGATATAGCCAAACATGTTAGGAATTGTATCACCTGCGCTAAAACGAAAATGGACATATTAGGAATTTTGAAGGATAAGCTACACATTAATCAAAAAGGTCCTCATGAACTTTTATCAGTTGACCTAATAGGAAAGTTGCCTATGTCTCATGGGTACCAGTATATTTTGACCATGGTAGATGTAGGGACCACATTTGTCTCCACTCACCCTCTGAGACGAGGAACGGCCAGGGAAATCCTTAATGTAATGGAAAGAGGATATTTCTGCCATTTTCCAAAGGTGAGAGCAATTCTATCTGACAGAGGAACACAGTTTACTTCTGGATTGTGGAAGGAGTACTTAGATAAGAAAGGGATTAAGTACTACTTCACAACCGCTTCACCCCAGCAGTAATATCATCGAACGAATGAACCTAGAAATAGTGAGGTTACTCAAATTGTTTTGTCATCGTGAGCACCAGTCTTTATCAGTGTATCTAACTTACAGGATATGCACCTTCAGAGTTATTCTTTAACCGGCCTGTGCCTAATGAAGTTCTGGATCATTTCAACTGGCCCATCGACGTGGGATCAAAAGTTATTCATGGAAAGAACTTGAGAACGCTCCAAAAGTGAAAAAAACAAAGTTTAAAGTAAAAGGAAACGCTTTCCAGTTGCAACAAGGTGACTTGGTTCTTGTCAGGAACCAAAAGCTGAGTTTCAGAAAGAATAGGACAAACGCCAAGCTATTTGAGGTGTTTATTGGCCCCTATGTCCCCACGGATGTTCGAAGCAACACTGCCCTGCAGTTGAACCCGACGACCAAGAACCCAGAACAGCCTTCGCCTCTACAGGTGTTCTCCAGAGCGAAGAAGAGAAGTGGTAGGGAAAGAAGAGGACCCACGTGACTGAAGCGTAGAAGGGAGAGAGACTCTTACTAGTTTGATTTTTAATATTTCAAACAAAATTTTTCAGAAATTGTAAGGTTTAAATTTCTACAAAATTTTCGCCCGAGGAAGGGACATATGTAATGACCCTGCGTGGTCGCCACTTTATTATAATAGACCCTGCATGGTCGCTATTTTCATTTTGAATTAACATTTCAGTTGAAAGTGTTTGTTTTTAAATCCAACTTGTTTTTTAAACGTTAATAATTGTATTTTACATAGTTAAACCCATTGTTAGCAAAGCAGAGTTCTGCGCGACTCGTTATTAATTGTATTGTCTAAATGCACACAGTTTTAGTTTATGTTAATACGTGCATCTTGTGATTTTCCCACTAGTGTTTTCTCATTATCCAACCATGATAATTCTCAGTACGGAGTTTGCAACATGTAATCAAAAAGTGAGTTGGCAACGCGTACTCTTAATTATAATTCTCGTCATTCATGCGCCACCGCGAGTATAAAGCCAGCGCAGCGAGGCCCGGAGCTCACACACGTCGTTCCGATGTCGGAGAGGAAGCACCTCGTCCCTAGCTCTCCGCAGAGGTAGAAGAAAGAACGAAATTGCATTCGACACTTTATGCCCAAGCGATGGAACAGGGAAAAAGAAGCCTAAAACGTCGACAAATTAGCGAAGAAGACGATTCTACCAATAGCGAGTTCGACAACACTGATTCTTCAGCGTCACACCGAAATGGTACGACCCAAGGTGTTCAACCTGAAGACACTCCAACTGAGAAGACTTACCGTTTGGTACGACAAGCGCTTTGATAGCTACTCAACTAGATGATCTCCTCAAGGGCAGAGCTGTTTTTACCTACAACAAAGAATGTTGCAGAGCTCACACGTGCGACCAGAGGGATTTCATGACGGTTCGTGAATACCTTCACAACAAGAAGCTCCACATCCTAACGCTTGGGGTGTCGCGGCATCCTTTGATCCTACCACCCAAGCGTCCCGCTCGTCAGGGGTACCGCGTGCCTCCTACTTTTTCTTGCAGGGGAGCCTGTGACGTCAACAACCATCAACGTACTAAATAAAATTAGGTCCCCGTACTCCCCTGGCGCCTCACTGCGAGGAATAAATTGGATGTTCCCTGCCCCCCTTACCTCTTCGAGATCAAAGGTGGTACAGGTAAATGCACGTGCGTGGTGCAGGTAAAAGCACGTGTGTGGTATAGGTAAATTCACGTAGGGGTTACAGGTAAAGACACGTTTGCTAACAGATATTATTTTATTAAGATTATAATAAACTAATATACGTATAGATACTTTATGTGATCAAAAGTATCCAGAGACAACACGAAACGTGTGTTTATCATAGAGGGCGACACAGTACTGCAATCTACCGCGTGGAACACATAGTCAGCAAACTCAGTAGTCTGCAGACAGTGTGAGACAGCAGTATGGGATGGTCTGAGGAACTCGCAGACTTTCAACGTGGTCAGTTGGTTGGGTGCCACTTGTGTAGGAAGTCTGTGTGTGAGATTTCCACCCTCCTAAACATCCCTCTGTCCACTGTTTCCAATGTTATAGTAAAGGGATGTGTACAACCCAAAAGCGTGCAGGCCAACCTCCCATGTTGACCTCCAGAGACCATCGAGTGTTGATGAGGGTCATACAGCATTATCGTCAATCATCCATCGCCATCACCACACAGGAATTCCGAACTGCTTCAGGATCTACTCCGAGCACCATTACTGTTTGGCGCAAGGTGCGGCAACTTGATTTCCATGGCCGAGCAGCTGCTAATAAGTAGAACATCACACAGACAAATGCCAAACGCCGCCTCGTGTGGTGCAAGGAGCGTCGAAACTGAACCATAGAACAGTGGAAAACCGTTGTGTGGAGTGATGAATCACAGTACACAATGTGGCAATTCGATGGTAGGGTGAGGGTGTGGCGAATGCCTGATGAACCACATCTAACAGCCTGTATAGTGCCGACAGTGAAATTCGGAGATGGCAGGGTTACAGTGTGGTCATGTTTCTCCAGGAGGGGGCTTGACCCCCTTGTTGCTTTACATGGCAATGTCACGGCACAAACTTACGTTAAAATTTTAACAGCTTTCATGCTGCCTACCGTTGAAGACCAGTTCGGGATGACCATTGTGTATTTCAACACGACCGAGCACCCGTCCATACTGCAGGGCTTGTGGGAGACTGGTTTGACGACAACAACGTCCCACTAATGGACTGGCCTGCGCAGAGTCCTGATTTGAATCAAATAGAACATCTCTGGGATGTTTTGGAATGCGACTTCGTGCTAGACCACACCGATCCACATCAATACCTCTTGTCATTTTGGCGCTCTGCGAGGAATGACTGCCATTCTTCAGGAATCCTTCCGGCACCTGATTGAAAGTATGCCTGTGAGAGTGAATGCTGTCATCAAGGCTAAGGGTGGGCCAAACACTGTATTGACTGCCAGTTTTCCCGATGGAGAGTTGCCCAAACTTGTACTTTACTTTCAGGTGAGTGTCCGGATACTTCTGATCACATAGAGAGAGTGTGTGTGTGTGTGTGTGTGTGTATATATATGTCTAGGAATTAATTCGTGCGGTTGTTACGCACACATTGAAGCTGTAGTTCAAACACAAAATACATAAATCCCTTAAGAAAAATATTGTCCATCGCGAGCCACCACTTTCGCCCATCTGCCAGGCAAGTTACGGATTCCTTGGCGAAAGAAGTCCTCGTCCTTTGAAGCGATCCAGTAACAGACCCATTTTTCGATATCTTCTGAAGAAGTGAACCGCTGTCCAAGCAAATCGTTATTCATGCAATCGAACAAGTAGTAGTCCGAAGGTGGGCCTCCCCCATGGCGCAGTGGTAGCGTCATTGCCTTGTAATCGAGGGGTCCCGGGTTCGATACTCGGTGGAGGCTCAAGTGGTTCCGATCCCACTTTAAACTGTAGGCCCAGTCCCGATTAGCTTTACTGTGCATAAAGTGGACTTAAAACACCAACTCAAACCAAACCAAGTAGTCCGAAGGAGCAACGTCTGGTGAATACGGCGGGTGGGGTAAAACGTCCCATCCGACATTTTCTAAATAGGTTTTGACCGGTTTTGCGACATGTGCGCGAGCGTTATCATGTTGAAAAATAAGTTTATCATGTCTGTTCTTCCATTCTGGTCGTTTCCTGGCCAGAGCTTGCTTCAAACGCATTAATTGTCGTCGATAACGTTCTCCATTAATAGTTTCACCCGGTTGCAGCAGCTCATAGTACACCACACATTTCATATCCCACCATATGCACAGCATAACCTTTGCACAGTGAATATCTCGTTTCGGTTGTGATGGACCTGGTCCACCTGGCTTCACCCAGGCCTTTTTTCGTTTCGGGTTCTAGTAATGGATCCACTTCTCATCGCCAGTAACAATGCGATGCAAAAACCCCTTTCTTTTCTGTGTTTGAAGCAGCAATTCGCAAATGGTTTTTCGTCTTTCAACGTCTCTGTCTTTCAATTCATGTGGAACCCAATGTGACATCTTTTGAATCATTCCCATGGCTTTGAGGCGTTTGGAAACTGTTGTTTGATCAACGCCTAATGCTTCTGCAAGTTCTTCCTGCGTTTGACACGAATCCTGATCGAGCAATGCTCTCAATTCTTCGTCTTCAATTTTTTTTGGCTGCCCAGGTCGCTCTTGGTCTTCCAGGCCGAAATCACTACTTCTAAACCGTGCAAACCACTTCTGACACGTTCGCTCAACTAGCGCTTGGTCACCATACACTTCCACCAAAATACGATGACTTTCGGTAGCACTTTTCTGCATGTTAAAGTAATGAAGCAGAACACCCCGCAAAAAACACTTTAACTGGCACGAGCTGCGCCATGTTCAGTTGACTACAAAATGCTGTTGTTGACGCGTCCATCAACTGCCCTATACTTCGAACGATGCGCGCTGACAGGAGTTTTCAACGCATGTGTGGATACACGGAACTGTGGGACTATACGCTCGTTACGCCATCTCTTGTCCAGGCGCACGAATTAATTCCTAGACCAAATATATATATAAAAAGCTGGTGTAACCTTTCATTATCCCAGTATGCCCTGAGATATTTAAGTCTATGTTCAACCACTGGTAAGAAGTTAGCACTTATGGGTAGACTTTTGCAGTCCTCCTGATTGAAGTGTTTAGAGTATGGTGATTGCGTGTAGGGGTTACATGCGTTGTACTCTCGGGGAATACAATGTATACTACGTATCTATGATATCGGTATTTTCTTATGCTTGTGACTGAAGATAATAGTACACACCTGCAATTAATCTCTTGATGCTTCTGACAGAAGTCGTAATGTATCTTATATCGTAATGTATCCATTATTGATACAACATCTGCTAATATCAATTCAATCATACAAACTAGCTATCCACAGAGATACAGAAGTAACCAGGAAATTGTAAGAGAATAAAGGATAAAAAATAAAATTTCTATGGTTTAGCAGTTTGTTCTGGTCTGGTAGTTGGTGTGCCGGGCGGTGAAGTGCAGTGGGTAGGTTGAGCGGCAATTTCAAATGTGAAATATATTACATGTATTCGCATTTTATTTATAAAAGCTCGACAAAACCCGAAAAAACTCAATTAAACCCGAAAAAACCGATTAAACCCACCTGGCCCAGATAGTTTTTTTTTTTAAGAAAACGGGTTTTTTCAAACACAGTTTAAAGTAGTTTATATATTAATAATTTACGAAGGAAAATTAGTTTTTTACATCTACGTAAAAACCTGGTTTTCTACGTGAAGTAAATTACGCGTAATTTACGTAAAAAACTTAACGAGTTTTCCAACCCTGGGGAAGGGAGTTCAAGATTTTGTTAGCAATGTATTACACAGCAGATGGCAAACAAATATTTTTTTTAAAAGAAAGTGTTGGAGCTATTGACGGCGTCAAAGAAAAGACAGAGGAGAAACGCGGAGAGTGGAGTGATATTTTACGGGAAGCAGTCACTTTTATTATACCCTTATATTTACATGCAATATACAAAATTTCTGCTTTGAGATCTCGCATAATGCCTTTTTCACAAAAAATGGGCAATCCTGCATATTTTACGTGAAAGTTGTCTATTCCTTTATTTACACAATAATCAACGGGAAAGCTGTGATATTTTATCTCTTCCTATAGTTTTCTGATAATAGTTTTCACAGCTATCCAGAGCATTTAGGCATTATTTCAATTGACAAGAACAAAAGAATCTCCTTTGAAAACATCCAGCAAAAATAAAACCAACACCTATCCAGTCCTTATCATGGGCAGCGCGGAGAGAAGAAGATAGGGGTTCCTTCGGAAGATGGTTTTTCGAAAACTATTGGACGCATTTGAATCAATTTTGTGATAAATTGATTAGAAAGGACGAATCTTAACAGTAAAAGTTGTAACTTTTCCCCTGCTACTACTATATTTTAGAAGATATTAGTTGTCAAATATCTCAGTATTTGCATAAGGAACCAGCTTTTCCGTGCAGAGCTTTTCAGCGATGACGTAACGAATCCACGGACAACTGCGCATATGATCTGCGCCGCCGAACGAGCAACCCCTGAGTCTAACTACCTTGTGCATTTTTTTTAAAGTTTTTTTTTGTTGTAATTTATCTTATTAGTTTCTATTAGTCACCAGGTTATTGAAGTTGTCTTTAACTTCACAAACGTAGTGATATAATACAACAACAACGTTAAGGTATTTTAATAACTACCATCAGGGGCGAGGCATGCTTACAAATAGAAAATAATATCCCGTGCGTGATCCTTATAATGTCAACAGATGCCGCAGTAAGACACGGGTAAGCAACGCAGTTATTGCTTTCGATACAGGACGCGTCGAACTCCGTGGCGGAGTGGTTAGCACCGCGCACCTGGGAATGAGTGTCAATTCATCACTCCATCCTCATCCTCGCGATTAGCCAAATAGAAACAGAAAAGCCAAGTAAAATAAACCAAATCAATCACAAACGAAATACTCTAGTAATAAAGTGTTTCAAACCCAAATATTCAACGCTTATAACATGTAACCAACATATTGGTTCCGATCCCACTTTAAAATGTAGGTCCAGTCCCGACTAGCCTTACTGTGCATAAAGTGGACTTTAAACACCAACTCAATCAATCCATCAATGTAACATGAAAACCGTAAGAGATATTTACACCGGGTTTTCTGCATTACAAAGCCTCATCCATTGCGATATTTTGCAATGCTTCGCATCGTCAGTTTATTTCATATAGAAAATTATATAAAATAATAACTGGTGGAAATCAGCGTTAATTTTTTTCAGAATGGCACTTTTATGTGATAAAATTATGTAAGAAATTATGGAGCGGCTATAATTGCAATCTTAATCTGTCATTTGCGACAAATATGGGTCAAGTGCAGCATTTGATAAGTTTGTGGCTGGCGATTATGTGAGTTAAGTGAAAAAGTGCCATCTTAGGGGCATATCACCTCAGCTGGCAACACTAGCAGGTCGAAATTTTGTCATCACATTTTACATGAAAAATGGTAATTTTGCACTGTAAAAAGGCCTAAATCTATTTCTTTCCTACCTTGATCTGACACGGTCCGAGTTATCTTCGGCGCTTAAAGACATGGGCCATGCTATGTGGAGAAGGCTGTCTCTTATGATGACGTCCCATCCGAAGTGACTCTCACACACTCTCTCTGACCTCACTAGTCGCCGCCGGCGTGTGCTCCGTCCAGCAAGTCTCGGGGTGCACCCTTCCATTGTTGACGGAACGTCAGTATTGTTATAGGCACATTGACAATAACATCACTTCATACCAACAGCTTGAATCAGTTACAACACTTCAGCACTATTACGATATTCATCAGAAGATAATATCTCAAACAATGGCACTGCAACAATGGTGTCAGCCTTGCTTCTACATGAACATCCGTAACTCTTTGGCCGATATTATTGCGTTGAGACTTGCATAGATCGATGTTTTGATATGTAAGGAATTAAATCTTGAATGTACTTGGCAACACTGATTTGCTTTACATAAGTGTGAATGATATTGATCACTCTGTACATACACAGACAAAAATGCTTTTGAAACGGTCTCTTGTTTTCACTATTAAAGGGAATATATGAAAGATTAATTTGCATAGATAATACCACGTTTGTGCAATTAAAGTTAAATTATTAGCATCAATTTCATTTAGACTGTAAATTTTATGAAGCTCACGTTCAGTTTTGTATGTTATTCTCCAAGCAATCTAACACAATAATTGCATATCAAAGTGTCCAGAAGTGGTCATATTGCATAAACTAAGCTTTTTATTGCATTGGTTACTGAAAACATTTCATCTACATGCTTTTTACATGAATATTGAAATGATCTTGTCAAATTCTGGTGTTATAATTGTGGTCATTTCAGTATTCGTATATTTTGAGGAAGTGACATCTTTATATCTGTTATTATTGCAATATTCATGACATCATCGTCATGTGTAATGTTCCAGAACGCTTTCATATAGGCATCAAGCAAATAGCCCCACTAACTTTATCCTTCGTACAACACATAAACAGTTTCTCTTGTCACCTCAACAGTCTTCAGTTATAGAATACTGTCTTCATTTTATAATAATCACTTAGTCATGCCATTGGCGATACATGATTTACAAATTCACTTTCTCTTTGTAATGTTTAGGGTATATTGTGTAGATGGGGCTAAAGATCGACATGTTTATTACATGTGACTTGAAGTCAAGTAATTAAAGACTATAAATGATTCTTAGGGATTAAATATAGTTTTAATGAAGCTTGAAACTCTCGTGTCTTAATTCAACCCAAATAGATTACAATGTCCCTTCTCCTTTAAGATTCTGAAGCAATTACTGATGTAATATACTTTTTTCTTTTTAGTAGTCAGTTATTAAATAACTGATTTTATTGGTCTCCCACAAATGAAATCTTTTTAACATTATCTATGCCAAAATTATTTTAATACTCAAAGTCCGAGACTAAGTTCAATGATTAGTTACTTCACATTACCAGAAGTGTGCATGGCTGCAATTTACAAACTTTTGGGTCTTTTTACATGCAGATGCATGCATGAAGCGATGCCATATTTTGAGCAAGATTTTAACTTAATTCTTTGAAACAGGGCTCATTATCCCGAAAACCATTAACACTAGGCAAGCCCAGGTGCCTGGCAACCCGTTGAGTGAGAGAGAATTAGGAAGAAAATTCTGTTTGTAATTGTGTGTGCCACAAAAGTATCTGAATTTATTCCCGAATTTTACAATTAGGCACGGCACGATGAATGATAATTTTAAACTTGAAATCTTTCAACAATGATTGCTTAAGTTTATAACGTTATTACTCTTAAGTATTTCTAACACATGTCGTTGCTACAATTTCCATTATATGGAACAAAATTATTAAATTGCTGGAATAAGTGTTATTGTTTCTTGTATGTGTTAAGAATTATCGAACATATGTTGCGGTGAATATGAATGTGCATTGAGGAAATTTGTCTTGTACTCGAAATTCAGAGGCTCGCCAATCTAAAAAAAAAAAAAACACATCAAAACTGTACTTTCCAACCGTCTTCTAACACACTTTCGACACTATCAATCACTGATGTGTTTTCGCAGCTTCACTATGAAAAATGCTGAAATGTTTGTCACGATATGTTTTCGTCTTAGTCACATTTCTTAAAGTAAACACTGAGGGTTCGTTGAAGGGCGTTTTCACCACTAAGTAAATTTCCTCAGAACTCAACCTACTCCCTTTCTTTTATTACTGATTTTTGGAGCACACAAAAGAGAAACACCCACTTTAAGAACTTCACGGAGAGATTCAAACGCTAGAATGTAAAAGTACCGCCGCAACTTTTCGCACGCTAATCCAAAAAGGCAAAATCAGCCTTGCACTTGAAACGGCACGAAAAACGACGCAACAGGAGGGAGACAAAATCCACAGGTTTCAGCGCGCGAACGAACTTCGATCGAAAATCTAGCAGCTCACGCGTTTGCCGGACTACTATGCAATTCGCGATGCTACTAGAAGGGGATTCCCGAAGCGAAGCCCGAAAGTTGTCAAGGGCGGGATGCGACGCACATGCGCGCAGCTCACCTCCCTCGCAGGCGTCCCGACTGGCGGCAAAGCCAGGACCCATTGATTTCCTTTATGAAACCGACTTGTCTCTACGGAACAATTTTATACGGCCGCGTTGCAGGACCATTGACAAAACAGCGCCGACCCCGGAGGGAAACTTTGGTGGTCTCTGCCAAAATTGCATAGGCGTGTTTATATCCTTAATACCATACATATAAATGAAGACGCGTAAGGAGAAGTGTGTGTTTTGGTTTGAAAGTTTTTACTGAGCGGAAACTTCGCCATCTATGTTTCAGCACTAGAGTTAAATGTAGGTAGCGAAACAAAGGATGAATGGTGGCCCACATGGGGAGGGGAACACTGGAAATCGCAACTGAAAACAAACAATAAACATGCAGTAGCAGTGGCGTTCCGGCAAACTTCTTAAGGGGTAATAGAAAGAGGTTTACCTTATTTCATTGAACAGCCCTATATTATACCCTATTTATATGCATTACAAATTCAATTTTTAAGAAAAGTTGGACGAAACTGAGCTGTTTCATAACCCAAGCATCCAAAAACCCACGCCACTGTACATAATTAGGAAATCACCGATATTTATGAAATTCCAAATTAGGGCTACACAGTCCAATCGGGATTGTTTGAATATTTTTTTTAATACCATCTTGTGTACAGATAGGCTAATCGAGACTTGCCTACAGTTTAAAATGGGATCAGAAACACTATGTGCTTCCACCGGGTAATCAACAGTATAAAATTAATCCAAGCTATTTTCATCTTTCTCTCCTATATTTATAGATTACACTAGTACATATATATCTGTACTTCAGACACTGTTTTCAGTATTCGAACCTGTGGACATATCTTGCTGAGTATGGACGAAGTCTACTTAAAAACTACACGAAAAAAATCTGTTTTTCAGAAATACGTATCTGAGAATATTATTAATAAAATTTGTGATGCATTTACTTGTAAGTCGACAAAATAATAAAGAAGTTGGACTAGATATAAGACCATTCTTGCTCCTTAAAACCGTTCGGTGTGATATTCCACTCTAAATACTTTATAAAAATCTTCACATACCTTGAATAGATGGTCCACAGTGAAGTCACCAGCCAATTTCGAAGGTTGTGAGCGAACTTGTAGACATTCTTTGATCATGTACCAGTCTGTGTAATACAAATTCCAGTTAATATTCGTATTTTCACATTTCTAAGTAGAACATACCCAGTAAGAACAACCAATGCAATGCAACAAATGTCAAATTAATATATCCATATCAAATATGAATTCCTTGAGAATCATGAACATATTTTCGTGTCTGTAACACATTTATTGATAATTTAACTAGATTTTATACCAGGCTAATTTGATCAAAACCTTGAAAGAAATCCTTTTTTATATAAGTGAATGCGTATGTTGCCATCTTACAGCGTTCTGTACTATTCTAGCAAAATGTAGATTTTAGACAGATCTTTTGTCGAGTTAAGAGTATAATCGACAGCCTATTATTGACACCAAATAACAATGAAATCCTGGTGAAAAGATCGTCTAGTGTACTCAATTTCACACAATTTACCAATACATTTCACAAAACTTCACGCCCAGTTTGTATACTCCGCAATCTTAACCGGCGAGATATAGTGTGATGCATCAGTAAGTACCAAGCAAATTGTCCATCACTATGTTCACGCTCTTTGTCTTACCCAATGAGAGTTTCAAGCATTGAACCAAAGCACAATAGAAACTGGTGCAATAGCATGGGAAAAGATATATTCCTTAAAACAAGAGAAAAAATAATGAAAAATGGTCATAGACAATTTGCAAGCAACACTTGTGCGTCCCACTGTACATATTTAATATAACAGAGGATATTTACTTGTGTATGTTGTTGTCAAATGTCTTCTCACGTTATCTGAAGTTCAAGAGCGCAATGAATGAAATTTGAAAAGTGCTGGCGTGCTGAAAATACTGCTATCTAAAAACACTAAAAAATTAAGTCAATGATAAGTTAATGTTTCTGAGAACGTTTTATGCTCAACGTATGATCTTGTCAAAGTAGGTTCTGGGTTTGAGTAATGTATGTTTGTGTTCTTGTGTATTATTGTGTTCTTTCTTTCATAGAATTTCATGTAACAAGAAATAGAAATATATATATATATATATAAACAGGCTACAACATACCACACACTACATTCCGGAAATTGCTAAAGATAGGTGCTTTTGTTTAAGTTGTGGTAAGGAGTTCATCTCTTTGACATGAATGTTATCCATTAATGCACTGTGTCCGATTAATCGGACACTGACATATTTGCATTTTCTATAACACTGTTTCACGTTAATTGGTTATATTTATCAAATCTAGTTCCTTGGTACCTCTGTGATGCATATGTCACCCCACGGGTTTGGCAACATTGTAAATTTCCCGCCAAATTGTAAGGGAGTGAAACATATAGAGTGAGCTGTACTACGTTTCTGCGTAACGGGAAAGATAACTTCAATTCATATGTAGTAGTTGACATTTATCCGAGATATGTTTTGACAAATATGAATAAGAGACATTAGTAATCAAACATGTAACACTAATTTCTGCATTAGTTTTATCCTTGAGCTGCTATTGCGAGAGAAAATATAGTGTCCGATATATCGGACACTGTGCTCATTGAGCACTTTATGCAGATTTTCCATTTCCTGTAAAATTTTCGATACCTTTGATGTTTAGACATTGTCAATGTATATATATGTGTATGTATGTGTGTGTGTGTGTGTTTGTGCATTAGTGTGTGTATGTGTGCATGTTTATGTGTGTGTGTGCATTAGTGTGTGTATGTATATATGCATGTATGTGTGCGTGTTTATGCATTTGTGTGTGAATGTGTGCGTGTTTCTGCATTAGTTTGTGAATGTGTGCGTGTTTGTGCATTAGTGTGCCTGTTTGTGCTTTAGTGTGTGTGTGTGTGTGTGTGTGTGTGTGTGTGTGTGTGTGTGTGTGTGTGTGTGTGTGTGTGTGTGTGTGTGTGTGTGTGTGTGTGATCAAATTTTGACTACTATGGAGAATGAAGATATGGAGGAGGAGGAGGAACAACTCATTTATGTTACACCACCAGTGGATGGCAAGGATACAGACGAAGACAGTGATAAATCTAATGATGAGCATGCGGCCAAACTAAACAATTTTTGGCGAAATACGCTAATGAGTGTTTGTGAAGTGCAAACTAAGATATGAAGTTGTGTTGATTGTGAAGGTTCATCCAGTAATGTAGAGTCTACATCTACCACTACACATAACACTGGTGCTTCAAAAAAAATAATAATAATAATAATAATAATAATAATAATACGTCTTCAGACAAAATCAAGACCCTTGTGGAAGAAAAGTCTACCTTCAATCTAATTACAAACTGAGTGCTGCCCTATTGAACCATCTGAAGAAGCACGAAACTGTGAATCGCAATTAGACTTTTATAATTTATTTTTTGATGAGGACATGCTAAATCTTATAACAAATCAATCCAAATTTTATGCTTCGCAAAAAAAATATTGATCTTGATTTGACGAAAGAAGAACTTCTTTTTGTTCTTGGTGGTCTCTTGTTGTCAGGTTATGCAAAATATTCAAACAGACGTATGTTTGGTCAAAAGAAAAATATACTCCTTCGATACTTTCTGAAATCGTTCCTTGTGATCGGTTTGAGACTATTCTGCATAATATTAATTTGAATGACAATTCACAAATAGATGAGTCCGATCGTCTGTACAAGATACGGCCATATTTCGAGAAACTTTTCTTCCTCATCTTTCGAACAGCATGGGGGTGTGGACGAAATACTTTCCATCGACGATAGTATGATTCCTTACTACGGGAGACACTACGCAAAACAGTTCATTAGAGGAAAGTTGATCCATTTTGGGTTCAAGAACTGGGCAAAAAAGCTCTAGTAGTGGTTACATGATAGATTTCCAGTTGTGCAAAGATACAATCTGATATCGGACCACTGTGTTCTGTATTGTAATAATAATAATTTTGTGTATATTTGTTGATTTCTATTGCGAATGTTTCCATTTGTATTGTTTCTTCGAAATATGTGTATGTATGTATGTAAACATATACATGACCAGTGGCGACGATTAGGGGGGCAGTTGCCCCCCCCATTTTTCGTCACTTTTGCACCTGCACTATGATAAACCTAATCTGCAAAGGGAAATATACTGTCTTTGCCCCCCTACATTTGACACCTTGTCCCCCCCCCCCTGCCGCCCGGTTTGGGAACCCAATATCCGCCACTGCATATGACTGATCTTAAGTGTTTTATTTTCTTTTGGTTACATATTTTGCACAGCAATACTTTTTCCTTGGGACAGCTATTTATAGACAAAACATGAAAGTGATAATTGTGCACAGTGTCCGATTTATTGAACACACGGAAGTGATCGTAGTGCACTGTGTCCGATTTATAGGACGCACTGTATCTCTTACATACAGTGTAAAAATAAAAATGTATCGTATATTGTGTCTTATTTGAATTGTACTGATACCAAAACCATGAAAAAAATTTCATGAAAGGGGTTTGTAAACTTTATGCATTAATGGGTTAAGAGGCATACCGACAGTGGCGGCGATTGGGTTCTAAAACTGGGGGAGCAAGGTGCCAAAACGGAGGGGCAAGACAGTTTACTATCTCTTGGTAGGTAATGATTATCATAGTGCGGGGACAAAAGTGGCAAGAAATGGGGGGCGACTGCCTCCCCTAATCACCGCCACCGCATACCGAATATGTATTATCGATAATGAGTTTGTTACTGCAATGTCTGCAAGTAGCCTTGGTGTTAATGCGCCCATACTGTGAGTTTTAACCATTTCAGTCTAGGATTGAAAATTCTGGATTCCCACATAAGTTGCACTACGGTTAAATTATATTTATAAAAGCGTGAAAACACGGTAGGCAATTATTGAGCATGAAATACAAAAGCTGACGGAAAATGGAAAACTGCGTTTGGGAAATATATTTTATTTTATTGTATTTAGCTAGAAGTTTCAGTAAATTCCAAATGTAATCATAAGCGATAAATAAAGCTACATAGCAAACAAAAAGACCAACATGTACAATGCCAAAAAACGAAACGTAAAGCAATTATGTTCTCGAATAAAGAAAAAAAAGATTATGTTTATCACTGCCATATGATCACTATTCATTTTCATCGTCGTAATTGATACTTTCATGACACTACTAGCATCATCTATACGCTCTACTATGAACTATGTTTGAAGCTTTAAACGTATTTCATTGACAACAAAGCATTATTCTTAATGTTATCAGAGCTCCTGTACGATTACTGTTAATCTGTTTTCGTAAGGGAGGTGCAAGTCTATTGAAGTTTCTGGAAGCAAGTCCGAGAAAACGAGGACGTTTGCTGATAGATTTGCTTACGTGTGACAATGCGTCCAACTCAATACCTCAGGGCAAAGTTTCCCGGAGAAACATCTACCTCTCCTGAAACAGCATCCTCGTTGTAAATGTGGTAACCAGTGGCGTAGCGTGATTCTATGAAAGGTGTAAGGTTTCCTTAGATAAACCTGATCTGAATATTGGATAAAGAAAACCCAAAGATACTTTAACTAAATAGAATCTATTTGAATGTAAGTCATGCATGGCCATACTCAATTTCAAACACAAAATGCACACACTCTATGTTGACAATAAAAGCATATGTATTACTTAATGAAAATTCTCATTTATACTGTAACTCGATCCGACGATCCTTTAGTCTGAACACCTCAATCACGTCGTCGTAGAATCGGGAGTTTCTGGTCAATGTCTTTGGCAGCTCCTTTTCAATGGATATCAGTTCCAAGTCAGATGTCCTTGCCTGAGTCTGTGTGCTGCGTCGAAATGTATGAATCCTCTTCAGTGCAGAAAACTACCTTTCCACCGACGAGCTTGAGGCAGGAACAGTGAGGAACAATTCTGTTAGTTTGTACACTTGTTCAACAGCTTCATTCAAATTGGTAGTGCACAAGTACTCACGAAGTTCAAACACACTCTTTACTCGATATTCGGCTTCAGAATAAATTACCTCAACTTTCAACTGGTAGCAATTGACAAATTTCTCATACAGCTTAGTTAAGGACACAAACTCTTCTTCTGGAAAGGCCATGTCATATTTTTATTCTTATTATTCTTTTTCTTTCACTAAAAAGCCATTTGGGGGAAATGCGTAGGATACAATTTGCAAATGCAAATGCATTCGAGAATATTACTCATTATCATGGTTACGATATTTGCGCACATTTTGAAAAGCATATCAAGCAACTTAGTCAAAGGAAAAGGTAAAACAAATCTGTAAATCACAACGCTAAGTATTAAGCTTATGCTTTTAACATTACGGGCAACTGGGATGCACGCGCCTAACTTTGCGGGCGCTGCCGGATCTAGGATTGCCAGACATTCCTCTTTTATCATTAACCTCGCTGCTTCTAATGAAGGTAATATCCAACATTAAACCATCTCTTTGTGAACTTAATAGTTAGTTTACACATTTAAAATGACACCCGTTTTGTTAGCTACACCTAGACCCTGAAAATTTTACCCCTGCAAATCCACTAGTAACCCCAGTACACATTCAGCCAGAGTGATACTTTCTATTTGCATATGCCATTCTACGATCAATCCCAAATAAACTTGGAGGAGTAGTAGCACTAGTATTATCTATTATAATTTTATTTATTATACAAATACATCACAAAAGAAATTTTCGTGGACTACAATTTTACCCATTAAATCAAGTATTATTTTGATTAATATTTGCAACATTTATTTTATTAACCTGAATTGGGGCCCGGCCCGTAGAGACTCCATATATTACTACTGGGCAAGTATTAACAATTATATATTTTATATATTTCATTATATCCCCCGCAACACTATTATTATGAGATAAAATTTTAAAAAAATGACTTCTTGACTGAAACTTTAAGTGTATGTCTTGAAAACATAAAATAGAATGTAAATATTCTAGAAGTCTTCACATTCTAATTATTATGCAACTAAATATAAATTGATACAATCAACCCCCTAAAACCAACAAAAAAAAATAATTTAAAGAAACCGGAAGAAAACTCTTTCAAGCTAAATATATAAGTTTATCATAACGAAATCGTGGTAGTGTCCCTCGAATTCAAATATAAATAAATCCTAAAAAAATAACCCTTAAGTAAAAAAAATAAGAAAAGTGATATCCCCCCAACAATAAAATTCTAAATAAAACACTTATAAATAAAATACTAGCATATTCAGATATAAAAATTAAAGCAAATCCACCAGCACTATACTCAACATTAAACCCAGAAACAAGTTCAGACTCCCCCTCAGCAAAATCAAAAGGAGTCCGGTTAGTTTCAGCTAAACAAGAACTCAATCAGGCTAACGCCAACGGTAAAGCAATAAAAATAAATCATAAATAATCCTGAAAAATATTAAATAAAAGTAAATTATAACCACCAATTAAAAAAATAAAAGATAATAAAATTAATACTAATCTAACCTCATAAGAAATAGTTTGAGCAACTGCTCGAAGACCCCCAAGTAACGCATAATTAGAATTAGATGCCCACCCAGCAGATATCACTCTATATACTCCTATTCTCATACAACATAAAAAGAAAAATACCCCCAAATAAAAATTAAATAATAAGGTGTGATATGGAAAAACAACCCAAACAAACAAAGACAAAAATAAACTAAAAATTGGAGATATATAATATGGATAATAGTTTCTCAAAGTGGGTAGTGTTTGCTCCTTAGTAAATAATTTAACTGCATCAGCAAAAGGCTGAAAAATACCACAAATCCCAACCCGATTAGGCCCCCTACGAATTTGAATATAGCCTAAAACCCTACGCTCAAGTAAAGTAAAAAAAGCAACTCTAATTAAAACACATACAACTAAAATAATAAAAGAAATAACTCCAATAAATAAATCTAATATCATCTACTATAAAAAGAAATGTATCTTCATTATTGAATTCTAAATTCAATGCACTTCTCTGCCATAATAGTAATTAATATTAATCAATATTATATATATAATATAAGTATTTGGTCCTTTCGTACTAAAACACTTTTAATATTAAGAGATAGAAACCAACCTGGCTCACTCTGGTTTGAACTCAGATCATGTAAGAAATTAAAGGTCGAACAGACCATCAAATTTGAAATGCTACCCCCAAATGATATCTTAATCCAACATCGAGGTCGCAACCCCTCCTGTCGATATGATCTCTCAAGAAAGATTACGCTGTTATCCCTAAGGTAACTTATTCTTTAAATCACTAAAAATGGATCCAAATAACAAAAATTATTGAATATTAAATAAAAAAGAGCTAATTATTATCTTCCCATCACCCCAACAAAATACTACTTAATAATATATACAATTATATTACTAATCAAAACATCATTAAAATAATATAAAGATCTATAGGGTCTTATCGTCCCCTTAAAAAAATAAAGCCTTTTCACTTTAAAGTAAAATTATATATTAATTAACTAAAGAGAGTCTATTCCTCGTCCAACCATTCATTCTAGCCCCCAATTAAAAGACTAATGATTATGCTACCTTCGCACGGTCAAAATACCGCGGCCATTAAACAAATGTCATTGGGCAGGTTATACTTCATATAAAAAATCATGAAAAGATGTTTTTGATAAACAGGCGAGAATAAATTTTGCCTAATTCCTTTAATTAATTAAATAAATATACTAATAGAATCATAATTTCAAAATAAAACCAATTAAAACATATAATTAAGTAAGCAAGTAAAACCAAACTAAATTTTTAATAAAATTTCAAATAAATTATAACAAAATTACAAAAATTAGCAATCTCCAAACCAATAAATATAATAGTTTACTATAAAGTTATAACTAACATATTAACCAGAAGCACATCCCCCTAGTCATAACTAAACATTAATATTACAATATATATATATATATATATATATATATATATATATATATATATATATATATATATATATATATATACAGGGTGTCATTTTAATGGCGCCCACGGACCACAGATTCGTATAGAGCACATCAAAACAAACAACTTTTCTCACTAACATTTTTCTCGTTGGTGCGTCGATTCGACGCTACAGCCATTCAAAAAAGACCGTTTTGCCGCCTGGATGCTGGCAACCCAACACAACATTTGATCGTATCTGTGATGTCATTTCCTGCGGCGAAACAGCGCACGACAGGATTGCAAGGAACACACAAATTTTGTGAAAAATGACAAACTACCAACCACATTATTAGCTGTAAAACGAAGCGAGAAACGTGTCCAGAAGACCGAACATCATAGCCTACCACCCAGAAGATCAGCAGTCATCTCAGGGGAAGGGGGAAGTGAACCAACGATATGAGAAATGGTAAAAAAAACGTATTCAAAATGAAGTGTCAATATCGGATTTTGTCTCAGCCTACATGTCAAATATCAATAACAATAAATTTTATTGGACTTGCAGCTTATATGTGGCTGTTTACGCCCAGCTACATGTCAATTTTTTGCAAATCTCGTTGCAAGGTTGATATCTACAGGTTTGTGTCCAGATGCTATGTGGTGATAACGGAAGTATCCGAGGTTCACGTTGTTACGTTACGGCTAAAACACGGACAACCACAGTAACAACGTAATGATGAATCAGTAATGAATATAGTGTCCTGTTCACAGTTGCAAACTATTACATGTGTATCCGGAGCATAGATAAACACAGTTTTCGTAGATCTTGTATTACTACTACTTATATCCATGAGTTCTTTCATTTTTATTTTGTCATCTGTTCATGTGTCACAGACAACTAGTATCAGAAGGACGAAGTGGATAGACTAAATTGTAGATGCCAACTTGGTAACTAGATTTGCAAATATTTGACTTACAAGCTGAGACAAAATTCGATATGACCACTTCCACTTGAATTATATTTTCTTTCTACCATATTTCGTATTTAAGTTACAAAACGTGTTTTCTCGTTTTGTTTTACGGTACATAATGTGGCTGATTTTAGCTATGTCATTTTTCACAGAATATGTGTGTTCCTGGCAACCGTGTAACGCATCGCTTCACGACGGGATATGACGTCACAAATGCTATCAAATGTTGTGTTGGGTTGCCAGCATTCAGGCGGCAAAACGGGCTTTTTTGAACGACTCTAGCGCCGAAACGACGCTCCAACGAGAAAAAAGTTACTGAGAAAATTTGTTTGTTTTGATGTCCTCTATACGTTTCCATGGTCCGTGGGCGCCATTAAAATGACACCCTGTATATATATATATATATATATATATATATTAATATAAAAAATATTAAAATGTAAAGCTATATTAAATATAATTCCCTAATAACTAGATATAAGGTAAGTCGAATAACATTTTATTACAAATAACAATTTTAACAGAAAAATATAACACTTTTACCTTAAAATTAGTCTACTAGCTCTTCACCCTTCGAGAAAATAGAATATTCAATTAAAATTTAATCCTCCCTGATACAAAAGGTACGATTATTAACATCTCCTATAATAAAAATCAATATTTCATATATTTAATAAATCCCAACACTGTACTAATAATCTATAACAAACTAATTTATATATACTAAATATATAACCAACCCCAATAAAATTACTTTTCACATACAATCAATTTATAAACTAAATTCAAATAGTAATAGAATTTCTATCAAAATATGTCGAATTGCACGACTAACTACTCAATGTAAATGAATATTCTAACTAACAGAAATATTTTGATACTATTCAAACTAGGCACACCTTCCGGTACGCCTACTATGTTACGACTTATCTCAGCTATATAAATGAGAGCGACGGGCGATGTGTGCATGCCCTAGAGCTAATAAACCAAAATGTTATTCTAAAACAAAGTTACAATTAAATCCAATTTCAAATATAATTCCAATATATTATCCAAATCAACATAATGTAACCCATCTCCACCCACTAATAAGCTGCAGCTTGACCTGAAATACATTCCAACAGAAAAAAAGAATATATATATTTAAATATTCAAATTACGGCGGTATACAAACTGATATTTTACAATAATAGGTCAAATAGAACGCGGAATATCGATTACGGGACAGGTTCCTCTAAATAGAATAAAGCACCGCCAAATTCTTTGAGTTTCAAGATCATAACTAATACTACTCAAACCAAATTTACAATGATAATAATAGGGTATCTAATCCTAGTTTTAATGTATCACCTTTATAGAATTAATAAAAATAAAGAACAAATTATATTAAAAATTTCACCTAATAAATAAAATATAAACAACCAAAAATCAATTATTACTACAATTAAGTCAACAGCTCTCCACTTATGTCCCCACGTCTAACCGCGGCAGCTGGCACGAATTTAGCCGGACAAAATAAGTATTAAAATTTAAAATCCTGTAATCTAATTTACATTAAAATTAAACAAAACCACACACTGCGAACTAAATTCAAATACACCGTCTCAATCCATAAAAAATTGGCGGAAATTTTTCCTCTCTTTAATAAATACATATGTAAAATTTAACTAGGAAGTTATAAGCTAGAATAAAACTTTAGTTTTAAAATATAAAGAGAGGTTCTTTATTATTACATAGTATGTATTATATTAAATTAAATTATAATTAGAAATTATCTCACGAAAATTTCCTCCCTTTTTATTTTTACTCACCTTTTACCTCCCTTCAAGCATTGTTGAAACAACACGGGAGTCGATTTTCTTGGATCTCTTCCGACCGTGGCAAACAGACGCAGCGGGGACAGAAATCTCGCCAGTTAGCACCCACTCGTAATGCGCCTTACAGTGCGTGAGAATCGGGGCGCCCTGTCATTGGTTGAGAAAATACTACGTAAGCAAACACACCCTCCATGGGCGAGTCCAAATAATTTCTTCCATTCACTCGCACGTAAGTCCTCTGAAGAAGCCTTACAGAGAAACAACTCGAATCAAAACAAGTCCTCAATTGTTTCGTTAAAAGTGTGAATGAAATACGTTTCCTTCAATAATTTCAACTTGTAAGGTGGACTTACAAGCCTTGCGTGGGCACTACGCCGCTGGTGGTAACGAAAAACTTGCAAGATATTTGAGGAATTTACTTCAAAAACACGAGAAACAGACTGTTAAATCGACGGTTCAAGGTCTTCAATATTCAAAGTTTCTTGTCGTGAGTTGAGTTTTAGCTTTAAGTCCATTTTGTGCACAGAAAGGCTAATCGGGATTGAACGTACAGTCTAACCCGGGTCCCCTTCATTACAAGGAAACGACGTTACAACTACCGTCGGGGAGACCTAAAAGTTTATTGTCAGATTACTTTATTGTCAGTTAGGCAATTCAGGACTGGACCTACAGTTCAAAGTGGAGCAGAACCACTCTGCAATGTCTCTATCGGGGTTCGAAACCGGAACATTTCAATTACGAGACTACATCATTTGACACAACGATATCGGGGATGCTCCTCATTCAGCGCTTAAAATGGAACAATAAACTACTTGTAACGGTCTATTAGAACTAAAATGACGATATTCGATATTCAAATTTCTGATAAATTATTGAATATTTTTGATATTTAGCGTCCCTTTTATTCCAGTTTTGAGGATGGCTGGTAATATGATGAAATTCATGATGATTGATGATCCTTTACGACTCTTATTTTCCCTTAAAATATTAATCAAAGGAGTAAGGCGCAGTGAAAGGTATTGTAATACTTTAGCTAGCTATGCTGGTCAATTTAAAACATAGTGTATATATATATCTCAAATTTTATTAACAAATCCTTGTTGGGCTATAATTTCCAAAAACTGTAACCTCGTGTAACAAAAATCTCATTTTTAGAAACTCAACAATAATATCAAGAATAAATCTCCCTATTCATTCATGACATTAAATACCATATCCATTTGTTTAACAGGGATAACACAGAACGAAGTCAGTTCAACTAAACAGTCAGTAAGTTCATTAGTCGGTAAGTATAGAGGCTACATCGAGTGCATTGCAAACTCGCCCAAATCCCCCAAGGCCAACATGACCTGGAGCAATCTACCCTTACTTAAATTTCGAATTTTTAAACTAGTAGAATAACTATGAAAGGCAAATTGCCACCAGGCCATGCAGACAACAAAGGAAATATACGGAGATGCAGTATACTCAGCCTAATTCAGGTGTGTCCTTCGTGTGTTCCAGCCGGCAATATTCTGCCACGCCAAACTCTTTGCTCATCCAGCTCAGAAGTCTAGCCAATGGCAGACCTTGCATTAGTGACGTGTATGTCTCAAGTCTACATGACGTCATAAATGAGTTCCTCTACACTGTTTGCTTATACCATGACAGGATTCGAACCCTTGAACGTCGGTGGCGAGATGGAAAGTCGACCACTTAACGCACTTATTTTATCTTCTCGTATCAATTTCGTTTCATTTTCTACTTTTCCATCCTGAACAGACAAACACAAACATCCATATCTTCCTCAGGATTCGAACCTCGGACCCAGGCGTCCTAGACAGTCTGTATCAGCTAACTGTAGACCAGGCGAACGAGAACAAGTCTCTGCGCAAGTAGTGACGCGAGACAGCTCCACCAATGAAAAGTGAGAGAAACGGGATTGTGTAATGGGCGACGGGAGTTACCCGATTTAGTTACCCCATTTCCTCCTTCGCTATGCAGCGTTGCAAACTTTTGAAAAGGATAATACCGAACGCACATGTCTCCAGGTCCGTACGATTGGTTTAAGAATTTCTTAGGGAAATATTAGGGATAAAACTGCAAGAGCAAATTTTGACAAGCCGTGCATTTACCGTACGGACTAAGGTCTGGACAGTACGTCCGTACATGTACGGTCAGGTTGGCAACCCTGCGCACTCGATTTTCTTCCTCCTCCTCCGCCGATATGCGCGGCCCTGCTCTACAGTTAACTACAAACCTATGAAAAATCCTGTTCCCTAATAAAAAGTTCAATTTGCGTGTGTTTCTTTCCGTCATAGAACTTTACCGTGACAATGAGCGTACAAATAATTAACGATCATTCTTGTCCTTTCAAAGATGATAAGAAACTTTGTCACGGACAAAACCCCAAGTTTCTCGGCAAGTTAGCAACACTGCTCCATCGAGAAGACCCCGTAAGAAAGGATTTACTGTGGCGTAATGCGGGCTTTATCATTTTGCCGCAACAGAAATTTACCATAATAAAGTTGGTGGCGACGAACTCTATTGAAATATCTAGGGAACTGTTAGGAACAAGGACACCCGTGCAAGAATAAGCCCTTGTGGTTTTGTCCTTTTGCAGACAAAATTAATTTAGTTATTTTTAACTCGGAGGAACATGAAAAGCCTTCATTTCACGAAGAAGAGCATTTAAAGACTTAAAAAGTGTTATATTTAACTTGTTCAGTGCTTTCTGATTCGTTTGAGAATATCGTTACGTAAAATGGCGCTTCTCTCCCTTAACGCAGAACAAAGAGACGTAAATGGCCTACTATGAGACAATCCCAGAGGAAGGGCAAACTGTACAACAGTTATCTACTTAACTTAGGCATGCACAGTGGATTAACACTTCTCACGGTCCTCTAATATTAGATCGATATACGAGGGCTGGAGCATATGTCATGACAACTATTGTTTTTCTCAAAGTTAAACAGTGCTACCACAATATGATTGTATGTCTTGGAGAACATGGTATCCGTAGTATGTGGACACGTCACTAGATGGCAGTGTGGTGAACGGTTATCGTACAGACGACAGTGATAATTATTTGTTATGTCAACCGTCGTTCTACAGCATGAACAACGTTCTTGTATCAAAATAACCATTCTTCGGATATATAAATGCCAGAGAATGTTACAGGGAGCTGGTGGAAATGGTGGGGAATAGTATCTTACCATAGTAAAATGTCTGTTTTGTTCTTGTAATAGTAATGTATACATTCAGACGTAAACACACGTGGTACGACATGAAGTTTCTTGCTAATCTATCCCACACCTGGTACACATGATTTGCATTATCCATACTTTCCACAATACACTGTCCCCTTCCACTTGTATAGTTCGGATTTTCCTGCCGGTCCCACATTCTAGTTGCCACGACTTATGCAACAATCCTCGTACTTCACGCTTTTAAAAGAAACATTGAATAAAATAATAATAATATCGAACAAGCCTTCTTCTATTTTTCTTCTTCTTCCTTGACGCTACAGCCTGTGGTGGGCTTTGGCCACCGTCACGATGACCAAACATTCTTCTCTACTTTATTGCTTTCTCCCATCATCTTTCAACTTACAATATCTTCAAGTATTATTCCACGTCATATATCAACCATTTCCTTGTTTTGCTCCTTCCTTCCATTCCTGCATGCATCAGTTTCTTAGCATTCTAACCTCTCGTTCTCTTAACCAGGTCAGTCTTCGGGACTTTACAAACCTCACTACGAGAGTGTTTTAAACTCATCTATTACTGTTGTCAAAATTCCACGCAAATAAAATAATAAAATTTGCATCATCATTCTGACACACATTAATTTTCAAACATTTCTTTAGTAACAGGAAATCTAGAGGTTGGTTCATAACTATTTTACGAAATCAAACCATTGCGTCACATAGTAGAACTGACGTCATAGAAATGTCCAACAACTTATGCGCAGGCGCAACAACTGGATTATTTTTTCTCGTTCCAGACCGGTCTTTCCTAATACAGTTCAAAATTTAATAGTCTATTTGCATTTCCACTGAAAAGACCCTATTCAACCCCTGAGGTTTGACGTAATTTGATTTAGGTTTAAAGTTGGATTCTAACAAATAATGCCCCCCGCCCTTGCACCTCTCTCTCCCTCATGCAAATTGGAACTTATCTTACGAACCCTTTCATTACCACCACGCTATTGATGAGGCATCTGAAGAAGATAGAAGAAACGTGAATGGAAGTTCAGCTCATTCAATGGTGGCAGAAATGAATTGGTAACCACTGACGTATTTGCGGTTTTTAATTTGGATCGAGCTAAGGAGTTTTTTGGACCCGTGATTCTCCACGATTGAGTTATGCGTTAAGAAGACTAACATTCAAAATTCAAATGTAAGCATTATAAACAAGCATCATTTCTTCATTTGAATCCAAGTGATGGTGATGAGCCACTTGATATGATGACATAATTTCGTTTCTCTTCAATATGTAGATATTATTACACAGCGTTCATTGGTAAATGTTCTTAAGGTTGTGAAAATCTTCTATGACTTGATTTACGTATTTTATTTTACCTCGATTTTCTGCCACTAATAGCGAAAATGAAGCTGAAAGGTGATCGAGATGAAAATGAGGAAAGGGCAATCACAAACATCCACATGGACAAATAACAACACAAATCGTACAGGAGATTATACTGGCTGTGAGTTCAGGCGTCAGTGCCTCGCTAGTCTGCAAAATAAAGTCCAAAGTGTATTATGTGGAACAGAGATTGACACTTTGTTGACTTGAGAAAGTGTCACCTTGCACCCCCACTTCTTTATGGCGAGTGACACAATTCATGTGTGTAAATTTGTGTAAATTATATACAAATTATAGGTATACAAATGGTGCTGTCAGGGGTGTAGTGGTGCCAGGGCGGGCCAGGTCGCCGCCCGGTACTTTTTGTAACCCCTGCAATCGCCCTGGTTCTTTATTTTTGTAACAACTATTTTTTCCTTTAAAAGTCTTCCTTAAAATATATGTAGGCCTATATCGAAAACATATTAACTGATATAATAAAACACATCTACTCTGTTATGAATAGCCAGTAAAGCAATCGTTATTTAGGCGAAAGAATCAATCAGCTGGCTGCATTGTGTCGACAATGGAAGTTCGAATATCCCACGCTCGAGCGTGCTACGTTCGCCAGCATTTTCGCTCTCAACAATGGATTTTAGTTGCGATAAGACGGTCAAGCATAAAAAAGGGAGAATTTGTGGTTGACTCACAGTTGCGTCTGTTCTTTTGTTTTTAGCATTTGCATTGTGATTTTCGAGGTGATTAAAACGTCTTTTCGGTCGCGCTCTGATTTTCTATTCGAAATGAAAAGAAGGTGTGAGAACAAGGTTACAAATTATTTCCAAAATGTACAAGAAACAGAAAGTAAAACTGTAAGTGACAATGGTAGTGATTCTGCAGTACTGGCTGTACATAGTGTTAATCCTTCACACGTAACACCAGCAACAACAACCTCAGAAACGGCAACAACAACAGCGACATTCCAATATGAAGCCAATACAGGTAATGTTTCGTGTTCTGATTTTCCCTCTATATAGTCTGAGCAACAGTGGTTGGAGCGTAAGCAAAAACATACATAGTTGATAGCAAGAAATGGGTATTTAGAGTGTGATGATTGTTGCTCCGTAGGTTATTTAGGGCCTGATAAAAGTTAGGGATTATTATTATGTAACGAATGGGCTAAGTTTCAAATTTAATTTAATGGCAGAAGTAAAGAACAACAGTTTAAGAACAAAAATTTCGGCCCACCAGCAGTGGCGGCGATTGGGTTCCAAAACCGGGGGGGGGGGGGTCAAAGACAGTATATTTCCAATTGAAGATAAGGTTTAGCATAGTACGGGGACAAAAGTGGCGAAAAGTAGGGGCAACTGCCCCCCTCGCCCTCTAATCGCCGCCACTGCCCACCAGCTATCTGCAGCACATCAGAAGGTAACACAAATTCTTGCTGCATCTTAAAAACAGAAATTTGAAAATGCTACTTTAAAACAAGAGGAGCATTTTATTGATGCGACAGAAAAATTCTTCAATGATAGACCATTCAGTCATCATAAGAATCTAATCAATTTGCAAAGGAAAAACGGTTATGATGTGGAGTTAACTCTTCATCCTCGTTATAGTAGTACCGAAATAATTAAACACATACCATCTGAAATGAAGAAGGGGTTAGCATTAAGTTAAGTTCCGAAGACAATAAATTTTCTCTCCTATTAGACGAATTAAACACGTTTATTAAATAAGAAAATATGAGGTTTACATATAAAGCTTTAAATATATTGTTCTTATATTTCGCTGCTACAATTATTACTTTAACCTTTGATTTATCCTCTATTTCGTAGTTTTCTAATTATTAATATGCAAGTTGCATATCAAAATGTTCTTGTATTTTTATAAACCAAATTGGAATTAGGCATTTGCTGCATTATGGGAGAAATTGGAAGGTTATGATAATATTTATTCAATTTATGTAATACTGTGCAGTGAATATGTCTCGAAACACGAAGTGACAAGAAGGGAAGGGACCTCCCTGGAACTATTTATTTCACCACTACACCGCTGGGTGCTGCATAATCTATATTGATGCTGCACGAGTTACAAGAACTCCACAAGAAACAAAAGATGTAACCATAATGCAGGGACGGCGCCAGGGGTGGGCACGGGTGGGCAAGCGCCCACCCAAAAATTCCTGTACCCACCCGATTGCCCACCCAATCAAATTCAATAAGTACATATACTTGGAGATATATGAATAATTCGATAAATAAGTGTATTCTGGTGTTCATAACATATATATTTTACTTGTGAATATTATCTGTGCTAGAAATATTCACATACTATCAACCCATAAAAAGCCAATTTTGACATTAGAAAGTGAAAGTAATTGCTAGAGCTATTGAAACAAAAACTGTGATCAAATGAATACTTCCATGATTAAAAGCAGTTAGTAGGCTTAGGAGGCTCAAAATTATGCAGGGTATGATCAAGATTATATCAGAATTTAGGTCGAACTTGAGGACTGCAGCTCCGGGCCTCCGCATACGTATATAAATCCCGGCCTGGGTATGGTTAAAATAATCTCTAAATAAACAAATAAAATCATCATCTTAGCGTTACTTCCACCGGCAACACAATACATTATTTTTATTTTTTAATTATTATTATTAGAATAATTTAATCAAGAAGACTTAGATGGGCAGGCCATGTGACACGAATGGCAGAGTTAAAAATAGTTTACAGGATTTTTGTTGGGAAACCTGATGGTAAGAGACCAGTAGGAAGGCCAAGACGAGGATGGAGGGATAACGTTGAGATGGACATAAAAGAAATCGCCAAGGATCGAAAAGATTGGATTGATCTTGCCCCGAATAGGGACAGATGGAAGGCTTCTGTTGCTGAAGCCATAAACCTAGAGAGTATAATACGTATAGTTTTAATTAGCTCTGCATTAAAATTCCAGAAGTGTCCCTTTTTTTTATTTCATTACAATTTTTATATACTTCTTATCTTCAAATATCAATATGGTATGCGACATATCAACTTTATATTCATTTTACTAATAAGAAGGAATCACAATAATCACTACAATACTGCAGTGAATAAATTTTAATAAACCAGTTATGTATGGAAAAAGCTACAGAATTATTCAATTGCTAATGAGTGGCTTATCCTATTTAGAAATCCTCGTTCCATACATAAATTTTGCCACATGAATCAGCCGAAAATGTCAACAGAATCTGTAGATGCAGCTGAAGTAAAGAAAAGAAGTTATGTCACGAAGTATCCAGAAGACGATTTTATTAATTTGTTTTTAAATCCACTTTTATGCTCAGATATGCTATTCGGGACTAAACCTACAGTTTAACGTGGAACCAGTGTGCATTGTGCTCCCACCAGAGGAGGGGGGAGTCGAACACAGGACGTCTTCATTATAATGCGACAGCGTTATGCCTTTGGGGAAAAATATACAGAAAGAACTCGCACCAAACGTGGCATTTTATCACCACAGAAGGTCCATTTTAGGAGGGTGATTGCCTGAGGCAAATATTTGAGACTTTGGGAAAACAACATCATTGTTCACGGAATTAGCTGCCTTGACTTGATCCACTAATGAAACGCTGTGCAATTGAAACTACCATCTCAACTTTCTAAGAGGTATGAACTAATGCAACTCCATTTTTGGAACAGTAAGTTGTGGTTGATTTGTTATATTTAACCTTTAAACAGCCGAGCCGGTTTTCGAAAGTAACCCCTCTCTCGCCGCGGCCTTTGCACGCGATTTTTAAATTTTTACACTTATTTCAGAAAAACGTTATATCTCGGATACTATTTGAGCAATCTACTTCGGATAACTTTTGTTTGAAAGCAAAAACATCAGAGCACGCGACCGTCTACAATTCAGAAAGCCCAAGTGAGAAAAACGGGGTTGGGAGGGGCCAAGTCCCAAAATTTCAATGAAAAAAAATCTGGCGTTCGCACCCTCTTCTCCCGTTATTTTGGAAAAAGGGCGCAACCATTTGCATTGTTTTCAAAGAGTAGACCTTTTGCAACAAAGCGTTCTAGTTCTCATACAAGCTGAAATGTGAAGGAATATGTACAATTTGCATTTTGGCTAAAAATAGCTAATTTGCATATTAGAGAAAGGGGTTTGGGGTGGGTTTTCTTCCACATGACATTTTAATGTCTTGTCTCAACATCTGTCAGCGTTTACAACCTCACATACAAGTATGAAGGTCCTAAAAGCACGTGAATGTTGTAATCCGCACCATGGGTCATATATGACCCATTGGCTGTTTAAAGGTTAAGTCATTTTTCTGCTAATTTTGATAATGACGACGATAAGGTTCAATGGTGATTAGATTAAAGTTACGAAGGGACGAAAACAAACACAAGCTGACACTCAAAATACAAACCCTCATAAATGATTACTTTGACAGTGGTCCCAAGCACCAGGGACTCGTTGCCTGAAAAATCAAATTTCCAGGGTGTGCTGCACAGGATAGAGGTTAACATTCTACTAGTGTGTTCGAAATGGTCACGCCATGCAACCCAAGTCATTATGAAAAATAGATGAATTATTACTGGCACGGTGATCAACTTCGATGAATTCCTTGTGTCCTAAATCATTTTGTTACCTCAAAAAATATGTTCATGTAACCAACCATACGTGTATTGCTTCTCCCGCATTAGTAACATGACAGTTCAGAAAATGAATAACAACTTAGCTAATAATCTCTTCAATTCTGAACAGATTTTTCGATCTTACTTGTTTGTGAGTGATATTCTGTCAAAATAGCCTTTCATTAGCCTAGGAATACTTCATGGACAATGAACAAAGAATTTGATTTCCGTCTGTGTTTTAAATAATTCCTAATAAGACGTTCATTTTAATCCAAACATTCAGTGACGGCGATTAGGAGAACCGGGAAGTGGGGGATGCGGTTCCCTCGCCAAATTTTGCCACTTTTTGCCCATGCACTATGGCCTTTTTATGCTAAGCCTTTTCTACCAAGAAAAAGTATATTGTCCTTTCCCCTCAAATGTTGGCACCCAATCGCCGCCACTACAAACATTCAGATAGATTTCTCAGTTGTACAAACCTTGTAAGCTAAGAAAAGTGACCCATAAGGAGTAAGAAAACTCTTTCAGTTAAAAACTCATACGATGAAAATACTATGCTCAGGAACATGCATTTAAATTACGAGAAACTTCACGATTGCCTACCATCGCACTTTCTATCATTGTCGCCGAATACATAAAATCAAGTATGTGCCTTGTATTTGCAACACAAGCTTAAATCTAATTCAAATTTATTTCACTGTATTAACATGCATACATTAGAATGTATGGCTGGGGTATGGCTGCGCATGTGTAAACACTTCCTTGAGTCCATCAAAGACAAAACGAAAGGAAAAGGAACAAGATGCAAGAATAGATAAGAAAAGAATAAAGAGGAAAACAAGGAAAGGAAAAAGAAGTAAGAGGAAAATCGGGAGTGTAAGAGAGAGGGGGATACATACGTACACATACATGGTCTTACATTTATACTGCCCACCCTAATCTATCAATAAGGAGCTTCTGCCCACCCGGTCGAAAATTTCTGGCGCCGTCCCTGCCATAATGTATCCTAGAAACGAACTTTGTCTGATTGTTACATGAAAACCCCGATGCGCAGCATTTATTCTTAGAATGTCCAATTTTCTCACAACAACAAATCATGCTCTACAAGGATTACAACGATTGTAAATTCCATTCCCTGTTTCACTTTCTTTCCTTCATCCTTTACCCACTTGTTTGGCTTCTATACCGATATGCACGAAAATGTAGACTTGAAATGTAAAAAGCAATCACAATGAAACAGTGCAAAGACAAAAGAGATTTTATTTATTGATTTCAATCTGTGGTGAACTGAGACAATCTATAAACGTTGACAGGGTTAAAAAATGGGAAAAGGTAGAATGTTATGATGTAACGTGGAACCTGTTGTATATATGAAGTAATTCTTACTATGTAACTTGCCGAGGTTTGAACTCTAAAGACTAAGATCTACTAATTTTTGCAGCCTTGTTCCCTCTCTTTGCTTAGGAAATGAAAATGTATTTCCTCACTTTAGTTTTGTGCTTGTGTTTTGACCTGGCTTAGCATCGACCGATTCATTTTCACCTGCCGTACTTTTGAACCTCACTGCCCTCTATTATGTAGTTCCTAAACTAATTATTGTTGGTTGTTGCTTCTTAAATTTTCTTTGGAAGAGGGGGGCATATGTTTAGAATAGTAGTTCTTAACCTGCGGCCCGCTTTCCCTCGTGTGGTTATGACCACACAGGGGGTCAGCAAACGATTGAAGATAGGTTACAAGGTTTTCCACTTATGATCTTTCGACGAAAATAGGTAGGAAGTTATTACATGGAACCGATCTAAGAGTTAAAAGTGGAAATATTTTTTATCGTTTTTATTATTATATGTAATGTTTATGAGAAAAAAAAACTTAAAAATCCAGTCCGAAAATGGTCTTTCTTAATTTGCTAAAAAGGTTGACAAAGAATTGCTTTGTGGAGCACTTTTGATCTTCTGTAGACACTTACCAAAAAAGTAGGCCCAGATACGTGAATAAGCATACGAATATCAGCAGATCTTCTGAATGTTCGAGATGAATTCTAGACATAAATAAATATTGAAAAAAGTATCTCATAGCTGGATTGAATGTCATATCAGATGTAGCGAGGAGATTTTATTGCAACATAGAGAAAGAGAAAGGTTGAAATGGAGAGAAGGGGAAATTGAAAGAAGAAAGAGCAACAATAAGGAAGAGAGAAATACATAGTGTCCGAAAAGTCACGCAACCCGGTGTTTACGACCGTATAACGGAAAGCGAAACGGAATGAGAAGAAACGCTTTCTGCCCAGAGAATGCCCTGTATATTGGGAAAATTTAGAGAGACAAACATATGTAAGAACATGCATGTTTTAATAACAAATAAGCAAAATGTTGCCAAAGGCGAATTTTTTTTTTTTTAGCAAATCGTGTGTATTGAAGCACAGAACTCACTGAGATAAATTATTGCTACATTTCACAATACCAACGAACAATTTGGATGGCCATCTATTGAATTTGACAGAACAAGAACTTTGACGAAGTTTAAAAAAACATTGCATAAGGGAATAAATGAGCTGTTCCAGAAATCGATGGTTTCACAATATTACGAGGTACATTGGCAACACTGTTGCTGTCACGTGTCACTAACAGACGTGTTTCACCTCAGGCTATCACACTAAGGCCGTGTCCGGATTGGCAAGCGCTCCGTCCCGTTCTCTCCCGTTACTCTCGCGTGCCGTCGAAGTCGCGTCCAAGTCGTCCGAATCTACATGTCCCCTTGTAGTACGGTTGTCACTTTTCCCGCCAGGTGTCAGCCCGAACTTCACCCACCGCGCTCTGGGGCGCAGGCGCATCGCACGGAAGCAGAAGGCAAACGCCAAACAAACATCACAATGAGTTCCACCTATGTACTACTCATATTAAAAATGTAACACGCTATTTCATCATTTACAATTTTTCTACATTCAGTATTATCGATAAAATGTTAAAGTATCACTGAGTTTTATATCCTCTAATCAGAAAATGTTGTCTGTACAAAGTGAAAGTTGGAATATGGCTGCCAAGCGCAGGGTCACAGCGAGTGTCTGCTCTCCCCTCCGACTCCACGTCTGCCGCGAATTCGGACAACGGAGGTTGGCTGAGTCCCCGGATGGAACGGTGCTCTAGGTGACATCTGCTGCCGATTCGGACGCGGCCTAAGGCACTTTTAACGACAAAGGAGAAAGTTGGTTATTCTCGAACATATGCAATAAATTACATACACCTTGCAACCCTGAAATGTGGGTATCCTTACAAGTTAAAGCAAATGTTCGAAGTGCCCACCATTTTCTTGGATACATAAGTTGGTTCGCTTGATCATGTTCTCAGATACCTTTCTGAGGGTTGCAGCACCGATATTATCAATTTCCTGTGTAATGTTTCGTTTCAGCTCCTCCAATGTTCTGGGTCTCGTTTGGTATACTTTCCCCTTTAAGTAACCCCACCAAAAAAAATCTGCAGATGTTAAATCAGGCGAACGACTGGGCCATAAATTCTTGGATATTAGACGATCACCAAAAATTTCTCTCAGCATACGAAGAGATTCATTAGATGTATGGCAAGTTGCTCCATCTTGTTGTAGCCAAACATCACGTTCGTCTTCTTCCAGGAGAGCAACGAATTGCATTATGAGATCCCCGTACACAGCGGTATCCACTGTTGTCTCAAAGAATAACGGTCCCACAATACGACGTCGCGATATTCCACACCATACACCGATTTTCGGAGAGTGCAAGGGTAGTTCATGCAACTGATGTGGGTTTTCTGTCGCCCAATGCCTGGAATTTTGGCTGTTGACATACCCATCGAATTAAAACCAGTTTTCGTCGCTAAAAAAACTTTATTCAGTACATTGACATCATTTTGTGAACGAATGATTGAAACCAATGACAGTAACGCAACCGTGCCGGGACATCCACCGCTTTCAATTCATGAACAACACGAACTCTATACGGCTAAAATTTCAATTTCCGTATAGCCTTGTGAGCAGGAGGCGAGCTTCCGAACAGACTTTTGTGACGACGTCACCATTCTTTGTTCGACACACTGCAGAACATCAGCTTCTAACACAGAAGGGCGCCCTGAACGTTGCCTGTCATGTACTGACCCAGTTTGGCGAAACCTTTGCACAAGACGAAAAATTGATGACTTATCTGGAGAGGGAGTACTCGGAAACTCAGCACTAAATGCTTCTCTTACGCCAGAATATGACAATGTTCGGATATATTCTTCAACAATAAACACTCTTTCCTGTGTAGAATATTGCATTTTGTAAACACACACACGACGTCAGCATAAGTAGACACAATCTGGAATGCCGTTCGCGGCAAACAACAACCACCTAAGGCACAGATAACATAACAATTGATACACGTTCTTCTGTACCCACATTTCAGGGTTGCAAGGTGTATGTAATTTATTGCATATGTTCGAGAATAACCAACTTTCTCACTGGTCGTTAAAAGTGCCTTAGTGTGATAGCCTGAGGTAAAACACGTATTTTAGTGACATGTGATACCAACAGCGTTGCCAGTGTCCCTCGTAATATTGTGAAAACATCGATTTTTGGAACAGCCCATTTATTCCCTTGTGCAATGTTTTTGAAACTTCGTCAAAGTTCTTGTTCTGTCAAATTCAATAGATGGCCATCCAAATTGTTCGTTGGTATTGTGAAATGTTGCAATAATTTACCTCAGTGAGTTCTGTGTATCAATACTCACGATTTGCCAAAAAAAAATCCGCATTTGGCAACAGTTCGCTTATTTATTATTAAAACATGCATGTTCTTACATATGTTTGTCTCTCTAAATTTTCCCAATATACTGGGCATTCTCTTGCCATAAAGCGTTTCTTCTCATTCCGTTTCGCTATTCAGTTATACGGTCGTAAACACCGGGTTGCGTGTCTTTTCGGACACTCTGTAGAACGAGAGAGGAGGAGAGGGCAAGAGTGAGAAAGCAAAAAGAAGAGAGAAAGAAAGTGATAAGAAAGAAAGATACAGACTGTCGTCAAATTTATTTAAAAAATAAGTAAAATATTTGGATGTGCTATCGAGCAGTTTGGAGGTGTCATCAAAATTACCCAATCCAAGTTTTCTTTACTGTCAAAGGAGGGTGTTACATTTTCTCTTGTATGTACGTATATATGCGGAGTCTAGTGTACAAGTAATTTCTTTGTAAAAGGGCAGAGATGCATAACGCAGACCTCAGTGGCGGAGTGGTTGGTACAGAGCGATACGACGTTATGGGTCTCGGGTTCGAACTGCGGCCTAAGTATGGGTGTTCTTTGTGAGTGCCCCTTCATCAGGTTCATATCATCAATCATCCTCTTCGTCGCGATTAAAAAAAAATAAAAAAGAGTTCAAAAGAGAACGCACAACAAAATTGTCATAAAATAGGGATAAAATTGAGAAACGTTGAGAAAACGGATCATTAAAGAAAGGAATAGGCTTAAAATGGTTTGCGGAGGTTACGTGAAGTGAAAAATTAGGCATAGTCGCCAATGACCACAGGGACTCGTAAATGCCAATAAAGTGACTATACAAGACTACAAAGAGAAAAAGCGAGAGGGATTTCAAAATATAGATAGGTGAATATTATTACTGTATTTTATCTCGTATGACGACAGTGAATTTCTTTCCTCCACCTTGTTCAAAGCAACATCCAAAAGCCTTTCACGTAGACGAAACTTCCCCGAGAAGCGAGTGAAATGAACCCATATTTCACCCACCTTGTTAAAAAGTATATCAGCGGACTGGCGATGACGTCAGCTTGTTATCGGCGCCATAAAAGAATGGTACGATTCGGAGCAGCCGAGGAATATAAACAAAGAAGAGGAGGAAGTAGCGGCGATAGGAGAACGGAGGACGAGCCAATTGTGACGTTCGAAACCAAATAAGTGAACAGAAAACAATGAAGGAAACGAGAGGTTGTGTTTTAAAGATGATCTACCCAGGAACCTTGAAACTTGAATTCACAGAATTCAACGTATCACATTGGATACTTCAGTCTTTCGATTGTCGATGAGCCAATGAATGGTTGTGGGTGGATCAATATGTAGTTGACTTGATGAACTTGTTGTTTAGAGTCCACTTGATGCACAGAAAGGCTAATCCTGACTGGGCCTACAATTTGAAGTGGAATCCCAACCACTGTGCCATGTTCCTTCACTGGGTATCGAACCTTGTACCATTTAAGGGTTCAGTACATGTATACAGAGTGCTCACAAATAAGTACATATACAGAGTGTCCGAAAAGTCACGCAACCCGGTGTTTACGACCGTATAACGGAATAGCGAAACGGAATGAGAAGAAACGCTTTCTGCCAAGAGAATGCCCTGTATATTGGGAAAATTTAGAGACACAAACATATGTAAGAACATGCATGTTTTAATAACAAATAAGCAAAGTGTTGCCAAAGGCGGAAAAAAAATTGCAAATCGTGTGTATTGATGCACAGAACTCATTGAGGTAAATTATTGCAACATTTCACAATACCAACGAACAATTTGGATGGCCATCTAATGAATTTGACAGACAAAGAACTTTGACGAAGTTTCAAAAACATTGCAGAAGGGTATAAATGGGCTGTTCCAAAAATCGACGTTTTCACAATATTACGCAGGACACTGGCAGCACTGTTGGTGTCACATGTCACTAACAGACGTGTTTCACCTCAGGCTATCACACTAATGCACTTTTAACGACAAAGGAGAAAGTTGGTTATTCTCGAACATATGCAATAAATTAAATACACCTTGCAACCCTGAAATGTGGGTACAGAAGAACTTGTATCAATTGTTATGTTTTCTGTGCCTTAGGTGGTTGCTGTTTGCCGCGAACGGCATTCCAGATTGTGTCTACTTATGCTGACGTCGTGTGTGTGTTTTTAAAATGCCATATTCTACACAGGAAAGAGTGTTTATTGTTGAAGAATATATCCGAACATCGTCATATTCTTGCGTAAGAGAAGCATTTAGGGATACCCACATTTCAGGGTTGCAAGGTGTATGTAATTTATTGCATATGTTCGAGAATAACTAACTTTATCCTTTGTCGTTAAAAGTGCCTTAGTGTGATAGCCAGAGGTGAAACACGTCTGTTAGTGACACGTGACACCAACAGTGTTGCCAGTGTCCTGCGTAATATTGTGACAACATCGATTTTTGGAACAGCCCATTTATTCCCTTCTGCAATGTTTTTGAAACTTCGTCAAATTTCTTTTTTGGTCAAATTCAATAGATGGCCATCCAAATTGTTCGTTGTTATTGTGAAATGTTGCAATAATTTACCTCAGTGAGTTCTGTGCATCAATACACACGATTTGCAAATATTTTTTTTCCGCCTTTGGCAACACTTTGCTTATTTGTTATTAAAACATGTATGTTCTTACATATGTTTGTGTCTCTAAATTTTCCCAATATACAGGGCATTCTCTTGGCAGAAAGCGTTTCTTCTCATTCCGTTTCGCTATTCCGTTATACGGTCGTAAACACCGGGTTGCGTGACTTTTCGGACACTCTGTATATTGATATTTACATTGTTACTAAACGTCGTCGCCTTTTCAGGCTGGCCACTCCAGAACCATGATAAAATTCAAGTAAAATCCCAGGTTTTCAAGGCGAACTTTCCAAAAATTCTAGCGTACAAGCAGATGTTTTCTCTGCTTCAATCTCGCCTCTCACCACCCACATTCATACACACATAAATATATGAACAACATAAAGGGTCTGAGTGATTCCAATGTATCCAAAAATTCTAATTCAATTCAATTAAATGGTATATAAGTTTAAAATATTGAATTTAATGTGCAGAGTTTGCATTTCCCATTTCACATACTCAGACCCGAAATATATCTACGAACACAAGCCACAAATGTTAAGGGATATACTAGTCTACTAAAAATTGTTAATTGTATAAGTTACTTATTCAACTTCAAGATATCTTACCTTGCAATAATCATAATCTTCCATGTGTCACATAGACTGTTCTGCAAAGAACACTAACAAAGTAAACGGACAGATACTTCTGTTCTATTTTCCACGCAGCTTTCTTCTCCTTCTTCCATAAAAATAAAGGATAAACGGTGAAAAACGTGCCTCAGGGCATTCACAAATATGTATATTAAATTCAATGTGATCTGGATTATTAAAAGTTGCAATTTTTCACGTCTGCGGAGAAAAATTCACGCAGAATGCACGCAGAATTTCAGGAGCCAATAATTCACGCATAATTCCCGGAATTCAAGGAATTCCCGGCGAGTAGCCACCCCGCTTTTAATCAATTACTCCCGTGTTCGATTCTTGGTGAAAGACATGAAAGGGCACTTACAAAGAACACCCATATCCAGGACGGGATACCAACCCTTCACCTCTGACGTCGTAGCTGGATGTGCTAACCACTCCGCCAAAGAGTCGGCATGTAATCCTTCGGATCCTACTTTAAACTGTAGGTCCATTCTCGATTAGCTTATCTGTGCATAAAGTGGACTTAAAACAAAAACTCAAAACTTCAAATAAATATTGGTATTACGTGATCCAAACAAAGATTTATAATCGAGTAATAGGAAATTTAAATAAAGGTGTTAAAATGAAATTAAACAAATGTGAGTTATTTGAGTTTTGACGCTTGGAACGCTTTATTTAGAATGTTTACTATACGGAAAAGAAATGCTTGCATTTGCGGCTGGTAGCCTTGAATTAGGCTAGTAGGAACAAATGAGGTAAGAGAAAATTAAAAAAAACTGGAATTCTAAGAAAAACGCATTGAAATTTAGTCTTCAAAATTTGTATTGTTTTCTCATTAATCTAATGTAGAAGTTATTTTAAACCAATGGTGCTCAAGGATATAAATAGTTAAAGTACAAACACATGCAAGTTCATTCAGGCTATACAGTTCAATGTCTGTCATAATATTTCAAATAGAGCCACATATAACTTCTTGCAAAATGTGTATGTCCTGGCAACATGCCAACAATTTATTAGTGACGAGAAATTTCATAGTGCCACCAGTTCAACAGCTCTCAAATGCGGACAATATCCTGGCTTCTTTATCGACTTTCATTTCGCAAGCTGAAGTGAAAAATATGAATTTTCGTGGTGGGGAAATTTAGCGCTCTCTCCTGGCGGTCAAGAGAATTAATTTCTTAATTTGCGTGTGACGTGTGAGGTTGTATCGCCCAACCACAACGTTGCTGCATACTCGAGAACACTTCCACATTTTCTGGATACTTTAAATATTCAAACTTCAGCTCTTAACGTGTGCGCTCTGAACTTTTTTGTAATGTGCAGTTTCGAAAGGAACTGAACGCAATAAAATATAAGCTTGAGCATATTTAAAGTTCTTATTTTGAACAAAATAGTGTAAAGATGGAAATTGGGATAATTACGTTGAACTACAGCTGCTGATATCGTTCTACGAACGTCGTGATTAGCCCAAAGTGGCGTAAAATCAACGTAAAATAACAAACAAACAATTAACAATTACTATTATGCAAATGTAGGCCGTTGCAGCTTATTAAAGTTACACGCAACAAACACGAATTATCAGGTTCCAACATAATTAAAAGGGAGGATAGAACTACAGTTTGGCACCTCCAATATATCTCAGAAATAATAAGAATAACACCAATAATACAGAAAGGAAAGTCAACTCTTATTTCGTAATCCTATTTAAATCTCAAAGCTATTTTTATTTTCTGCGTACAGATGGAGCTGAATTCTTATTCTGTAAAAACATTGCCATAGTTCATTGAAATAAAGAAAATGCGTAAATTCACTCATATTGTAAATGTATAAGATTAAAGATATAAAGGCATACATTACATATTAAGTGAAACGTAATTTGACTTCACGCCGCAACTAATAGAGAAAACGTTGTCATACATATCTAATTTCTTTCAGTTCTATTAATTAAGAGCTAAGAGGTTTATTATCCCATTATTATCCCGAGATCTATGTATTGCCAATTTCCTCCGTCCCGGTACCAATACAGAAAAACATAGCTCGGAAACTACATGCAACAGAACAATGCTGTTGATTGCAAAATAAGCTACAACTCTCCACATTCATATGCCATACACCTCAATGTGCGCCCCTCTAGTTGCTCTCAGAACATCAAGGCGGTAAACATACACGCCTCAGCATATCACCAGTAACAGTTACGATACTCTCCGTTATTCTTCTTCTAAGAGTAGCAACATCTGGAACAGGAGTGCGGTAAACACAATCTTTGACATACCCCCAGAAGAAGAAATCCAAAGGTGTGATATCAGGAGAGCGCGGTGGCCAGGGATAGGTCCATCACGGCCTATCCACCTGTCAGGGAAATTCCTATCCAGAAGACCTCGAACATCCTTGGACTAATGAGAGGTGTTTCATTTCGTTGAAAAATTATGGTTGGCATATAAACGTGGAGAGTTGTAGATCATTTTGCAATCAACAGCATTATTCTATTGCATGTAGTTTTCGAGCTATTTTAAATGGTACCGGGACTTTATGAACACCCTGTATATCTGAAGTTAACAATCGAGTCTATAGAAAATTAAATAGATGCAGATCTACACCATTACGGAGCATTGCAAGCTACAAATCAGATTGCCGCGCTCCATAAATTCCCATACGTTTACCACCTCACAACGGATTTGTGAAGTTCTCTCACTGGACGAAAGTATTGTTGAATGCCACAACAGTCCGCGCGAGCTTTTGTCGGGTGTCAATTATTGCACCTATATTGAAGAAACTTCGTGCTCTGACGTCATTGCAGTATGTCTTCGTTGTTAGGTTAGCCTTTGTTAGGTTTAATTATTTTAGAAAAAATAATAACATTTTGGTCAAGTCTCGAAATATGGTAGTACTTATGATAAGAGAACTAAACCTAACAACGAAGGCATACTACAATGACGTCAGAACACGAAATGTGTTCAATATGGGTGCGATAAGTGAGACCCAAGCTAGTCGATACAATCGACGCAACTGCGCATGCGCTAAACGGACAAGTCCACTGACAAAATAGGGGTGGCTGGAAGTGAAACTCGAAAATCTACTTGTTGCACGTCGAGAGGGTTTGTTACGAGTTGTTACAAGCATCACGAATCGTAAACATGAAAAATCAAGCTATAATAAATAACAAATGAACGCACACAATACAATAAAATACTTATCTAAAACTAATGTTTCTCCTTCCTTTTTCGAGTATGGATTCGTCCCCTGTAGCTAGGCAAGTCTTTCGTTTTCGAACAGTAAAGCATTGGCCACACTGCGGAAGTTTCTTTAGTATTTCAGTGTGCAGAAAATTTGTTGACTGACTGTTTTGGCTTACTTTACTTTGCTTTTCTGCCACTTTTGGCTAATCGCGAAGATGAGAATGAGTGATGACATGATGACATTGATGAGTTGACACTAACAAGGAACGCCCATACACAGGCCGTTATAACAGAATAGCAGATTTCAAGCAGCGGAGATGATATACCTACGAAAAGCAGTAGAAAAGACTAGAAGAGATAGGATTAGAAATACCACCATTAGAGATCAGTTACAGCAAAAACCACTATTGGAAACAATAGAGATAAAGGCACTGCAATGGTTTGGACATGTTACAAGAATGGAGGAGGATCGCAAGCTTAGACATGTGATGGAGACCAGACCAGAAGACAAGAGGGGAAGAGGACGACCAAGAGTTCAATGGGAAAAGTAGGTGGAAAAGATAGGAAAGAAGAAAAGAAAAAACAAGGCTGGAAATCCGAAAACTAGCCTTGGACGAAAAGTGTACAGGAAGTGGATAATGGAACCCGACACTTAATGTCAGAAGGGGGTGGAAAAGAAGAAGAAGAAGAAAGATACGTTCATAGTATGCTGAAACGTACTATAGACTTGCCATAAGGAAAGCAACATGACGGAAGAGGAGGGAGAAATTATATCTGTAGTATGTTATTTGCACGTTGTCATGGAAACAATGGGTAAAGTATGTACGACTTCCAGGTATTAGTATTCTCTTATAGTTTTTTGAAACTACGTATTTTTTATATGTTGTCTAATAATTAGAGCCCGGAAGTTCAGGCATTTATTTTCGTTAAAATAGGCAGGCAAAAAGGCATTTATAATGTGGAAAATAGGCACTAAAATGAAAAAAAAAGGCAAAATAAATCGAAAAAAGGCACATTTTGGAAGTCGCTTACTTTTATCTATAATTTCTGGCAAAATGTTAAGATCTACATTGGGAAGAACATTTCAATTTTCTCCGTCTTGATTGCACATAACTACAAGGTGTTTTTTTAAGTTCTCAACATTCATTGATAGTCGTCTGTCAGAGAGAATGTTTTTCATAATAGAAAATGATATTTCTACTTCGACAGAAGTTATTGGAGCATACATAAAACAAGCTAATGTAGCTGGACTCATTTGGTAACAGCATTTTCACCTTTTAGAATATCACAAATTGTTTTCAATTGTTTCAAGTCCTCATTTGCACTCACTACCCGTTTGCACTTTTCCGCAACAGCTGACCCCTTTTCTCCTGGCACTTCCATCATCTGCTGCATAGATTCCTCGTAGACTTTCATGGATGCTATAATTGTAATTGTCTCTGGCAATGCACCATAATGTGCAAAAATAAACTTGAATAGCACAGGAGTTTTTTCACTTCACGAATTGAAGCCGCTTCATTTTCTGGAAGAGAATCTATCACCTCACTAATTTTTTGAAGGTTGTTAGCATAATATATAGCTGCTGATATCCAGGTTCCTCATCTCGTCAAGACTGGTTGCGGAGGTAAACTAAGCTCAGATGCAACTTACTTAAATTTTCGGGTTCGAGAGGGAGATTTCAGAAATATCTTCTTTGTGTTCGAAATCAACCTGTCCACTTCAGCAGTCAATCATGCACAAGGAAATGTTAACCGAAAGGCAATATCCTAACTGAGCATGAAATACATTTTTCTCACACTTTTCTCCTTCAGCAATGTTGAAACATGCACGAGTTCAATATTACTTAAATAAGGCGAAAATTATTCACATAATAAACGGAAGAAAAATAAATGCCAACAACGTCTTTTGGGAGAAAAATAATTTATATACACATTTTTTTTAAAAAATGGTCAAATTTAATTGAAAAGGCAAAAAAAAGGCATTATAATTAAAAATAGGCAGTGGGGTCCCAAATAGGCAAAATAGGCAAAATGAAAAGGCTTCTAAAACATTCGAAACAACATAAGAAACGTATATCCGGAAGAAATTTATCAATATATGCAGTAGATAAAAAGAGGCATTTTGCCAAACTTCCTGGCTCTACTAATAATAATATAAATGGTACCGTATTCGTATATAAATTAAGAAAGAGAACATGTAATAAATCTTCCATTTTCATTTATCCAGCACGTTGTAAAATAAATTACATGGCACGTTTGAGAAACAATAAAGAAAATTCAGCACTAAAGAATGGATAATCTATGATGAAAATAATGTGAGAAGGATACGTGTGCATGTGTGTGTGTGTACTTTAGGATAATTATAACCTTGTAAAAACCCATCCAGAAATATTTTTTCTGTGCATGCCCCTGTCATATTTGGAAGTTAATTTCGGACATCTCAAAAAATTTAGAAATTATTGTTGCTATTATAAATGTAGTAAATGATTTGATCAGCATACTTTTCCTTAAATAGAGAAAATATGTACAAGGTGTCTCAAAAGTAATAGCGCAAACTGGCGCAGGTGAAAGTACACGATAATAGAAGCAAAAAAAGGTCTCAATAAACATGGGTCTGCAAACGAGCCGTTTTCGAGATAATCGCGAAAGTGTGATTACAAGCCGCCACTGACTTCATTGTTTGTAAACGTCGTCCTAGTTGGTAAAATGCTAATAATGTGTGCGAATGTGTGGGTACAAGCCATCACTGACTTCGGACATGTTCTGTTTGATTACAACGCCACCTCTCGGAAATGTTCAGTTTTGTAAACAAAGAGCAATCCTCGGAACGCGCAAGTAGTAAAGCACTCGGTGTTTACAAAATGCAATAAATGACGGCTTGAAACCACACTTTCGCACACATTATTAGCATTTTACCAACTAGGACGACGTTTACAAACAATGAAGAGAGTGACGGCTTGTAATCACACATTCGCGATTAACTCGAAAATGGCTCGTTTGCAGACCCATGTTTACTGAGACCTTTTTTGCTTCTATTATCGTGTACTTTCACCTGTGTCAGTTTGCGCTAATACTTATGAGACACCCTGAATTTTGTGAAATGATTAAAATCAGAATGGCCACTCCAAGACCATGAAAAAATTCAAGTATAATTCCCGCTTTTCAAGGCGAACTTTCCAAAAAAATAGAGAGTACGGTAGTTGTTTTCTCTATATCAACCTAACGTATTATACCGTCCCACACCACTCGAACACGGACACACACACACCAATATATTAATCACTAAAATTAAATAAACCATTTGGTATTGAATTGCTGCTTGCTTTCTTGTTTATATAAGTTTAGTTATTTATTAATTATAATAATTACAAAAATTACCATCATTAAAGAAATAACCAATCATTGCATGAGTGTCGCACACATATTTTACCACTCGCTAAGTCACAAAAAACGTAATATTTTCTTATTAATGCTTCTTTGTTTTTAGAGGAATAATAATAATAATTACAAAAAATATCATCATTACTAACCAAATGTGCACTCTCATTGGAATGAATGTCTGGAATAACAGGCATTCAAAGATGGCGTCTGATAAGCCCACCAAGTGCATTTTGCTCCCTATTTACTATAAATTTATGTTTTTATATAAGAAAAACTAACAGAATATTGAGAACATCCTAGGCACCAATTTAATTTATTTTCATTTCTTAATAAAAATATTCACAGTTGAAAAATCGAAAAAATACAGGCGGTGGCCTGACAGCCCCCCCTTGGGTCAGCTAGGGTTAACAATATAAAGGGTTTCTGCGATTCCAAAGTATCCAGAAATTCTATTTCAATTAAAGGATATATATATATATATATATATATATATATATATATATATAAATAAAATATTTAGTATTTAGTTTAAGGTGCAGAATTTGCATTTGCAATTTTACATACTCGCACTCGAAATAATCTACAAACACAAGTCACAAATGTTACGGGATATACTATTCTACGAGAAATTGTTAATTGTACAATATTTTCAAACTGAAATTTACCTAATCAACTTCAAGATATTGTATCTTGCAATAAATAATCTTCCATCTGTCAGATAGATTATACTGCAAAGGACACTAGGTAAGTAAAAGGATTAAGAAAATTATGTTTGATTTTCCTTCCTCGATAAAAATAAAAGTTGAACTGAAAAACTTGTCTCAGGACAATTTGTAAATATGTATACATTCAATGGGATTTGGATTAATAAAAGTTGCGAATTTTCACGTCTGCAGAGAAAAAAACACGCAGAATCCCCGGGGAGTAAACACCCTGACAATTCACTAAGCAAACTTACAGAAATTCATATTGTACCAAAGCCTCTGTTGCATCTACAAATTTCGTTCCTACCTACACAAATCCGCGTAATTCAACTTTCAAATATGCATCCTCATACCCTTGTCAATGCAAATATGTGTTTTTCTGCAGATGATTTTTGCACAGACCGAAATTACAGTTGTTAACTGGCCAATTACGGTTGACTCGGCGAACGCGACTTCGCCCACAAAATTAGGTTCGCCTATTGATCTGGTTCGCACGCACCGTTACCTGCGATGTTGATTTTGTGCCACACAATGTGTTCACTAAGCTCCACTTATAATTAGACTCTTGACAAACCTTGCCATGATGAGGATTACATGGTTTACGAATTCAATTTCGGACGGATCCCTCTCTCACACTCTCTCTGAAAGCAGGAACCGATGTATTAGGAATTTTTCATGCAACTCAGAACACAAATAGAACCAGGAGTCAATTTACAACCACAACTCATTCTACCAGAATCACCTGTATCTCGTATCGGAATATCTAGTCTTAGAAAATAATTATTTCAATATACCGGGTGTCCCAAAAGTCGCTTGACCGAGAAATAAATATTTGTATTTGAAAACAATACAAATATTTATTTCTCGGTCAAGCGACTTTTGGGACACCCGGTATATACACAGTGGCAGCGATTAGGGGGAACGTGGCAGTTGTTGTCCCACTTTTTGCCACTTTTGCATCCGTTCTATACTAAACCTTATCGAACAGGGTAAAGTAAACTGTCCTTGCACCCCAAGTTTTAGAATCCAATCGCCGCCACTGTATATACATATACATGGGATTGCATCTCGAAACATCCAAATGTCAACCTCATTTCCACGTAGTACACCCTAGACCACAATTTGCAGAGTAGCGATGCTCTGGCTTCTGTGCCCATGGCCAGCATAATCCTCTACACGGGGTTGTGTCAAATCAATTAATTAATCGAAGACATACACAGGGTGTCCCCATACAATACGACAAACTTTCACCCCACATAGAAAACATCAAGACGAATAACTTCCCCTCGTAACTTTTTGCTCTTTAAAGCCTTGTCTCTGTGTTGCGCGCCATGGAACAACTGTATATTTTCCTGTTGGCATAAGGATTTAAATATTTCTTGAAAATATACAGTAAATACCATAAGAATAAGAATTTTAAAAAGTTCCATTCACAGATTATAAATAAAAGTGGAAAATACGCTGATAGAACATCTTCCCAGAAAGATATTATATTTTTAAAAATGTAGATATGAGGAAAACCAAACAAAAGTAAACGAATGATACTAAACTTTACTGCAGATACAGTAAAGTTTAGAATCATGAAAAATTACTATTAATTTAAAAGCTTCTATTTTTAAAATTGCGAAAAGTTCTAAAAAAGTTAAAATACAGTGATTAGATTTACTTCGAAGTCCGTTTTACTTCATTAAAGTGTTGTCAAAATAACTTCCCACAACATCAGAGGCATCTAGTGTGCGTCCCGTTAAGTCTCATGCTCAAGTTTGAAGAGTCGTATTGTGAGAAGAACACGGTGTGCACTCGCACCAAGACAAAGACCACTGCAAATTTGCGAACTACAGTGGACAGTCATTTGTTTCTCTCTCGCTTCGCCTTCACTTGTGTCCGAGTGTCTCCGTGCTGCCACACTTATAATTTCCCTCAATCGCTTTGTTTAAAAAAAATAAACGTTATATAGTACATCTAAGCTTTCGTTGATGGTGATACAAACGCTTAGCACTGAATAAAGGTGCAAGATTACATTGCAAGCAGCTGATTGCATCACCCATTCACTGAGGGAGGTTTCAGGGAGATTATTTCAAACCGAAGCAACATGCGACACATGTCTCTTGGAAACGAGCCAATCAACAGAATCGTTTCACACTGGAACGGCATGACAGACCGCACAAGCCTGCGTTTCGTTGGTGAAATCCTCAAGCAAGACATGTCGCGTGTCATTTCGGTGTGAAATCTCCACTAAAGTGACGAACGACATGCTTTGAAGCGAACCCTCAGTAATGAATGCAACTTTTCGAGAAGAAGAGACTGCGCCATTTTCTCAATCGTGCGCATCGTGTCGCCTCGGTCTGTTGTTTGCGCATGTGCTGTGAATGCTTGCTTATAGACTGAAGAGTCCTGTGTTGCTTGTCACTTCCGTGTGATTTCCCTGCTGTCACCTGTCGTTTCGGTCTGAAATTTCCTTTAGACACGATATTTCCTGGCAGCGCCAGGGGGATTTTCCCTTCTTTGTAAAGCAATATTCATAGTGATCTTTCACTAATTTGGAGGATTTCTTAATCGCAAAGCCATTAAAATGTACCTATATACATATCAGAAGCCATTTTAAAGCGTTATGCTATTCTTTGTTTTGGGTCCTGCCGACATTATTATTATTATTATTATTATTATTATTATTATTATCATTATTATTATTATTATTACCGGTTTTGTTATCATGGTAATTCACTTTCACTAATAGCATGTTATGTATAATAACACTTATAGAGTTTAAAACAGACCTATCTCATTTTTCTTTTTTAACTTTTCGTGTCTAAACGCATTTTGCAACACCTAATACTAACGAAAAAGAAACCGACACTACATTACGGTAGCCACACTGGCCGCGAACTGAGAAACATGAATGTTGATTTCAACCGTCAATATCCGTCCACTTGACTTTCAATTATTGGCATTCAAAAGGTTTACATTCGTTTCTTCGAGGAACAATTGCTTATAGTTACGTGGCCTCGCGCGGCTTCCTTTGCAGTCTGCCATACAGACTTGTACTCAGGTTAAAATACAGTATAGAAAATAGATCTGTGATGTAAGAAGTTATTTAAATGCTATAAAATCCTTCCATCTACATTGTTTCATGTAATAAGCAAGTTAAAAGCTGCCATGTTTTATTTTGCTGTTATCGGAATATTAAGGAATTTTAATTGTCGACGTTTTTTGTCACCTCTGTCCCTTCAGCGTCTCATTTTTGTGCGACCCATAGGCTATAGCCTAGGATAGCTAAGGCAAATCCTCCTTCGTTTCTCGCTTTTCATCATTAGCAAGATACATCACAACGATTTGCCATAAACACGTTTATTCATGAAATCATAAACGGGACATTGTCGTCCCAGGTATTTGACAAATCCAATCAACGAAAGTGAGTTTGCGATTTCCGCCACAAGATAGCGCCATAAAGTTGAAACAAGGAGAAGACGCAAAGACATTATGAAAATGAAATCTAAAGTAATTATTTGTGCGAAGAACTTTGCAGCATTTCAACATCGACTATGCAGAAATTCGGTTTTATATCCCTTCACGTCATAGACAATAGAACGACGTTGGTCCACGGAGCCTCCCAGGTGATCATAATCGCCTTTGCACCCTTTAAAGGTGTGAAATGCGGGAGAAGAACGAGAGAAGAAAACTCCTCTCCAACGACCTGTGAATGCTAATGGCCTCCGTCGTCTTCTAGCGCGATTGTCTTCGCCGCTGGGGAATCGACTTGACGTCATTCTAGCATTAGTTTCATTTGCTTCTGTCTTAGCATCCTGCGCGCTAAGGAGTAAATATTATCACGGAGCAGGAGCAAAGTGAAGAGGAAATTTGTCTTCCTTCCTCGTAGCCTGATTCTTAAACATCTTTGCTTCGTGAACGTGTTTTGGAAGCTGGCAACAAATTTTCATGAATAACAACAACAAGAAAAAGAAATTGAATAACATTATCTTCAGTGCACTTAAAATATTTCTTAATTCCCTAAAAGAAAACACTCAGAAATGTTAGGAAAATATACTCTACATATTTCTGTGAACAGAGCGGTGTTCTTGCGACCTGATGAGTTAATGATATATCAACGTACTGTCCTGTTGTTTTGAGGTATTCCTTGGTTTTGAGGATATGTCACACATTTCTTGTGTGATTGCGTGCATATCTATATATTACCAACATGAATAACCCTAATTAGGTCCACATCGCGCTACGACGCCAGGGGTCCCGGGTTCGAATCCTGACGTGTGCATGGATGTTTGTGAGTGTCCATTCATAATTTCATATCATCACTCATCCTCATCTTTGCAAATTAGCCAAAAGTGGCACAAAAGCGAAGTAAAATAAAGCAAATTAATAAATCAACCTATTGATTAGGTACCTAGAAGCTAATTAAGCTTTTTGCTTCGAGAGGGATACATGAGCTTCAGAAGGGCGGTCGAATCGCCCCCCCCCCCTTCAAAGCCTGGAAATTGCTCCCTTCATTTCAAGTTCCAAAAAAAAAAAAAGGGCAAAAACCTTCTTATTTTTATTTTTAACAAACTAAATATAGTTCAGGCAGTAAGTATTCAAACAAAGTAAAAACTGTGTTGAATCGAAAAAAATAGTGTAAAATACGGAAATCAGGTTGTATTTTCATCTTCTACCATTAAATCAAAGAATAAATCGATCTACAGTTGCTAAAATTCCAAAAATTATAGCTTGCATCACAGTTTTCAAAATATAAACTTTGTCTAACATTTCCACATAACTTTTGTGTGTAGAAGTTAGTAAGAATAATTACGCACTTCAGTACACTTAATCGAATGAAATGTGATAAATAAATAAATAATACCCAATTGCACTAGATAGTATTTACTTATCTGGTAGATCGAGTAGAAGAGCCTTCACAAGGTTATAATAATAATAATAATAATAATAATAATAATAATAATAATAATAAATTATTTGGAATAAATTGGTGTATTTCTGTTAGTTTATACTAGTCATTATTATTATTTCCACTATTCAAGTTTTATCAATAGCCCGACGGCTGCTACAAGAATTTCTGGCGACGCCTATAGGGGGATACCCGCTCAGTGGCGTATTTCTGATTTCATTTCGGTGGTAGGTTTCTTTGGGGGTTTCTAAGTACCTTAGAACATTGGTTCTAACCTAGGTTATCAAATCTTATGATAACATTTACACATAATTTAGATAGAGTATATTTACATTCTAAGATAACCCAAATTCATACACAAAAGGAGCTATCGAGCTAGTAACACAGAAAAATTAACCAAATTTCTATTGACTAGTTCAAACTTAACGTCCACCTAACCTGCCTACGAGTTTCTTGCAAACATTTTAATACATGTAAAATATCAGCACTGTGCCATGAAAACTTAAAAGTGGAAAACAGCTTGCTGTTGTCTCGGATTGGTGAGGTTGATCAGTTTCAGGATGGTGTCCTTCTTTAATCCATAAGGCTGCATACTTTTCGGCAGGGAAATCCTTTGATGACTGGACCAATGGACACGAATGATTTTTAAAATTGTTTGTTAGAGTAAGTGAATATAGCACCCAAAACGACTTTCCACAACAGTAGGTATAATTTCACGCAGTTAGGTTAGGATTTCTAGGTTTGGTACCGATAGTAATTTTCGGCGTGTTCTTTCGCTATTTTACTGTACATACAGACAGTTGTTACTAACACAAAACGGCGAAAGTGTTCCGAAATTGAATGTTTTAACTTACGTGGGCCATACTTTGGGATCAAATATCTCCAATATTTGTGCTTCCCTAAAGCTGGAACCACTTTTACATTACGTAAAACATTGAAGTCTGTCGATTAAAAAAATACACGTAATTCTCGAGGGGGTACAGTGGGTAAACGGCCCCAAAACATCCCTGGCAGGGATGAAAATAATTGTATTTTGCCGGGGATAAACTTTTTTGTGGGGGGATCCCCGGCATACCTCCCGTTAATTCGCACACTCCCTAAAAGCATTTTTCAGTCTTCTAATTTTACATAAGCCTAAGCACTTTTGTAGTATTGGTGGTAATTGTAACGGTAGTGGTCCTGGGTTCTAATCCCGGCCTGGGCATGGACGTTTGTGAGTGTCCATTCATGTCATCACTCATCCCTATCTTCGCAAATTAGCCAAAAGTGGCACAAAAAGCGAATTAAATAAAACAAATCAAATAACAGTAGTAACAGTCCATCACGTGAATCCTAAAGAAATTTGTTGTACCGCACGTCGTAATCACGGTTAGACATTAGCAAACGATAAGAGAAATGTAAACACACATAAATTTGAACACAATAACTAAAGCAAACACGAGATATATCTGCGTGGAACTCAAGAAACGAAAAAAGAAAAAAGACAAATCTTCTAGCGACCACGACGCCTCTGGCGGCAGGTGTTATTCCTCCCACAATCACCACACGGGAATCGAGAAGAAGTGATGGCGCTTGTCTACATATATATTTAAAAAAAAAAGGAATAAAAAGACAAAACAATAGTTATAAAGAGTCGGAAAAGGGCATTTATATGAGAATTCGCTAGAGGACGTTTCTCTTTACAAAATATTACGTTGTGTATATAACATCCCAAAGCATACATATTACTTACAAGCACTTATAATAATGGAGACTCGCGTACTTTCGACGTGGCCTTTGGCCACGTCTTGCACTCTCGCATGCGTAACCTTCGGCCACGTTGTGGTCGCAATCATGTTATAGATGGGGTTCTTCATAGATCTTAATGACTTTGAAAATGTCTGCATGTTGTATTGGATGATGGGGAACATATGTATAAGTTTGAAAAGTTTAGAAAGTAACTTTATATGTGTATGGGCTCTAATAAGGTACAAATATTCAAACTATTTTTGTCTATTTTCTTCATAATAAACTGAGTAAATAATAACAGTTTCAACATAAGTAGTTGGATGTTTTGCATCAACGAATTGAATAGCGACTAAATTTAAAATGCAATATTTACGTATTTGGTTATTTTCACATTTTTGAACGTAATTGGATAATAACTGTTTTCCGTCATTCCCCTCAAATCCCTACCTTGCCTCTGTAATAAATTCTGATACTCGTATTTTGAAATTCGAAAAGTCTAGCATAATTCCCTTACAGTAGCTTCCGGGGTGAAAATAAACTTTCTTTAAGTTCCCTAGCAACGTCCGTTTCCATGGACAACAACAGGCACGGCAAGCTCTAAGGAATTGCATGTCATTATACCCCCTAAACATTTAGTTAAAACAAGCACGATGTAGATATTTACGCATTGAGTATAACAATATATACGTAATTGTATCTGGGCTGAAACTCCTTATTATGTAGATGTCACCCTTGTTTCAGGCACCTTTTCAAAGCCAGGAGTTCATTCATCTGTGTGCTATTGATCTGTGAGAAATATAATGTATCTCGACAATTAAGAATTGAAGGAAACAATGTGTGCAAAAGAAATGCCCGTGGCAACGGTTGCTAAGGACGTGAGAAAAGGGCATTTTCACCCTTAAGGAAGGGCCGATTGAGCGATTTTTGAATTTTCTTGGACTTTTGGGACGATTTCATGGGGGGTCGTAATCCGGCGTTTTTCGCCTCCGGGGCTTCCTTCATGGAGAACATTTATGTCAGTGAGTGAGTGGTGGGATTGGGGCTTTATATATATTGGACTCGCGCACTTTCGACGTGGCCTGTGGCCACGTCTCGTGCGCTCGCCGACGTGGTTCGCTTATTTGGAAAGTTTTGAACGTAAATTTATGTGTGTATGCGCTGTAATATGTACAAATAATCAAAATATTATTGGTTTCTTTGTTAATAATAAGCTGGGTAAGTAATAACAGTTTCAGGATAGTTAGTTAGATGTTTTATGTAAACGAATTCAATAGCGACACTAAATTGGAAAAGTAACATTTTACTTCTGTAGTCAGTTTTACATTTTTAAACATAATTGAAATAAAGAAATGTTTTCCTTCATTCTTCGCAAATTTCTCTCTCTCCTCTGCAATGAATTCTGATGCTTACATTTTAAAATTCGAAAACTCTAATACTGTGCACAAAGTGGACTTAAAACACCAAATCAATCAATCAATCGAAAACTCTAGCATAATTCCCTTACAGTAGCATTCGGGGTGAAAATAAACTTTCTTTAAGTTCCCTAGCAACGTCCGTTTCCATGGTTAACAACAAGCACGGCAAGCTCTAAGGAATTGCATGTCATTATACCCCCTAAACATTTAGTTGAAACAAGCACGATGCAGATATTTACGCATTGAGTATAACAATATATACGTAATTGTATCTGGGCTGAAACTCCTTATTATGTAGATGTCACCCATGTTTCAGGCACCTTTTCAAAACCAGGTGTTGATTCATCTGTGTGTTACTTATCTGTGAGAAATATAATGTAGCTGGACAATTAAGAATTGAAGGAAACAATGTGTGCAAAAGAAATGCCCGTGGCAACGGTTGCTAAGGACGTGAGAAAAGGGCATTTTCACCCTTAAGGAAGGGCCGATTGAGAGATTTTTTAATTTTCTCGGCCTTTTGGGACGATTTCATGGGTGGTCGTAATCGGGCGTTTTTCGCCTCCGGGGCTTCCTTCATGGAGAACATTTATGTCAGTGAGTCAGTGAGTGAGTGGTGGGATTGGGGCTATATATATATTGGACTCGCGTACTTTCGACGTGGCCTTTGGCCACGTCTTGTACGCTCGCATGCTTGACCTTCGGCCACGTTGTGAATGCAATCACGTTATAGATGGGGTTCCTCAATGATCTTAATGACTTTGAAAATGTCTGCATGTTGTACTGGATGATAGAGAACATATGTATAACTTTGAAAAGTTTAGAAAGTAACTTTATGTGTGTATGGGCTCTAATAAGGTACAAATATTCAAACTATTATTGTCTATTTTCTTCATAATGAACTGAGTAAGTAATAACCGTTTCAATATAATTAGTTGGATGTTTTGCATTTACGAATTAAATTGCGACACTAAATTGAAAATGTTATATTTACTTCTTTTGTCATTTTCACATTTTTGAACGTAATTGGATAATAACTGTTTTCCGTCATTCCCCTCTTTTGCCTACCTTGCCTCTGTAATAAATTCTGATGCTCGCATTTTGAAATTCGAAGAGTCTAGCATAATTCCCTTACAGTAGTTTTCGGGGTGAAAATAAACTTTTTTTAAGTTCCCTAGCAACGTCCGTTTCCATGGACAACAAAAGGCACGGCTCTAAGGAATTGCATGTCATTATACCCCCTAAACATTTAGTTAAAACAAGCACGATGTAGATATTTACGCATTGAGTATAACAATATATACGTAATTGTATCTGGGCTGAAACTCCTTATTATGTAGATGTCACCCTTGTTTCAGTCACCTTTTCAAAGTCATGAGTTCATTCATCTGTGTGCTATTGATCTGTGATAAATATAATGTAGCTAGACAATTAAGAATTGAAGGAAACAATGTGTGCAAAAGAAATGCCCGTGGCAACGGTTGCTAAGGACGTGAGAAAAGGGCAGTTTCACCCTTAAGGAAGGGCCGATTGAGCGATTTTTTAATTTTCTCGGCCTTTTGGGACGATTTCATGGGGGGTCGTAATCGGGCGTTTTTCGCCTCCGGGGCTTCCTTCATGGAGAACATTTATGTCAGTGAGTCAGTGAGTGAGTGGTGGGATTGGGGCTTTATATATATTGGACTCGCGTACTTTCGACGTGGCCCTTGGCCACGTCTTGTACTCTCGCATGCGTGACCTTCGGCCACATTGTGGGCGCAATCATGTTACAGATGGGGTTCTTGATAGATCTTAATGACTTTGAAAATGTCTGCATGTTGTATTGGATGATGGGGAACATGTGTACAAGTTTGAAAAGTTTAGAAAGTAACTTTATGTGCGTATGGGCTCTAATAAATTACAAATATTCAAACTATTATTGTATATTTTCTTAATAATATTCTGAGTAAGTAATAACAGTTTCAAGATAATTAGTTGGATGTTTTGCATAAACGAATTCAATAGCGACTAAATTAAAAATGCAATATTTGTCTTTTGTCATTTTCACATTTTTGAACGTAATTGGGTAATAACTGTTTTCCGTTATTTCCCTCGAATTCTTAGCTTGCCTCTGTAATAAATTCTGATGCTCGTATTTTGAAATTCGAAAAGTCTAGCATAATTCCCTTACAGTAGTTTTAGATTTCAGTTTTACATTTTTAAACATAATTGGAATAAAGAAATGTTTTCCTTCATTCTTCGCAAATTTCTCTCTCTCCTCTGCAATGAATTCTGATGCTCACATTTTAAAATTCGAAAACTCTAATACTGTGCACAAAGTGGACTTAAAACACCAAATCAATCAATCAATCGAAAACTCTAGCATAATTCCCTTACAGTAGCATTCGGGGTGAAAATAAACTTTCTTTAAGTTCCCTAGCAACGTCCGTTTCCATGGTGAACGACAAGCACGGCAAGCTCTAAGGAATTGCATGTCATTATACCCCCTAAACATTTAGTTGAAACAAGCACGATGCAGATATTTACGCATTGAGTATAACAATATATACGTAATTGTATCTGGGCTGAAACTCCTTATTATGTAGATGTCACCCTTGTTTCAGGCACCATTTCAAAACCAGGAGTTGATTCATCTGTGTGTTACTTATCTGTGAGAAATATAATTAAGAATTGAAGGAAACAATGTGTGCAAAAGAAATGCCCGTGGCAACGGTTGCTAAGGACGTGAAAAAAGGGCATTTTCACCCTTAAGGAAGGGCCGATTGAGCGATTTTTTAATTTTCTCGGTCTTTCGGGACGATTTCATGGGGGGTCGTAATCGGGCATTTTTCGCCTCCGGGGCTTCCTTCATGGAGAACATTTATGTCAGTGAGTGAGTGAGTGGTGGGATTGGGGCTATATATATATTGGATTACAAGCACTTATAATAATGGAGATATATCTTTGCCTTTCCAAAATAACTACAGATATTTTCAGCAAAAGTACACATTCAAAAAATACAGTCGATATAACGAAATACCTTCCAAGTAAATGTACAAATTGTTGTTTTAGAAATAGTGTCCAGTTACGCTTCTTGGTTTTGTGGCTGATTTCAAAATTTGCAAATACGTATAAATTTTTAAGTGTAAAATAAAGAAGAAATGTAATAGTATGCTGTTTAGTTGCTCAGCAACAAGTTGTTAAAAACAAATGAAAAGAGATAACAAGAACGTTTTGCGTGTAGTTCGAATCACTGTAAATCGAACATAAGTTAATGTATTTATTTTGTGCAAAAAATAAGTATACCCGCTTGAGAACGGTGTTGTGATTTAGAACTATATACAAGGTACAGTCATTAAATAACAGGAATTTTATTATAACATTCAGGGAGATTGATGCACAACGAAAAATTGTATCACTGGACACAAAATGGTTCCTTAGAAATACGCCAAAGGTGTCTGGATGATCAAACAGTTTGCGCCTGCGCAGTAGTACATACAACATGGCCGCTCCGCGGTCGACCTGCGTCCTGCACCGAAGACCAAGGAAGTGTTATTCGTTTTCTGTGGTCAGAGGGAGTGAAACCTTCTGAAATCTAAGCAGGATGAAGGTTCAGTATGGAGACAAGTGTTTAAGTAAGGGGAGAGTGTACGAATGGGTGGAAAGATTCAAAAACGGAAAACAAAATGTGAGTCATGAACAGCGGAGTGGGAGAATAGTTTGCGTGGGAACTGAGATAGTGAAACAGCAGATCGACCAGCCAATCCGTGACAACAGGCGAGTCACTGTTGATGAAATTGCCGTGGAATTCAACAGGAGTCATGGATCTGCATTCAATATCATCCATTATGACCTTGGCTTGAGTTGTTGAAACATCCATCGTACAGTCCCGACTTGGCGCAATCGGATTTTCACTTGTTTGGACCTTTGAAAAAACATTTGCGGGGTCAGAAGCTTGCAGATGACAACGAGGTGATCGAGGCGGTGCAAAGATGGTTACACGCCATGCCAAAAAGTTTTTTTGTGGAGGGCATCCGCAAGCTTGTGGACAGGTGGACGAAGTGTGTTGAAAAGCAGGGTGACTATGTCAAAAATTAAGACAAAAAACATTTCTGTGTGTATCCTTGTAAAAAAGTTATAATACAATTCCTCTTATTTAATGACTGTACCTTGTACATTACTGTTGTGAAGTGAAGCAATGGTTTACTGAGTATAATGTAAAATACCCAAGCTTCTACGACAGTCAGATTGTACCGACAACTCCGACTTTCAGTGGTTAAAATCCAGAAGTTTCTGTGATTGTACAGTTGTAGCATGTACAGTCACGGACACGTATTGGTTGTAACAATCCCATGAAAGTCAATGTCCGTGACTATACCAAAATAAAGAGCGTTATTATTGGTACAGAAGCTGAATAAAATAATATCTACTGCGTGTCTGGTAGACATTCATGGGATTCGAAAGGATTAGCAATGTTCAATCCTTGAGGCTTTCTAATCTCGAGCGAGTTCTTTTACAACGGATATAAAAAAGTCACAAAGGTAGGAAGGAGAAGAAGTTGTAGGGATGACGTCCATTGTTATAACCTTCCTGCGTCTGGGAGTAAAGCCATCTTTTATAAGGCCACCGCTGACATTAGATTTCTTTCGATCTTTCATTCTCTATTTCATTATCCCTCAGAGCCATTCTGTCACCTCATATCTCTGTTTTCTTTCTCCCCTCTTCTTGTCTCCCCTTCTCTCTCCATTCATCTTGATTTTTTTCTTGCGCGTCCGAGCGCATCGAGTCCTAGCCTGATGGTGAACATTTACAAGTTACAGTAAACATTTTACAGTTACAATTGAACACTTTTTTGCCTGATAATTTACGAAAAAGAGTCACACGCACATGCACCTGTCAGTCTGTGCAGTTGTTAGAGGTTAGAATTGGAAGCAAACACAGACACACATTCATACATGTTACATGTATACTCTGAGCGATAGCACAAGAGCCTTCTGACGACCAGTGGCTGCCAAGAGGCTCTTCTATGAGTGACGAGTGGTCAGGACATCGAGTCCCATCGTCGCCGTCTCCTGGTTTTCCAGAGGGAAGTGGAACCCCTTACTTCTTCCTTTCAAGCATCTCTCTATGCTGGGTCAACTAAATTTGGGGGACTCCCGTCTAGACTAGATTTGAACCCAAGACCGCTGGCACCAAAATCAAGAGTTAATAATTGGGCTACAAATATAAACAAAATATAGTTTTGAAAAAAATCGGTGTTGCACTAATGTGACTGATACTGAAGTCAATTAAAGGAGAAGAAACATTGTCGAAAAATAAAAATATGGAGCCAAAGAGATCAAAGGTTGAAGTTTGATATATTTGACTTAGGCTGTGCATTCGCAGTATGCCAAATCAATGTTTTTGATACTGATGGAACTTTTCCACTTACTCTTCTAGAACCGAGTACCGAGGAAGTGATGGAGTGGTTACTATGGTAACGCGAGGGGTCTCGATCTTTTAAGATGGGCCTTGATTCAGTGAACATGTTCCTCATGAAATGTTTCCCAAGTTGGTGATGGAATTGCTAAATTAGATGCGCCAAAAAATACTACTTACGTGTGCTTCTATTGGATGGAATATGATTTATTTCCTACCTTAGCTTGTATTTGATCACATTTGACTAACTACGTGTTAAGGATGCGTTTTGTACATAACACCAATCAATTGTTACAAAATTTGTGTTGCTTGACAGTTAATAGTGCAGCACTCCCCGATGGTGCAGTGATATCATCGTCGCCTTGTAATCAAGGGGTCCCTGGTTCAATACCTGGTGGAGGCACATAGTGGTTCGGATCTCACTTTAAACCGTAGGTCCTGTCCCAATTAGCCTTACTGTGCATAAAGTGGACTTAAAACACCAACTCAATCACTCAATAGTGCAGCAACACACGATAGATGGTGCTGAAAAACAGTATTCCTGCATTAACATTAAAAACGTTTTCTAAACACCAAAACTTGCTTTACATGACCATATTTGAAGTTAATTTCTACCACTTCATTATTCCGAAGTTCGCAAGAGAGGGGTAAACCGTGAAAGAAATCGCATGGTAAAACTGTCAAAGCCGGGAATAGGATTTCTTCAAATTTACAGAAGAAAGTACTTACGGAATTGAGTTTCTGTGTAATTTGGGAAGGTTGTAGAATTGTTTTCTCGCATTTCTCAATGTATTTGGCCGCTAATTCATGTATTTTTCTATAATAATGTCCGTCCGATGCACGAAAGCTGTTGCTTGCATTTCCATCCATGTACTTGAACCGGATGTTGCGAGCATCTGATGACGAAATCCCCCGGCAAGTGTTTCCAAACACACAGTCTTTTCACTATATTGCCCAACCTAAAGCAACCTAACCTAACCTTGCCGTGATGGTGCATGGGGCTATCGTGAATGGTTTTGGGGGCTATTCGTGGATGGTTACACGATCCAGAATGGTTTTTGGGGCTATGCGGGAATGGTTTTGGGGGCTATTCGTGGATGGTCATACTATCCCGAATGGTTTTTGGTGCTATGCGTGAATGGTTTTTGGGGCTATGCGGGAATGGTTTTCAGGGCTATGCGGGAATTTTTCTGTTAAGAAGGTTGAAACACTGTTTTGCTTTGCCGTTTGAAACACAACGCTAGTCAAGATTTGCCCACCAATTTGCGTGTTCAGGAAGCGAGAAAAGAACGAACAATAATTACTCGATATGTCGACAATAGATACTAATTTCATTAAAAAAAAAAGCGAAATTCCTTGTTAAACAATCTTTCGCAATGCAGAATAAGTAAGTTCGAATGTCAACAATTACAGAATAAACGAGTTACAGCCGATTTCCGGCTTTGACAGTTTTACCAATCGCATATTGATAAAATTCAGTTCATACGTTCCTATTCAATGCCAAAAATTACCTGTACAATTTCAGAAATATCCTTTTAACATCTTTTGGGTTAGAAACATTTACGAAACCTCTTGTTCATTATTCACGTCCAAAGGATGTGGTTGATTTTGAAGCGTATATTCCATATATTTCTTCTATGTTGCTCACATCAAAGCCCGAATCTATATTTTTAGGCAGTGGCGGTTATTGGGATCCAAATCTGGGGGGCTAGGTGCGAAAACGGGGGAGGGGGGCAAGGACAGTTTACTTTCTCTTTCAGATTAAATTCAGAATATAATCGAGTAGCAAATGTGACTGATGCTTCTCTCTCAAATAACGACCGCGGGAGAAAACGATAGTACATGGGGACGGGCTCCTTTCCTTTAAAGCTACCACGAGGCTTCATCGGTTAAATTCTTCCCTGACCAACAACTGGAGGCGATCGGTGACGTATTTGTAGTAGTTTCCAAACCCAAGCGTGGACAAGGAAGTCTTCATTTTATAACGGCGGTAAAACCTTACAGCGATGCCAATTCGCTAACCAGCTTGGGATTTTACCAGGTAAGGGAAATTTTGAAACTAAACTACTATTACAGGAACGGGAAAAGAGTGGCTGGCATGTGATAGGGAATTTGTCCTCTAGGCCAAAACAACACATCGAACACATGCAGAAGTCGCAGTCCGCTGACCTTCAACCAACCACGCTTTACGACGTTTTCAACCCCTCTGCTGCTTTGTCTATGACTGGTTGGGGTACCCTGACTGGCCGGAGATGGCAAAGGGCATTTTGCGAGTGGAAATCGCGTTGAAGAAAGTTTAAGAAAATTAAGTTTCTTACTAAGTGTATTGAGTGAGTGAATTACGTATATACATAAATATTTTGAATGATCTGTGCTGCGTCGTGTAGTGAATGATAATGAGTGACATAATTAACGAACTATTGATGAAACAATTTACTCGGCTTTTGGATGAGGATAAGCTTCAAATCGTGAAGATATGCAGGCCTCTGGCATAGCAAAGAAGAGAAGAATGGATTTGATTTGTTATTTTGAGTTGCTTTTCTGCCAGTTTAGCTAATCGCGACGATGAGGATGGGTGACGATACGATGAAATTCATGAAGGGACATTCACAAAGAATATCCACGGCCATGCCTGGATTTCAACCCGGGACCCCTGGCGTCGTGTTGCGCTATGCTAGTGACCATTTTATCACAGAGGTCGCCAAGAGAAAAATGGAGTTGCTTTTCAAATCAAATATTCAAGGTAAGACGTTTATTATAATACGCGTATATTTTATTCTCGGCCTACATAAATATTTCACAATATGGGTCTCTATATTTTATAAATAACCATGAAATATTTGAACTGTTTTCCTTACTGTTTCTATATTAATGAAACAGTGATATTTTTTATAATGATTAGTAAATTATAATGTAAGTGTTTTTAATCGCAGTGTCACATCACCTTAAAATCCAAGAAATTGAACGAAAAAGAGCTTCCCATTTGAACATTATGATATGAAGAGATAGCCCAGGTTTTGAACCCAGCATACGCCACTGTTCTCTTTATACATAAGGTTTAGCATAGTGCGGGGGTAAAAGTAGCAAAAAGTTGAGGTGAAACTACCCCCGTCGCCTCTCTCTCTAATCGCAGCCACTGCTGATAGGCTGTTTTAAAAAAAATCAGTTCGATATCTTTCAGTGATGCAGATGCAACATATGTCGCTTTTCGTCCACCATCTTGAAAAGCGTTGACATTTTACTCAGATGAAACAAGCCAACGGAAATATCTAGCACTTGTAAATTCCAAGTTAATTTAAATTAGCGATTTTCATGGTCACAAAATTATTGACATGCCCCTTTTCCCCTCCTAAAAGCACACCACAGTTTATTTTCAAATTTTAGTTCAAACACTCCTTCATTTGAATTTTAATTTTATTACTAAATAAAAACCACATACATTTGTATTTGGAGGGTTCAGTACAGTTCAGACAAAATATAATTACAAATTCCTATAATTTACAATTTAAGAATTCACTAATGTTATAATATTCCTGATTTAATAATAGGTTTTCTCAATTTGTTTGATCCTTGTCATATTTTCTGCTCTTTTATCATTTGGTAGGTCTCTGACAAAACAGGGGGAATTCGCCCCACCAACAATCTTGTCCTGAAATTCCCCCCAACAAATTCTTCCGGGGGGGAGAGTTTTTGTTTTAACAACAAACATAAACAATTAGTTTGGGATTCGAATATACTTGACTGGAATAATATCGAAAACATTCAAAAAAACGGACAACAAAGAGACTCATCTCTTAGGACACTGAACCCAGCAATCACCAGAACACAGAAATTAGACCGACTTGTTATTTCTTCTCCATTCTTCGCCTTTCGTTAGCAACCACGAAGTATATAAATATATTAATGAAATACGTAATAGCATTTATATGTGAATTTTATACAGGAAACTATTATCTTCTTAATGTCTCTTAATTTTTACTGCTTCTCCCTTACGCAAATCATTGTTCATAGCATCATCAGTAATACATTAAAATCTTCAATTTGCAATTACATTTTGAATGAAAGGCAGTCGATATAATATATTGTATATTTTATAATATAATTTGATTATTTAATAATTGACATATATTTAATGACATTATATATATATATATATATATATATATATATATATATATATATATATACAGTATATATAACATAAAGGTAACAGCTCACCATGCAGACCTCATGCCCCAACTCCATATGCAGACATATGTCCGCAGCTCAACATGTCGTTAACATACATCATGCAGCACGCAGACATGATGCAGCCAACAGACAGCGTGCAGCCAGCAAACTACATGCAGCCAGCATTTCAACATGTAGCGAGCAGACCACATGCAGCCTGCAGCTCAACATACCACCAGCGGTCAGCATTCCAGCTGAAGATGCAGCCAGTGCAGTCTCAGATATACCGCCGGCTCCAACTTCCTCTTTTTTTATTTACATATTATTATATACAGGGTTTTTATTTTTCTTTACTCCATGTAACTTTAATTACTACTATTTCCAAATATATTCTCCATAACCATCTCTACTCTGCTTGGTAACCACTCACAGCGGATACATCTTGGTCAGGGGAATGATAAAGGAATTGGGAGCATAAAGGTAGAAACATCAATTTTCCTAAAACATCGCTCTGAAGCTCGCAAGTTGAACTCTCATTCACCCCACATTCCACCGGATGCAGAGCCGAGCAACAAGAATTTTCCATTCGGCTCTGCACAGTCAGCAAGGCAACGGCCCTAGCCAGCGGTGAGTGCACCTCCACTGTAAATTTCCATCTGCATCCAGGGATACCACTGGTGTACAGTGGTGGAAAAAAGTTCTTCCCCATAAGACTTTAATGGCAGTAAATAATGCCGGAAAGGTAGGCAACACACATTGCACCTTTAGGTGATCGGGTGATTCTGTCTGTCTCAAGGAGCAACTCGTCTTTCATGCAATAGCCAACAGACACAGGAAATGTAGGAAAGTCACGTGACATCAGGTGGAATGTTGTTCGTCATAAAATCGCCTTTTCTCAAGCCAGGTCGCAGAACCGACAAGAGTTATAGCCTATGATTCCCCTAAAACCGTTGAACGAAACGCTAAAATAATTCTTGCCTTAATTACAAAGGCTACTATACTATATGTGCCGCGGTAGCTCGGTCGTTAGGGAGTTTGATTACCATGCGAGAGATCTGAGTTCGATCTCCGACTGGGGAGAAATTTTGTCCACCTGTTCAAGTGGCTCCGGCGCCCACCCAGCGTCGTATAAAGTTGGTACCTCTATGAAACTTGGGGGGGGGGGGGAGTAAAGGCGGCCAGGGGCGTGGTGCTGATCACATTATCCCCACCTTCGGCCGTAACAAGAAAGTGTGGGACCCTAACTCCGCACCCCCTACACTCCTACATGGCTTACTGCAAAGCACAAGGTAGCACTTTGCTATTTCATTTACTATACGTCCCGATTTTGTCGGAACAGAACTTTCTAATTTCTATGTGGACTTTCTTCCAAGTTCCGTAGGGATGTGAATAGGCTCCAGTTTTTCTTGACACAATTCATCCATGTTATATTTCGTTATAAAAACCACGGCCGATATCCTGTGTGTGTGGGGGGGGGGGGAGGGGGCTATAATTCAAATATGTGAGGTGATACTTTTCTCACTACTTCTTTCTCCGATTCTTCGTATCAGAAATAAATCTTAATTCCACACACTGAAAATGTAGCATTTCCTACATCTTAGCATGCAAATATCTAGCAGCAAAGTAATGTGTAGGCACTACAGCGGCTAGAATAACGTAGTGTGGAAAACGGCATGGTTCTGCGCTCTGTGGCTGGTTCCTCTCGAAAATGATCCGCTAGAGGCGCTGGTGTTGACCCCGGTGCTTGGTGTTCGACTGCTTATAATGGAAGTAAATGGAGTTCTCGCTGCAACGTCTGATTCTTTTACATGAAGCATTTCTATGAATGTGATAATTGCTATGATATTTGGTACAGTGGTCGCGAAGATATTAACGAACATTCTAGACAGTCGACCACGTCCTGTTATCGTCATACTTTCGTTAATAATACGGGAGAAAAAATACGCTTGTGTTCTTGGCAACTAAATGTTTGTGTATGAATTAGGTTCATTATTATTATCATCATCATTTCTTTTAAAGATATACACACTGAATCATTTGTAGTTTTGATATTTAGTCTCTCTTTTCTTCCGCTTTAAACTAATTGCGGCGATGATGATAATGATGATTGCATGAAACGACAAGGGGAACTCCACAAAACTTTCTTAGTGCCATCGACATGAGTGTAAAGCAACTTTCAAACCAATGGGACAAGCGACACGGGATGTTCACACTGTCACACTAGTGACACACACTTCCAGACTGTAAAATAGCATTCATTGCACATGAGGGTCCAAACAGCAAACGACACGTTCATATGGTATATTCGCGTGCTACTTGTCACTTCGGTCGGAAAGCTCCTTAAAGGAAGGGTGCTGAGACCGAAGCGACGCGCTACAGGGGGAGTTCCCAACTAAGTGACAAGAGACATGGTGCCTTCAGTCTATTAGCAAGCGTTGCTTGCGAACAACAGATAGGCGACACGATAAACCGCACATTACAACAACAGATCTAGGCGACACGATAAGCCACACGTGTCGCTTTGTCGTTTCTGCGTCGCTCAAACTGTGCCATTTCCTCAATAGCTTGCAACATGTTGCCGTGGTTTGTTGTTCGCGCATGTGCAATGCAATGAGTGTCTTGCTTTAGTGAGATTGCGCACCAAAGCGACAAGCGGCACGCGACACTCATCGCTTGAGGATTTCACCAACCGAACGCTGGCCTGTGCTTCCCGTCATGCCGCTACGATATAAAATGTTGCTCTTGATTGGCTCGTCTCCAAGCAACATGTGTCACTTCGGTATGAAAGTTGCCTTGGACCGAATGACCCGTGTAGCTTTCGTGTGAAATCCTCGTATCGTTTGTCGCGTGTCGCTTTGGTGTAAAATCTCCTTGAGGAAACTGTGCAGGCAGAGCTTTTGTCCCTACGGTTCGACAGGCTGCATTGATTTCCGACTGCTCGCTTTCAAGCGACATTTGTGGTTTGTCGCCTCGGTATGAAATATCTCTCAGGATACTATTTATATTCTAATAACATAGAAAAATAAACTCTAATACACAGTCCAAGACCTGACGTCCGGAATCACATTGCGATGTTTCTTCTTGTGTTACGCATGCTATTTATTTATTAATTTTATTTTACTTTTCTTTCCAAATTAATGCCATTTCGTGACTGCAAATCACTCCACAAATATAACTGTTTCCATCAATTCACTTACCGCCTTTCTAGAGAAACAAATCTACACAATATATTCCAAAAACTAACTAAGCCGCATTACTTTCATAACAAAATTAGCACCTGGGTCGATCGCACTGCCATCTACATGTCATCGTCTCGGGGAACCAGTTTCTTGGGTCGTTTCCCACACTACGTTATTCAAGGCGCTGTAGTAGGCACATAGTGGTTTGGATACCACTTTAAACTGTAGGTGCATTCCCGAGTAGTCTTACTGTGCATAAAGTGGACTTAAGACACCAAATCAACCAACCAACACAATCCTCCAGATTATCGAAACCAGAAGCTTCGTCGCGAATAACATAAGCAGGAAGTCAATGTGAAATTACCGAACAGAAACAGAACCTAGAACGGCTAGATTGGATTAAATCGACGATACAGTACGCGTTCTAAAATGAAGAAGAATACGAAAGTTGAAGGACCTTGATATACACACACACACACACTTTACCTCCCCTCAATGGTAAGATAGCTTTCTTGCAGAGAAGCCTTTATGTAGGTCTTCAAGGCCACGACGGGAAAGTGTTTTATATGCAATGACGGGACCAAAACACGGGTCTAGTTTGATATGAAAGCTGTGTTCCTCCTTATTTCGTACGTCATTGACAACAGGAACACGGGCCTCGTCTGCTAACCCTAGTTTCGTAGAGCAGACGCCTGTTTGCCACCCTTTGGTTCCGTGACCTTCGCTCGTAGTTAGCAAGAGTGAATGACTCACCACATACCTGTTGCCTGTGAGCTTATACAAGAATAGATATTTCGTTAGCGTCTGTAAGTATTGTTTCATCTGCAGTTATATCAGTTAACGTTCGAATTGTTTCCTAATGGTTACGTTATTTATAAATTAGTTCTCGACAGTGAGCTTTCTATCTATTTGCACGGAGGGGGGGGGGGGGTATACAGCCTGCATGTATTATTTTCTTCCTGAAAAAAAGAAATTCCAAGACAAAAAAGAGTCGTAGAAGAGTACTTAAAAAAGAAAGAAGAAAACGAAAATGTAAATGTTTAAATAAATTATTGTATAGATCGAGTGAATAATATTTTCTCACGGGGCCTCCTCGATGGCGCAATGATAACGTCGTCACCTTATAATCAAGGGATCCCGGGTTCGATACACGGTGGATGCACGTAGTAGTTCGTATGTCATTTTAAACTGAAGGTCCAGTCCAGATTAGCTTATCTGTGCAGAAAAACTAAAAAAAGAAATTGTCACAGTGTAAGAAAATTTCATGTTCAACCACATACAAAAGGGAATAATTTATTCCATGTTGGAGTTCACATTTATAGCTTCTAACCAACACAATTATGGATCGCAATGTATTTTTTTAGATCCATTTTAATTATACGTGCATGGTAAAATAACAGAAGTTGAGGAAAGAGAAAGCCAAGCGAAACACAGATGCCTTCTCCAGAATTTCAAATCTCGTTACGTAAGGTTCTGGGTTGAAGTCCCGGGCACGCATGACTCTCTTGTTCTTGCCTTTTATCTGCTCTACTATATTTCATCATAAATCGTCGTTATGTTTTACCTACAGGGGAGGAATAATGACAATAATTGCCAATACAAAGCCAATAACGAACAGAACAACAACTCAATTAGGGAGATGTCAAGAAAGAAACAAGACTTTACAATGTCTCCGTCTCTCGGTTTCTCGAACTGAAAATTGCTCTTCCATTCTCGGTCTCGGCTAGTTAAATATAGAAATCGAAAAAGTATGTGAAGATACATATATTTCATATATCCCGGTTTTATAGGAGATTTCGTGAGAGATGAAATAAGTACTCTTCGATCATGTTTATTTTTATTTGTTTTGTTAAGTAACATCACTTTTCTTCCTAGTCGCGGACTAGTAACCATTACATGAAAATAATGACGAAATACTCAGACACCTGTGACAAGGACGGTACTCAAATCCGGGAACTTTGGTGACGAGATCGAAGGTTGACCACTTAATGAGCTTGCCCACCGAGTATGCTTAATGTTGCTTATGTCAGATAATTCTTAATAACTGTCAATATCTCACATTCATTATCATTTGTTCAATAATTTATCTTATTGATGTTATTAACCTGAAGTCGAAGAAATAGTTGAAAGGCAATAATGCAAGACTGAATGTCTATGATGTTACTTCGTGCCGAATAATATGACGTGATATTATGATATGAATATATTAATAATATAATATGCCTAGTCATTCCATTGATTGATCCCAATTTCGCACACAAAATATGGTATAATGTCCACTCCTAACCAACCTCTGTGGCGGAGTGGTTAGCACAGCGCGCTACGACAGCATGGGCCCCTGGTTAGAATCTCGGCTTGGTCATGGGTGTTCTTGGTGAGTGTTCGTTAATCAATGTCATCATATCATCACTCATTACTCATCTTCATCGTCGCTATTTGCCAAACGTGAAAGAACAGCGACACTAAATAACAAAAATCCAATCAAATGGAACATCTTCACCGATTTAATTCTATACCGTACCAAATTCCCAGTTTATTACTGCATCTTGCTTCATTTTACAGCATCTCAATTGTTTTCCGATTCGAAAAAAACTGGAATGTTGAGCAGTTAATTGTGCATTTTTTCGTTGTTTGGATTGTTTAATTAACGTCGCATTAATTAATTTTAGACCAATCGTGACAGAGGGAAGCAAGAGCATAAAGGAAGGGGAAAAGACAAGGGAGAGACGACGGCTCTCTTCAAAGGCAGCATTCCTTGAACACGACTGAAGTGACTGCAGAATATTATGGATAAAATTTGTTTCGCTTTTTCCTTTTATTTCTGTTTCAGTTATTTTACTTCGCCTTTCTTCTCCCACTGGTGGTAATCGTGTCGGTGAGGAAGAATTATAAACTCGTGAAATGGACGATGGGACAAGAAAAATAAATGCCTCTCCCACGGTTCGAAACTGTGAACACAAAATATTGTGTTATTTTTAAAATTTTCGCCAAATATGGTTTCACTCGTCTCTTTCTCAAGGCGTCCCATTGCCTCTCCGATGGCGTAGTGGTAACGTCTTCGACATGTAATTAAAGGCTTCCGAATTCAATACCCGATAGAGGAACATTTGGTTCGGATCCCACTTTAATCTGTAGGCCCAGTGCATAAACTGGACTTAAACAATTAGCGTGTGGCATGTGACCTGTGATGAGAACCATCATTTCAGTGAACCTTCTTGACAATGACTAGTGTCACTCGAGAAATATTTTCTTACGAGTAGATCTTGTTAAGAAACCAGTTGCTGAAATGTTCTTCTCGAGGCCACGTAGTACCCAGCTGTTGTTTGTTGTTGCTGGGGCATGAGTCATGTGACTCATGCTATCAATGCTCAATCCTTCCCGAGAACTAAGATCCACCAGACAAACTTAAGCGAATATTTTGTTATTTGGGTTGCATAAACAACAGGCTTTAAGACGTTACGAAATTCTAGGTCCCGTGGCCCAGGTAATTCTTTCTCCGACTGTACAGTGGTGGAAAAAAGTTCTTCCCCATAAGACTTTAATGGCAGTAAATAATGCCGGAAGAGTAGGCAACACACATTGCACCTTTAGGTGATCGGGTGATTCTGTCTGTCTCAAGAGCAACTCGTCTTTCATGCAAAAGCCAACAGGCACAGGAAATGTAGGAAAGTCACGTGACTTGTCAGGTTGAATGTTGTTCGTCAGAGAATCGCCTTTTCTCAAGCCAGGTCGCAGAACCGAAAAGAGCTACACGTTATATCTCCGAAAATGATTCGCCTAAAAACGTTGAACGAGACGCTAAAACAATTCTTGACTTAATTACATAGGCTACTATACTATATGTGCCGCAGTAGCTCAGTCGTTAGGACGTTTTATTACCATGCGAGAGATCTGGGTTCGATCACCGACGGGGGAGAATCAGTATTTTGTCCACCTGTTCAAGCTGCTCCGTTGCGCACCCAGCGTCGTATAAAGTGGGTACCTGGAGGAAACTCTGGGGAAGTGGGGGGGAGGCGGAAAGGGGCGTGTTGTTGATCACATCATCCCCACCTTCAGCCTGATGAAGAAAGCGTGGGGTCCTAACTCCACACTCCCTATACGCCTTCATGGCTTGGTGCAAAGCACAAGGTAGCACTTTGCTTTTTAATTTACTATACATCCCGATTTTGTCGGAACAAAACTTCCCAATCTCTACGTGGGCTTCCTTCCAAGTTCCGTAGGGATTTGAATAGGCTTCAATTTTTATTGACACAATTCATACATGTTATATCTCCTTATAAGAACAACAGCCGATATATTTTGTGTGCCTGTGTGTGTGTGGGGAGTATAATCCAAACATGTGAGGTGATCCTTTTCCCAATACTCCATTCTCAGAAATAAATCTCAATCCCACACACTGATTTTGAGTTGGTGTTTTAAGTCCACTTTATGCACAGTAAGGCTAATCGGGACTGGACCTACGGTTTAAAGTGGGATCCGAACCACTGTGCCATGTGCCTCCACCGGGTATCGAACCCGGGACCCCTTGACTGCAAGGCGACGACGCTACCACTGCGCCATCGGGGAGGCACCCCACACACTGAAAATGTAGCACTTTCTACATCTTAGCATGCAAATATCTAGTAGCAAAGTAATGTGTGGAAGGAGAAAAATTAACGATTTGTAACGGCACTCTGGAAATTTTGTAGTTTATTTTTTTTTCAATTTGAACTGATATTCATAATATTTATTAACAATCCCAATATTAACAAAAGAATAGCTGGGCAAATCCATTTCAATTCAGGCAGATTTGAGAAAATCTGTCAGGGTGATGTCACAGATATCCATGAAACTGAAATATATTATTCTAGATACTAAAATTATGAGACACATATTTTTTTTGTTTCGCAATAAAAAAAATTTTGGCCGTCTTAGCCTGCTTCAAAGTTTGGGGCCAAATTTTCACAAGTTTTGGTGCCAAAAATTGTAAACGGCTGTTTCTCAGGAACTATTAAAGATATTTGGATTCTGTTTTTTTTATCTGAAAGTTTATTGAAAGCCTTTTCAAATGCATATACAACGAACTTTATATGCAGCTTTTGGGGTGTGCTATGAATGAAATTTTAAAAAATTAGCCCCCTTTTGGACCCCCAAAATCTCGAAAAAGCCACCCTAAAAAAATTTCAAAATTTCAGGGCAGTTAACAGCAATACCTCAAGTTGAACATATATAAATTTCACGGGGTGTATATGCCTGGTTGTAGTTTTACACAATATTTTAATAAGCACATTGACAAGCTGAAAACTTAAACACAATCGTAATATAGAAGGAGACAAACCTTATTTCATCAGGCTATTATTGGTAAACAATATACAAATCATAAGAGTCCATAACCAACTAATTCATGTAATTGGTATATATCATGATATTGCTGATCATATTCAACATTTCTTATTTATAGAACATACTAGAAGTCATTTGTTTTTAATATTCACATGTTCATTTGTTTCTTTTCGTTTGAGACAAATTGCTGTTAATTCCTTCTGAGCTTGAGTTTTGAGTCATTAGGAAGATGTTTACAAGTGGAAAAGCAGTGTTTTCTGAGAAAAGTATAAAGTGACCTGGTTTGAGAACAGGCATAAAAAATGTGTATATCAAAGCAAGAGTTGGAAGTTCAGACAACTTGAACATATGTTCACGCAGGGTCGTTACACAGTTAAGCACCTTGCTACACGGCACAATTTATCAGCAGGGCATATTAAGTGCATTCAGACTGCAGAAGAATTTCAGACTGTTGTTCAGACATATACATCAGGTGTTACACTGATTTACATTCCATCTGCAGAGATTCAAACATTCCGTGATATGAAACACAAAGAGTGGGAACATGTGCAGGCAGTGCGAATGATTCATAAAAGTCATGTGTGGCATGCAGAGGGAACTGGAAATGATATTGTAGTTTCCATTGCAAGAACTGCCCAGAATGAGAAACAAGAAGTGAATGTTACTATTGGAAACAGCTCACATGTTATGCAGTATTGTAAAATTCACGACATCAAAGTGAGAACGTTCTTGGCTGTTATGTATGATGACTGCTGGTGGGTTGAAGAAGCAACTAAAGTGTACTTCGAGATGCAGGAAGTGCATGTAAATTTCATGCTGCCACATGGACCTGCAAAGGGCTATAATTTTCCTGATAGAATTAGGCAACACTAACATCAGTACGTGATACCTTTGCAAAATATTCTGCAAGTTCTTTCTCCACCACACCCCCTTGGACAATCTGGAAGACTGCATGCCATCTCTAATACTGAAACTGCCTGTGTAGAAAAAGCTTTCATGAACAGAACTAACATATGAAATGCCGGTACTGGGAGTTCACATCGCCTAGCTTGCATAAAGAATGTCTTACGTTTAAGTTTTCAGCTTGTCAATGTGCTTATTAAAATATTGTGTAAAACTACAACCAGGCATATACACCCCGTGAAATTTATATATGTTCAACTTGAGGTATTGCTGTTAACTGCCCTGAAATTTTGAAATTTTTTTAGGGTGGCTTTTCCGAGATTTTGGGGGTCCAAAAGGGGGCTAATTTTTTAAAATTTCATTCATAGCACACCCCAAAAGCTGCATATAAAGTTCGTTGTATATGCATTTGAAAAGGCTTTCAATAAACTTTCAGATAAAAAAAACAGAATCCAAATATCTTTAATAGTTCCTGAGAAACAGCCGTTTACAATTTTTGGCACCAAAACTTGTGAAAATTTGGCCCCAAACTTTGAAGCAGCCTAAGACGGCCAAAATTTTTTTTATTGCGAAACAAAAAAATATGTGTCTCATAATTTTGTATCTAGAATAATATATTTCAGTTTCATGGATATCTGTGACATCACCCTGACACCCCCTGCCTGTCTGCATTTGGAATAGGCCAGCTTAGTCTTTCTGCTACTTTCAATTCTTCATTACCTTAGTCACCGTAACTCTCTCTCTGTCTCTTTCTCTCTGTCTCTTTTTCTCTCTTAACCTTCCCGATGACGCAGTAATAGCGGAGTCGCCTTGTAATCAAGGAGTCCCCGGTTCGATACCCAGGGGAGACACATAGTGGTTCGGATCCCACTTTAAACTGTAGAAGCAGTCTCGATTAGCCTTTGTGTGCATAAAGTGGACTTAAAATACCAAATGAAAATAAAAATAAATATCACCGTAACTCTCTACAAAGCCAGAGGATCCAGGTTCGAAACCTGTTGAGGCTTAGAGGTAGCATTCGTATCATTACCCATCATCTTCATCGTCGCGATTATCGCAAGAGGTAAAAATGCGACATAAAATAACCCAAACAGAAGCTTGGAATCAATCTGAATATTGGTTACGTTGGATACAAGGTAGAATTGTCTTAAATATCACTTCCTGTGATGTAATAGGGTTTTTGATTAGAGACCATTTGTATAATACATATCGTTGTTGCGAGAAATAAGTAGTTTCACGTTCACCACACTCTTCGGTTGTTTAGAAATCGTAAGGAAGAAGAATCTCTAAATTTCCGCTTTCACATGTCAATGAAACTTTAACATAAGTTCAGTGTAGGTCACAAAAGAGATTGACATAATGTTATGATATCTTTTAAACGCCACGAAATCTAATTCCAATTGAATACGATACTACTCCTTACATTCCTGTAAATGTTCACCATTAGACTGGCGAAAGAAAAGTAGCTAAGATTTCCGTGTTTCCTTGAGGAAAGATAAGGCGCCTGCTTGTAGCAAGCAAGCACCAACTGCTTGGATCAGTGACCTTTACTGCCTGAGTGACTGACTCACAGCAGGCCTGCGCTCGTTCCAGTCTGCATATAAAACAGGTATTTTATTTCGTTCGTTACAATCCACAGTTATATCAAGCTAACATTCTAATATTTGCGTAAAATATGTAGTAAACAAGTTGTATACATTATGGTCTTCCAGAGTGTTGTTGCCTGCTATTTACACTCGGGAGATGGGGATGTTGTAAACACTGAACCCAAATTTCGAGCACGAAGGAAAAGTCGTGTAAGCATTGGAGGTAATAACAAGGTAATAGAAATTGAAGGAAATGCTGGAATAAATTATATTAGAATTTGAGTAAAAACAGTTTTCATCACACATATTGCTTGCTTTCAGTTCACTCTTCAGCGGAAAGTAGGACAAATTGTCTCAAAATGTTGGACACGAACGCATTTGCAGTAAATATAATAGGTTACTATCACATCTTAGCATATAACGAGAATATGACACATCTTCAGCTCAAAAATTAATGTTGTAGTGAACAGTTGAGTTCAAAATTCCTCAACTGCTAATTAATAGCACGGCCCTATGTGATTTCAACTTGTGTATGCAAGACAGAACGTTTTTCGTCGAGGCCGGGCCAGGAAGAGAGAACAATTCATGAATTCGGGAAGGAAAAAGTTCACAATTCGTAAACGAAGTCTGGAAGTTCTTGTTTAATGATATGTAAATACTACTATACACTGGGAAAAAAACAGAATTCTGTGCCTTATTTCCCCAAGAAATACTGTTTATGTAATTTCTCGAATGAATATTGTAACTTCGAACAAATTATCGACACTTAGAGTATCGATAAAACTTCACAAAGTAAGCATTTTTATACATATATCCAGACTTTTCCGGATCTAGAAAATCGGGAAGTAATTTCTGAGCTGAAATTGTAATTGTTTTTCCGAACATCCAGTAGCAACCATGCACACTCTTTGACTTAAGCATACTTCTCCAAGGAACCACATTATCTTAGACTCCCCTCAGATTTTCTGTTTTTCCATCTAATTTGAAGTTACGTGATGCCCAAAATACGTTTAAGACATTTGAGATTTTTTCAATTTCCTTCCGGAGGCCAGACACAACTATAAAATGTAGGACACGTCCGGAAATAAGAATGATTCTTATAACCTCTTTTTATTTTCTTATTTAGCGTCGTTTTTCTTTCACCTCTTGCTAATCGCGACGACGAGGATCAGTGATATGATGAAATTGATGAAGGGTCACTCACAAAGAACACCCATACGCACGACGGGATTCGAACCCAGGACATCAGACATCGTAGCGCACTGTGCTAACCACTCCGTCACGGACGGAATTCTTATAGCCCTAATCGTTCCACAAGCATTTTTTCCTATCTTTAACTACACACGAAACATAAAGAACAATCTAAATAAACAGGTGCCAGTTCACACTCTAACCGTAAAAAAACATATGCATGCGAAAATGCAAAATAATATTTATTTTAGGTAGTTGTGATTTATTATTGTATATTAAAGAAATATATTAGTGATAAAATGACGGAAGTAGAGGATCATCTCCAATGAAACACTCATGCGTTATGAATATTTGTATTTCTTGCCGAACATGGTTCCAAGTTCGAGTTCAGACCAAAATGGGTTCATTGTGTATGTTCATTCATGTCTTTAATGTAATCATAAATCGTCGTCATGAAGAAAACTGAGGTAATTACTACTAAAAACAATAACAAAACAAATTTGATCTTAAAGCCCTGGCTTTGCGCTACATATTCCCTCACGGGGACCATAGGCGTGCGCCCAGGGGGCCAGGGGGAGAGCAAATGCCCCCCTAATCATGGACGTCAGCAGATTTTTTCCACGAAGAGACAAGCAAGGTATTTTTCCATGGGGCATATTACCCCGATAATAGTGTTGCCCCCTCAAAAGACACCTCCTGAATTTGAAATTATCTCATTCCTGCATCCTCATTATAATAATTAATGTAAATTATTACGACTAAAATCAAATTATACATGTGAAAACGTACTTTTTGGTTGACATTCGTTCGTAAGGGGAAGATTTGGCAATCCTTGCCCCCTTTCCAGACATCTATGCCCCAATATTATTATATAGAATAGATGAATCCTATCTCCGTTATTAAACGATATTATACGCTTAAAGAAAATTCAGTATTTTCAAGCCGATGAAAGTTCAAAGCAACTACGGGGGAAGGGGGTGCAGTGGCGCAACCAGAGCCCCCCCCCAACCTTGAAGGGAAATCAATTTTAGGGGGGCAAACATGGAAGTAAAGGAAAACAAGAGTAGCAGAATCTAAGAGTAGTAGGACAAAAGGATCCTCAAGATGGATTTAGTTTTCACGTCTTTCTTGCATTATTTCTTCCAGACTGCCAAGAGCACCTGCGGGGGATATCACATACAAGGGTTGGATAAAAAGTAATGGCAACACTGGTATAATTGCTACTTGACTGTATTGGCAGAGGAGCACGTGTTACATTCCTTCAATGTAATCGCCCCCCCCCCCCCCATCTCTACGACCTTCTGCCACACGTATGGAAGGCGTCGTACACCGTCAGCGCGTCCATCTCTGTCGATGTCCCGCAGTGACCGCCTTATAGCACGTATGATGGCTTCGCGCGTGTAGTAGTGCTTCCCGCCCAGTGGTTCCTTCATTTTGACAAAACGGTCGTAATCACACGGTCTCATACCGGTGAATACGGCGGATGTTCCAGTACCTCCCACTACCAGTTATGCAGGAGCGCAGTCACAGTGTTCGCAGTGTGACACTTTGCATTGTCAAGCAGGATGATGGGACACCGTGTCAGAACGTGCCGTCTCTTCCTTCTTAATGCGAGACGAAGGTGGTGTTGCAAGAAGGTGCAGTAGTAGGCTGCGTTGACCGTCTGCCTGAGAGACGTTGTTCTTCTTGCCTAAACATATTGTTAGGGCGCTTGCACTCTCGTCCTCTGCTTCAGAGCACTGCTGTTTTTGACTGAATAACATACAATCGCTCCCACTCACTATACTTCCTCGTCTGACATTCCTTTATCAACCACGAAACGGTTGTGGCGCTGTGACTCGCCCCTTTCACGGGACAACAGTGTTGCCATTACTTTTTATCCAACCCTTGTAGTATACATATTCATAATGTGCGCCGCTATGGTGCACTTTGTGGATTGTTTCGTTGGTTGGTTGTTTTAATTAATGTTGCATTAATCAATTTCAGGTTAGTCGTGGCAGGGAAAGTGAAGGGAAAATGACAATGAAGCAGAACGAGGGGGACCCTTGGTTCGGAATTAAATAAACTATTTCTATATGCCGCGGTGGCTCAGTCGGTAACGCGTCTGACTACCATGCTCAAGGTCCCGGGTTCGATCCGCGGCCAGTTCAAATCCGGGAACTTTTATAACGTTGGAAGCGGCCCCGGCGCCCACACAGCGTCGAATGACATAGGTACCTGGGGGAAACCCTGGGGGGTAAAGGCGGTCAGAGGCGTGATGCTGATCACATCAGCCCCACTCATGACCGGATCAAGAAAGTGAGGGGCGTTACCCCCACACCCCCTATACGTGGTGCACAGGGGAGCACTTTACCTTTACCTTTTATATGCAACTGAGTCGCAGCGTGAAATCGCTGAAAATGTCAATTATTTGTTTCTTAATTTTGGTTATTTTATATTGCTTTTCTAGCACTTGCGTCAACTAATGCGATGAGGATGATTAATGAAGTTATGAAATTGATGATAGGACATGATGATCCATGCATTACACAAAATTCTAAATTGGGACTAATGAATATCGATTCGTCTTATACCTAATTTGTCAAGTACTAGTTGATTTTTAACTAATCTTTTTCAAGAAGTTCTGAGTTGACAGCATGTGTGTTGCGTTGATTGGATGAAAAACACCATTTCAGTGAACTTTCTTGACAATGACTCTAACATCAGTAAAGAGAACATTTCCTTACGAGTAGTTGTTGTTCAGAATTCAATTCCTGAAACTTTTTCTGGTGGTTTCACGACACCCAGCTGTTGTTTGTTATGGCTGGGCCTGGAGGTATGACTCACGCTGCTGTCAATACTCAATCGTTCCCGAGAAGCCAGGTTCACCAGGCAAACTTAAGCGACAATTTTGTTATTTGGGTTGCATAGACAACAGGTTTTAAGATGTTACGATATCGTAGGTCTCGTGGCCCAAGAACTACTTTCTCTGACTGTACAGCTGGAGGTGCGAAGTTCACCAAGTCATGACTCAATTCCAAAGTATAAAACCCCTGGAGACGGTAAATAGATATCTCACTTCTTTCCACTATCACCAGCAAATTTGTTACGTTCCCCGGAATATTCTCAAAGGATCAACTTACTTTTATTCCTCCACGGCGATCATGAGACTTATCAGCCTACTTTGAAGCCCTCAGGTAGCGGGAAATCAGATAAGGATATGTTAAGGTAAACTTGGCTAACTCTCGCACACCAAAAATATATTTAGATGTCAGTTAATGTAAATATATAACACTTCAACTCACAATTAAACTTCTTATTACAAATGAAAGTGTATTTAGATCATAATACTTCTTCACTACACAAATTAACACATTCACATTTCCAAAATCACTTCCATTATTCCAGCAACATTCATAACATTCTCGCCTCACAACCCACAATCAAATGTTTTTAGGTTAGTCCATAACCATAACAGACTACCCAATTGAACAAAACAAATTACGTCATAATAGACAATTAACAATTTAAACATATCAAACACTTAAAATGATACAATAAGTGCATGTGTATCAAATTGATCAACGAGATGACGACGACGGCCAGTTGAGAGATCGCGACGTTACGAGGCGGCAACAAGCGAGAAGCCCTAGAAGCAGTCCGGTAGGGATGGCCAGATCCGGATCCGGTTGGTTCCGGATCCTTAGGATCCGGATCCTAAAATTTTTCGGATCCGGATCTGCGGATCCGGAATTTTCAGATCCGGATCCAGAACTTTCGGATCCGGATCGAGAACTTTCGGATCCGGATCCAGAACTTTCGGATCCGGATCCAGAATTTTCGGATCCGGATCCAAAACTTTCGGATCCGGTACTTTCAGATCCGGATCAGGTACTTTCGGATCCGGATCCGGTACTTTTGGTTCCGGATCCGGAATTTTCGGATCCGGATTCGGAATTTTCGGATCCGGATCCGTTTTGCCATCCCACATGCGCTTCTTTGGAAAGTAAGAATGTGCTTATAACATATTGTTACCTGCTAATATACATATATATATATATATAAAATATACATACACATATATATATATATAGTGTGTGTGTGCGCGCGTGCGCGATTTGTAATTAATTAATACACTTACAAGGGAGGTCTGTCTCCCCCTCCGATTTCCATGAAACTTGGCAGGTGTATAGAGCCCCCCCCCTCAAATGTCAAGATGAGGAGAAATTGAAGTGGGGATCTGACCCCGAAACCACGTAAATATGGCATACGAAGAAACAGGGGGCATACAGCCTCTCTATACACCTGTCAAATTTCATGGGAATCGGAGGGGGACACAGGGGTCAGATGTTTCCCACGTCAATTTGTTCTCATCTTGACATTTGATGCGGGTTTTGCCCCCTAAAACAGTCTTTTAGCCGAAACAAAAAAACACGTATTTCTTCCTGCCAAGTTTCATGAAAATCGGAGGGGGACAAAGGGGTCAGATCCTTACTTCAATTTGTCCTCATCTTGACATTTGAAGGGATTTTGCCCCCTGAAACAGTTTTTAGCTCAAACAAAAAAACACGTAATTCTTCCTTCGGGCCCCTCTATACACCTGCCACGTTTCATGGAAATCGGAGGGGAACACAGGGGTCCGATCCCCACTTCAATTTGTCCTCATCTTGACATTTGAGAGGAGGTTGCCCCCTAGAACAATTTTTTTACCGAAACAAAAAAAACACGTATTTCTTCATTTGGGTCCGTTTATACACACACCTGCCAAGATTCATGGAAATCTGAGGGGGACACAAGGGGTCAGATCCCCACTTCAATTTGTCCTCATCTTGACAATTCAGTGGATTTCGCCCTGTAAAACCGTTTTTTAGCTGAAACAAAAAAAAAAAACACGTATTTCTTCCTTTGGGCCCCACTATACACCTGCCAAGTTTCATGGAAATCGGAGGGGGACACATAAATCAAATGCCCACTTAAATTTGTCCTCATCTTGACATTTGAGGGGGTTTTGCTCCCTAAAACAGTTTTTTAGCTGAAACAAAAAAGCACGTATTTCTTCCATAGGGCCCCACTATACACCTGCCAAGTTTCATGGAAATGGGAGGGACACAGGGGTCAGATCCTCACTTCAATTTGTCCTCATCTTGACATTTGAGGGGGTTTTGCCCCCTAAAACCGTTTTTTATCTGAAACAAAAGAACAAGTATTTCTTCCATTGGGCCCCACTATACACCTGCCAAGTTTCATGGAAATCGGAGGGACACAGGGGTCAGATCCTCACTTCAATTTTTCCTCATCTTGACATTTGAGGGGGTTTTGCCCCCTAAAACCGTTTTTTAGCTGAAACAAAAAAACACCTAATACTTCCTTTGGGCCCCACTATGCTGCCAAGTTTCATGGAAATCGGAGGGGGACACTTAGATAACCTCCCTTGTTAGTCTTACACTTTGTAATTATTTAACACTGCATATATTACAATGTTTTATTTTAATTTGTAAAACTGTAACTGTAGAACAATTGTATAATTTTTGTATAACATTTCTATCTTGTTATATGTGTTAAAGGTTTCATCCTGGAATGGAATGTCTCACATTTATGTGTGTTTTCATTTCCAATACATTCGAATGAATACATATTCGTTTCAATGGCATTTACAAAATCACTTCGGACATTTGTGCACGAGTGTGTTAGCCGATGCGTAGCAAAGTATTTTAGGAACAACACTTGAAAAAAATTCTTGTAGGACTAAGGTTTGGTAATATTATAATGGGATTGAGATACGAAACTCTCGGATCCGGATCCAGATCCGAAACTTTCGGATCCGGAACCCTGAGATCCGGATCCAGATCCGAAACTTTCAGACCTGGATCCGGATCCGCGGATCCGGAACTTTCGGGTCCGGATCCAGGTCCGAAACTTTCAGACCCGGATCGGGATCCGGAACTTTCAGACCCGGATCGGGATCCGGAACTCTCGGATCCGGATCCAGATCCGGAACTTTCGGATCCGGATCCAGATCCGAAACTTTCAGACCCGGATCCGGATCCGGAATTTTCGGATCCGGATCCAGATCCGTAACTTTTGGATCCGGATCCGGATCCGAATGGATCCGGATTTTTCGGATCCGGATCCGTTTGGCCATCCCTAGTCCGGACTACGGAGGAACATTAGTCAAAGCCAGCCGGAGAATCTGCACTCCATAAAATCAAGTCGCCGAATTTGCCTGCCGCCACTTATCGCCACCTTCGATCTCTCCAGAGGTCACCTGTCACCGTACAACCGTCGCCGACGCCAGAAGCCGAGGGGCAGACCTACAGCAAGGGGTGAGTAGCGTTCAACATCACAGGCTCCCAACGATCCTTGGTAGAGGTGATTAGCTAAATTAAACTTAAAGACCTGTCTTATTTATCTGAGCTACGTCCCGGCGTGACTCAATCCCGTGACATACCCGACGTCACGCTACAATATATATATATATATATATATATATATATATATATATATATATATATATATTGTGTGTGTGTTTGTGAGTCTGTCTGTCTTTCTGCTCCTTCCCCCACCAATCTGCAGTGATTTCGCACCCTGGTAAAAAGTCCTCATTGGAGAGACATTTTAAAAGGAATAAATAGACGATTCCTACATTCTCAATATCGACTCATTATAGTCTATTTTCCATTGGAAAATGGAATATAAATATCACCGGATCAATTAGAAAAGAAAATCACACCGTCAGATGTCAGTAGTGAATCCAGGTATAACTGATTCTTCTAAAATTTCATTTCATTTCAGCAACACTTTCTATATATCTTTTAGAAACATGTGAAGCTTTACAATAACTTAAATATATATTTGTTCAACTGCATTTCACTTATGAGTCATTCCATGCCAAATCAACACAGATATGTGCAATTTCCAACCTGACCATCTCCTATTCTAATGAAATTTGGGGAGTTGAAACTCTGAATGGAACTTAGTAACTATGAAAATTTTTAGTTTCGTGCGTCTCGTCTCGTAATTGTTAAATTATTAAAGTTCAAAGTTAGCAGACATTGTCCTCTTTTAAGCCCGCTTAGCTATACTTAGCTCACATAAAGCTATTGTACAGGGAATTGAACAAGCTTTCTCGTGAAATTCTAGCCTGATTTGATATATCACACCACCCCTTTTCCTTTGAAATTTTTGCATTGAACTCAATATGGCGGTCAAAAATATGCCGGACCTGCGCTTGATACACACCGCTAGGGATCTATCTCCCTGTGTCTAACCTGTTTCTTTCATGACCAATTATATCCAGGATAACTCCTTTACATTTTGTAGGAGGTGTTAAGGGACATTTGACTCGTCATAGTTCATGTAATGGGTCTTTTATCAGTCACATAGTTACACATATTATTTTGTATCTTCTGATCCCATTGCAGTCCCAGAATGATTTTTTGATATATTTTAGAGTATGGTATGAGGGACCAAATATATATTTTTTCACGATTTTTTGTGATGACATGTTTTGAGATATTCAAGGTCAAAGGTCAAGGTCACGAGACAAAATTATATTTTTATCCAAAGGTAGGCTCGTTATATATCACTGGAACGCTTGTTTAATTCCCTGTACAATAAGCTTTATTTGAGCTTCCTAGACGAAATAGGGGTGGAGTTACAGCAGATTTAGTATAGCTAAGCGGGCTCAAAAAGGGCAATTTATGCTAACTTTGACCTTGAATAATTTAACAATTACGAGACGCAAGAAACTAAAAATTTTCATAGTTACTAAGTTCCATTCATAGTTTCAACTCCCCAAATTTTATGAAAATAGGAGATGGTCAGGTTGCGGGCTGTTTTGATTTCATATGGAATGACTCTTATACTTTTGATACTACATTGAAAGTATTTGGAAGGCTGCAACTTCACGTTTCACCATTTCATTAACATACTGAACTGTCTTTTTCCTTGCATCAAGTTTAAGTTTGAATTAATTCCTAATTTAGAAACGAGATGTATTTTATTTATTTAATTTATCGACTTTTGTACATGGCGAAGACAGAGAGGGCGAAGATGAGGATGAGTGATGATATGATAATATTGATGAAGGGATTATCATGAAGAACACCCATGCCCTGACTGGGATTAGAACCGGGACTCCTTGTGTTGTAGAGCGCATTGCTAACCACTCCGCCACGGAAGCCGACGATCGAGATGTAGGAAAGATGTACTTTTCATGTTTTTCTCACTACTAAGTGTTAATGAAAGGTTGTGGACCATATTTGAATCTCAAGAAGTGGCTATAATTGAATGCACCTAATAGTTTCTCTTGCATGTTAAAGTTATATTACGACCGTAATTTCTAATATATTCATGGAACATTGTAAGTTGCCTGAGCGTTTGGGTCTTGATTTTTTCTAATACCGCAGAAAGACATAAACTTGTCGATTAAGTGAATTGTGTAGAGCTTTAACAAGTTTATTTTAGTCAAAATTATCGCCATCTGTCAATGTATTTTGTAAGTTTCTCTTTAATTATGTCGCACTTGGTTTTGAGTTGAAATTTATGATAAAGCTCGAGATGTCCGCTTCTTCAAGCCTTCAAGCGAAGTAGAAGAACAAAAGTATACAATGGTTATGGTATAAAACAGACTAGACGCGATGAAAATGTACACCTTGAAAAATGAAGTGTGAAATCTGTACCGTTGTCATGGGAACAGAAGATCCGTTGAGAACAGGGAAAAGAGAGAGGATGTTGGTTCCTTCTGCAGATGGGAACCATGGGAAATGAAAAAGGCATGAAAAATGATACGAACTACTTCGGCGGAATAGGCAAAGTCTACCGAGCGAGGACAAAGAACGTGGAGAGGTAATGGCTTGTGGTTCCTCTGAAAGCTGCAGACGATTTCAATGGCCTCAAATTTGTCAGATGCTGCATCTCCCTCCTTCTTGTCCTCTGTTATCCAATCTTTACATTGCAGAAAAGCCCCAGAGCGGACAAAGGCGGGCAATCTCTCATCGTCGTGCGAAAAAAATGATGTAACATCTCCAGAGGAAGAAACCATTTTTTACCAGAAAATAAGGAGTCTGATTTTGAAGGATGAGGCTTGAATCTTCTACAAAATTGCTATTTTGTCAGCGGTGTGTAAGATATCACCTAATCACGCCAGTCAATTTTGTATGTATCGAGTAATCATGTCTGTTGTTTACACAAAACAGTTGAAGTTCTATTATGAACTATGCACATGATTATGGTAGACCAGGGCATTACGGATCAATTTTTATTTACAATAGTTTTTAATGTCCGTAGAATAATGTTAGTGATACCAAACTTTACCTAGAAAATAACTGTAGTTTCTACTACATGTTCACAACATCGTATGAGCCAGAAGTTAATAATACAATTTATTAAAAACTATTTTGTTACACATTGCAGTTGATCCGTTTTGTCCAGAAAGCATGGGTAAAACGGATCACTAATGGGGCAATAAGGATCAGTGTTATTATAAGTAATATATCATGGGAAGACTATAAAATATGATAATAAAGCAAGTGCTGCATTAAAGTGGTGGAACCTGATATTTGTCACACACAAATAGTTTTCTCCCAACAGCATTTACACAACGCTCGTGATACCATTTACTCCAGGACTGATACTTCGGTTTAGTCTTCCACCTGCGTTTTTCTTGGGTTATCGTATTTGTAACATGTAACAAACAAGACATTAGACATCAGATTTCTTCTTATGTCCTGCCTTTTGAAACTTCTTGTTGCCTGTTGGAAGTAGATGCCATTATTGCCATTTGTGTTGCTTTCATTGCTGCAATGTGTTGTGTCAAAGTGCTGTGCAATGTTGCTGGGCGCTGTCTTTGTACTCCGGTACACATCCCTTTCAGCAGGGTTGTTAAAGTCCAGGAACCCATAAATTCTAATAGGTCCTATTGGGTTCCGCTGCAGCACTGGACCTTTTTCTCTCGCACAATTTAAATTCAGTCCAAGTTGCGTACTGTTTCATTGCAAAAAAAAGGTTCCTGGACCGTATTTAAATTGAGCCGGAAAAAAGGTTCCTGGACGGAATTGAATTACTTTACAGATAAAAGGTTTTTTACGGTCCAGAACTCATTTACGTTTACTGATTTTCTCTCCTGGACCGTAATTCAATTTATTTAAAATTCCTGGATCTTTAAGAAACCTGGTTTTCAGTGGTGATGGCAATAATTGTCGAACTTGTTCTTGTGCGTCATCACCGCTTTCTCTACTGCAACTTGGTGCAGGCTGTTGATTCGATGAGGCGTTTCTCGCTAAGATGTCAACCTGCTTCTCAGTTGCTACTACACCTAATGTCATCACTAGTATGTTAAAACCGTCGCGTTAGAAGAGATACTCCATTATGTTAAACGCACTAAAAAAGGGAAATCCATTTGCCCCGTTTTGGATGATACGTAATTCCCTGATTTGCTTACTTTTGAAATATGTCAAATTCAGTAGGAACAAGTTGAGGTAGTCATATTAAATACTAACACAACACAATGACACATCCTGCCTTTTGACATGTGAAATAATGGAACACTTACATCACTACATTCTAAAAATGAAACGTCGTAGCCATGGGCGTATTTAAGGGAGGGGCGTTGAACGGGACCAGATTACCTGTTCTATCAGCTAGTTCAGAAAAACGAGCACCCCCTGGGTCCATGCTATGGATTTCAAGCACATGTGTAGATGGCTCCACTAATTCGTAGCTATTATTAGCTTTATATTTAAGTTATGTACGTAGCCTATATGAACCATGTATACTAAACTGGTTGGGTATTTATACAGCACGTGCATTTGTGATAATAATGTGTAATTATAACAGCAAGATAAAAGAGAACCACAAGAAAACTTCATGGAACTACAAAATAACGTTATTGGGCGTAATTAATATTGATGGGGAAAATGATGCTGAATTGGGGAAAATGATGCTGAATTGGAAAAACAGGTTTCCCACCCCTGTATATGCTTGGAAAAGAACATTAATGAACTGCAGAGAATTTAAGAACAGTCACCTGTCATTATAAACTTACAAATAGTATAACAACATTGATCTGAAAAGGATAGAAATTTTCTATTCTGCCTGGTCATAGTTTCGTCACGACAAAATACAGAATGTGTAAAAATGTGGAACCTTTATATTCAAGAAAGCTTGTACAGAATTTAGAATACATTTCACGAACAAAGGAAAGGAAAGGGTGCAACCCTTGGGGATAGTTAGGTAGGGGTTAGGGGGGCTGAGTCCCCCCAGAACCAGACATTAGCTCCCAAATGGATGCGACATATGCATAAAATAATTGAGGAAAGAGAAACTACACACAAAAATTAGAAAATTCTCATGAAACTTTCATATGTTACTCTTGTGGCGTGGCAGTCACATAGAAGGAAAGAAGTTCAAATTATGTTCTGATGTAGAATACAATGAAAGTTGAAGCACAGATAAGTTTTGATTTGTCTGTGGTTGAAGTGCGTGTATCTTTTTACAGGGGCCATATGTTCCGGACAAGATTTCGACGAAATATATCACCGTTATTTATTTTGATCTTCCACCTTGGAGCGCTATAGAGTGTCTCAACCTTAAAAGTTAGTATGGAAGTAAATGGAGTACTTCCCTTTCTCTCTAATACATGAGATTTGCCCATAGCTCTGTCCTTCTCTACCACCGCTGCGTCGCCAGATGTTACAAAATTTACAAAATGTAAAAGTCATAAATTTCAAACAGTGAAATCATTACCCTGTAGAGTTTTTTTGCTCTATTTAATGGCGGCATTATATAACCTGTCATAAATTCATGTGATCTGAAAGTAGTGTATACTTATCGTTTCAAAGTAATCCTTGGTACGAGGCCTTTTTTTTTATGGATTTAACCTCAGTGGTAGCATATTTTGACGATTTTTTTGTTGATTTTATAGCGTTTGACGACTTTTCAGTGCAATTTTCACCGCATCTAATTTTTTTTCCCACTCATCCTTGGTACGAATGCCACGATCTTACGTGATATAACTTAACCTATCTTTTTTTCTTACGATTTTTTTAATTAGTGCTAATTAGTTGTTTCAAAGTAATCCTTGGTACGAGTGCATTTGTAGCCTCTTTTTTTATCAATCGAATATCAGTTTTTGACATATTTTGACAATTTTTTGTCTGTGTTTTAGCGTTTAGCGATGTTTTAGTAAAATTTTCCTTTTTTTCCCTTTTTTCCCACTCATCCTTGGTACGAATGCCACGATCTTACGTGATATAACTTAACCTATCCTTTTTTATTACGTGCTAAACTACACGAGAGCCTCTACAAAGTAGTGTATATGGCCCGGTTCAAAGCCATCAATTGGCTCTCACAAAAACCTTAAAAACTCACTTTCTCTCCACGTTCCGCGCCTCATTTATTGCGCTGACGATGTTTCGCAGCGTAGAAAACAGCACCAAAACATTAAAAACTCACTTTACTCATTTGGCTCTCACCAAAATCTCAAAAAAAAAAAAAAAAAACTCACTTTCTCTCATTTATTGCGCTGACGATGTGTTTCACAGCGTGTTTATATATCGTGACCTTTGTAAACCTACCTCTCTCTCTCTCTCTCGGGAACGATGTGTGTAGTGGACTTTAGAGAGAGAGTTCTGCGCCCCTTAAGTGAGGTTCAGTGTTACCAACCCCCCCCCAAAGAAAAAGTGTGACAGAAAAAAAAAAGCTCTGGCATCACACTTTTTTAAGCTATTTTTTTTTTTTACCTCCTGCTCTATTATGCTACCTCGTCCTTTGACCTACACACTTTTTGAAATGACTTACGACATTTTCCTATAAGTCTGCTGTCTCCTCTTACTGTAAGGTCCCCCTCAGTGTAATCTACTACTACGACCTTGTGTGCTCTCTCAGCGTAATCTGCTACGATGATGTTTTTTTTTTATGAATTAATTGCAAATTTGCAGCGTCGACGTCGGACGACGATCTAAACCAGGCGCGGCATTTTTGGCATACTCTGTAATTGTTCGTGGTGGGTTGCAGCGAGGAAGATTCCGTGCCTACGAGTATAACTTTCAAATCCGAAGAAATGAGCGTCGGCGGGTTGTGTTGCTCAGCGTTTGCAAGAAGCACATCGTGTGGCAAAATTCGCAGCACGCGTCAGGTACGTCGCAGCAGGAGAATTCTATGCGAATGCCCGGAATAAAATGAAGCAAGCAGCAGTACGCTTCGTTCTCCTGCTGGTCTATCTGATCGAGGATCAAGCTGAATCCCAACTTCGGGGAAACGACTGCTTTCACGGTATTGTCGCTGTTCGCCTCGGTTCCAAATAATCGCCTGGCTCCGAAATTGCGATCATCTTTCATGTGAAAATAAGAAAAAAGCGTTCGCACGACGTCGACCCACGGCGAGGGGATCTTTACCCAATTCACACGCTCGATGCGCTCCCGAACGAACGCAGAATCCTTTTTGGGAAAGTAGCGTTCTTTGCTCGCGTCCAGGTTGAGAGAATCGATGTACGTGGCCCAAGACCACACGTTGTGCTGTTGATCCCTGCTGCTGCTGCCGCCACAACCCTCAACGATCTGGTGGAAACGAAAATTATCCGGCAGGATCGTCCGTTCGAAGCTTTTGTATTGATTCGATATTCTCTTTTCCGTTCTCAGAAGGCATAGAAGTTGAGTTTTGAACGCGTCAGTTTCGGTCACGTCCTGGTACAAATCTTTCAGGACGTTCAACTTGTTTTCCAGAACCGTGTAATGCAACACCAGGTAATTGATGTTGCAGTGTATGATGAAGAACGTCGGGATGATGCAGCAGAATCGATAGATCAGACCCCAGCCGAGAAAGTAATGCGTGTGGAAACGATGCTGGGTCGTCCACTTGAATTCGTTGAGAACGTGGCCATCGCAGACAGTATTGGGAAAAATCGTTCGCAAGTACCTGGCCGGATCCTTTCCGAAAACCTTCTCGAAAACGTATGACGCCAAGCTAGAGCCTTGATGCAATCGCTCTTGAAACTAGCCAACTGGGGGCGGACAGATCGAGCTTCCTACCCAGATCGAATTGCGTCGCGTGCCTTTCTACAAACGCCAGGTAAGCCTTCGCCGTGGGCCACACGATGCTCGTGACGATCTGTTCCCCCGAGAAATTCTATATAAAATAACATACCTGAAATTCTATTCGCAGTATAGATTGAATTTTTTTTTTGAGTTTTGTAATCACCCCAAGAAATTCTATATAAAATAACATACTTGAAAATTGTATTCACAGTATAGATTGAATTTTTTTTTTGAGTTTTGTAATCACCCCGAGAAATTCCATATAAAATAACATACCTGGAAATTATTTTTTTTGGTTTGTGTGATCTGAGAAAGCATAATGGAATCCACCAGTTTGATCGAATGTGTTACTTGCGAAAAATTAATATCTAAAACTAATATTAGCAAGCACAGGGTAAGATGTAGCGAAACAGGTTCGAGAATTAACCGTTCGTTACCTTCTAAGTCTTGTGCTCGATGCGGAAAGATGATCAGCATTCCAAATTTAAGTAGACACCTCAAAATTTGCAAACCATCGACCGGACAAGGAACAGTGAAAAGAAAAATCGATGATCTAGGAACCGAAGCTTCCACTTCCAAGCAAGTTAAATTATGTAATGAACGAAAACCAATTAGATCTGCATTCAACCGTCATATTCAGGATTTCTTTTTTACTTCGGAACCAGGCCGGGACATTCTTAGTTTCTTGCGTGAAACGAAAACATCCGTGATAAATATTCTAAAAAATAAATTGGAAAATAATTCCATAAAAGTATACGTTGATCTATTTTCCGAATACGAAAAAGTCGATGGTACAACAAGTATTTTTTATCATCGAACAAAAAACCAGACTCTTCATTTGGCGGACGTCGATAATTTGGACGAATTTTATTCTGATCTTTCAAATGAACTGGTTAAGAAACACGACGATTTCGAGGCTAAAGGGTCGGGATGGTCTCTGTGTGGAAGTCCTCACACGTTAACCGTTTACGTGAACCGATTCTCGCCTCTTCGAGCTTCCAGCTACATTCCTCTTCCACCGAACATTCAACACAAGAGGGCTGTGTTAAATATACAGAACAGCGATAACAAGTGTTTTCTTTGGTGTGTGTTGGCGGAACTTCATCCGATTCATTGGTCAAATAATCCAGAACAGGTTTATCATTACAAGCAGCATGAACCCGAACTGGAAAATGCAATGACTGGCATCGAATACCCGATGACCATTTCCAATATATCAAAATTCGAAACACGAGCACGAGATGCAGAAGGAAAACGCTTAATCATCAACGTGTATTCCTATACGTTGGATAAACATGTCGTGCATCCCGTTAGGATAAGCGATGTCGACGATGACGATGCTCGTGTGATTAATCTTCTTCTTATTTCAAACGACAGGGTTCACCATTACTGTCTCATTCGTTCATTATCACGTTTGGTCAGAAGTCAAACTACCAAGTATGAACATTGCATCGAAGTTTGCCCGAGATGCCTAACCACATTCAACGATATAAAACAAGTCGATTATCGAAAATACACCGGACGTCAGATTGCTATCGAGAAACTTGCCGAACATAAAATGTATTGCCGCAACAACAGACCGGTTCGAATGTTGATGCCCGAAAAGAACGAAGTGGAAGAATTCAAAATGCACAAGGCGTTGTTGGAACATCCAGCCATCATCGTTGCTGATTTCGAGGCGTTCCTCAAACCACTCTCGTACTGCGATCCCGATCCCCAAGTTTCTTCCACCACACCTTACCAGCTTCACGAACCAAACAGTTTCGGTTACGTTGTCGTGCGACAGGATAAAATAGATGAACCGTACGTATACCGAGGACCCGATGCAATCGAACGCTTCTTCGAAAAGATGGTCGAGGAGGTTGGGAAAATTGGATGCATGCTGCAAACATCGAAACCGATGCTTCCGTTATCTGCTATCGAACTTCAAAATTACTACGACACTGTCAAGTGTCCCGTGTGCGATAACCACTTCACGGACGACAATCGTAAAGTGTTTCACCATTCGCATACGGACGGTCGCTTCATAAGCGGAATCTGTAATGCATGCAACCTCAAAATCCAAAAACCGAAATTCGTCCCCATATTCTTTCACAATGGTTCTAATTACGACTTTCATCCCTTAATCAGGAAACTCGGATACGACACTCAAAAAATAGATATTCTTGCTCAAAACGAAGAACGATACATCTCTATAAGTAAGAAAGTTATGATTCCCGAGACTAAAAATACAATCGAGATGAGGTTTCTGGATTCGTACAGATTTCTCTCTGCAAGCCTGGACGCTCTTGCCGGCAAACTTTCGGCCGAACAATTCAAAATTACAAAAGCTAGTTTTCCCAACGTAGACATAGAACTCGTTAGACGTAAAGGGATTTATCCTTACGAATACGTTAGTGATAATTCTAAATTTAACGAAGACGCTCTTCCACTTCCAAGAGAATTTTACAGCAGACTCAGAGAGAAAGGAATCACGGACGAAGAATACCAACACGCGCAACTCATGTGGGAGAAATTAGAATGTAGGACACTCGGAGACTACCACGATGCATACTTAAAATTAGACGTGACGATACTCGCGGATGTTTTTCAAGCGTTCAGGAAAACGGCAACGAATATTTACAAATTAGATCCAGCGTATTTCTACAGCCTACCGGGATTAGCGTGGTCGGCAATGTTATTCCAGACAAAGGTCAAGCTGGAATTGATATCGGACGTGGACATGTTGCTTTTCATCGAGAGGGGGATTCGGGGCGGGATGGTACAATGTGTGCAGAGATATGCAAAAGCCAACAACGTGCACATGAAAGAAGATTATGATTCAAATCGAGCATCGAATTACATCTTCTACGCCGACGTTAACAATCTCTACGGACATGCCATGGTACAGAAACTTCCTTACGGGGGATTCGAATGGGCATCAACAGACATAGAAAATTTCGACGATAGCGAGTATGGCTTCTTCGCAGAGGTGGATATCGAATTCACCGACCATTTACACGATCTGTTCAGCGATTTACCACCGGCATCCGAGTTCAGATCTTCGCCTCATTCTAATCAATGCAAGCTTTTATTGACTCTAGAGGGGAAAAAGAGATACGTTGTTCATTACTCGAATCTCCGATTCTTGATCGGGAAGGGTGTTAAGGTAGCGAATATTAGAAGAGTCCTCAGGTTTAAACATTCCAAGTGGCTCAAACCGTACATTGAAACAAACACGCAACATAGGACGGTTGCCACTTCCGATTTAGACAAAGATTTTTTTAAATTGATGAATAACGCGGTGTACGGCAAGACGATGGAAAACGTGCGGAATCACGTAGACGTGAAATTGGTTTCGGATAAAAATAAATGCATGAAGTGGGTGGCCGATCCTAGATTCAAGTCGAGAAAAATTTACAACGAGAATTTGGCACTTTTCAATTTAGATATAAAATTGATGAAATTCAGAAAACCAATTTACGTTGGCGCAACGGTTCTCGACTTGTCGAAACTTTACATGTTCGAATTTCATTACGACGTGATGAAACCCTTCTTCAAAGATAAGATATCACTTTTGTACACGGACACCGACAGCTTCATTTACAGCATACAAACACCTAACCTATACGAAGACATAAAAAATCCTTCCATGCTCGAGTATTTCGATACTTCGGCGTATCCTCAACCCAACAGATTTGGGATTCCTTCCCTCAACAAAAAAGTCCTAGGTAAACTGAAAGATGAATGTAACGGTGATATTATTGTCGAGTTCGCGGGTTTGCGTTCGAAGATGTATGCCATGAGAACAGAAAGTAGCGTCACGAAGAAAGGAAAAGGTGTGGGCAAAAATACGGTGGAGAACAAACTCACCTTCCACGATTACATCGATTGCCTTTACTCACAATCGACGATACTAAGTATGGAACAAAGAATCCAAAGTGTAGACCACGTGATTACAACAAACAAAGTTAGGAAAGTAGCATTAGATCCGCATGACGATAAAAGATGTATTTTGTCTTGTGGAATCCACACGTTGCCTTGGGGACACTATCGTTTAGAAATTAGTAAAAATTGTAGGCAATGCAAATGAAAAAAAAATAAACTTAAACTGTCTCACATACACAATAAGTAACTAGCAAGGACAATGAATCTTTTTGGTTTCCGAAAGCAAACAAACATGGAGACTGTACACCGCGCGACGACAGATCATGAATTTCTACCTTCCATGTTAACTAAACTCAACGGTCTACTGATCGTTCATCTCAACAGCATTTGGACAAAATTGGATGACGATGTGGGCAAGATGTTTTACGTCTTCAACAACAATTTACATTTCTACGAAATTCCGATCGGTGGGAAACTTCAAATCACCGTGAATCCGGAGAACGCAGGCGAAATCAAAATATCTACCGGCAAGAAATTTTTCGAATCAAGCACGACAAGATGCTTTCTAACATGTCGTACGATGTTTCAGCAGGAGATTGTCTTTACGTGGAACTCCTCGGAGATTACGACAAACTCGTTCCTCTCTTCGTAGAATTACGAATCGTCTATCCTATTATAAATAACCGTTAACCAAAAAAAATGCCTAACGACATTTTCGGCAACACCAAGCGTGTAGACCACGCAGAAGAGATTCTCATGTTGGACGTCCGAATTAAAAAGTTGAGGAGCGATTTGATCGCTTTGCAGGAGACCTTAAACAAAAGTTTAGAGTCGGAAATCGCTACGCTCCAAACGCAATGTCTCGACCCCATTCTGAAAATCGATTCCGAATTGAAAACACTCATAAAAAATTATGTCGACGTACCTTCTTACGACAACGTTCAAAATATACAGTTGAGCGTGGATTCGCTTCAAAATGATTTGGCCAAATTACAGCAATTTCAATCGAAAAATGAAGATTTGGAAAAATTGAAACTCGAAATCGAAGAACGAACTTCGGCAATAGAAAATAATTTCTCTGAACTTCAAACCGTCGTGAACGATATTGACGTGGAACGCTTGCACGTCGTCGTTTCCAAATTACAAGAAGAAATCACCGGCACGTTGGAAGAAATTAAATCCAAGTTGCAGACTTTGGAAGATACCATGACGAACCTACCATCGTCGGACGAACTGCAGGTCATCGGTAAAAGCGTCGCGAACATAAAAATTCAATTGGAGGCGTATCAAGATTTCGAACACATTCAAACCACCATCGCTACGCTTCAGGCGTCTCTGGAGTTGATCAACGAAGAAATTAAAAATATTCACGCTGAAGCGAGTGCGTTGACGAGCATTCAAGACACGTTGAGTACGGTTCAGCAGAAGATCGAATATTTAGAAAATTTGAACGTCGAATCCAATCTCGCTCATTTTCATCACGTACTCGACAACATACAGGGTGACTTGGAATCGTTACGGACGAGCGTGCCTTCGAGCGAAGATTTGGAAAAATTGAAAACGGCGGTGACGGCACTATCCGAATCGAGCGACGTCAAAAGTTCGTTGAGCGATCTCGAGAGTAGGGTGGCCAATCTCCCCACCTCCAAAGAATTGCACGCTTTGAAAAGGAACATATCACGTATGCTGAAACGACTAGAAACGGAAACGGCGAACGTGGAACAGATTCGAGACGAACTTGCTTCGCTGGTGTCGACGCTGCCCACTTCGCAGAGCGTCGCGGATCTTCACACGCAGTTTACAGAGATGCGAAGCATCGTGAACGATCTTACCGAGAAGAGCTCGAAATTGAATCAAGTCGAGAACCTTCAGAGTATTGTCGTCAACATCAGGGATCAAGTTGGAGTGCTGGAATCCACGCAGGAATCGACGCTGGCCTCTTTCGGTGCCAAGCTACAAGAACTCAACGAAAACTACAAGCAGTTGAACGTGGAAGTGAAAATCAAACCGTCATTTTCTACCGTAACGGATACCATAGTCGAATATTTGTTGCCCGTACAGAATACACTGGGACAGCTTCACAGCAACCTCGTTAGCGTCGATACTAAATTCGCCAAACTGCATTCTCTGCAAGCCATCGAAATCAACAGAGTACCCAATCAGCAGAGATTCTCCACGTTCGTCGAAGGTAACAAACTGTACATGTTGCATCCTTATCATCCGTACTACAAGTTTCTCCTCGATGGCACGATTCAGATAAACGAATTTTCGTACTGGTCTCACGGCAGAAAAGCTAGCGTTCCCACCATGACCTTGATATCGAATCGCGGTGTCCAGAAAGCAGGAAACATTCCTCTGGCACGTTGGAACGAAACGCGCAACGTATATGAAATACACGAAGACGAAGATCTTACCGTTTTCGACGTGAGTGCCGGCGATAAGCTGATCATTCAAAACACGAGCGAGGTGCCACCCTCTTTGAATCCCATCACGCTGGTGCTTCTCTTCAAACGTAATCTCTAAAAAAAAAAATGTCTAGGCAAGCCATCGTCCAAGAATTGCATAAACCTGCACGCCGCAACTACGAACGTTTGGCGGTGGTGACCAAGGGAATCGACGACCTCTGGGAAAGCGACCTCGTCGAGACGAGTAGCGGCAAGTTAAAAAACGTACATAAATTGAACAAGGGCAACAAGTACCTCCTCACCGTCATAGACACATTTTCGAAATTCGCATGGGCTCTACCTTTGAAGGCGAAAACAGGAACGTGCGTCACGGAAGCATTCAAGACAATTTTTCGCGAAAGCGGCGGCAGACGACCTCGGTTTCTGCACACTGACAAGGGGAAGGAATTTTACAATGCCGTATTCCAAAAGTTTATTCGGAAACACGACGTTCGACATTACTCGACCTTCAGTGACGTCAAGGCCAGCATCGTGGAAAGATTCAATCGCACTCTGAAATCGCGCATGTGGTCACGCTTCACGCTTCAGGGAAACTACAAGTGGGTCACCATTCTTCCGGAACTCGTTAACAACTATAATCACACGGTGCACGGAACGATAGGCATGAAGCCAGCTGACGTTACCAAGGCCGACGAGCAGCGATTAATTTCCAGCGTTTACTGTCCAAAGTACACGCCCACGACAAAAAAACCTAAATACAAAATTGGAGACCAGGTGAGGGTCAGTAAATTGAAGCGAACGTTCGACAGGGGTTTCACACGAAACTGGAGCACTGAACTTTTTATCGTGGTTTGAGTTCTACCCGGGAACCGTCACACGTATATAATAAAGGACAGTGGCGGTGAAATTTTATTGGGGCGCTTCTACGAGGAGGAACTCTCTAAAACTAAATACCCCGACACGTACCTCATCGAAAAAGTTTTGCGTAAGAGAGGCGACAAACTTTTGGTGAAATGGCTGGGACTTCCGGACACGAGTTGGATCGATTCAAACGAAGTGATTCTATGAGTGCGTGGAATGTAGTGAAACGTCTACCTGATTCGGAAAATCAAACGAAGAAAAGGAACGGCGAATTGCTCCCCGACAGCATACGGTGTCTGATCGTAGGACCTTCGGGGTGCGGAAAGACGACACTGCTCATTGATAATTTTATCCTCGCACCCAATTGGTTAGACTGGGAAAACAGACACCTCTACGTATTTTCGAAAAGTCTCGAACAACCGAAATACCAGCAACTTATGAAACCGTACGAGGGACTGGGCATTGCAACTTTCGCAACTGAAATCATTCCACTGGACGATTGTCTCGAGAATTCCGTTGTGGTGTTCGACGACATGATCTTGGAAAATCAAAACGAGATTCGTAATTTTTTCACTCGAGATCGTCACAAAGGATTGGATTGTTTCTACCTGGCACAAACTTTTTCCAAGGTTCCGAAGCAACTGCTACGCGACAACGCTAATTTCATTTGCTTGTTTCGACAAGACCACACCAATTTAAAACACGAACACGATGATTACGTAGGGGCTGACATAAATTACAATCTATTTTCTATATTCTGCTCCCACTGTTGGAACAGTGACGATTTCGGACTCGTGACCATCGACATGACTCGAAAAGCAAACCATGGAAAGTATAGAAATAAAATAAACGTTTATCTAGACGTCTCAAAGGCTAACAAGAGGACAATTTCAGATTTGCAACAAGAAAAAAATCCAAAAAAAAAAAAATCAAAAGGTCGTGAGAATCTAAAAAAATAAAATTTGAAAAAAACGTTCTTTTTTTTCAAACGTCTGACAAGCATATATAAAATAACCATTACAACAAAAAGTGAGTGTTAGAAAAAGTGGATAGTCTCAAGAGGGTGACGGCAGAAAACTAGGAGAACCGAACGTATAGACTGAGAATTCGACGTTTCAAAAACGTTTCAACGTATATAGCAAAATGTCAAAACGTCAATTTCAAGAAGACGAAAATCTCAAGTTGCGGAAATACCTCGTGAAACGCTTCAAAGGTTGGAAATCCGAGAATCGCGGATCCTACGAAGAGAAGAAGCGTCAAGATAAACCTGTGATCGATGCCATCAGCGGTCTAGGTAAAGAAATTAAAAGTGTCACGGAACAAAATAAAAATTTGATCAACGAACTCGTACCACTCGCAGCTAAAAGTTACACCGTACCCACGCCCATTTCGAGCATTCCTTCGACGCCGTTCGAACTGAAGGACGTACCGGCACGACGTCGAGCCATAGATAGCACGTCGTCGTCTTCGGATAAGATCGAGTTGGGACCTTTGGCACGAGACTACCTGAGCACGGGAAAATTCGACAAGGACGAAGTGTTCGGATTGTATCCGAGCATGGAGAGCAACGAAGGCGGCGGTGTGGTTTGGAAGATTGGAAAATCGAAGGTGAGCTTCGAAGGCAACGACATTAAAGTCAATTTAGGCGAGAAGGATAGTTGGACCAGGTATCCGGGTACGGTGGGACTGTGGGAACTCGTTGCCAGAAAGCAGCCGAAAGATTACACCGACGAAGATTACCAGAGTTACAAGGAAATGTTGATCATGACGGATGCCTTGTACCAGAACAACGACGCCTCGCAGAATAGGGTGAAATCGAGCAGCGGCGAGAAGTACAGGAATCTCATCAAACCGATATGGAACCAGGTCAAAACAGGCAGCGGCGTCAAACGCTACAACACGTTACCCAAAGAATTCGTTTGGGTGGACGACGTGAGGAAGCTCGTGGACCGATTGTTGGTGATAGCCGGCGAAGAGAATGCAGGCAATCGTAATTTCTACAACGAGAAGGTTGGCATCGTGGACATGATCAGCACGAAACTTTCCAACTTCATCGTGAACGACGACAAGGGCATAGGTTACCTCATCAAAATCATCAACACGCTGCCTCCGAGATTCTGGAACGTGGCCGAAGGAAAGGGACTCGTGAACGACATCATCAACAAGTTACCTTTCGAGATGCATTTACCTGGCTATCAGTACTGCGGACCGGGTACCAAACTCGAGAAAAGATTGGAGAGAGGAGACAAGGGTGTGAATCCGTTGGACGCGGCATGCAAAGATCACGACATCGCCTACAACGCCACTCGCACCGATCTGGATGCACGTCACGAAGCAGACAGAAAGTTAGAGCACGCAGCTTTCGAAAGATTCGTCAGCAGAGACGCTTCGCTGGGAGAAAGAGTTGCAGCACTGGGTACCACCATCGCCATGAACACGAAACAAAAATTTGGGTGGGGTGTGTAAATAAATAACATACAGTAAAAAAACATCATGTCTCGGATAACCGATTTGCCGCACGAACTGCTATGTAAAATTTTCAAACAGGTAGTAAACAGAGATGTTAATAAACTTTTAATCATAGCGAGATCAACGCCGGAATTTCGCATCCCTTGTGAAATGGCTGTCAAGGACCGTCTTCGGGAGATCAGTGGCATGAGGTGCGGTGATCTCGACACTCTTCTTTCGGCTGCAGGGGAAAAATTAAACAAGAGAATGGACGAACTGCACGAGGCGAGGCAGGGGAGAAGACGATACACGGATGATTGGCGTAAGTCGAAACAAGATATCACCACGCACATCATCGCGTTTTCCGAAGCACGGACTTTCTTCCTCTAACACAGACAAAAAAAATCTTCGATACAAAAAAAATCTCGTGAAAAAAAAGTATATATAAATAACACACATCGTGATAAAAAAATAATCTTCGGTATATATAAATAACACACATCGTGAAAAAAAAATTAAATTTCTCTAACACACACACTGAAAATTTTTCTCCTTCGATATGAGTGAAAAAAAAATGAGTGATCTCCAAGCATTAAAACAAATGCTAAATTTGTCAGTCGAATATGTAAAAATTCAGGAATTGGAAGTCGACAAACCTTACACGATAACTTCCGGTTCAATCGTTTCTACCCAGTATGGTCCCAAGGTGCGTCTGTTGCTCAACGCACAATACAGTCTATTTTTACCAGATCGATACGCTAACATGTTATCCGACGAGAAGCTAGCTATTTTAATCGAGACCAAAACTCGAATCGTGTACAAGGGTACAAAGGAACTTCTTGGTAAGAAAACGAAGCACGTAATAGAATTTGTGTAACGACTGCGCGGAGTATATATAAAATAACATACCTTGAAAAAAAATTACACGGAACAAAAAAAAAATCTCAGAACATACATATATATAAATAACATACCTTGAAAAAAAAATTACACGAGGAAAAATCTCAGAACATTTATATATATAAATAACATACCGTGAAAAAAAATAACATATAGAGCATCAACATGAAGCCCAAGGGTGTCGTGTACCAGATACCATATTCGAATCTAAAAAATCTAGGTGCCCTCGATGGGTTACTCACCAAGAAACAACGCGAGAAGAAACGTTCTTGCTTGTCCAAAGGAGACGGAATGAAATTACTTCTCAGCACACCACAATTGAGACGCTTGCAGCGTTCGCGGAAACAGCAAAAGATCGGAGGTTTCATATTCAGCATCCCAGCCATCCTGGCAGCATTGGGGGCCGTTGGAAGTTTGGCCGGCGGAAGCGCCGCCATCGCGAAAACCGTCATCGACTCGAAGAAGAACAAGGCGGAATTGGAAGAACAGAAACGTCACAACCTGGCCATGGAGAAGAAAGGGAAGGGGGTGGGCGTGATGAAAAAGTTTAAAAAAAAAGAAACAACAGCACTCACCAACCGAGACATTGAATCTCTGATCGAACCATTACAAATCAAACACTTCAGAGGCGTTTTCATGTCCGACTCGTTACCTTCAACCGTTAAAAAAAGAGAATGCGGCGTAGTCAACTTGGACAGTCAAGAAAATCCAGGCACGCATTGGATATGTTACCACAAAAATGACAACAATAAAGCATTCGTTTTCGATTCTTTCGGAGGTGTTCCACCTACAAATTTAGTTCATTATCTGAAAACGAACAATCCTATATACTACAACGACGAACGCATTCAAAATTTCGGAGACGTGAACTGCGGTCATCTCTGTCTCTCCATGCTCGGGTTTCTCTCTAAAATAAATAAGCCTACGATCGAAGATTTCCAGAAAGCATTGTGGAACCTTAAACACGATGGGCGTGTTCCATCTCACGAGCGAATCTTCGATCTTGAAACTCACGCTGCACGACGACATCGTCTATCCTAAATCCGTGGCTCTGCGTGCATTCTACAGCATGTACCTCATACCTAACGTCACGCAGCACAACAACAAAATTAGCGTCGGAAGCGAACACATCGTCGTCCCGCCAGGCCAATACAATCTTTCCACTTTGCAAGCTCAATTACCCAAAGGCACGTACCTTTCTCAAAATTCGGTCACGCACAGAGTGGAAATCGTGTCGGCGTCGGAGACCGTGGACCTGGGCACCATGGGTGAACTTTTAGGTTTCGAGAACGACACAAAACTCGAAGCTTGCATCAAGCACACGGCAGTCAACATTCCTAAATTTCTAGCCATAGAGACTCTGAACGTACACTGCAACGTGGCGGAAGGCATGATCACGAAATCTTCGGACGGGGGGTTGCTGGGAAGTCACAAGCAGACGGGAATCATAGCCACGTTCAAACCCAGTTCCGAATTCATGGAACCGATCATCTACACGCCCTCTTCGCCGATCTATTTTCCAGTATGTCGCAACCGCATAGACGACATAGAGTTGGTGGTGACGAACGAGAAAGGAGAGGTGGTGGATTTCGCAGGTGCAACGACCACTGCCATCGTAGAGATCAACGTATAATAAATAACCATACATAGTGAAAATGGAGCAAATCGAAAGTTACGAGTTGCAATCTTTTCCTCCCAACCGTCGCACGTTCGCCAATCTCAACGAAGCGAACAGGGAGATCGAATACGACGTGGACGTAGGCGGCGGGTTCGTTCATCCTCACAGAGCGGACCTCTACCTTCAATTCGACGTGGTGAAGAAAGAAAGCGGAGACGCGTTTCCGCCCAATGCCAATTTAAAACTCGTGGACAACTTCGTGCCTCACCTGTTCTCGCAGGTGGAGGTGAGGAAACACAACACCGTCATCGACAGAATAGATTATCCAGGCATCACGTCGACGGCAGTGGGAACATTGAAATTATCCAAAACGGACGCGGCGTACTATCAAGCGGGAGGATTCGAAGCGGGGACCAAAATATCGACGAGAAGTCACACGGTGCTCTTTCCCATGCGTCTGCTTCCGGGATTCTTCTCGGACTACAAGGAGATCATGTGGAAGGGAGGATTGCGCGTCACCTTTCGAAGAGCGGCCAACGACAACGACGCACTGATGCGATACACCAACTTGAACGCGGACGGCACGCCACTGCCCAACACTTTACCCGAAGCGGCGAAATGCGTCATCCGGAGCATGGAGTTGAGAATGCCGATCGTGGAATACGAAACGAACTACGCCCTCAAGTACAAAGCCGAGATCTTGAAGAGTCCACAGGTGCCGATTCACTTTCACGGTTACCAGTGCGTGCAGAAGTTAGCGTCGGGAAGTCACATGGAATTCGACGTCACGACTCAGTTCAACAACATACAGTTCGACATGCCAGATTTCGTCGTGGTGCTTTTTCAGACCGGACGCGATAAGAATCAGGAGAAAGATTCCAGCAAGTTCGACGACTGCAAGATCAAGAACGTTTATCTCAAGAATGGACGCAACGAAGTGTTCCCGCGCGAGAATTACAACCTCGACATGACAAAAGATGATTATCTCAAACTTTACGAAGCTTACACGGCTTACAAGCGCGTGACCGAAGGAAGCGTGGACGTGTACTACACGCCCAGCGAATTCAAAATCCGCAGACCGATGTTCGTCATCAATACCACGAAGAGGAAGCAGGTGGTGGTCAACGATCGCACCAACATCAAGATCGTTTGCGAGTTCCACGACGCGCTGCCTGCCGATACTCTATGTAGCATCATCCTGATTGCAGAGAAGTCTTTCGTCCACGACGTGAAGAACGAGAGGGTCACGGAACAGTTTTAAAAAATAATTCGTAAAAAAAAAAAAAAAATGCCACATACAAAAAAAAATCAACAAGGTTATGTAAAATACAATATAAGTTAGTTCGGTGCGCGAATTAAAAAAAAAAATAACTCGTGAAACTCCATACAAAAGGCGCGCATGGCTTTGATAGCCATGACCATTTTAGAACTGGTTTGTTGGGCATCACGCACCCCCCTCTCTGGCAGGATATTTTATTCTTTTTTTGAGGATCTTAACAAAAATAATTTTGATTATCACACACACACACACACACACACCGCAGAAGATCACACATGAGTTTTTTTTTTTAAACATAGTAGCAGATTACGCTGAGAGCGCGCACAAGGTCGTAGTAGTAGATTACACTGAGGGGGACCTTACAGTAAGAGGAGACAGCAGACTTATAGGAAAATGTCGTAAGTCATTTCAAAAAGTGTGTAGGTCAAAGGACGAGGTAGCATAATAGAGCAGGAGGTAAAAAAAAAAATAGCTTAAAAAAGTGTGATGCCAGAGCTTTTTTTTTCTGTCACACTTTTTCTTTGGGGGGGGGGTTGGTAACACTGAACCTCACTTAAGGGGCGCAGAACTCTCTCTCTAAAGTCCACTACACACATCGTTCCCGAGAGAGAGAGAGAGGTAGGTTTACAAAGGTCACGATATATAAACACGCTGTGAAACACATCGTCAGCGCAATAAATGAGAGAAAGTGAGTTTTTTTTTTTTTGAGATTTTGGTGAGAGCCAAATGAGTAAAGTGAGTTTTTAATGTTTTGGTGCTGTTTTCTACGCTGCGAAACATCGTCAGCGCAATAAATGAGGCGCGGAACGTGGAGAGAAAGTGAGTTTTTAAGGTTTTTGTGAGAGCCAATTGATGGCTTTGAACCGGGCCATATACACTACTTTGTAGAGGCTCTCGTGTAGTTTAGCACGTAATAAAAAAGGATAGGTTAAGTTATATCACGTAAGATCGTGGCATTCGTACCAAGGATGAGTGGGAAAAAAAGGGAAAAAAAGGAAAATTTTACTAAAACATCGCTAAACGCTAAAACACAGACAAAAAATTGTCAAAATATGTCAGAAACTGATATTCGATTGATAAAAAAAGAGGCTACAAATGCACTCGTACCAAGGATTACTTTGAAACAACTAATTAGCACTAATTAAAAAAATCGTAAGAAAAAAAGATAGGTTAAGTTATATCACGTACGATCGTGGCATTCGTACCAAGGATGAGTGGGAAAAAAATTAGATGCGGTGAAAATTGCACTGAAAAGTCGTCAAACGCTATAAAATCAACAAAAAAATCGTCAAAATATGCTACCACTGAGGTTAAATCCATAAAAAAAAGGCCTCGTACCAAGGATTACTTTGAAACGATAAGTATACACTACTTCTGAAATTTCCATAATTATGCAATTTTGCAAAACGCTTAATTTTTTCTAGTAAATACTTCTAAAGCCATAAATATGAAACCGCTTGAACAACTTCGCCAGTTTTAACCAGTTTTTTTTTTATGGGATCTATGGTGTTTGTAGATATGATATTCTTCGCCAGAGTAAATTAATTTGTTTACGAGGAGAGTTTATATTTATATTTATATATATATATACGTATATCGTCGATGTTTTCACGAACTGGCGAATATGTCAACTCCCCTGCATCACGAACCGGCGAATGTGCAAAATTTGACATTTTGAGTTTTTTGCCGCTGTATATGTTGGAACAACTTGTACTTTGCTCTCACAAAGTTTGAAGTTTATATTAAATATTGCTTAGGAGATAAAGATGGACAACGTTTTGACGTATATGAAAACTACTATTGTGATAATTTCACGAACCGACGAATATGAAATTCGCCGCTTCGTGGAGAAAAAAACATATCATTTTACGATCCATTCAGGATGTCAGTTCGACTACATTTTGCCTAACAGATGCCGCTGTAATAAAATGTTTTATATTTAATTTTTTCATAAGAAATATAATCCATTTGTAAGATATCAGAAAACATGTAAGGCACAGTTGTTTGTGTTTCTATTGGAACAATGTACAGTCTATATTTTGAGACTTTCAATGAAATTGGCAATCATCTGGTTTACTTCTCGCAACTAAATTATTTCGAATAGTTTATAAAAGAAATGCCATATTTCTTTGATATTACTTTGAAGAATAGCCTTCTAGTGGTGTGGGTACAAGTAATTATTCAGAAGATATGAATAAGGACGTGCTTGTGAAGTGGACTGATGGCAGTACTAACATCGTCAGAAGCCAAGAACTTACACTCCCCCATGGAATGAAGAAGTTGCAATGTGGAGCGAAAGTACGTAAAAATGTGGTGGGATCCTGAGAAAATTTATTATGAAGGTGTTGTGATCGGGATGGAAGAAGATTCTGAAAGTGGTGATACAGGTGATGAACTTCCTCTGTCGGTGCCAAAGAAGAGCTCAGGTGGTGTGATCAATGACTCGAGTGCAGTAGTTAGTGACGTTGACAGTTCTTCAGAAACATTAGCGGATGATGAGGACAAGGATCCTGATTTTCTTATATCTTCCAGTGATAATGAATCGTAAGTATATTCCTCACCGAGGAATGTTCACGCTGTATGTAGTTCCTTGCATTGTGAAGAAGAAATATTTGGTGCATGCGTAACGTGTCAGGATTTCGTTTGTTACAATCACTTCATATTGGATTGCGCCGAGCACAACAGACGTGTTAGTGTACAAGAGAAAAACAAGCCACACAGATTTTAAAGTAGATGGTTCTCAAAAGGAGTATGTTACTCCAGTAAAGCGAAGGGTTTCCGAAAAGGAAAAAAGTAAGAAAAAATGTAAAAGCCTGTCGTTCTTTGGGTTATGAGTATGTAAGAAAGAGTCATCAAGTTATTCCTTCTCGCAGATTGCTTCGTCCATGTTGTGAGTCACGGACATGCCAAACAAGAGGACTGAAGTGCAACGATTTTGCTGACAATACAAGAATGAAAGTTAATAATGCGTATTATAATTTAGGAGTTTCCCGACAACGAGAATGGTTGAGTAAGTTCATCGCTTCCAATGCTCCTGTAAGGTCAACGAAGTCAGAAGACAAAAAGAGGAAGGAAAGAACGCTTCATTATTTTTTACCAGATGACCATAACGTAAGACAAAGAGTATGTCGTAAAATGTTTCTTAACACACTTGCAATTGCTGAGAGACAAGTAAGGACAATCCTAATGAAGTTTAAGAACCAGTGCATGGTAGAAGAAGAAAAGAGAGGTTAACGTCAGAGAACGTTAAAAGAAAGAGACTAAAAAAGGCGTACAGATATTAAAAAGCACATAAATATGTTCCCTAGGATGGAATCTCATTTTTGCCGCACAGATCAGTTTTTAAATGTATGGAGTTAAAATTTCGTTCTCCAAAAAAAGATCTTTGTAGTTTGTGTGAGACGTACAACTCATTGAAATCAGCTAATTCTTTATCCAATCATTCTGACTTGATTGAAAAATATAACAGGCACATACAGGAAAAACAGAAGGTGGGGGAAATTAAAGGTGCGATGAAAGATACAGCTGTACAAAATCCACAGGAGTTCGTGGCTGCTTGCTTTGACATGGAGCAAGTCATAAATCTACCACAGAGCAAACGAACTGAACTGCATTACAAAAGAAAATTATCAGCCTACAATTTTACAATTTATGAATTAGCTAGTAAAAGCGGTCATTGCTACGTTTGGCACGAAGGATTAGCGAAAAGAGGTCCGAATGAAGTTGCAACAAACTTAAGGAAGTTTCTGCTGATGAAAGATGAACAAGGTGTAAAACAGGTAGCGTTCTTCGCCGATGGATGTGCATCTCAGAACAAAAACAGTATCCTGCCTTCTATGTTCGTTTATTTCTTAACCAATGAAGCACAAAACATCAACACCATACATGTTTTCTTCTTCAAAAAACGAGTCACGGACAGTGTGAAGTTGATGCTATTCACAGTACAATTGAAAACGCACTTCGACGGAGTGAAGATATCTTCATCCCTGCCCAACTCATCCCGGTATCAGGATGGCAAGAAAGAAACAACCATATGCTGTTCATGAGTTGCATACTAAAGACGTCTTAGATTGGAAACAATATTCGCAGTACCTGCGTATCCTAAAAGTTAGAACAACAAATGAGGGTCAACCCGTGGACTGGACAAAAGTCATGCAAATTCAAGGGCGCAAGGGTTGTCCCAATATATTATTTATAAAACCATCGCATAACCTAAACACACACTCAAGTATATCACTTCCTAATCCACGCAGTACTAAAGAGAACAATTTACAGCCAAGGGTTTTTACTTCAAAGCCAAAACTGCCTATGAAAAAAAAAATACCAGGACTTGCTGTCATTATGTCAAGGAGTAATACTAGTAATTTCTCATCCTGATTATAAAGACTTCTATGTCAGATTACCTCACTAATTGTACAACCATTTTGCGTCTATTAACTTTATATTTGATAACATACTAGTGTTGGTCAATGTATTACAATTTTGTTCCTTACATTTTAATTCCTGAATTTTATTATTCTTGAAATTTATTTGCGGGTACGTCTAGTGTTGTGTGAATTTGTCTGTTTCTCACTGTTACGTATTAAACTGTTATGGTGTATGTTATGATTAGTGTATTAAGGATTGGCCTAATATTTAACTCTGTATAAATATCCAATAAATAAGTTAAAAGGTTTAGCCTTGAACTGTAGAATTCGCAGTTTTAGTGAAAATTACAATGACGAATCAAGCTAAAAATATTCCATTTTTTTTCACGAACTGACGAATAGATTCAATGAAATCCTTTGTTCATTTATTGTTCATTAAAATTCTTTCTACGGTGATCTTTCTCATGTGAACTACCTTCTCACACAGCATTTGTTGTTATCTCAAAATATAGTTTAGCTCGAATATTTTTTTCAATGATTCGCAAGTAACGCAAAATTGACTACTTTCAACTTCGTTTTTCTCAAAATCAATATTTTGCACATTCGCCGGTTCGTGATGCAGGGGAGTTGACACATTCGCCAGTTCGTGAAAACATCGACGATACACACACACAAACACACACACACACACACACACACACACACACACACACACACACACACACACACACACACACACACACACACATTGGATATTTTGTATAAATCATCAGATCGTAACACGAAAAAGTTGGTTAGCAAGAAACTTTTCAGTTTGTCGCGATACACGTGCAGACCAAGCGAGAAAAGTGTTAACAATTGTCTGAAGTTATTTTTAGAATGCATTGTTACTCCACAGCACCGTTATTTATTCCGCAATCGTAGTTTGATTATGCGGGCTGTCTGGCGTATCAAATTCATTGCGCGACACCAAGGTTACAATGCAGTTGCAGGCATTTGACCCGGTTCGTAGGAAGTGCAGTGTGCTTTATTTTCCGAAAAAAAAATATATCTTACTGTTTGTTTTTGTATTTATTGAATTCTGTTTATGTAAAAGATACAACATTCAACGAAAGAAGTAACAATAGTTGCGTGTATTAGAGTGCCACACACGTAAATTTGCCGTTGCGTAGAAACGAATTTTCGTTTCGTCTCCCTCTCTCTTAGCATCACGTGTTCTACCCTGCTCGAAAACCTTCGCTATTGTTGCCATATTGTCATTCCATTCCTGGACACACTCGCGCAAACTTCATTGAAAACAATTGAACAGCGCTCCAGCTCGCGGTTCCCACCGGTCAGCAGGGACGGCAATGTGGCAATATAGCACGGCGTAGTCGTTGCTTCTTTTATGCAGTGCATGTTCATTGGCTAGCTAGTAACTAGTGTTGCCAACTGTAATAATGAAGCACTATTTCTGTCACGGAAGGGGAAAGCAGGTAAAGTGGCGGTGAGTTTTGTTGGATTGGAAGCACCATATTTTTATTTTATACTAAGTATTTGACCGGTTTGACGTTGTGTGCGTGTATTGTGTGTGTGTATGTAAAAGTGTGTGTTTGCTAATGAACGTTAAATTCCATAATGCCTCCAGTTCTGTCGAAGTTGAAATCAAAAACCTTGCATAGCCAAGCTCGGGAAATTCTAAGCAATTCAACTCTGGCTCCGGCAGGTGTTCTTGTAGAAATTGCATAGAGGAGGCTGTCATTTTTGCTGCTTAATGCGATACATATTGTTTTCTGTGTTAAAATTGCCATGCTTTGATGGGTGACCAAGTTCATAGCAGGGCCGGCGGAAGGGGAGGGCGAACCGAGCGGCAAAATTTGAAGAGAAGAAAAAATAAGCCTATTGAAAACTGTGATCGAGCGAGATATTCTTTTGCGCTGAATAGTATTGAAATAGCATAAGAAGTCTCATTATTTATTTTATATTTGATGTTTTAGTTAGGAATATATTGATTTTCAATTTTCCGTTGCTGCGTAATGACCGGGGGGGGGGGTCGAAATAGAGCGGCATCTACTGCCACCTCCCAGGGAGGCAAAATGACTAGCGCCGGCCCTGGTTCATAACAAAAGAAAAAGCCGCGCAGCTTATCATCTAGTGGCAGTATATGTACTTGTTATTGTTGTCGAAGCCGGCATCCTTTGTAAATGTACAACAAAGGCAACCGACTGTCGCAGATCTCAGAGAGGAAATAATAATACTGTTTGAGGAGGAGTGTTATGGTGCAATTGTAGCGGTTTAACACGTTGGCATGTTATTATCTGCCGTTGCAGTTCCATACCAGTGTATACGGGTTTTGGGAGTGAAAAGTTAGAACGCCACCAGTGCATTAATGCAATGAAAAATAATATATACGTATATATTTTTTTTATTTTGTTTGAAATCACTCAAATAAGGAATCGTATGAAGAAGTCTTCTTTGCAGAATTTTTGGTAATTGTACTTATGTGTTAGTTCATATTTTGCGAATTTTTAGTCCATATGTATGTAGCTACATACAAAGCCACTTGTTAGTACATATTAATCCTAGTCCTGGTATAATGCATGACGTTTAAAACTCAACGTTAGATAGACCTGAATTCTCTAATTTTATTGTTGTACGTAACAGCTGTGCATCGGCGCACCGCAGCGATTTTTCTATCTGCTCCATTAGCAACACTGCTTCTTTAGTTCTGTCGCGCATTGCACGGCAGAATTATCTGCGCTGGACTCTACACATATAATGCAAATGTAAAATAGTAAATAGTTACGTCGAAATATAATGATTTACATGCAAATCTTGAGGTAACTATCTTTTTTTGTTTTTCAAAATTCATCAAATACATAGATTTTGAAGATTTCCTATACGATATTAAGGAAGTAAATTTGTCACAATCATTAGCGATTAACAGCGACTCGATGCTCCTCCGTTTGTTGATCTAGCAACCCCGCGCTCCATTTAACCCATACTGACTTATAAGGTTGAGACGCTCTGTTACTTTTAAAAAATAGCGGTGTTCCATTCATGTTACATAAATGTAACCTTTCAACACTGAGTTCCTACAATTGTGTTTTTTTGAACATGAGAAAGAGATAACACCTTGTTTCCATGATAACAAAAAACCCAATATGCTGACCAAGGCAGAATTTATTTCATTTTAAAAACATAAACTAAACGTTACGTTTCAACCTTTTAGCAAAGTCATCTTCAGACTCTGTACCAATTATTATTATTATTATTATTATTATTATTATTATTATTATTCTACAGAGTCTGAAGAAGACCTTGCTAGAAGGTTGAAATATAACGTTTAGTTTATGTTTTTAAAATAAAAAAAAATTCTGCCTTGGTCAGCATATTGGATTTTTGAGGAGAAAGAGCTGCTGTCCTTGTAGAGACTTGAACAGAATAGCAGTTTTGTTAGGAAAGAGGCGTTAGTTCAAAGAAGTAAATGTAGTTTCTGTGGATTTGTATAGGTGGGTTTCATGTGACGTCAGGATTTGCACCGCCGCCATGTTTGCAGCGAAGTTGCTTGTCATACTGTACGTTTGTTAGTACTGTGTAAAATGTCGGTAACATTGCATAAAATTAATGTCAATGTTGTGCAATCTGGAAATAGCGGTAATCTTTCCTATGCACAAGCTCTTTGTACAGTCGACAGAGAAAGATATGGAGAAAAAGCGAAGTTTCGCGGTGTAGATCCATATGAACTGGACGATAACAAAATGAAAATGGGCCTAAATCTACTAGTATTAAGTTAGCACGTGTGTTTATTTACTTGACCCAGTTACCTGGAATGAATTTGTTTTTGTATTTATTAGTGGTTCGGATTCTGCTTGAAATATTTACATCCAGTACACATTAACTGTAAATTCCAAGGCTCAGCCATTATCGCCTGTTTCCTTTTAAGATTTTTTACAAGCGCTAATCGAATAAAAATTAATTACAGTTTGTGGTAACGAACGAAATATAAGTAATCAAGTACAAACGTACAACTATCAAGATGAATTTAACTTTGAATGTTATCATTTTTATCGTCAAATTTATCGGAAGTATCAGCACCTTTCTACCAAAAAAACAAGGAAACATAATTGCAAGTATGATTAAACACACCAGTTCGATCCATTTGCACTAAAAGTCACAGATAAATGTGATATATGAAAGTACCTGAGAGGAAATGTTCACTGCACACTCGGTAATGTTTGCTTTGTTCATTAATGTTGGCATGATATATTCTAGCCAACCAGACGACGCGCCATCTTCTGATCAACAATTATCGAGTCCCGTGCCGTGAAGCGCGCACATTCTGTTCTTTCTCCGAAAGTTCGAGGATAAACGTGAGTTTCTCCTAACCGAATACTGAACAGTACCATCGTAAACAACGTTGAAGTCTCCCGCCCGTCCGTTTGAATTGCGTATGGTTACAATAAGAACCGGCCTCAAACATGGCTGCTCGATCCCACAATGCAACAGTTTGTGACGTAGGTGAAACACACCTATTGCGTGCGGGACATTTAAAGATGTACATAGGCGAAATCTTTCTTTTCCAAGTCTTTTGTGTACGTTGCACCGCATCACCAATATGTATGCAGATGCACAATATTTGTTTGGATTTTTCAATATACGGAGGCGGTGCAGTTAAAACTTGTGTTCAACTATCCTGGTGAAGGGTGAATCTTGTGGATTACTTCTAGGGATGCTAGGAATCTCAGGTATCTATGTCTTGGAGTGTAGGATAATTAATTATTGTGGAGATAAGAAGAAGCTTTTTTGTTGTTTCAAGTAACCCACAGAAAGATATCGTGGAAGGATATGTGCTTATGCTGATTACGTAACAGCAAGAAAATTAATCATCTTTTGGAGATTGGAAATTATCGGAAAATCATTCTTTGATGTTGTGCTCATACTGTTTGTGAAATTAAAGCACAGATGACAGAATGAGCATTCCTTTTAATAGAGAGTTTATTAATAGTAAAATTCAGTCGTCGAGCAAGCAGGCTTAGACTATTGAATTTGAGAAAGAAATTAAAGAATGTATAGGCAAAGTGATCATATAAAACCTGCTTCGAATGTCATAATCTGAGTTCGTTTGAATTCACCTGGCCAGCGTTACGTAAAAATTGTGTGGTCGACGATCCTAATTTAAAAGTCTAGTTTTCAGGATAATTAAATAATATTTTACCTATAAATAGCAACTTTTCCTTCATGCCATCATTTATTAGTGTATGTTTTAATATTTTGTTTCATTGAGACCTTCTTTTCAGGCATAAATAGTATGAATTTATCCTTAAGCCTACATAGAGACCAAGAATAGCGCACCCATCGCAATCATTCAGTAACTTGCGAGGTTCTCAATTTTGTGATAGTCCGTCATTCTTCGTTTCCTTAACTCACTTCTCCAATAAACCTTTTCTTAACATCCGAAAATGTCATAAAACTTATCGTATTCCATTTAGCGCACTCACTTTTAGAGTCCCACATGTATCTATTTAAAAATACACATTATTTCGTTAAGCTTTTTTTACATACGTCGCTGCTCATTAAATGTTGGCAAAATTTATACGTTGCTGTTCATTTTTATTTTGTTTCTGTTTTGCCAATAGGCGGTACTAGACTATAATCTGAATAAACAAAACCGATATTAAACAATTACCGTCCAATTATAAGCATACGTAGAATATCTGTAAAAAGGAAGACCTGCATGCGAAGTTTATAAGAATGCAAACTTACTAGAGCCCACTAAATAGTATTCTGGGGGAGCTCTTTGCAACATCTATAAGATTACTAAGATAGGAAACGAACTCAGTGCATCCCCTCTCCCCCTCTGACAAAATCATAAATCGCATTCTGGATAAGTGATCATTTTCATTTGACGTAGTCTCTCCGCTATAGCTAAACTGTCTTTTTTTGCAATAACATGTATTAAAACATTGCTAAGATCATCTATTGACAAGACATATTTTCTTCCATATCACTATTGAACATAGAAAGGGAAATTGTAGTTGACCGACAGAGATTTTTTTAGGAATTTATACAGATGAGCAAAAAAACAGAGCACTTCTGTTGAAGTTTTAGATAAGACAAATACGTAATTGGTGTAATATTCAAGTTTTCTTCACGAATCTAGTCGAAAGTGGTTCTCAGTTGTAGTAAAATTAGGAAAATGCGAAGTTTCGTTGTATAGAAATAAAGGAAATTTAAATGTTTACTATTCAATTACCTACGTAGATTGTGCTTTTAAATGCCTTGCAGCATTATAATTTGCTCAGTACAATGAACACAGTATTTCTCATTAATATTATCACTTTTTAAAATATACCTTCTTTATTCTAAAGAATAAAAGCGTTCTTTAATAAATTTGAAACCATCTACAATTGTGTATTTATTCCTTTTAACAAAGTGACACTCGATATCAATTTCTTTCGGATAAGATGATAACTACATAAGGGCATAACTACGCCTATGGAACAGTGAATAATATAGGGTTTCTCATTTCCATATGTGTTCGTTGGTTGGTTGATTTCATTTACGTCACATATTTGTAGACACGGACGCTTCCACGTAGTTTGTAAGAACCCCACCAGAAGTATCCGTGACTTTAATATTAGATATGCACTTCACCATTCTATATAATTTCCTTTGGTATCAAAAAAGTCTATAGCATTTGAAAAGCCTCTTCAGCTTTCTCATTGCCGTACAGTGTTTGATAAATATTGTTTGGATTTCAGTAAAGTATTTCGAATTTAAATTATTCTACAGTGATTATACAGTGAATTTAAGCATTACAGCACAGTTGGCGGTGAATATTCATGATGTGTTCCACCAAATAGAACACGTATTCATAATATTTTCGCAACAATTTTAATAAGTTATATTGATTCAGTGGCACTATCAAATTTCCTGGTTCAAGTCCTGATCTGAGCATGGATGCTCCTTTGTTAATGCTATTTCATCTAATCATTATCAATCCTCTTCGTCCTGATTAGCTTAAATGAGCAGAAAAGTGACGTAAAATGAGAAAAAATTACAAAAGCACTTTCGGATTATGCAATTCAATATGCAACGCAACCCACGCTGTTTCCAAAGCTGCATAATGCACTTGCAATTGCACACCTGCTGCACATGGTCCTGCAATAACTCAGTTAGTATCATCAGCGTTGTAGAGGAAGCTGGGGGGTTGAGTGACGCCACCGCGAATTCAATTTGAAGCCCACTCCTCCCTCCCCAGAGACCACTATTAACGATATGTTTATGGGATGCTGATGACGTTCGCATTGACTGATGATGCTATGCCACGAACTTGGAGTATTACTGCACTTTGTGTTACCCTCTCCATACATCTCCTGAGTCAAGCTTCAGTACTGTCTGACGTAAAAAGTGGTTGATTGATTGATTGGGTTGGTGTTTTTAAGTTCACTTTATGCACAGTAAGGCTAATCGGGACTGGAAATACAGTTTAAAGTAGTATCCGAACTACTATATACCCCCATCTGGTATCGAACCCGGGACTCCTTGATTGCAAGGCGATGACGCTTTCTCTGCGCCATCGGGGAGGCCATTTGTGGTTTCACTTGAGTAACAGGCCAAGTTCTTTAATGTGATTGTAAGTTTTATCTTAACATGCACAGCAGCATAAAATATAGATTGTCTGCCTCTAAGAATATTGACTTAATGAATGCTGTATGTACAGTCATGAGCAAAAGTAATTTGAAGTTCACGTAGAAAATGTAGTCTCCTTTGACACGTTGCCAATTGTTGGATCATTACCGTGATTTATTTTACTTTACGTTGGAGAGTAAAATGCATTGTATTTCCTTTTCAAGCAATTCAAAAATTGAGCATTGCCACAATTACAAAGTATATATTCCTTACCATTCCTGGGAAAGTGTTGCTTGCCCCCTTTGGAGAAAACCCCCCTCCCTCTGGAGAAATGTTCGGGTACGCCCATGTTATGAGTACTTGTCTGGTATTGAAACACATTTCAAAATAGGGAACGAAGATTATATTTATCCCTATGTTGTGAGTGTTTCAAATCTTGCTAATAGGGTAGGGTGGTACATTTTTGGTATAGGTACTATTTCGATCATCCGTTCTAAAAAGTCGAATATTTTGCTTCCTGTTACTGACAACGCTGATTTGAGAAGTGAGGGTTGTTGCGTGGGGGTGTCAGGTGTGTTGTGCAGAAACATCGAGAAATTCTACGGAAAACCCGGAGAAACAGACGTAATTTTGTATTGCAAGGTGAGTATTTTGGAGATACAATAGGTGCTTTGTATATAAACGTCTGCCTGTCATTTTGCGTGCCCCGTGTTTATGCTTGAACGTAGGACAGCGAAATTCAGGTCAACCGTGGGCAAGCATGTAGTGGCTGTAGCATGTGACATCTGTAGCTATCTGGTGAGAGATAACGGAACTACATATATATTTGTTTTCATGCACAAAGTGGTACATATTCGATCGGCGGAAATGGTACAATTTCGATCCGCGAGGTATACAGTCTGAGTTCCATTACCATAACGCGTGCAACACATTACTTCACAAAGTAAATGCGTTGGTCAATTTATTGTTGCAGGTGCCTCGCAAAAGAACACCGAAGAAGGTATATCAACAGTATTCGTCCCGAGTTCTCGAAAATGCCGTGCAGAGTATTCTAGAAGTACACTTATCTATAAGCAAAGCATCGAAACTTTATCGTGTTCCGTTTGCCACCCTCCAAAACAAAGTAACGATGGCACGTCAAGAAGCAGCGGGTGCTCCTTCCCCTTCCTGGATTGATATTGTCCATCCAACAGTTTTCTACAAGCAGATGGAAGACGCAATTGTGGAGATATTGATGAATTTGGAAGGGCGAGGATTGGGATTGACACCGAAGGAATTGCGGGTAGATGCGTAACGATGTATATAGTCAAACAGAGCAATTAAACTAACAGAAGATGCAGTTTGTTATTTTGCTCCTGTAGGTCTACGCAATAGAAGAAGTTGCACTTGTAGTATATACGCGTATTAAGGATGCTGTTTCTTCACTCAATGTTGATCCAAATTGTACCGCACGGTGATCAGATTTGTACGTACCTACCTAGGTATAATTCTAATCAAATTTGATCCGACCGAAATTTCGTTCTTCTGTCTACTGTAACAGAACTAAAAATGTAATGTTATGCCAGCGTCTTTAGTAAAATATATGCATTACATTGGCACAAAAACTGTAATTTTGCTGGATATTTTTTTCAAGTTACATTGAATTTAATTTTTTTTTGATCGAAAATGTACAACCTTACCCTACGTATATTCAAATCTCTCTTTCTAGACAACGTTTTCGAGGTATGCATTGAGGAGTGCTAATGTAATGTTTTGACCAGAGGCGTGGCGTGCATGTAGCCGCTGTTACGCAGGTAACACCAAAATATAAAGAATTGAAGAACCCGTCTTAAAATATTATTACGTACATAAACTGGTAATATTGTCGTAAAGTAAACATTGCAGACTGACATTTTTTCTGACACCGGCAAAAGTGAAGAGGAGGACTGATCCGGTACCCTCCACAGGCAACATGAGGAAAGGGCCCTGAGCCCATGCAAGGAAGACTTGCGTTGCGGCAAAGACTGACCGCGGGAGGAGGAGGCGGGTTTTTGGCATGCCTGTTTAGCCGGCGCAGTTGCCGGTGATCCTTACCGGATACAAACCAGTGTTGCCATGTTCAATTGACAGAAAGGAGCTAAGTCGCCTAATCGGGTCTATCTTACTCTGAAGGTGTCCAGTCACACTGGGGAACGATGGCGCAGTGGTAGCGTCGCCGCCTTAAAATCAAGGTATCCCGGGTTCGATACCCGGTGGATGCACAAGTGGTTCGGATCCAAATTTAAACTGTCCCGATTAGCATTACTGTGCATGAAGTGGTTTTAATCGCCAAATCAAAATTTAAAAAAAAATCAAATCACACTGGGGGAAAAGCAAACTACCAAGTGATATTTTGTATTTACACTAAATATCAGCGATTACGAAAGTCCTCTTTGTCCTTCTTCGACATCATGGACGAGAAGGAGAGGAGAGGGATGGGTATGAACAAGGGGTCCGCTGTTCTTCTAAAAATGTCAACCTAAAATTCTATATTTCACACATATAATATTATTTCTGTTACAGGATTTTGTGATAATTGTTGATAATAATGATTGAGATTGACATACGTTGTCGCAGGAATGCAATAATTTCGGATTGAAGCAATGTTTTTGAGGTGGTAGAACTGTTTTTGAGTGAAAACATTACTTACAAGAATAATTTCCCGATTGTTATCTTAGCACGCTCTGAAGTGTCAGGGGTCGCAGGTTCGAATCCTCAGCAAAAAATGGTTATTTCAATGTTCGTTGTTATTATTTTACTTACATAATTATAAAAATTTATAATTACATCACAAAAAAAAAATTCAATAATTCACCATGCATCCTCATCGTCACGATTATCCTATAAAGCGAAAGCCTTAAAGGTAGCAATGGACGTAAAATATACGAAATAGTAGTGATGTCAGAAATGAGATTTCTGTGGATTTAGCTAAACATGGGAGTGGGAGTAGTTAGGAAACAGATGAAGACTACATCTACTCTACATACGTCTTATTTGAAACTAAAAGTTTCGAGACTTGGGCAAATCTGGTTTCAAAAGAACTAAGATGGCAACAGTAGCAGAACTGGACTTCTTGCAGGTTCCGAAGGAAATATTGGCGAAGGGTCGATGCTGAGAGGGGAGGGGGCAAGGAGGGTGCTTCACATGTTACAAAAGTAAACAATGGTTTGTGGGAGGGACTGTGCAGTGCGAGTTTTGTGAGTGGTGTATTTCGTCTTTATGTTGTTTTCGGGCATTGTCAATTAATTAACAAGCGGAATGGAGCTTGCTCCGAGTTCCGAGGTGGCGGGTTCATCCTATCTGAACAGTGTGTGTAATCGTGCGATAGAAGATATTTTGAAGCAATCTTTCGGTTCGTTCTTTTGCAGAAAAAATCGAAATTGTGGCGAAAGGGAGGCGAAAGCCTATTTTGAACGATTTGAAAACCATATCGTCTGCTGGATATGACCAACATTTCAATGTTTCGTGGTATAACGACTATCCGTGGTTATGTGGATGTGCGCAGTTGTCGAAACTCTTTTGTTAGCCATGTACTATATTTTCGGGTGAAAAAAAGTGTGGAATTCAGATGAGGATAACATGGACCATGACCATGAAGCACCCAAAAATTCAAATTCAAATGAAAAACTTCACTTTATGACAGCATCATAGAACTTTTTTGATTTCATTTGATTGATTTTGCTTCGTTTGTGCCACTTTTGGCTAATTTGCGAAGATGGGGATGAGTGATGATATGATTAAATTGATGAATAGACATCACAAACGTCCATGCCCAAGCCAGGATTCGAACCCGGGACCCCAGCATCAAACTAACTATTTTCAAAGAAGAGTCGTCGGATTGATCTGCTCTATAAGTAGCCTTTGATGTTTCTGTAAGTATCAAATTACGTATTATTGTGTCAACAACCAATGTTTGCGATTTCACTTCAGTCCTTATGTCAACATTTTTTTTCCTGATTAATAACTTTACCAAAATCTAGTATTGAATTGCAGACGTACCAGATTAATATTATATGAACTACTTGGAAGACATTGGGGGGGGAGGGGGGCATGAGGTGCGGAGGCGCCCAAGTCTCCCTTAAATGTCCTACTGATAACCGGTAACACTTTTAAAAATCCCACGCCACGCCACTGGTTTTGACCGTGCTAACTACTGTAAAATTGGAGCTTTTGAACGACAATGTTCGTCGAAGAGACACTTCGCAAGACTGATACGGTACTGTGTTTGAATGAAGTCGGTTAATGCGTTTCAGCATGACGGATTTCCATATCAAAACGTTTCAAAATACATTTGATGATATTGATGTAGGAAGAAATATTTACAATTCATATCTCTATACCACTTTGTACTCGAGAATTACGAAGTAAACAACGGGCGACTAGTTACAGCTACATCAACTGGGACAGGCACGTAGCCAGGAGGAGGGCTAAGATGGCTGAAGCCCTCCCCGAAATCCTAAAAATATCTAATTTAAATGTGTTTTTTTTTATTTTTAATAACAGAAATAAAGTTATAAGCGCGGTAAAAATAGCATTGCATTGAAAAAAGTTGTGTATAATAGATTAAATCCAAAGAATAAATAGATCCACAACTTCCGAAACACATAGTTTTCTTTGTAAAAGGTCACAGAATATAAACTTCATGAGTAAAATTTGCCATTAACTGTTAAAGGTTTTTTTTTAACGATTGTGTAAAAGTTAATAACAAAATAAAATAACTATAATTTTCAGTACACTAACTGTACAAAATATAAGAAAAATAATAGACAACAATTTTATTAGATATTCACTGATAAGGTGGATCAACGTCTCTCCACTTATGTAATAATAACAATAAATTCGGATTGAAATTGGTATATTTTAATAACTTATAATAGTTATTATTGTAAAATAACAATAATTTTAATTTTTATTATTATTACTACTAATCAAATTTTATCAGCGACGCCCCTGTTGATAAGGGATGAGCCCCCCCCCCCCCCGAAATACAATTCTGACTACGGGTCTGAACTGGGAGATAATTATGCTAACAGCACCTAAAATGCTTCCGTGTAAATAGTAAGTATTCTGTGCTACAGAAGCATCCATAAGATTTTTGGAAGCAATGCTAGCAAAAATGCCAGAAATAAATGCTTCCGTGAAAAGCAGGCCTAATGTACTAAAGCTGTTCCTATCCGCTTGTTAAGAAGCATATCGCAATTTACTTGTTAGATGTCTCTGTCACATGAGACTAGAGAGAATGTGTTATATATGCCAAATATTATTAATCATACACTCAAGCTATCACATTTATGAAAGATCTTTATTATATCTAAACGGATCTCAGAAGCAAAAATCTGACTAAAAACCGTACCATTTGAGCTTGCCTTATCATCACGGTGACGATAATAAGAGTCAACTTTAAGGATTGAATATGAAGGCCAAAAGTTTTCGAACTGCCACGCACTAACAGCTACGCCCGGTGGTCAGCGCGTTAATATTTCATTCACGTCCTCGTGCGGTTCCTACCCGCGGCGTGGCTAAAAGCAAGCTCGCTGCAATAATATAAAACATGAAGGACGAGCTTGTTACAATATTGCCGCCTGCGTATGCGGGAAATACGGATCAGGGGATGTAAACGCATGCGTAGGTAAGCTTCCCTTGCAGCAGCCCTGTGGCGATACATCACGGATCTTTTGTCCTCATTTCAGGGATGTCGGAACTTATTTTGGAGTGTGTGTGTGGGGAGGGAGGGTAGGTTTTTAAATCCGTGAACCGGATTTTACAATCTCTTCCCCATACATTTGGCTCATCAGAGATGAGGATAGCCGAGAGGCCTCTATTATGGATTATTTTATTACTTATAATCCCATTAACTTAATATAAATAATACAAAAAAATTGAAATATTATGTCTTACGATACGATAATTACCGCAAATTTCCATCCCTGCCTGGTACTCGATCTTTGCATGCAGTTAGGCATGATGGTATTGAGGCATTCCCTTTTATTTTTTTTAATGATTACTGACATAACTGAAAACGTGCTACTTTTAAAAGTGGATGAAGTACACATGATAACGTATTGAAAAAATCCATGTTTCTGAAACTTTCTGATCGATGTGTTGCAAAGAAAGTTTCCCGTGTTCTCATTTACCATTTCATCATTTTATAAATCGTAGAATAATTTTAACAAAAAACGTCGCATACTAAAGAAGAATTACATGAATGAAAGAACTAGATTTAGTTTATTTTACTTTACTTTTTATGACATTTTTGGCTAATCGCGAAGGCAGTCGATAAGATTGATGCAATATGGTATATTTTATTTTGTAGGCGCTATATTTTTAAAATGTTAACCAATAAAACATTTCTGCTAAGAAAAGGCGTTAAAAAATGGCGAGAACAAAACCGATTCTTTCACCTTTTACTGATATTTGCAAATCTCAGACTGCTGTTCAGAGATTGAGATTAAGAAATGAAATTCTCAGTAATTTTAGAGCATATGCTAGGCTAAAGTGTTCCAACGAAGACTTTCAAATGTAGTGCATGGTTGGAGAGGGCCGAGGTATCAAATATCGGTCAAGTCGCCACTCCAAGCTGACAGCTTTAAAATTACATATTTTGATATGTAATTATCATCGCAGCTAGGTACCTGGTATTGCATTTCAATGAAATAGGTGTGTGAATACAACACTGAAGGCGTCAGGGGAGATCGCCCCCCTCTCACACCCGAGAGGTCTAAAATATCAATCATGCCTCGATCGTGCCACCTAAAACTAAATAACTACTACTCCCAACGTAAAAATAGATCACCTGTTAACATGGTGTCTGAGGTTTAAAACTAAGTCATCAGTCCTGAACATGACGTTTAAAACAAACAGTAAACTTTTAATAAAAATGTCCAAGGGATAAAAGATCCTCCCTTCCCACGAGAGACGAGAGGAGCCGGTTCATACAATCCAGTTTGCAGCGTTAAAACCGGAAAGGGCAGAGAACTGATGTGTAACGAGACGATATTTGGGTGTCTCTAGTCTCGTATTTTTCTGCCCTTTCACAGAATATATAAATTACTACACAAAACGTAAGGAGAGAAGTATAACTTACCAGTCATTTCATTCTATATCAGGCGACTAAGTGCAGTACAGTGATCTTCCGACGCCACCTTGCAGTCGGTGTACTTTCTGCAAATGATTTACACGTACATGTGCACAGTTATATCGCTTGGTGAGGAAAGAAATCCAAACTTATCACTACAATTTCCAGAGTAAATGCCGAAACACGCCTTTTGCAGTTGTTCTACTCTGAACAATGACTGTGCCGTCTGACCAAGTCTAAATTTGAAAAGGGAAGGGATATTAGCCTAGACTTGAATTTCCAAGAACTTGCAAGGTGCGCCGGTGACCTTTTTGACAGCAAGGAGTCCTTGAAGAAAGCTCGTGTTCGGAAAGTGCACCGGCAGATTTAACTTTAAGCTGTCCTCTGTCCCTCTACCCCGATGCATTGTTATATGCGAGCTTCTAAGCAAAACTGGAAACAGAAGCAGCGAATTCCTTCGGGGATACTTGATTTGCAGAGACCTGACTGCGATGTCACATGCATCTTGCTGTTAACGGAAACTTGAGTGCACGTTCACAAATCTAGTGCAAAAATATTTTTCCAAATATTCTTCAAAACCAATATAAGTTGAAATAGATGTAGTCTCATTTTTAGGGAGTAACTTGCGGGGATGGGGAGCAAAAAGACAATCTTGCCCCTCTGTGGTTTCTTCACATCAGGCAATAACGAAAGCATTTGTGGGTAGAGGCGGAACAAACAAGGAAGCAACGTTTGTTTCTTGGCCATTTAGATTTATTAAAAGCTTACTGTTTGTGCATATAGCACCGTGCCATGAAGACATTTACGAAATGTGGGGGTAAGTCCCACACATTCTCCATCTCGGACATTTTGGAGGTGATTTGATCAGCACCACACTTCAGCTGGCTTTTTCTCCCCAAGGTTGAGGCTGGGTGAGCCTTGGAGCTGCTTTATGCTGGGAAAAGGCCGGAAAAATTCCGAAGTTAGATCACCCACCCCGGGAATTGAACCCAGCTCTCCGCGTGACAGTCAGACGCCATACCGACTAGACATCCATGTCCTCTGGCATTCGTCTCGAATTTTTTTCCACCTTGAACTTTTAAGCAAGCTTCATCTGGCCCCCTGTTCGGAGTCCTTGCATCCATGCAATGTAGTTGTAGATGGAAAAGAATAGATTTAAAATTAAGTTGTTTTCTACCCCCCTCCCTTCCCATCGATCGTACACTGGGTTTATTGTTTCACACCGACCGACCGACCTGTACATACAAAACCTTGTAGATACAAAGGAAAACAGGAAACCGAAGGTGCGAATTCGCCTAGGGGGATAATTCCACCTTATGCTTGATTTGCAGAGACGTGGCTGTGATTCTTATCTGGACGTAGATTTTTCTGTCTTATATTTCTTGCAGGTAGCTAAAGCTTGAGTCCGTGGTCATTTAACATGTGTAAAAATATTTTTTCCATTTTCTCAAAACGAAACATAATTTGGAAGAAACAGTGTCTCATTTTTAGCACGCGACCGGTGGGTGGGGGGAAGCCGCCCCCCCGGTTCCGACGTCCCTGCCTCATTTAACTTTTTTGTCTCCGTTCCGAAAGGCATGATGCCTCGAGGTACAGGGTACCACAGATGTGCGTTTTCACAGTCAATGGTATTGATTGACAACTAATCGTATAGAGATTCAGGCTGAACATTTTCGCTACCAGGTGGCAGTTAGAAAAGCACAGTTTTTCTACCGAAAATGAGATCGGGTTGACGGAGCCAGCGGGGAAAAGTTGGATCAATTTTTTTGAGCTGAAACCTTCTAATTAGGCTAGCCAAACTGCGAAAAAAGAGAGGATTGGATATTTGAGTTGCAAATGAAACCTTTCGAATCTCAACGATGGAAGTTTGCCGATGTAGTTATTCATGCAGACGAAATGAGCTGTTTCAGCAAGAACCTCTGAGACGCTGTTCATCTTACTCTTCAATATGGCGCAGGGGCGCAGTAAGACAAAAGAAAATCTGTGTTTTACACCTCTGGCGCCGTCAGTAGTAAAAGTGTCTAGCGTCTAAATTTGAGTTTTTTGTTTTAAGTATACTTTATGCACTGGTAGTCTAATTGGGACTGGATCTACAGTTTAAAGTAGGATTCCAATCACTATGTGCCTCACCTTGGTTCGATATACGAAGGAAGTAATTTTGAAATGTACGTACCAACCAGTGGCGGTGATTGGGTTCCAAAACTATGGGGGGGTCAAGGTGCCAAAACTGGGGACGGGTAAGTAGATAAGGTTTAGCATAGTGCGGGGGCAAATGTGGCAAAAAGTGAGGGGCACTGCACCACCACGCAACCCCAATCACCGCCACTGGTATCAACCATTCATAACTGTAGGTTATCAACTCTATTTTTCTGCCTAGTATCTTTCATAATTGCAGTGTGTAAGATTGTATACATTTTCATAAAGATGTTATGTTTTTTATTTCGCAGTTTCAACTAGGTAGCATAGTAGTTTGCATTGTAAACCACACAAAATACACAAAAAGAGTTATGTTTTACACTGAACTTGAACACAAAATCTCTGGCTTTAAATTTTTACGTTTTGTTATGGTTTCTACATCTCCTTTCTGTTTCTTTGCGTTAATGGTGACATTGTGGATAAAACAATTAATATAAATGGAACAAAATTAGAACTACCATGAGTTATTCAGGATTCGAATCTAAGTTTAGTAGCGCGATATGTTAACTACTGCGGGCCGAAGAATGTTTCTTGCATTAACCAATAGATCACGGCAGCACGAACTCCTAAAAGCTATATCCCTAAAATATAAATTATCAAGTTTTTAAAAAGTGACATTGCATCTGCAAATATTGAATCTTTACGAGACCATATAATAACATTCGTTATTTACGAAATAAAACTTCGGCGTTTCGGATTTGTAAGAGAATTCCCCACTATTCACAAGACACAGGACGCACAATTGTTCAAATATTCATCAGAGCTAAACCATAGAATCAGTTATGAGACACGAGGTTCCCTTAGTGGGAATATTCCATCACATGGAGCCGTTTGGAATACGACCGGTGAAGATTAAATACAGAGGCGATGTGCTTGGAATTCCTTTCCATTGACAAGTCGAAATACCTGTGCTTTAAATTTCTTTCCAGAAACAGACATTTCTTGAATTCTGGATCGTGGTTATATTAAATTCTGAATTCTTCTGAAACCTTGATGAAACACTTTCGCTTGAGAAGAACTGAGAGGAGAGGGGAGTAATACGTGACACAAATAAAGGAATTTGCATTAAAGAGCATTAATATTGCACATTTCGATATTACGAGGGTAAGTCATAAATTATACGCACTTTCGCCATAACTTTCTTCAGACCAGAGAAATGGGATCACTGATCGCTATTCTGCCTTGATGCACACTTCAAGTGGAGCAGCCATATTTACTCTGTAACAAAGGAAAGAAAATCCACCTCCATTCATATTGGGGGTTAGGCGTAGAGCTGACAACTCTGCGCTGTAAAAAGACATGTCAAGAATCAACAATATGAGGCCACAAGAGTACCACCTTTTAGCACGCGAGCGCTGAAAGCAGTGCGAGCAACCTGAAGAAAGTTATGGCGAAATTGCGGATAATTTTTAATTTCCCCTCGTATAAATGTTTCCTCAAAGTCATTCTCAATTTAATTCACTAACGAGACGCAAATTGTTCGAAATACTTGGATCCAAGTTACAATATTGCGTCCCTATATGTTGATCATTAAACTCCATTACAAGTAGTAATGGACAGAAGCTCCAGGTGGCTCTGCAGTAGACTTGGGAACATTAACTCCCAAGTTTTATTTCCTGAATATAATGCTTCCCTAAGATATCGCTGATATATGAGGTTTAGGAAAATATCTGAATGTGAAGTGTTAAAGTAAATAATTCTGGCTTTCAAATATTTAGAGGAACAACAAATATTAAAGTACATTAATGGTAAAAATAGATTATATAATATAGAAGTATGCTGTGGTGCTCATGAAAACATGGTAGGAAAAGTTGAATAAATATAATGATGTCTGATTGGCTATGAATTTTCAGTCATCACTGTAAAGAGAACTGATTGATCTGCGTATATACAGGGGGAGTTGATGGGGCTAAAGCTTCTTCCGAAATTTTGAACAAATTCAAATTTTCTGATAAAAGCAGTAAAGAACTCGGGGTAAATGACCTCCGATACAATTTTAGTCTATTAACAACTTTTAAAATTAATTTTAAAAATAGTAATTGCGAAATATTTTATTATGTATCCCGATCCCTAGAACGCAGGTATGAAATATATCCACCTTTACAATTTCAGTTATTGCCGACAGTTATTAGTTATTATTGTAGGCTAATATGATTTTGCATGATGAAAGCTGCTTAAATGTTTCGATGTGAAACATCGTTTGACTAATCTATATATGTAATTCGGTTGAATTGTAGAGCGTCATTAAGAAGTACTTTGCAGATAAGCACATAGAAATCTGGTACGTTCTACCGAAGGTGACATCCCTAGGCAAACTTCATATGGAACAGGTTGCAAAAGACACTTTGAGGTTACACACTGCAGAACACTGAAACCGACAATATCTGGTTTGAAATGCCGCAAGCAAATCTTGTTTCCTGAAATGTTGAACTGCGTTATCTTTCGCCTACGTTTTAAGCTCGCCTCTCTCTTCCTTGAACCTCGTTTCGCAATCATCTGGCCCTTTGATCTCGCTGTCGGACCGAAAATCGGAAAATGAATGGAATGGAAAATCCAATATTTTGCCTACCATCACGAGCCTGAGTGGAACATTTATGTGAGACCTGCGAGCAAAAACGAATCTATTAAACAAACTGTAGAAAGGAAGAATCAAGGAAGAAGGTATCGTGATAACGCTTATCATCAGTGTGGTATCTTCAGCTTTCTTTCCTATGGCTACATTGACCTCTGAAATAACATAATAAAGAGCAAATGATCATTTGAGGATTTATTTTTTCGGAATAAGTTCATAAAACTTTCAATCAAATTAAATGTTTATCTTCGTGAACAAATGTTAACAAAAGTCGGTTTGCATTCTTTGATATGCGAAAGATGTTACGTGAACGTAAACTTATTGGTTTATTTGTTTGTATCAGCTAAGCTAACTTGGTTTCTGTAAGATACTCAAAATAATTGAGTTTTGGTTTGAGTTTCTGTTTTAAGTCCACTTTATGCACAGTAAGGCTAATCGGGACTGGACCTACAGTTTAAAGTGGAATCCGAACCACTTGTGCCTCCACCGGGTATCGAACCCGGGACCCCTTGATTGCAAGGCAATGACGCTACCACTGCGCCATGGGGGAAGCCCCGATACTCAAAATAACTTAGCTTTACGAAGAAAATATGTTTCAACAGTCGTGGAAAATAGTACTTCCCCATAGAGACTTAGTACCAGTAGTACATCGCCTAGAATAACGTAGTTTGGAAAACGGCATGGTTCTGCGCTCTCAGGCTGGTTCCACTCGAAAATGATCCGCTAGAGGCGCTGGTGTTGACCCCGGTGCTTGGTGTTCGACTGCTTATAATGGAAGTAAATGGAGTTTTCGCTGCAACGTCTGATTCTTTTACATGAAGCATTTCTATGAATGTGATAATTGCTATGATATTTGGTACAGTGGTCGCGAAGATATTAACGAACATTCTAGACAGTCGACCACGTCCTGTTATCGTCATACTTTCGTTAATAATACGGGAGAAAAAATACGCGTGGAATGTTCTTGGCAACTAAATTTTTGTGTATGAATTAGGTTCGTTATTATTATCATCATCATCATTTCTTTTAAAGATATACACACTGAAGCATTTGTATTTTGGATATTTACTGTCTCTTTTCTTCCGCTTTAAACTAATCGCGCCGATGATGATAATGATGATTGCATGAAACGACAAGGGGAACCCCACAGAACTTTCTTAGTGCCATCGACATGAGTGTAAGGCAACTTTCAAACCAATGGGACAAGCGACACGGGATGTTCACACTGTCACACTAGTGACACACACTTCCAGACTGTAAAATAGCATTCATTGCACATGAGGGTCCAAATAGCAAACGACACGTTCATATGGCGTATTCGCGTGCTACTTGTTACTTCGGTCGGAAAGCTCCTGAAAGGAAGGGTGCTGAGACCGAAGCGACGCTCTACAGGGGGAGTTCCCAACTAAGTGACAAGCGACATGGTGCCTTCAGTCTATTAGCAAGCGTTGCTTACGAACAACAGATAGGCGACACGATAAACCGCACATTACAACAACAGATCTAGGCGACACGATAAGCCACACGTGTCGCCTTGTCGCTTCTCCGTCGCTCAAACTGGGCCATTTCCTCAATAGCTTGCAACATGTTGCCGTGGTTTGTTGTTCGCGCATACGCAATGCAATGAGTGTCTTGCTTTAGTGAGATTGCGCACCAAAGCGACAAGCGGCACGCGACACTTATCGCTTGAGGATTTCACCAACCGAACGCTGGCCTGTGCTTCCCGTCATGCCGCTAAGATGCGAAATGTTGCTCTTGATTGGCTCCTTTCCAAGCAACATGCGTCACTTCGGTATGAAAGTTGCCTTGGACCGAATGACCCGTGTCGCGTTGGTGTGAAATCCTCGTATCGTTTACACAATAAATTCCAAAAACTAACTAAGCCGCATTACTTTCATAACAAAATTAGCACCTGGGTCGATCGCACTGCCATCTACTTGTCATCGTCTCGGGGAACCAGTTTCTTGGGTCCTTTTCCACACTACGTTATTCAAGGCGCTGTACCAGTAGTCTTATGGATGAGGTATTTCTTTCCACGACTCTACAAAATGGAACAGCTACTTATTTAGTTTAATTTTGGTGTAAAGATGGCAGCACTAATTTTTATTCAAATCTTGCTACCTTTTGAACAAGAAAAAACATTGAAATAAAGTTAATAAGAATAAATATTTCGTTCTTTGTTCATAGTTTTAATTCTTATTGAAATCAGCCTAGTATGAATGAAACACGTATATTTGGCAGTAGCAGAACGAAGTAGATGTTAAGTATATCTTTTTTTAATTTGGTAATATTCATTTTATTATGGATTTCTACTGAGATAACTATATCTTATAGTTTTCATTTAGTTGGTAAATCTTATAGAGGTATGTCCTTCCAATTTTTTTCTGAATATGTAATAATTAGTGTACTTGCCTGACAGTTAATATCTATGTGGAATTTGGATGTTAATTAACTGGTCGTTGAATATTTCATAACTGATGGTCAAACTCTTACACATTAGCTCAGGGGAAATAGGCTTTGAGGTCAACATTTTAAATAAAAAAGGTGAAACTTAGTGGAATGTTTTGCCCAGTGCGCGGTGAAGGGTTTACCACAATTTGGAAGAAAATGTCGGCTATGTTGGATTTTGTGCGTTACTAGTTTTAACCAGTTATGAACCCCAAACCAATCAACATAGAGATTCGTTTATTTTAAACAAAGGTCATAATTTAAGACTGAAATGACAAAAAAATCGCAATGAAAAAATTACCATTCGAAAATATAATTTCATGGAGAAAAATATTGAAACAAGTGAGTCTTTGTGAAACAGTAAAGTTGAGAGTTTTACACGTACTTTTTCCACCAGATGGATTTTCATAATGCTATATTTTCCTGTAATTGACTTCCTTTTTTTTAAATAGAGAAGCTGTGCTAATGGGATTATTAACCCCACTAAGCCCCTTCTCCTTCTTGTACAAATGGTTGGCTGGCTCGTTATTTGATGGATGTGGATGTGAAAGTTTGTTTCCTTGACTTTCAAAGGATGTGTAATGAGTAGAGCCCGGAAGTTTGGCAAAATGCCTCTTTTTATCTACTGTATATATTGATAAAAATTTTCCGGATATAAGTTTCTTATGTTGTTTCGAATGTTTTGGAAGCCTTTTCATTTTGCCTATTTTGCCTATTTCGGACCCCACTGCCTATTTTTAATTATAATGCCTTTTTTTGCCTTTTTCAATGAAATTTGACATTTTTTTAACAAAAATGTGTATATAAATTATTTTTCTCCCAAAAAACGTTGTTGACATTTATTTTTCTTCCGTTTATTATGTAAATAATTTTCGCCTTATTTAAGTAATATTGAACTCACGCATGTTTCAACATTGCTGAAGGAGAAAAGTGTGAGAAAAAAAGTATTTCATGCTCAGTCAGGATATTGCCTTTCGGTTAACATTTCTTGTGCATGATTGACTGCTGAAGTGGACAGGTTGATTTCGAACACAAAGAAGATATTTCTGAAATCTCCCTCTCGAACCCGAAAATTTCAGGAAGTTGCGATTGAGCTTAGTTTACCTCAGCAACCAGTCTTGACGAGATAGGGAACCTGGATATCAGCAGCTATATATTATGCTAACAACCTTCAAAAAATCAGTGAGGTGATCGATGCTCTTCCAGAAAATGAAGCGCCTTCAATTCGTGAAGTGAAAAAACTTCTGTGCTATTCAAGTTTACTTTTGCACATTGTGGTGCATTGCCAGAGACAATTACAATTATAGCATCCATGAAAATCTTCGAGGAATCTATGCAGCAGATGATGGAAGTGCCAGGAGAAAAGGGGTCAGTTGTTGCGGAAAAGTGCTAACGGGTAGTGAGTGCAAATGAGGACTTGAAAGAATTGAAAACAATTTGTGATATTCTAAAAGGTGAAAATGCTGTTACCAAAATGAGTCTAGCTACATTAGCTTGTTATTTGTATGCTCCAATAACTTCTGTCGAAGTAGAAAGATCATTTTCTATTATGAAAAACATTCTCTCTGACAGACGACTATCAATGAATGTTGAGAACTTAAAAAGCACCTTGTAGTTATGTGCAATCAAGACGGAGAAAATTGAAATGCTCTTCCCAATTTAGATTTTAACATTTTGCCAGAAATTATAGATAAAAGTAAGCGACTTCTAAATGTGCCTTTTTTCGGTTTATTTTGCCTTTTTTCATTTTTAGTGCCTATTTACCACATTATAAATGCCTTTTTGCCTGCCTATTTTAACGAAAATAAATGCCTGAACTTCCGGGCTCTAGTAATGAGGTAAGTTATTTATTTTACTAAATGAAGGTTATTTGATTACTATTATTGTGATATTACGTCCTTGTTCTTAGTAGTAACTACCGTACTTGCCGTCTTATAAGACACACTTTTTACCTTTTAAAAATAGGTCCAAAAAAACACACCGATAAGCAGTTTCTGATTAGCTTTCATTTCTGAGTTGGAACAGAGATGTTTCCTTGCGGTGTACGGGAGCATTCCAATCAAGTAGAATTCATACGCATGTATGTGGGCTCGTACCCAGGGGAGGGGCCCTAGGGGCCATGCCCACCCCCTCGAGCCATGAAATTTTTAAATGTGAACCTATAAAAAACTACGAAAATAACATGGACTATTTTTCAAACTTGTAAAAATTTCAATTTTGCCCTTGCCCACATTAAACTGTAGGTCCAGTCCCAATTACTCCTGTGCATAAAAGTGGACCTATAACAAAAATTCAAACTCAAACTTGTCTACTAAGAGAAAGTAAATTGTCCTTGCCCCCCAGTTTTTTCACCCAATCGTCGCTACTGGCTACTAGGTGAAAATATCTCTCTCTCTCTCTCTCTCTCTCTCTCTCTCTCTCTCTCTCTCTCTCTCTCTCTCTTATTTTGGTGGCCCGCTACGATAATTTTCAAATTTAGAATTCTTTATTGCAATAATATTTGCTAATGCATATAATTTACTTTATAAATATATTACTTTCTAAACATAGATTTATCGTGGCTGTTCAATGGTTCTCGTATAAGAAAATAAAGCAGAACTCTCCGAATACTTCTGATCGGTATCGGCGTTTGGGTGCCAAAAATTGGGAAGGGGAGAGGGCGGCAAGGACAATTATTTTTATTTTCTCTTGGTAGACAAGCATTAAGAGGCCATAGTACGGGAGCAAAACTGGCAAAAAAGTCGGGAACAATACATATATAAAATATGGGTCTGGCCCCTCCCTCAAAAAGTCCTTGGTAGGGGCCTGCATGTATGAGAACTCAGATTCTCATTTAGAAGAGCTTTCAAGTAACTCTTCATTTAGTTCTTGAAGTGAATGTCTGGGCTCTGACATAGAAGATTAAATTATATTTGAAATACTGTAAATTAATTATAATATTCAGTGATAAAATTTTTCACTCAAAATTGTTGTCGAAAAAGGGTAGTACACCTTATACGATATATGATTTTGTGCAGATTAAATGAGAATTTTGATAGTTGCCTGGCCACATTATGAACACCGAAGACTATAAAAATGCAAAGTAATGCAAGAAGAATTCTTTTTCCATTCTCCGCCCTATACAGCAGTAGTTACAATTTCCTAAGACCCGATTGTGTCTATTGCCCTCCAAAGCAGCCCCTACGTGTTTTCCTAATATTCTTTCCACTCTTGAAACTGATTGTCGTTTCTTTTTAAAGTCCTTGCCACCAGAGCTACAACGTGAACTTGTATAAATATCTAATCTGTAACTTGCTGTCTGTGACATAAGTTTTGCAAAAAGGAGATGAAAATAAAAACTTAGTCCTGGGCGCACATAGATATAAACTTCTAGCCTAAAACCAGTATGGATAAAAATCATGATTTTTATTTAAAAAATCATTTTTGATGATTTTTATTTTTAAAAAATCATTTTTGATGATTGTAATTTTTTTAAAAATCATTTTTGATGATTTTTATTTTAAAAAATCATTTTTGTTAGTATGATAAAAGTATGCACCAGTGAAACAGAAAGTAATATTCGTGTGGGTATTAATGTCTCTGACAAATTTACAATTCATGATGGTTTAAAACAAGGAGATGCATTATCTCCATTGCTCTTTAATTTTGCCTTAGAATATGCTGTTAGGAAGGTAAAAGAAACTAAAGAAGGACTAAAATTAAATGGTGTGACTCAGTTGTTAGCATATGCAGATGATGTAGACTTACTGGGGGATGATGTGAATACAATTAAGAATAATGCTAAAATATTTTTCAAAACTGCTAAAGAAATAGGTTTGGAAGTTAACAAAGATAAAACTAAATATATGCTTACAGACCAAAACAAAGTGTTAGGTAATAATCAAAACCTAATTATTGATAACTACTCGTTTGAACCAGTTTCCAAATTCAAATACTTAGGAGTAATATTAACAAATGAAAATTATATTAAACAGGAAATAAAAAGCAGGCTTAATTCAGGAAATGCATGTTACTTCTCTCTTCATAAACTTTTGTCTTCTCGTTTAATATCTAAGAAACTAAAAGTTAAAATATACAAAAGTAATTTTGCCTGTAATATTATAAGGATGTGAAACTTGGTCCCTTACATTGAAAGAGGAACATAAATTGAGAGTATTTGAAAATAAGATCCTTAGGAAAATCTTTGGACCTAAAAGGGATGAGGAAACAGGTGAGTGGAGAAGGTTACATAATTTAGAACTACATAATTTGTATTCATGTCCAGATATTATTAGAATAATTAAATCAAGAAGACTTAGGTGGGCAGGCCCTGTGGCACGAATGGGAGAGGAAAGAGGAGTTTACAGGATTCTTGTTGGGAAACCTGATGGTAAGAGACATGTAGGAAGGCCAAGACGAAGATGGAGGGACAACTTGGAGATAGACCTAAAGGAAATCGGTAGGGATGGAAAAGAGTATATAGATCTTGTTCAATATAGGGACGGATGGAAGGCCTGTGTTGCTGCAGCCATGAACCTTCGGGTTTAAAAAGGCTAGAGAGTTAGTTAGTTAGTTAGTTTATTTAAAAAATAATTTTTGATAATTTTTATTTAAAAAATCATTTTAGATTATTTTTAAAATTTAAATGTGATTTTGTTATTCAAATCTATTTTTTAAGTTTTAAAAATCAAACGCACTTTAAATTACTTTTATGCTTCTTGTCACCATGCATATAGATATATGTTTTTTTTATAGGAAGGCTTTTCCTAGTAATCGGCCCTGTAAAATATTTGAACAGTTTGATTAAAGTAAATAGAAAGTAAATATGAATCTACCATGGAAATGTTTGCTGAGTATTTTAATGAAATTATAATATTTTCAGTAGCTTATCTTCCAGTGTAATTGTAACATACAATATTCTTATAGTTTCTGTGTCTGAATTTTGGCAGTTTCGTTACTGATAGGTTGCAAAATATCAGCTGCCATGTTTATTTACAGTTTAGTGATAATTATAATATTTAAGGTTTAACATGATTAGTATTTCGTATATTTTTGTGCAGAAAGTGTCTGCTTTTTTTGCCTATAAAAATTATTGAATTTTAAATCAAGATAAATTTAAGTGTGTTTGGAGTTTACATATTACATTTACTGTTGTATGAACTTCTTCCCGTTAGTACATATTACAAGATTAATGTACTTTCACCAAAAGGTATTCTAGTATCTATAAAATCCTTATGTACATTCTTATATAAGTTATTTATTTTTTAAAAAAATCACCTGATTGAAATCTTGATTTAAATCAACCTGATTTGAATTATTCCACCTTGCCTAAAACCAATGTGAGAGTTCTATTACAAGAAGCTAATATTAGGTATTAATTACGCAAATCATTGCTTCTAATATACCCTACTCACTTCATATCTGATTACGTCTACGAACATAGTAAAATATAATCTTTCATTTCGGGGATAATGGATACTTTAGTAGTGTAATTGGGCCGGTTCTACGCCGTACTTGGTACGAGCCCTTTTTTTTTATGGATTTAATCTCAGTGGTAGCATATTTTGACGATTTTTTTGTTGATTTTATAGCGTTTGACGACTTTTCAGTGCAATTTTCACCGCATCTCATTTTTTTTCCCACTCGTACTTGGTACGAATGCCACGATCTTACGTGATATAACTTAACCTATCTTTTTTTCTTACGATTTTTTAATTTTTTTTACGATCTTATGTGATATAACTTAACCTATCTTTTTTTTATTTACGCACCGAACTAACCTACATTGGATTCTGTTTGTTTTAATATTTCAGTATTTTAAGGTTCTTTAACCTAAAATGTGTTGGATGTTGATTGGTACGAGCCCTTTTTTTTTATGGATTTAATCTCAGTGGTAGCATATTTTGACGATTTTTTTGTTGATTTTATAGCGTTTGACGACTTTTCAGTGCAATTTTCACCGCATCTCATTTTTTTTCCCACTCGTACTTGGTACGAATGCCACGATCTTACGTGATATAACTTAACCTATCTTTTTTTCTTACGATTTTTTAATTTTTTTTACGATCTTATGTGATATAACTTAACCTATCTTTTTTTTTATTTACGCACCGAACTAACCTACATTGGATTCTGTTTGTTTTAATATTTCAGTATTTTAAGGTTCTTTAACCTAAAATGTGTTGGATGTTGATTGGTACGAACCCTTTTTTTTTTTTATGGATTTAACCTCAGTGGTAGCATATTTTGACGATTTTTTTGTTGATTTTATAGCGTTTGACGACTTTTCAGTGCAATTTTCACCGCATCTAATTTTTTTTCCCACTCGTACTTGGTACGAATGCCACGATCTTACGTGATATAACTTAACCTATTTTTTTTTCTTACGATTTTTTAATTTTTTTTTACGATCCTAAGTGATATAACTTAACCTATCATTTTTTTTTTATTTACGCACCGAACTAACCTACATTGGATTCTGTTTGTTTTAATATTTCAGTATTTTAAGGTTCTTTAACCTAAAATGTGTTGGATGTTGATTTTTTTTTAGTATGTGACAATTTTTTTTTACGAATTTTTTAAAACTGTTCCGTCACCCTCTCGTTCTTCACGTCGTGGACGAAGGACTTCTCGGCGACCAGGATGACGCTGCACACGGTGTCCTCGGGCAAGGCTTCGTGGAACTCGCAGACGATCTTGATGTTGGTGCGATCGTTGACCACCACCTGCTTCCTCTTCGTCGTGTTGATGACGAACATCGGCCTGCGGATTTTGAATTCGCTTGTAAGCCGTGTAAGCTTCGTAAAGTTTGAGGTAATCGTCTTTGGTCATGTCGAGGTTGTAATTCTCGCGCGGGAACACTTCGTTGCGTCCATTCTTGAGATAAACATTCTTGATCTTGCAGTCGTCGAATCCGCAAACAGATTTTTCCTAAGTCTTACCGTTTCCAAGATAACCCCACTTCCGGTCGCCATTTTGAATTTCCGAGCACAGGTTCTATTCATATTTTACTCACATATAGGCGTACATGATGAATCCGCAAACAGATTCTTGCTAAGTCTTACCGTTTCCAAGATAATCCCACTTCCGGTCGCCATTTTGGATTTCCGAGCATAGGTTCTATTCATACTTTTTCTCACGTATAGGTGTACATGATGAATCACCAAACAGATTCTTGCTAAGTCTTACTGTTTCCAAGATAACCTCACTTCCGGTCGCCATTTTGGATTTCCGACCACAGGTTCTATTCATATTTTACTCACATATAGGCGTACATGATGAATCCGCAAACAGATTTTTCCTAAGTCTTACCGTTTCCAAGATAACCTCACTTCCGGTCGCCATTTTGGATTTCCGAATATAGGTTCTATTCATTCTTTTTCTCACGTATAGGTGTACGTGATGAATCCGCAAACAGATTTTTCCTAAGTCTTACCGTTTCCAAGATAACCTCACTTCCGGTCGCCATTTTCGATTTCCGAACATAGATTCTATTCATACTTTTTCTCACGTATAGGTGTACATGATGAAACACCAAACAGATTTTTCCTAAGTCTTACCGTTTCCAAGATAACCTCACTTCCGGTCGCCATTTTGGATTTCCGAACATAGGTTCTATTCACATTTTACTTACATATAGGCGTACGTGATGAATCCGCAAACAGATTTTTCCTAAGTCTTACCGTTTCCAAGGTAACCCCACTTCCGGTCGCCATTTTGGATTTCCGATCATAGGTTATATTCTTAGTTTTTCTCACGTATAGGCGTACGTGATGAATCCTCAAACAGATTTTTCCTAAGTCTTACCGTTTCCAAGATAACCCCACTTCCGGTTGCCATTTTGGATTTCCGAGCATAGGTTCTATTCATACTTTTTCTCACGTATAGGTGTACGTGATGAATCCGCAAACAGATTTTTCCTAAGTCTTACCGTTTCCAAGATAAACCCACTTCCGGTTGCTATTTTGGATTTCCGATCATAGGTTCTATTCATACTTTTTCTCACGTATAGGTGTACATGATGAATCACCAAACAGATTTTTCCTAAGTCATGAATTGGAGGGTCTATGAAAACCTATATTAATTCTCGTAAGAGAACAGAAAAAAAAAAAAAAAAACAATACTGTGGTCATTACAACAAATAGTCTTCTTCAACCCCAATCCAACAACCCAAAAATCATCATCCTAACTAGAACCATGTAACTATCTGCCATCTGTTAGAGGTTTTGTGAACTAAGTGGTGCTTTGTTTGTGTGTAAAAAAAGAAATGCAATGCTTTTTGCACTTGGTTATCATCACCTAACATGTTATTAATTGTTTTTTAAAATTAATTACAACTGAAAACTAATAATTAATATTATCTAAAGTTACTAATTAATATTATACAAGTAATTGATATATTTTTTTTGTTCTTGTTGCTAGTGTTGGGTAATTATAGTTGTTGCAAAATATTAGCTCTCGCGTATGACAGTTTCTGAGTTTTGTTGGGTATATATAGACGAATCGAAATTTTACTTGTTATGTTAAATTGTATGTTAGGGTACATGGTAGGAGAAATCATTGTATATTAGAGCGCTCTTTTAATGATTTGCCTATAACTGCATACAGGCTGCCGTAAATTTAGCATAAAATATCCTGATCCTGTTTCTTCTAGCATGTGCGACGTTTGTTGTGGTGGGATCATTGGGGGAAATGTGATTCTCCCATGATGTCATCTGACTTACTAGCATATGCGATACGAAGAACAGGTGTGTATGTGGCTTACTAGGATTAGGCTCATGGTAATGAGGTCCTAGTAGCTGAAACGTTGTCGGGGTATTTTGCATTTTTTTAAAATTTTTTTTTTCAAATATGAACACATTAAAACTGAACTGTCTCGGATTTTGAGTTTTGTATTCACCCCGAGAAATTCTATATAAAATAACATACTTGAAATTATATTTACGTTAAGTTGAATTTTGATTTTTTGCAATCACCCCGAGAAATTCTATATAAAATAACATACCTGGAAATTATATTTACGTTAAGTTGAATTTTGATTTTTGTAATCACCCCGAGAAATTCTATATAAATAACATACTTGAAAATTGTATTTACAGTAGATTGAATTTTTTGAGTTTTGTATTCACCCCAAGAAATTCTATATAAATAACACACTTGAAAATTGTATTCACAGTACATCGAATTTTTGAGTTTTTGTATTCACCCCAAGAAATTCTATATAAATAACATACTTGAAAATTGTATTCACAGTACATTGAATTTTTCAGTTTTGTATTCGCACCCAAGAAATTCTATATAAATAACATACCTGAAAATTGTATCGCTATATACTAGACTTTTTGATTTCTGTGATTTTGGAGAAAGCATAATGGAATCCACCAGTTTGATCGAATGTGTTACTTGCGAAAAATTAATATCTAAAACTAATATTAGCAAGCACAGGGCAAGATGTAGCGAAACAGGTTCGAGAATTAATCGTTCGTTACCTTCTAAGCCTTGTGCTCGATGCGGAAAGATGATTAGCATCACAAATTTAAGTAAACACCTCAAAATTTGCAAACCATCGACCGGACAAGCATCGAAAAGGAAAATCGATAATTCAGAAACGGAAGCTTCCACTTCCAAGCAAATTAAATTATCTAATGAATGCAAACCAATTAGATCTGCATTCAACGACCAACTCCAGGATTTTTCAATTAAGTCAGAACCAGGCCGTGACATTCTAAGTTTCTTGAACGAAATGAAAACATCTGTACTAAATATTTTGAAATATAAACTTGAAAACAACTCTATAAAAGTATACGTTGTTCTGTTTTCTGAATACGAGAAAGTTGATGGCACAACGAGTATTTTTTATCATCGTACAAAAAACCAGACACTTTATTTTGCTGACGTCGAAAATTTGGACAACTTCTATTATAAAGTTTCCAACGAGCTGGTTAAGAAACACGACGATTTCGAGGCTAAAGGGTCGGGATGGTCTCTGTGTGGAAGTCCTCACACGTTAACCGTTTACGTGAACCAATTCTCGCCTCTTCGCGCTTCCAGCTATGTTCCTCTTCCACCGAACATTCAACACAAGAGGGCTGTGTTAAATATACAGAACAGCGATAACAAGTGTTTCCTTTGGTGTATATTGGCTGCACTGCATCCTGTTCATTGGTCAAATCATCCAGAACGGGTTTCTAATTACAAACAATACGAGACCGACTTTCAAAGTGTAATGTCTGACATTGAATACCCGGTGACATTGTCGGATATAACAAAGTTCGAAAATCGTGCAGGAAAACGCATCGCTATTAATGTATATTCCTTCACGTCAGATAAATATCTCGTGCATCCCGTCAGGATAAGCGATATCGACGATGACGATGCTTGTGTAATAAATCTTCTTCTAATTTCAAACGACAGTGTTCATCACTACACGCTAATTCGTTCAATGTCTCGATTACTAGGAAGCCAAACAACCAAGCATGAACATTGCATCGAAGTTTGCCCGAGATGCCTAACCACGTTCGACGATCGTGACCGACGTGATCATCAAAATCTTCATAGTCGTCAAATTGCTATCGAGAAACTGGCCGAACATAAAATTTATTGCGGTGACAACAGACCGACTCGCATGTTGATGCCGAAATCAAAAGAGGTCGAAGAATTCAAAATGCACAAGGCATTGTTAGAACATCCCGCAATCATCATTGCTGATTTTGAGTCTTTTCTCAAACCGTTGTCGTACTGCGAACCAGATCCCGAACTTTCTTCCACAACACCGTATCAGTTGCACGAAGCCTCGAGTTTCGGATATGTTGTCGTGCGACAGGATAGGATAGATGAACCGTATGTTTACCGAGGACCAGACGTAATCAAACATTTTTTTGAAAAGATGGTTGAAGAGGTTGAGACCATTGGCAGCCTCTTACGCGAATCGAAACCAATGCTTCCATTATCCAGCGATGAACTTCAATCTCACAATAACATTGAAACGTGTCCGGTGTGCGATCAACGTTTCACCGACGAGAACCGGAAAGTATTTCACCATAATCACTTCACCGGAAACTACATCGGTGGAATCTGTAACACGTGTAATCTAAAGATCCAAAAACCTACGTTTGTCCCCATATACCTTCATAATGGCAGCGGTTACGACTTCCATCTCTTAATACGGAATCTTGGATATGATAGACAAAAAGTAAATATTCTAGCAGAGAATGAAGAAAGGTACATCAGTGTCAGCAAGCGAGTATTGATTCCGGGAACAAACGAAACTGTGGAGATGAGATTTTTAGATTCTTACAGATTTTTATCTGCGAGCTTGGACGCTCTTGCAAGCAAACTTTCGGCTGAACAATTTAGAATAACGAGAGCTAATTTTCCCACCGTAGACATAGAAATGATTAGACGTAAAGGTATTTATCCTTATGAATATGTCAGTGATAATTCTAAATTTAACGACGACACCCTCCCACCTCAAAAAGAATTTTACAGTCGACTGAGAGAGAAAGGAATCACGGACGATGAATACGAACACGCGCAACGGATGTGGGACAAATTAGGATGTAGGACACTCGGCGATTATCACGATGCCTACTTAAAACTGGACGTGACAATACTCGCGGATGTTTTTCAAGCATTCAGGAAAACGTCGGCGAATATTTACAAATTAGATCCTGCATATTTTTACGGTCTCTCGGGCTTAGCGTGGTCTGCCATGTTATTACAGACAAAAATAAAACTCGAATTGATACCGGACGTGGACATGTTATATTTTATCGAGAGAGGGATACGAGGTGGAATGGTGCAATGCGTACAGAGACATGCAAAAGCAAATAACGTTCACATGACAGAAGAATACGATCCTAACGAACAATCGAAATACATATTTTATGTGGATGCAAATAATTTATACGGACATGCTATGATACAAAAACTTCCTTACGGCGGGTTCGAATGGGTGGATACCACTTCCATTAACATTAATAATTTCAACGACTGTGAATTTGGCTTGTTTATAGAGGTGGACCTCGAATTCCCCGACCATCTACACGATTACTTCAAAGATCTACCTCCTGCACCCGAACTAAAATGTTCTCCTGATTCAAATCAACGTAAGCTTCTGTTAACATTGGATAGGAAAGAGAGATACGTTCTCTATTACAAAAATCTTCAATTCTTAATTGAGAAGGGAGTTCAAGTAGTAAATGTGAGAAGAATAATGAAATTCAAACATTCCGAGTGGTTAAAACCTTACATTGAAAAAAATACGTATCATAGAACACGCGCCACGTCAGATTTAGATAAAGATTTTTTTAAACTCATGAATAATGCTGTTTACGGAAAAACAATGGAGAACGTCAGGAAGCACGTGGACGTGCGATTAGTTCTCGATTCAAATAAATGTAGAAAATTGATAGCATCGCCGACATTCAAATCACGAAATATATATGATGAAAACCTGACCCTGTTTGTGATGGATAAAAAAATAATCAAGTTCAAGAAACCAATCTACGTGGGGGCGACGGTTTTGGATTTATCTAAACTGCATATGTTTGAATTTCATTATAATGTCATGAAACCCTTCTATAATGAAAATATAACACTTTTGTACACGGACACGGACAGTTTTATTTATTCCGTACAGACATCTGACCTCTACAACAATTTGAAACAATCGAAAATAATTGATCATTTCGACACATCTTCCTTCCCTCAACCAAACAGATTTGATCTCCCTTCTCGCAATAAAAAAGTGCTTGGTAAAATGAAGGATGAATGCAACGGAGAAATCATTCTGGAGTTCGCCGGCTTACGTTCCAAAATGTATGTGGTGAAAACAGAAACCAGCATCACCAAAAAAGCCAAAGGTGTTGGTAAAAATACCGTGAAAAACAAGCTTGTGTTCGAGGATTACATCAATTGCCTCTATTCACAGTCGAGGATTCTACGTTTGGAGACAAGGATACAAAGCGTAGACCACGTGCTTACCACAAACAAAGTTAGGAAAGTAGCATTAGATCCGAATGACGATAAAAGATGTATTTTGTCTTGTGGAATCCACACGTTGCCTTGGGGACACTATTGTTTAGAAATTAGTAAAAATTGTAGGCAATGCAAATGAAAAAAAAATAAACTTAAATAACTATAACTTAAATAAAAAAAAAACAACTTTAACTGTCTCACATACACAATAAATAACTAGCAAGGACAATGAATCTTTTTGGTTTCCGAAAGCAAATAATGGAAACTGTACACCGCACGACAGATCATGAATTTCTACCTTCCGTGTTAACTAAACTCAACGGTGTGTTGATCATTCACCTCAACAGCATTTGGACAAAATTGGATGAGGACGTGGGTAAAACCTTTTACGTCTTCAATAACAATTTAAATTTTTACGAAATTCCGATCGACGGGAAACTTCGGATCACCGTGAATCCGGAGAACGCAGGCGAAATCAAAATATCTGCCGGCAAGAACATTTTTCGAATCAAGCACGACAAGATGCTTTCTAGCATTACGTACGATGTTTCTGCAGGAGATTGTTTATACGTGGAACTCCTAGGAGATTACGACAAACTCGTTCCTCTCTTCGTAGAATTACGAATCGTCTATCCTATTATAAATAACCGTTAACCAAAATGCCTAACGATATTTTCGGCCACACCAAGCGTGTAGACCACGCAGAAGAGATTCTTATGTTGGACGTCCGAATTAAAAAGTTGAGGAGCGATTTGATCGCTTTGCAGGAGACCTTAAACAAAAGTTTAGAGTCCGAGATCGCTACGCTCCAAACGCAATGTCTCGACCCCATTCTGAAAATCGATTCCGAACTGAAAACGCTCATAAAAAATTATGTCGACGTACCTTCTTACGACAGCGTTCAAAATATACAATTGAGCGTGGATTCGCTTCAAAATGATTTGGCCAAATTACAGCAATTTCAATCGAAAAATGAAGATTTGGAAAAATTGAAACTCGAAATCGAAGAACGAACTTCCGCAATCGAAAAGAATTTCTCTGAACTTCAAACCGTCGTGAAGGATATCGATGTAGAACGCTTGCACGTCGTCGTTTCCAAATTACAAGAAGAATTCACCAGCACGTTGGAAGAAATTAAATCCAAGATACAAACTTTGGAAGATACCATGACGAACCTACCATCGTCAGACGAACTGCAGGTCATCGGCAAAAGCGTCGCGAACATAAAAATTCAATTGGAGGCTTATCAAGATTTCGAACACATTCAAACCACCATCGCTACGCTTCAGGCGTCTCTGGAGTTGATCAACGAAGAAATTAAAAATATTCACGCTGAAGCGAACGCGTTAACGAGCATTCAAGACACGTTGAGCACGGTTCAGCAGAAGATCGAATATTTAGAAAATTTGAACGTCGAATCCAATCTTGCTCATTTTCATCACGTGCTGGACAACATACAGGGTGACTTGGAATCGTTACGGACGAGCGTGCCTTCGAGCGAAGATTTGGAAAAATTGAAAACGGCGGTGACGGCACTATCCGAATCGAGCGACATCAAAAGTTCGTTGAGCGATCTCGAGAGTAGGGTGGCCAATCTCCCCACCTCCAAAGAATTACACGCTTTAAAAAGGAGCATATCACGTATGCTGAAACGATTGGAAACGGAAACGGCGAACGTGGAACAGATTCGAGACGAACTTGCTTCGCTGGTGTCAACGCTGCCCACTTCGCAGAGCGTCGCAGACCTTCACACGCAGTTTACCGAGATGCGAAGCATCGTGAGCGATCTTACCGAGAAGAGCTCGAAATTGAATCAAGTCGAGAACCTTCAGAGTATTGTCGTCAACATCAGGGATCAAGTTGGAGTGCTGGAATCCACGCAGGAATCGACGCTGGCCTCTTTCGGTGCCAAGTTACAAGAACTTAACGAAAACTACAAGCAGTTGAACGTGGAAGTGAAAATCAAACCGTCATTTTCTACCGTAACGGATACCATAGTCGAGCATTTGTTGCCCGTACAAAATACACTGGGACAGCTTCACAGCAACCTCGTTAGCGTCGATACTAAATTCGCTAAACTGCATTCTCTGCAAGCCATCGAAATCAACAGCGTACCCAATCAACAGAGAATCTCCACGTTCGTCGAAGGTAACAAACTGTACATGTTGCATCCTTATCATCCGTACTACAAGTTTCTCCTCGATGGCACGATTCAGATAAACGAATTTTCGTACTGGTCTCACGGCAGAAAAGCTAGCGTTCCCACCATGACCTTAATATCGAATCGTGGTGTTCAGAAAGCAGGAAACATTCCTCTGGCACGTTGGAACGAAACGCGCAACGTATATGAAATACACGAAGACGAAGATCTTACCGTTTTCGACGTAAGTGCCGGCGATAAGCTGATCGTTCAAAACACAGGTGAGGTGCCACCCTCTTTGAATCCCATCACGCTGGTGCTTCTCTTCAAACGTAATCTCTAAAAAAAATGTCTAGGCAAGCCATCGTCCAAGAATTGCATAAACCTGCACGCCGCAACTACGAACGTTTGGCGGTGGTAACCAAGGGCATCGATGACCTCTGGCAAAGTGACCTCGTGGAGATGAGCAGCGGCAATCTAAAAAACGTACATAAATTGAACAAGGGCAACAAGTACCTCCTCACAGTCATAGACACATTTTCGAAATTCGCATGGGCTCTACCTTTGAAGGCGAAAACGGGGACGTGCGTCACGGAAGCATTCAAGACAATTTTTCGCGAAAGCGGCGGCAGACGACCACGGTTTTTGCAAACAGACAACGGTAAAGAATTTTACAATGCCGTATTCCAAAAGTTTATTCAAAAACATGACATTCGACATTATTCGACTTTCAGTCACATCAAAGCCAGCATCGTGGAAAGATTTAATCGCACTCTGAAATCGCACATGTGGTCACGCTTCACGCTTCAGGGAAGCTACAAGTGGGTTGATATTCTGCCGGAACTCGTCGATACCTATAATCACACGATACACAGAACGATAGGCATGAAGCCAGCTGACGTTACCAAGTCCGACGAGCAGCGATTAATTTCCAGCATTTACTGTCCAAAGTACACGCCCACGACAAAAAAACCTAAATATAAAATTGGAGACCAGGTGAGGGTCAGTAAATTGAAGCGAACGTTCGACAGGGGTTTCACAAGAAACTGGAGCACGGAACTTTTTACCGTGGTTCGAGTTCTACCCGGAAACCGTCACACGTATATAATAAAGGACAGTGGCGGTGAAATTTTATTGGGGCGCTTCTACGAGGAGGAACTCTCTAAAACTAAATACCCCGACACGTACCTTATCGAAAAAGTTTTGCGTAAGAGAGGCGACAAACTTTTGGTGAAATGGCTGGGACTTCCGGACACGAGTTGGATCGATTCAAACGAAGTGATTCTATGAGTGCGTGGAATGTCGTGAAACGTCTACCTGATTCGGAAAATCGAAAAAAAAGGAACGGCGAGTTGCTTCCCGACAGCATCCGCTGTCTAATCGTAGGTCCTTCGGGGTGTGGGAAAACGACACTGCTCGTGGACAATTTTCTCCTCGCACCGAATTGGTTAGATTGGAAGAATAGGCACCTGTACGTGTTCTCGAAAAGTTTGGAGCAATCCAAATACCAGCAACTGATGAAACTGTACGATGGTCTGGACATTGCAACGTTCGCTTCGGAAATAAAGCCACTCGACGATTGTCGTGAAAATTCAGTCGTTGTGTTCGACGATGTCATCCTGGAAAATCAAAATGAAATTCGCAACTTTTTCACGCAAGGTCGTCACAAAGGAATAGATTGCTTCTTCCTAGCTCAAACGTTTTCCAAAATTCCAAAACAGTTAGTACGCGACAACGCTAATTTCATATGTTTGTTTCGTCAAGATCACACCAACCTCAAGCACGCGTACGATGACTACGTAAGCGGAGACATGAACTACAATCAATTTTCGGAACGCTGCTGCTCCCACTGTTGGAACAGTGACGATTTCGGATTCGCGACGATCGACATGACGAGAAAACCCAACGACGGAAAATACAGAAACAAAATCAACGACTTTCTAAACGTTGCAACGTTGTGAGAAACGACGTGTATAAATAACGTTATGTCGAAACGAAAAATCGAAGACGAAAATCTCAAGCTTCGCGATTACCTCGCGAAACGCTTCAAAGGTTGGAAATCCGAGAATCGCGGATTCTACGAAGAGAAGAAACGTCAAGATCAACCTGTGATCGACGCCATCAGCGATCTAGGTAAAGAAATTAAAGGCGTCACGGAACAAAATAAAAATTTGATCAACGAACTCGTACCACTTGCAGCTAAAAGTTACACCGTACCCACGCCTATATCGAGCATTCCTTCGACGCCGTTCGAACTAAGGGACGTACCGGCACGACGTCGAGCCATAGGTAGCACGTCGTCGTCTTTGGATAAGATCGAGTTGGGACCTTTGGCACGAGACTACCTAAGCACGGGGAAATTCGACAAGGATGAAGTGTTCGGATTGTATCCGAGCATGGAGAGCAACGAGGGCGGCGGTGTGGTTTGGAAGATTGGAAAATCGAAGGTGACCTTCGAAGGCAACGACATTAAAGTTAATTTAGGCGAGAAGGATAGTTGGAACAGGTATCCGGGTACGGTGGGACTGTGGGAACTCGTTGCCAAAAAGCAGCCGAAAGATTACACCGACGAAGATTACCAGAGTTACAAGGAAATTTTGATCATGACGGATGCCTTGTACCAGAACAACGACGCCTCGCAGAATAGGGTGAAATCGAGCAGCGGCGAGAAGTACAGAAATCTCATCAAGCCGATATGGAACCAGGTCAAAACAGGCAGCGGCGTCAAACTCTACAACACCCTACCCAAAGAGTTCGTTTGGGTGGACGACGTGCGCAAGCTCATAGACCGATTGTTGGTTATTGCAGGAGAGGAGAATGCAGGCAATCGTAATTTCTACAACGAGAAGGTAGGAATTGTGGACATGATCAGCGTCAAACTTTCCAACTTCATCGTGAACGACGACAAGGGCATAGGTTACCTCATTAAAATTATCAACACGCTGCCTCCGAGATTCTGGAACATGGTCGAAGGAAAGGGACTCGTGAACGACATCATCAACAAGTTACCTTTCGAGATGCATTTACCCGGCTACCAGTACTGCGGACCGGGTACCAAACTCGAGAAAAGATTGGAGAGAGGAGACAAGGGTGTGAATCCGTTGGACGCCGCATGCAAAGATCACGACATCGCCTACAACACCACTCGCACCGATCTGGATGCACGTCACGAAGCAGACAGAAAGTTAGAGCACGCAGCTTTCGAAAGATTCGTTAGCAGAGACGCTTCGCTGGGAGAAAGAGTTGCAGCACTGGGCACCACCATCGCCATGAACACGAAACAAAAACTTGGGTGGGGTATATAAATAACATACAGTAAAAAAAAAAAAAAACATCATGTCTGGTATAACCGACTTGCCACACGAACTACTGTGTAAAATATTCAAACATGTAGTAAACGGAGATTGTGAGGATATAAGAAAATTTTTGATCGTAGCGAGATCAACGCCGGAATTTCGCATCCCTTGTGAAATAGCTGTCAAGGATTATCTTCGGGAAATTAGCGGCATGAGGTGCGACGATCTCGACACTCTTTTTCGGCCGCAGGGGAAAAATTAAACAATAGGTTAGATGAACTGCATGAGGCGAGGCAGGGGAGAAGACGATTCACAGATGATTGGCATAAGTCGAAACAAGAGATGGAAGATATCATCACGCACATCATCGCATTTTCCGAAGCACAAACTTTCTTCCTCTAACACAGACAAAAAAAATCTTCGATACAAAAATCTCGTGAAAAAAAAATATATATAAAATAACACACATCGTGAAAAAAAAATAATCTTCAGTGTATGTATAAATAACACACATTGTGAAAAAAAAATTAAATTTCTCTAACACACACACTAAAAATTTCTCTTCAATATGACGACTGAAAAAATGAGTGACCTCCAAGCATTAAAACAAATGCTAAATTTGTCAGTAGAGTATGTAAAAATTCAGGAATTGGAAGTGGACAAACCTTACACGATAACTTCCGGTTCAATTGTTTCTACCCAGTATGGTCCCAAGGCGCGTTTGTTGCTCAACGCACAATACAGTCTATTTTTACCAGATCGATACGCTAACATGTTATCCGACGAGAAGCTAGCTATTTTAATCGAGAACAAAACTCAAATCGTGTACAAGGGTACAAAGGAACTTCTTGGTAAGAAAACAAAGCACGTAATAGAATTTGTGTAAGGGCTCTGCGCGGAGTATATCCTTGAAAAAAAAATTACACGCAACAAAAAAAATCTCAGAACATTTATATATAAATAACATACCGAAAAAAATTACACAAAACAAAAAAAAATCTCAGAACATATATATAAATAACATATCGTGAAGATAACATATAGAGCATCAACATGAAGCCTAAGGGTGTCGTGTACCAGATACCATACTCCAATCTGAAAAATCTAGGTGCCCTCGATGGGTTACTCACCAAGAAACAACGCGAGAAGAAACGTTCTTGCTTGACGAAAGGACACGGAATGAAATTACTTCTCAGCACACCTCAATTGAGACGCTTGCAGCGTTCGCGGAAACAGTAAAAAATCGGAGGTTTCATATTCAGCATCCCGGCCATCCTGGCAGCATTGGGGGCCGTTGGAAGTTTGGCCGGCGGAAGCGCCGCCATCGCGAAAACCGTCATCGACTCGAAGAAGAACAAGGCGGAACTGGAAGAACAAAAACGTCACAATCTGGCTATGGAGAAGAAGGGGAAAGGTATAACCAAAAAGCAAAAAAGCAACCTCGATGCTTTGAAAAAATATAAAAAAAAGAAGAAGCCCTGTCCAACTTCGATATTGAATCTCTAATCGAACTGTTGGGAATAAAAAACTTCAGGGGTGTTTTCATGTCCGATTCTCTACCCTCTGCTGTGAAGAAAAAGGAGTATGGCGTGGTCAACCTGGATAGTTACAAAAATCCTGGTACACATTGGATATGCTACCTCAAAATTAACGATAACAATGCATTTGTTTTCGATTCGTTCGGTGGCACACCACCTGCCAGGTTGGTGAAGTATCTCAGTGTTGCCAACCTCTACTACAATGACAAACGCATCCAGGGTTTCACCGATGTTAACTGTGGCCACCTTTGCCTTTCTGTTCTCGCATACATGTCTAAAATAAATAACCCGTCGGTGGAACATTTTCAGAAAGCATTGTGGAATCTTAAACACGATGGGCGTGTTCCATCTCACGAGCGAATCTTCGATCCTGAAACTCACGCTGCACGACGACATCGTCTATCCTAAATCCGTAGCTCTGCGTGCATTCTACAGCATGTACCTCATACCTAACGTCACGCAGCACAACAACAAAATTAGCGTCGGAAGCGAACACATCGTCGTCACGCCAGGCCAATACAATCTTTCCACTTTGCAAGCTCAGTTACCCAAAGGCACGTACTTTTCTCAAAATTCGGTCACGCACAGAGTGGAAATCGTATCGGCGACGGAGACCATAAACCTGGGCACCATGGGAGAACTTTTAGGTTTCGAGAACGACACCAAACTCGAAGCTGGCATCAAGCACACGGCAGCAAACATTCCTAAATTTCTGGCCATAGAGACTCTGAACGTTCACTGCAACGTGGCGGAAGGCATGATCACGAAATCCTCGGACGGGGAGTTGCTGGGAAGTCACAAGCAGACGGGAATCATCGCCACATTCAAACCCAGTTCCGAATTCATGGAACCGATCATCTACACACCCTCTTCGCCGATCTATTTTCCAGTATGCCGCAACCGCATAGACGACATAGAGTTGGTGGTGACGAACGAGAAAGGAGACGTGGTGGATTTCGCAGGTGCCACTACGACGGCCATCGTGGAGATCAACGTATAATAAATAACCATACATAGTAAAAATGGAGCAAATCGAAAGTTACGAATTGCAATCTTTCCCTCCCAACCGTCGCACGTTCGCTAATCTCAACGAAGCGAACAGGGAGATCGAATACGACGTGGACGTAGGGGACGGGTTTGTTCATCCTCACAGAGCGGACCTCTACCTTCAATTCGACGTGGTGAAAAAGGAAAGCGAAGAAGCATTTCCGCCCAATGCAAATTTGAAACTCGTGGACAACTTCGTGCCTCACCTGTTCTCGCAGGTGGAGGTGAGGAAACACAACACCGTCATCGACAGAATCGATTATCCAGGCATCACGTCGACGGCAGTGGGAACATTGAAATTATCCAAAACGGACGCAGCATACTACCAGGCGGGAGGATTCGAAGCGGGAACGAAAATATCGACGAGAAGTCACACGGTGCTCTTTCCCATGCGTCTGCTACCGGGATTCTTCTCCGACTACAAAGAGATCATGTGGAAGGGAGGATTGCGCGTCACGTTTCGAAGAGCGGCCAACGACAACGACGCACTGATGCGATACACCAACTTGAACGCCGACGGCACGCCGATAGTCAACACATTACCCGAAGCAGCCAAGTGCGTCATCCGGAGCATGGAATTGAGAATGCCGATCGTGGAATACGAAACAAACTACGCCCTCAAGTACAAAGCGGAGATCTTGAAGAGTCCGCAGGTGCCGATTCACTTTCACGGTTACCAGTGCGTGCAGAAGTTGGCGTCGGGAAGTCACATGGAATTCGACGTGACGACTCAGTTCAACAACATACAGTTCGACATGCCAGATTTCGTCGTAGTGCTCTTTCAAACCGGGCGCGATAACAACCAGGAAAAAGATTCCAGCAAGTTCGACGACTGCAAGATCAAGAACGTTTATCTCAAGAACGGTAGGAACGAAGTGTTCCCGCGCGAGAATTACAACCTCGACATGACCAAAGACGATTATCTCAAACTTTACGAAGCTTACACGGCTTACAAGCGCGTGACCGAGGGAAGCGTGGACGTGTACTACACTCCCAGCGAATTCAAAATCCGCAGGCCGATGTTCGTCATCAACACGACGAAGAGGAAGCAGGTGGTGGTCAACGATCGCACCAACATCAAGATCGTCTGCGAGTTCCACGAAGCCTTGCCCGAGGACACCGTGTGCAGCGTCATCCTGGTCGCCGAGAAGTCCTTCGTCCACGACGTGAAGAACGAGAGGGTGACGGAACAGTTTTAAAAAATTCGTAAAAAAAAAATTGTCACATACTAAAAAAAATCAACATCCAACACATTTTAGGTTAAAGAACCTTAAAATACTGAAATATTAAAACAAACAGAATCCAATGTAGGTTAGTTCGGTGCGTAAATAAAAAAAAAAAATGATAGGTTAAGTTATATCACTTAGGATCGTAAAAAAAATTAAAAAATCGTAAGAAAAAAAAATAGGTTAAGTTATATCACGTAAGATCGTGGCATTCGTACCAAGTACGAGTGGGAAAAAAAATTAGATGCGGTGAAAATTGCACTGAAAAGTCGTCAAACGCTATAAAATCAACAAAAAAATCGTCAAAATATGCTACCACTGAGGTTAAATCCATAAAAAAAAAAGGGCTCGTACCAATCAACATCCAACACATTTTAGGTTAAAGAACCTTAAAATACTGAAATATTAAAACAAACAGAATCCAATGTAGGTTAGTTCGGTGTGTAAATAAAAAAAAAATGATAGGTTAAGTTATATCACTTAGGATCGTAAAAAAAATTAAAAAATCGTAAGAAAAAAAAATAGGTTAAGTTATATCACGTAAGATCGTGGCATTCGTACCAAGTACGAGTGGGAAAAAAAATTAGATGCGGTGAAAATTGCACTGAAAAGTCGTCAAACGCTATAAAATCAACAAAAAAATCGTCAAAATATGCTACCACTGAGGTTAAATCCATAAAAAAAAAAAGGGTTCGTACCAATCAACATCCAACACATTTTAGGTTAAAAAACCTTAAAATACTGAAATATTAAAACAAACAGAATCCAATGTAGGTTAGTTCGGTGCGTAAATAAAAAAAAAGATAGGTTAAGTTATATCACATAAGATCGTAAAAAAAATTAAAAAATCGTAAGAAAAAAAGATAGGTTAAGTTATATCACGTAAGATCGTGGCATTCGTACCAAGTACGAGTGGGAAAAAAAATGAGATGCGGTGAAAATTGCACTGAAAAGTCGTCAAACGCTATAAAATCAACAAAAAAATCGTCAAAATATGCTACCACTGAGATTAAATCCATAAAAAAAAAGGGCTCGTACCAAGTACGGCGTAGAACCGGCCCAATTACACTACTTACTTTCACTTCTTGGTAGCTCGCTTTTTGTTTTTGCAAAATGCTTGCAAAATATGTACGATAATTGGTAAAGTTTCTACTTTGTGCACATTGAGGAGTAAGCTTGACATTTAAATTCTTACTACACTTGTCTAGAACAAAACAAAAGAATGATGGATGTTCAAGGGCGCATGAAAAGTAGTGGTGTCGCATCATAGCATGTCTGGGGAGGAGAGATAGTACTAGCCGAACAAAAAGGACATACTGAAGGTTCTCTTCCGAGAGAAAAAGGGAATTGATCGTTTATCTTGCATTTACACAAACACAATGAACCTACTTGTTTTTCGTTCCTCTTCAAACAAAAAAGTAAATGGAAAAGCTGTTCGTTCGTACGTGCTGCAATGTTTTTGAAGAGACGACCGCAGGCATACAGTCCGAAATTGGGTATTTACGTTCCTGAATGACCCATCAATGCTGAAGTGTACAGAACAATAAAATATCAAACTTTAAAACCACTGGGACAAGAGCCAAGGGGTTTGAAGTTTGTAGGCGAATATTAAAAAGGTGGCCGGAGAGGGGTGCTGATTACTAGGGAACGGAACTTTATGTGCTAAAAAACTCAGAAATATTTATTTTTTATGTGTCATAAATGTTGAAAATATGTGATAAAAACAGGAAAATATGTGACAAAAATAAAAATATTTGGTAACAAAAACAAACTATAACATGCATTTTAAACACCTGAAATTAGTTTCTAAATGATTACCTCTTAGCGACCTATTTTTTGGAAGAGTTGCAGCGGATCACCATAGTTTTTTCCAAATTCTCCATTGTAAATCTGTGACGATTATCTCTAAAAAGCATTTATATTGTGAGAAAGATCGCTCCACGTCACAAGAAACAATTCTTGCATATTTGAAGCACGAAATGTCACTAACGCTGAAGTTTTCCAAAGCTTCCTCTTCCTCTACTTCACCTCCTTCCAAAACACATGCAATTTGGCACAATGTTTGAAAACCTTGGTTTTTCCCCAAAAGTTCTGTACATTTAGACATTTAGATCCAGTGAGTTCTTTCAGTTTCGTTTCTACTATACGGACTTTACCAATGGAAGCTGCCAAAGTGTTCGCGGACGATTCAAGCTTTCATATGGAATTAGAGAGAATGGACAGGTTTGTTGAGATGTATGCCAATTCGACTTTTAAGGAGGGCTCCATCAACAGTTCTTGCAGAATTCTTCTTTGTCGAGATCATTTACAACAGATACAATTTTTTTCAAAGTTCTGGGCATAACATCTGCATCGCGTAACTACAGGTGTAGGGGGAAGGGGAACCTCAGGACATTTTTGTTTAAAAATGTCTATTCTTCTAGGCGACTTGATAAAAACTTTCTTCCCATTTGAAACCAGTTTATCGACATTGGGAAAAAGAGCTCTTATCTTTTCACATATTCTATGCAACGCATGCGCGACACATGTAACGTGCACCATTTTGGGGTAGCTAACGGCAAGACCACTGCATGTAAGCTGCAGCATCTGTCAAGAGAAGAACATTGTCAAATTTTATGCCTTCTGGCCACAATAGCTGCATTGCTTCATTAAAAAGCCTTGCTATCGTTACTTGTAGCCAGCCACAGCTACTCACAGCTATTTTCTCCCAATAGGATCGTAGGCGAGGTGCCAGAAGTCTGCCAGCGAGGGTGTTCAAAGACAAAAAACCTAGCACTCTCGATATGAAAGAGGTGGGGAGAATAAACATTTTTCCTTCGAGGATTTCGAGGTAGATGAAGTCAATGAGCGATTTTATGTATTTAAAATGAAAATTCGCAAAATATGTATTTACATACGGAAAACTGGAAAATATGTGTTTTTATGTAAAATAAAATTTGCTGTGTTGACATATAAGGCTATGATCAGAATTTTTGCAAAAATGAGGGTCTCTATCTTATCGCAGAAAAAACATTTATTTACCTGAAGTTCCTTTCCCTACTGATTACATGAGGTTCACATGAGCCGACACTGTAAATGTAAGGACTCACATGCTCCTGTGCCTTCGGGTCTGCCTAATGCTAACAGTCAGTGGCGTAGTAAGGGGTGGGCAAAGGGGGCGATCGCCCTGGGCCTCTCGTCCCATGGGGTTGATACGAAAAATATAATAAATACAATTGAGAGAAGTAGATGGAAAGAGGCTAATTTTTGCGGGCAATAAAATTAAAGCATCCTGTTTTTATCTGGCTTTAAATTCTATTTAAACGTTACAATTTGAATGAACACATCAAACCAGGGGCATAACATACAGGCAGATATGCTCTAAGCTTAAAAAAATAAAAATTATCGTCGGATTTCTCATGTGAAACATTTACGAAAAAAATTCGCGATAACTTGCTTTACCATTTTTAGCCATTTATTCTTTACTTGGATAAAGAGTACTTTGTCTTGAATTTTCTTCTATCTCATTGCCTTGCACTCCTGATTAGTGTTGCCCACGGGACGAGACGGGACAGGCTTTTAAAAATTCGAGACGAGACGAGATTGATCATGTATCCCGAGACAAACGAATATTTTCGAGACGAGACAGCATTTCCACGAGACGAGACAGGCCAAAGTCTCGTCTCGTGGGCAACACTACTCCTGATTTTAATAAGTGAACAATAAAGCATCTCCAACTGCCACGAAGCAAATGCTTTTTTTCCCCTTCCTTCCTACAGAAGGACCGTACCCAGAATTTGTTTAGGGGGTGAAGGGGATCCTAAAACGTGGAACAAAGTGAAGATATGAAATGCTGTTGGATTTATTGAGTTACGTTATTTTACGTCGATTTTCTGACACTTTTGGCTAATTGCGACAATGAGGTTGAGTGATGATATGTTGAAATTGATAAAGGAACACTCACAAAACACCCATGCCCAACCCGGAATTCGAAGTTGGGATCCATAATGTCGTAGCGCGCAGTGCTAACCACTCCGTCACAGTGGTCGGCGAAATGCTGTTGGAGTATTAAATGTCCAATATTAGATTTTGGAGTGTTAGATGTATTAGATTAGTTATGGTGTAAAGTAAGGTGGAAAAAATATTCTCCGATAGAACTTTCCCTCCCCCCGATCCGACAATCAACAACACAGTCATTTACAGATAATGGGTGTCACATGGCGTACTGCTTGCGGCTTGGCATACTAATGAAAAAATGAACAATGTTTTCATTACGTAAAAAAAAAATCTTACACAAGCATCATTGAACAGCCATGACATGATACTTCTATGGTTAGAAAATAATATAGTTATAAATGTAATGATATGTTAGCATTAATTATTAAAATGTACATGTCTAAACATAAATTCTTTAAAAAAAATCGCAACACGACTGCAGTTTGAACAAAAGTCCTGACAGGGATTAAAAAGAATAGACTGTCCCGACTGATGTCTTGTAGACTTGCATTAATGGTTATAAATTAAAAATTACTCAATGTTGCAGACTGCAGATTTCTGGAACAACCCATTCATATATATGCAAGAACGTAATTAAAATTCTTTCATAATCTGAAAAACTGTCAATGTTATTTTCGTAGGTTTTTATATTTTCACATTATAATATTCCATAGTTCGAGGCGGGACATAGCCCCCATGCTCCTCCCCTGTGTATGGGCTTGTACTGCAGCTTCAGATTTCAGCTCCCGGAAAACAGAGAAAGGTACTTTTAGGTTGAGTGAAATTATTAAATATCATTTTCGTCAGTAATTTATTATTATTTAAATATGATAACATTGCTTACGTATCCCCAAAGATTTTGCATCGGCATTGAGATTTCAAAACGAATGGGGGCCTCGCGATATGTTGGTACGTCACTACTACAGTCACTAAAACTAATTTCTAAGAGCTCTAAACCTGGCCCTTCTAACTCAACCCCATATGCTTATTATAATTAAGCGGAATAGTAGGTTAGGAACGCCATGTTTAGAGCATTTAGCAATCAGTCAATTAGTTTTAGTGACTGTTAGCAGCAGGATGTGCCTCGCACAAGACCCAAATGCCTTCACTGCATGTCACAATGTACAGAGTAGCTTTTAATAAGTAAATAATATTGTCTCGAAGAGAGGGCGCCAAAATTTATCATCACCCATGAATCCAAATTCTCCTGCTACGCTTCTAATTGGGACATGACAGAGTGGTGATTTCTGTCTAAAATTGCAAGTTCAAAACTTTAAGGGTTCTTACAGTTCATTTCGCCTTACATTAAAGACACACATAAGCTTATTATGATAATTTAATTAGTAGAAATTCTTTAAACTTAAAATTGCACAAACCTTGGTGTGTCGGTTTTCCAATATATTATTCCTCCTTATAAATTCATCACAAGCGTGGTCATTGTTGAACACAAATTGGATTTCCATAGCGCCAAAAGATCTTTCGAATGTGTCTGTGAAAATCGACTTCACGAAATTTACACCTAGAATCTCTATTACATGAATTCACACATAATTTTACTAATAATTTTCCTCTTGAGTATTTTTATAAATCATCAAAAGTCATAGGAGTTTACATAGACAATATTTTGGGTGGGCTTGAGCCTAGGGTGACCTAACGTCCCGTTTTGACCGGGACAGTCCCGTTCCACAGGCGTGTCCCGGTTGTCCCGTCAATATCATTAAATAAACAATATTTGTACCGTTATATAAAAGTCTAGGAATTAACTTGAAAACCAAGTGTAAATTTGAGAGACATCTCATGCAAGAAGAAAATGTTGTAATTTTTAAACTAGCGTAATGACAACACTGTGGCAAAACAGCTGGACTACGTTTCAAGCCCTTCATAACAATCAAAATGTTCCATTGTCGTCGAGAACGTTCGAGCAGACAGCAGTTTACTGTCTACGTTAACTCGCGTCGTGGGTTGTATTGTTTTGTGTGTATTCCGTCATTTGCAGAACAGTGAATAACTATGGACAAGAAGAGTACATATAGTTTTAATACGGACATGTAACAAGAATATAAATTCCTGCGTTTTGACACAAACTCAAGTCATACTGAGGTTAAAATAATTAATACTTTTTCACAAAGTGAGATCATATTTCATTTATTGTTTATGATGTATCATTTATATGAATTAATAATAATAATACGTTATAATTATACCTAGCTGATTTTTCAGGGGGTGGTGGTAAATTCATCTCCTTGGTATGTCCCGTTTTTGGGTCCAAATAGTATGGTCACCCTACAGTTGAGCCCCACTTGCCCATATAAGTTAGCACCACGTAATTTAGATGTTTGCTGTAGCGCCACGATATACATGTCCATGGAAAATAGGTAACTACAAGCTTCCAAGCAGTGTCGTGGCGTGCCGATCTTGAAACTGTAAACAATCCTATTAATAGTAATAACCTTATCACTGAACTGTTCCTACTCAGTAACTTCATCTATCGCAACCGGTTCAAAATAAACGAAGTTTACAAAAGCCTACATTAGAGGTTGAATTATCTATATTTACCTGAAAATAGAGTAGTGAGTGAGTCACGTAAGGAGAATGTTGTTACAGACATGAAATTTTCACATAAATGCACCAACTAGAAATCAGGTCATACTTTCCGTTTATTTAAGTAGCACTTGAGCTGTTTTGTAACGGTAAAAAGAGGGGGGATGAATAGAGTTGGTTGTAACTTTGAAGTAATGTTCAGTTTGTTAAATTGGTACCAGTTTCATAGATCGGAGACACATTAAAATCGGATATTTTGTGTTTCGCATGGTTCGTTCTTACCAATTGCGTATTGCGAAACATAGTTCAAAGTGCCATTCTGCATTTTACACGAAAACAAACGCAATTTTTCACATTCTGAGTGCTTTTCTTTTATTCCTTTCTTCGCTTCCGGAACACACAATATGGCGGGCACATCTTGACTCACGTTGTGGGTATGCAGTGTTTCAACCTTCTTCACCGAAAAATACCTACTATCGTGTTCGTCACTGGTGGAAATTATACATTATGCACGGGTAGCTAACGGATAGCCCCACGAACCATACACGGATAACCCCACGAACCATTATGCACGGTAGCTGACCGATAGCCCCACGAACCATTCACGGATAGCCCCACAAACCATTCACGGATAGCCCCACGAACCACCTCCGATAAGGTTAGGTTTGGTTACGTTAGGCAAGCATAGTAAAAAAGGGGGGGGTTTGAACCACTGATAGGGGCTTACGTCATCAAACGTACTAAGCATCCGGTTGTCGTAGGGCAAGCAAATGAAAGCAATGGCAATTGTGCGTCGGTGAGATATTTGTCTTGAAAAATACATGATTTCCCGGTCAAAATATATTCCACGATTAAAGAAAATACCTCGACGAACGTTGTAAACCTTGGAGAAACTCATTTCCGTAAGTAGTTTCTTGTGTAAAATTGAAGAAATGTGTCTCCGATGTATGAAAATGTTACCGTTAAATGTATTGCACTAAACTACAGTCACATACTTAGCACGGCGCTGGCTAACAGAGAGAAAATTGCCAGTATCGTATCTGGGCAGAGCGGCAAGTCCATTACTTACATGTGTCTCAACACGTCATCTGTTGACATTATTGAACAACTAGCTAGCCGAGGTCAATACCTCAAATTTCACCATGTAGGATTAGGGAAGGGGTTATTTGTAAGCATTGCTTACAATAGACCCGTACCCAGGGGGGGCAAGGGGGCCATGCCCCCCCCCTCGAGGCATGAAATATTTTGATGCAAACCTACAAAAATAACATGGATAATTATTTTAAGATTTTACAATAATTTAAATTTTCCTCTTGTTATAAATGAATAGGTTGTCTCTGGAGAGAGGCAGACTCCAGAAGTCTACAGTCTACTATATTTAGTAATGTTCCAATTTGGTCGAGACAGTTCACCATATTTACTCCCTGTTTTGATTGTTTTCGAACTGCAGTCTTGGAGAGAAAATGTGCTCTTTTGGTGGTTAATTCAGATTCAGACATTTTCGTCACTATAAGGATAATTCCATAGCGTTGGTGGTCACATTCAGGGTACGAATTCCCATGGCGGAAGGGGATCTCCCACCCTCCCACCAATGATCTTGTTCTATTAAAAAAATTCCCCAATTAAAATTTCCCGCGGGTAAGAGTTTGTGTTATAACAACAAAGATAAGCAATTAGTTTGGACTTCAAACATACTTTACTAAGAATAACACCATAAACACAAACAAAGAAGGAATAACAAAGAATGATGTCTGCCTGTGTGTGAATGTTGCATACATCTTTTGATTTCTATCTCTCTCTCTCTCTCTCTCTCTCTCTCTCTCTCTCTATCTATCTCTCTCTCTCTCTCTCTCTCTCTCTCTCTCTCGCTCTCTCTCTCGCTCTCTCTCGCTCTCTCTCTCTAGGGCTGATAACAGCATGGGGGTAGAAACGTACTTCTACAGTCATAGATAAGATTTTAAAATTATATCAAATTGGACTAGTAAGAAATGGAGTCGTAGCTGCGAAGGTGGTTGCCATTGTCACCCTACAGGCCCCTGGAACATAGAAATTAGACCGACCTGTTATTTCTCCTCCATTTCTCACCTCCTTTCGTCGGGAATAAAACATAGCACTTACATGTTAATTTAAAAGGAAACTAATGTCCTCTGAAAGTTTCTCATTTTTTGTCCCCCCACCTAGTTATCTTTAATTTGCAATCGATTTTGCACATGTGAACAATAACACACACTGCTTCTACAGTCATAGAATGGATAATAATGAAGATGGTGTAGGATGCACAACCGATTGTCCTTTTATTAGCTACATGATAAGTTTTCTTTTCATCGGATTCAACAGAAAAGAGTAAGTGCACAAAAATTTCTACAATGTCTAAGTATGCCAGCTACATCTAGGTAGAGGGGTGCAAATTCGGTGCAGAGGGTGTGCGAAAATCATTCTCGTCCTGGACGATGAAATCTCTAGCTAGAACTCTGATAAGGAAATATTTCCTTTCGAGAAACCATTAATAGATTTACACCATTATAAAAACATAACACAATAAAAGTATGAAAATTTAATTATCACTTGTAATAAAAATCAATAATTAAATAATATCTAACACTTATTAAAAACATTTAATCTATTTTCTAATTTCTTGACATTTTGAACGAGTTGTCAAAGGAATTTATTTGCTAGTTTATAAATGTAGCAAATTAATTTGTTTAAATATGTTTATATATATATATAACCTAGTGTTCGAGCTTCCCCCACCCTCCTGAAAAGAATCCTACAATGTTTATATTAACCACACCCCTGCTCCCAAGTTATTGAAACAGGCGATACTAGCGCCATTGTTCCAAGACCAGATGTACAAATAGAGCATAGGCGTGCGAAGACCCTCTGATAAGGGGGGTACAAGCGTACAAGTTCAGTCGGAATATTAAAACATCATGTCATCTCACTGTTTTAGAATTATTGCATTGATGTGTGTGAGTGTGTGTCTGTCTGTGTGTGTGTGTAGCAACAGCAAATATGATATAAATTTGTCTTTGAAATGTGTGCGCTCCTTTTCTTCCGAACAATTGTTCATGCATTTAAGACAAAGCTCTTTAGCAGCAACAGTTTGAAGTACTTAGTTGTTCTTACTTCTCTCTCTGGGTCATTCCATGTCAAATCAACAAGGTTCTCAACCTTACATTTTTCGATTAATTTGAAATTTGGCATACTGAATGGACCACTTGAGGTAGGAAAATATGCAGCTTTGCAGATCGTATTTTGTATTTTCGAAATTACAGTGTTGCAAACTGTGCGATTATGACCATTTTTTTAAAACATCTTGTTAACTTTAAATTGCAATATTTACGCAACCAGGGCACCTATAGAAGTGATACGGACGTCGTTGGAAAGGTCTTGAACGGCTCTTTCACAGAAGATATAGCATGCCTATGCCAGGGGTGAAAACAATTGAAGGTGGTGCAAAGAAAACTTTGGTGGCCATTTTCTCAAAAACATGTCTTTTAATTATTTTCAAAAATATTACATATCATACATCCACTATGACTCAATAAGTATATACAATTTAAAAGTGGAACGCCAATCGGATCCGGAGTTATGTTAGATTTAGGTTAGGTTAGGTTAGGATATAGTAAAATGTCCAATTATAACACCATTAAGCCTTGTTTCCATGATATGAAAAACTAAATATGCTGACCAAGGCAGTAATTTATTTTATTAAAAACATAAACTAAACGTAACGTTTCAAGCATCTAGCAAGGTCTTCTTCAGACTCTGTATCAAGTACAAAAGTAACAAGATACAAAAACAGGGCATTATATATACACAAACATTACTCCCTCCAGACTATTAGAAAGTTGTTCTCGAACTTTCTAGCAGGTGGCTTTCCCTTGTCAACTGTACTTTCACCTAAAAGGCTAAACATATTTACTTCCATATACAGGGTAAGTCAAAATGATGGACTCGATTTCAGACATTTATTCTGTGAAATATAATAAACAAATGTTATTGTGAGACATGTGCTAAGAAAGTTAAACTGTCAAAGTTTTTTTCAAACACATCACAAGTGTTCTATGTGAGCACCTTGCGTAACACGGCACACATCAAGCCGATAGTCTATCTCCTGCTAAACCTTGTGTAGCATGTTGCAGTCAATATCAGCTGCTGTGATGCGGGCACGCAGGTCATCCAATGTTGTTGGAAGAGGTGGTACGTAAACATGATCCTTGACAAAACCACACATGAGGAAATTACATGGGGTTAAGTCGGGTGAACTAGGTGACCAATGAAGGAGAGGTCGATCCTCCGGAGATGCACGACCTATCCAACGTTGTTCCAATGCCTCATTGAGATGGTCCCAAACGCTACCATGGTAATGCGCAGGGGCACCATCCAATTGGAGAATGAAATCTGCGCTATCCTCTGCAAGCTGTGGAAGGAGCCATAGTTGCAGCATATCTATGAAAACAAGTCCTGTCACAGTACGTTCATGGAAGAAAAAGGGCCCATAAATCTTTTCATGGGAAATGGCACAAAAGGCATTCACTTTGGGAGAATCGCGTTCGTGTTCCACAAATTCCTGGGGGTTAGCAGTTCCCCAAATCCTTACGTTGTGTCTATTCACTTTCCCTGAAAGATGAAAAGTTGCTTCATCACTGTAAATTAACCTCTCAGAGAACCCATCCGTTTCCATGAATGCGAGGAAATCAGCACAGAAGGACGCGCGCAAAGCATAATCAGTGTCTTTTAAGGCTTGAACTAGTTGCAAGTAGGGTTTCATTTGTAAACGTTTCCACAGAACCCGCCAGACAGTTTTCTGTGGAAGTTGAAGTTCTCTCGCTGCCCGGTAGGTGGACTTCTGTGGACTCCGCACGAAACATGTGCGCATTCGTTCCACTGTCTCTTCTCCAGTCGACGTACGGCCATTCGATTTTCGTTTGCATATGCAGCCCGAATCTGAAATGTTCGTACCACTTATGAACGGCCTTCCCCGTAGGTGGTTCTCTCCGATATTTGGTACGGAAATGCCGTTGCACACTAATCACAGACTTGTTCACATGATAATCAAGCACACAGAAAGATCTCTGTTCTCCAGTCAACGCCATTTTCCTGCTCGCTGCTCACTGCTGACTCCTAGCGGTAGAAAGTGGAAACACTGCGTGGAAACTAAACTTTGAAAGTTAACCTATCGAAGCACATGTCTCACAATAACATTTGTTTATTAGATTTAACAGAATAAATTTCTGTAATCGGGTCCATCATTTTGACTTACCCTGTAGAATGTGGTTGGACTCTTTTTGTCTCACGCTCTTTTTTCTTCATTTTTCTTTATTCTCCTCTCCTCTTTCTCTCTTGTCCTTTCCACTCTTTCTAACACCTTCTTCCATTCTTTGTTTAACTTCAGTTCCCCATTCCAGTTCATTGTGTCTTCTTCCTTCCATTTTCTCACTAGCATTCTCTTCTCCCTTCCTATCTGCTTAGCCTCATCCCACTCTATGCCATGTCCTGTTTCTCTCGTGTGTTTAAATATCGAATTTCTCTCTCTCTTTAAGTCGTACATCATCCCTATGTTGTTTCAACCTGTCTTTCAGCCTCTTTTTCGTTTCTCCTATGTACACACTCTGACATTCTTTACATTTCACTTCGTAGATAATCCCTTCCTCTTCCTCTTCTCTGTTTTCCTTTTTCTTGTTTGCATTTTTCGCTATTCTTAAGATGCTTCTCCCTCCCTTCCTGTAAGTTTTAATGCCCGCTTTCCCATACACTTTGCATATCTTTTCTGTGGTCTTCCCCATACTCTTTATTCCAAACCTTCTCTCCTTTTCTCTCTCTTTCTCTTTTTCTTTCTCTTCCAATTCTCCCCTGCCCCTTTTTTTCCTTCTTCTGTTTATGTTCAGTCTATCCTCCTTCTCATAGCCATTCTTTTCCAGCTGTTTCCATAGGCTATTTATTTTGCCTTCTTTTTCACATTCTTTCATGCATATTTTCTTTATTCTGTCTTCCATATTGTTTATAAAATTTATTTTTGTCACCTCACTTACATCACTTCTTTTGTGGCAGAATACCCCTGCTGCACACTTCTTCTATGATAAGGACCAAGCGGTTTCAATTTCTTGTCCTCTCTTCCTTTTTCATCAATATATTTAGGTAGCTTAACTTGACTTCTTCTTCTATTTCAAGTTCCAATAATATCCCTCTTTCTTCATCTTGTATTTCTTTGGCAAAAGTGTCGAACTGCCTCTTCGTTCCCTTCCATATGCCAAAACAATCGTCCACATACGAAGAGGCAGTTCGACATTTTTGCCAAAGAAATACAAGATGAAGAAGCAGGGATGTTATTGGAAGAAGAAGAAGGCAAGTTAAGCTACCTAGATATATTGATGAAAAAGGAAGAGAGGACAAGAAATTGAAACCGCTTGGCATCAGAAGAAGTGTGCAGTAGGGGTATTCTGCCACAAAAGAAGTGATGTAAGTGAGGTGACAAAAATAAATTTTATAAAGAATATGGAGGACAGTATAAAGAAAATATGCACGAAAGAATGTGAAAAACAAGGCAAAATAAATAGCCTATGGAAACAGCTGGAAAATAATGGCTATGAGAAGGAGGATAGACTGAACATAAAAAGAAGAAGGAAGAAAAGTGTCAGGGGAGAATTGGAAGAGAAAGAAAAAGAGGAAGAGAGAGAAAAGGAGAGAAGGTTTGGAAAAAAGAGTATGGGGAAGACCACAGAAAAGATATGCAAAGTGTTTAGGAAAGCGGGAGGGAGGGAGAAGCATCTTAAGAATAGCGAAAAATGCAAACAAGAAAAAGGAAAACAGAGAAGTGGAAGAAGAAGGGATTATCTACGAAGTGAAATGTAAAGAATGTCAGAGTGTGTACATAGGAGAAACGAAAAAGAGGGTGAAAGACAGGTTGAAACAACATAGGGATGATGTACGACTTAAGAGAGTGAGAAATTCGATATTTAAACACACGAGAGAAACAGGACATGACATAGAGTGGGATGAGGCTAAGCAGATAGGAAGGGAGAAGAGAATGCTAGTGAGAAAATGGAAGGAGGCTAAGGAAATAGAGAAGAAAGATGAAGAAGACACAATGAACTGGAATGGGGAACTGAAGTTAAACAAAGAATGGAAGAAGGCGTTAGAAAGAGTTTAAAGGACAAGAGAGAAAGAGGAGAGGAGAAGGAAGAAAAATGAAGGAAAAAGAGCGTGAGACAAAAAGAGTCCAACCACATTCTATATGGAAGTAAATATGTTTAGCCTTTTAGGTGAAAGTACAGTTGACAAGGGAAAGCCACCCGATAGAAAGTTCCAGAACAACGTTCTAATAGTCTGGAGGGAGTAATGTTTGTGTATAGATAATACCCTGTTTTTGTATCTTGTTACATTTGTACTTGATTCAGAGACTGAAGAAGACCTTGCTAGATGCTTGAAGCGTTAAGTTTAGTTTATGTTTTTAATAAAATAAATTACTGCCTTGGTCAGCATATTTAGTTTTATCAGGATATAGTAATTTAGGTAATGGATGGTAACAGACTTTGATAGACAAATTTCTAATATTCAAAAGTAAAAGTATAACAGAAATCAAATATAATATTGTTTGAATTAACGTACATGAATATGATGTTTAAATTCCCGTTTATAAGAAATACAGGGTGACACAAAAGTCCGGTTCCATAGGCAACTCCGTTATTAGTACATATAGCGAAAAATGGAAAGAGGGGAAAGTTGGTGGAAGTAGGTGATTTTCAATCTAAAGTGCTTGAATTTTCAACGTAGCATGCACCGTTCAGAATGTACACTGATACGACCCTAATTGGTAGCCAAATATGTCACATGCTTAGCCCGGAATATTGTATGGCATTGCAATATCGCACAGTAAAGGGTAATAGAAGAATTGATGACTATAATTAAAGGCAAATAAAACAAGTAGAAAACGTAAACATGTGACGAGCATTCCCCCTCCTCTCTCCAGACCACTAGAAAAGGCTAAACCAGTAGCGTATTTTTCAAAAACCGTTTACCCAAATTCACATTTCCAGCATTTTATTATAGTTTAATTACTACTACTATCGCTACTAATGTTGCTGCTCTTACTAATAATACTACCATCAACACTACTACTACTACTCTTAAGTAGTAGAGATCTACATAAATATATTAATGAAAGCAATAGAACAATATTACTTTCAAATCAACGGTTATTTATATGAGAGATGATATGAGACATTTTAAGTGTGAAGAAAATCCCTGAGAACAAACAAATGTATTAAAATAAATTGAAATAATCATAGTACGAAACTCAACCAAAGAGGCAATTATGATCATCAATTCATAATTTACACAGAATTGTATGGCATTTCGATAACATACAGTATTCCGGGCCAAGAATATATCGTGTGAAAGAGCCGTTCAAACCCTTTCCAACGCCGTCCGTATCACTTCTATAGGTGCCCTGGTTGCGTAAATATTGCAATTTAAAGTTAACAAGATGTTTGAAAAAATGGTCAAATCGCACTGTTTGCAACACTGTAATTTAGAAAATATAGAATATATGTTCATTATTGGTTTTGGACTTTTAACCACTGTGTTATTTTTTAAAAAAATTACCAACGTTTCGGAGCCTGAATCTGCCTCCGTTTTCACGGTAGCGTGTAGTTTGTTAAATTATATGGTGTCCCTTTTACAGATACATCTCCAACCCTGCTTTGGCCAGTCAGCATACAAACGATGATCAGTGTAGCACACACACTGGGAGAACTGTATGTCCACAACCATTCAGGGTCTGACAGTAGCACATAAGCGGCACTGAAGGAGTTTTTTTCATTTTCTGGGGTTGATATCCTACAGCATCAATCCTTTGACAAGGTGGAGCCTTGGCCACAGCAACATAATCCCCCCTGGCAACCTACATACAAAAATAAGTCTTGACGTGGCCACCTGACGAAGTGGCGTCTACTTGTCTTGCTTTCTTTTACTTCAGTGTTTTCTCCCCTAATATTGATTTCCATCCAGGGTTGGGGGGCGAGGGTCCTCTGTCCTCCTGTGTTCGCGCCACTGCACACCCGTAGTTGCTTTGAACTTTCATCGGCTCGAAAATACTTCATTTCGTTTAATAACGCCGATAAGATTCTTCTGTACTAAATTTCTAGATGAAAGTATAATAATACAGGGGCATGGACGTCTGAAAGGGGGACAAGGATGGCTCCACCTGACCCTTTAAAAACGAATGTCAATCTTAAAGTTTTTATATCACACGTACAATTTGATTTCAGTCATAGTAATTTACATGAATTTTTATGATGGGGATGCAGGAATGCGATAATTTCAAATTCAAGTGGTGTTTTTTGAGGGGGCAACACTATTATCGGGGTAATATTCCCCTGGAAAAATACCTTGCTTCTTCCTCCGAGGAAAAAAAATCTACGGACGTCTATGATTAGTGGTGGCAATTGCCCCCCTTCCCGTGTGCAGGTCTATGAAATAGAGTAAAACTTCTCAACGACCTTTCTTCTTCGTCCAGCCCCGCCCTTCGTCTTCTGACGTCACGCTAAATGCTATCGTTGTTAGGTTTAGGGCTCTTAACAGCAATAGACTGCAATTTTTTTGTGACGTCGCTTGACCAAGAAGGTGGTTCAGAAGTGTGAGATCCGTACAAATAGGACGGTGAGTCAGTACCAGTAAGGAAATAACGCAAGACATTTGTACTGATGAGTATACTGTTGTAATTTTGCAGTTCGAAACTGCTCTATTTTTATTCCAATTTTAGAAACAAATTCGCATCGTCACTAATTTCACCTATGCAACGTTATATAGCCTACCGATGGCGCTCAAGTATAATAAATTACTTAGACATTGCTTCAAGCATGCTTGTGGTGAACAGGAACCCTTGACCGAATCTACGTGGAAGGCTTGTTCTATTAAAGGCATGACTAAATTAATTAGATAGGTTTAACGCGATAGCTCGTACCCAGAATTCCCTTTTTCTTGCGGGGATCTCCGCCGAATCCAATTAATTCCTTAGGCTATCTGCGTCACAGATTTCCCCTCTTTCCTAGCCTAATTGAGAGCTTTAACACCTCCTCAGGTTTTCCAGGGATTCGATGTTGTTTGGGTTGAGACGTGAGCCAGGAACAATTGATTGAAGAACAAGAGAATGCTGTTAAGATAAGCAACACAGGCACAAACGGACACTAATTTTATAAAATGACTGTAAGAGATGGTTCTAAGAGCTTAAAATTGTGGCCTACCAGCCAGTGATGTGCCGTAAACTATAAGTTTACGTCTACATGCGTTGTCTACACGTAATCTACGCGTATATTACATTGGGTTGTAGTTTACATAGACTACGTAGACAATCTAAAGTGCATTAAAATTAGTTTTCAAGGATTTCATGAAAGGAAAGTGACATTTTCAACTATATTGGTTTCTAACGAAATGAAAAGAATCGTATTTACAACAAAATTTCTCTTCTCTTCTATCATCAACTATGCAAGAAGATAAATAGTATGCAAAAAACAACAACAGATGGCAGTCGTGAGGCAAGAGTGGTCTTCTTCCCATAAAACACTAGAATATTTCCTATATTAGGTTTCTTCCTAGATGAGAAATTGTTCGAATTTGGAAGAAAGAGTATGATAAGTTTTCTTTACACATCAGCAACTGATACGCAGTAAAATTTTCTTTCAATTCCACGACGCCCTTTGCTAAGTTATCACCTTTCGCCATGTTGTTTACATAGATTACGTCATCTACGTGTATAAAATAGTCTACGTGTAGAATGTAGACTATCGTTGTTTACGCGTAGACGCACATCACTGCTACCAGCCCCGTAGCTAGATATTTTAACGTCCTGGGCAGGACTGTGGTTTAGCGCCCTGCCCGCCCTACCAAGAACAAAATGTGCTTCCTTCGATGTTTTCTTCTCATGCCATACATCCTACAAATTTTGAAACGAGAAACGAGTGGCCTACTGTATCATTCTGCTTTGTGTATGAAGTATATAGACAAAATTTCTACGGACATTTTACAGTACTAGGAAATTAACTTGTTTGCAGACAAGTAACAGCTTAACGTTATTAAGCAGTATTCCCATGACCGGATAAATTGCATTAAATCTACATAAATAAATAACTTATTTCGTTCCACTGATCTCTATGACCCCCCCTCCCCCCCCACAAACACACACTATGGAACAGGGCTAAATTCACCAAGGCTATGATAGTGTGTGAATAATTTAGATTGACCAAAAGGCAGGTGAATCTGGTGAGAAACACTATTGTGTTACTGGCAACACTGCAGCCAGGACACTGTGCTCGGAAAGAAGTAAAAAGAAGGGAGAGATACAGTGGAGGATTATCCTTGAGTCAGCGCTACTCGTTCAACAGACTTTGGAACAGAATGGCTGTAGATGACACCTTCAGAAACTATAATCTCATGATGCTGTTTTGGTTCGTTTTACAATTTCTTCAGCACTATAATTAACACATTGATTTTGTTTAGTTGTATTATATTTGAAACGAATTACTACAAGGGTGGTTGATTAACCATTTTTGTTCAATCTTTATTTACGTTCGGTTACTAAATTATTATTCTCCAAACATAAATGAGGCGTATTCTGGATAAGTCCCAATATTTAACAATAATGCTTTTTTCTTCCCTATGCTAGACGGTCAATTGTTTGTAGATCCTGGTGCCATTTCTTGAGCTGGTGTTTATTCACGAAATCTTTGAGAGTATTATTTGTTTCGTCATCCTTTTTGAATTGTGCAAACTATGAACTTTTTGGTATGAAATTCGCACTTCTTTTAAATTGAGGAGATGGTCATAAAATCTATCCTTATCATAGATTAAAAAAATAAGCATTATTTGCCAGGATATATAGCCTTGTGGCAAAGGAGAAACTACTAAATAATGTTCATTGGCCAGTTTGTTCAACCAATTAGTTACCGACATTTCACATTCTGGCTAGTGTCATGAAGAAAAGTTTGTTTGCCACGATTATCTATTGTTGATTTGTTTCTTTTATGCACTCTTATGTATATTGTTCGGGCTATCATTTGGTCCTTAATTAGTCGACTGGAGATACATTTAGTCACCTGAAATGTGTAATTTTTATGGGATATTTATAACTATGACTTGTTCGAGTCCTTCTCCCTAGCCGTGCGGTCTAAGGCGCTGTGCTTTGGACTCAGACTACGGGACGGTATGGGTTCGAGTCCGCCTGGATTCTGTCTCTGGGTTCTCGGCGTGTGTATAGGACCGGTGGCAACCTACCATCGTGAGGAAATTGGGGAGCTACAAGTGAGTAGCGTAACCCGGTCTGGGAAATCTCCTATAACAGCTGAAGGTTCGACGTGCTGACCCCACGTCACCCCATTATTGATTCAAGATCTCCACACCTCTAGGTAGAATTGTGGGAGAGATACTGGCAGTTGGGAGATAGGCCAAGGCCCTTCAAGGGCTGTAGATTCACGGTTATGTTATGTATGTTATGTATGACTTGTTCGATTTTATGGTTTATAAAAGGTATAGTAACTGAACAATTTAGAATATAGCGTACTTCTATATAGTGTAAAAACAAATAAAATTGGCTCATCAATAAGCTAAACATTTACTGTAATATCAAATGTCTCTATAGTTCCATTTAGAAAACTACAGGAACTATAAAAATTACATTTCATGCACTAAAAAAACTATCGAGTATGGCCCATTACAATATAACCAATATCTGCCCATTGGTCAGTTCGTCCAATATAATCTACAACCAATTAATTACCGACATTTCATCTACCATGAACCATTGCAGTCGGTACGGCGTCATATTGCCACCCGGGATGGCCGTAGTGATGGTAATTTCACGTAGAAATGTTCCCACAATATTCGTGCACTGAGCAGCTCTAGGGTTCAGTCAGCTCCTAATAAATGGGTACCGTGGAACAACCCTTGGCATTGCGGTAAAGGCGGCCGGAATGTGGTGCTGACCGCCACCTCCACGAATTGCCAAAATTGTGACTGTGCAGGACTCTACGTCCACACATCATCCCACAAACACATATCTTTATTGCATGTTACAATATGTGCGGGGGGTGTAGCTTTCGCTTTACACTTTACTGTGGAGCATTACGCAAGTGAACTGAGCTCCACCTAGTTTTAACATGTAGCAGTGCGGCAGACGCAAATCAACTTATTTTAGTTATGCCAAAGTTAAATTTTGACAACTGGGAGAAAAAGTTAAAACGCCACAATTACTTTTATTTACTTTGTTCTTGTCGTTGTTCTTGTCGTTGTCGCTTTTGTTTATATTGCTTGGGTTGTCATTTTTCTTACAGTGCCGCTTGTGACAGAGTGTCTGTTTATTTTTCGTGGACACTAACAATTTACCATCCACATAAATTTCGCAGCCACCATGCCTAATTATGCGCCACCTGGATTCTAATTGCATATGCACACATTGCGGTGCATGCGATGTATGCTGAATTTGATCCATAGCTAGTACCTTGGCAGAACCGTATACGTACATGCGCATATTACAGCATGTGCTTAGTTCTATCTTGTCGAACTTCTACAGGTTGTTTGCTTTTAAAATGCACATGATTTCAGCTTCATAGATCAACTGTAAAGAAAGTACGAGAAATCATGGCCGACCCTAGACTGGTGCGGAGCCTAGGGCATACAATATACTCATGACTAACATTTTTCAATGATCCGAAAGAATCAGAGATTTGGGTATCTTAGTCTGAAGTACAGGTTTCAATAATCGCAATAGGCCTATAAGCAATATTACAAATGCTATACAGTTAACTTATATATTTTATTATTACTTAGGAGCAATAATCAAGAATTATAGAAGGCTAATAACAATTTCTAAATAAGTGGGGGGGGTTATTTCCCCATGTGTCACTGCTGCGATGTTTATTATATTTAATTATAAAACTGAGTGGTTCAACATCAAACTAATATCTAAGGTATCACAGTGGTAATTTTAATAATATCCAGTATCATTATCTTTCATAATTCTCTTATGTTTACTATTCATTGAATTCTGACGCTGTATTGAGTGTACGTTGTTCCATATCAAATAATAATTTCACTTCATGATTTCAATCTATAATATTAAACCAGTAGTGCAAATTAACAATTTTTGATTGAAATATTTTGAAGACTATTTTTATGTAGTACAAGTACTTTGTGAAGCCATCTTTCACACTTTTGCTACCATCTGTAGGCAAGAAAGTCAACTTTGTTTTAATTCGGACGTTTTCAGAGATGGACTCAAAACCTCGTCACCAGATGATATATAAACTCGAAATAAGCCATTCACAAACAATTATTTTTTATCTGACGCGGGGGCCCTGAAGAGCAAGGCCGGCTCTGAAAGAAATTATATACATATTTTTTACTTATTTCACGTCGTTGTTATGTCACTTTAGGCTAATCGCGACGTTGAGGATGAATGATGTTTGGATTAAACTGATGAAACAACTCGAACCAGGAACATCTGGGGACGAGATTTTGCGTCCATCTCTTGAGGGTCTCACTTATCGCACAACACTTTAGCAACCTTGTGTTCTGACGTAACGGGAGAGAGCTTTTTAATTTTAGGCTAGATGCCTACGTTGTTAGGTTAGGCTAGCTATCTTTAGTTCTCTTAGCCTAAATAATAATTTTTTCATTGTACAGCGTGTCCACAAAAACACTCAACTATTTTATTTGGTTATAAAATGAAAACCTTTTGCAATATGTTTGTAAGTATGGTGTCAGAAGGTGTAGTAACTCAAAATATTTTTGTTTATTCCCTACAGGTTGTGAAATTGACCCATTTTTCCGCTAGAGGGCAGTAAATTCAAGATGGCGCTTTCAAAACAGCAACGAAGTTGGTGTGTGTTACAATTTCACACAACAAAGAGTGTCGTGTCTGTTTAACGTTCGTTCAGGCGTAAATTTGGTGTGGAACCACCTTCGAACAAGTCCATTTTGAAGTGGTACAAAGATTTCGTCGAAGAAGGGTGCATCTCTGACAAGCGGAAAGGGCACTCTGGCCGACCGACAGTCAAACAGCAAGTTGTTGAGAGTGTGAGGGAAACCTTTGTTCGGGGCCCCAAAAAGTCAGTGCGCAGAGCGAGTATTGAACTACAAATCCCAAAAAGTACGATTAGCAAGGTGTTACGAAAACGCTTGCACTTTCAGCCATATAAACTTCAACTGGTGCAGAAGTTAAAACCTGAAGACCGTCCAAAGCGACAGCAGTTCTGTTCGGATATCCAACAGTTAATGGAAAATGATGACAATCTTCTGTCGAAGATTATTTTCAGTGATGAAGCAACCTTCCACCTGCATGGTAAGGTAAACAGACACAATGTGCGGATATGGGGATTGGAGAATCTTCACGCCACGCTGGAGATACAACGTGATTCTCCTAAGTGTAATGCGTTTTGTGCCATATCTGAACAGAGAGTTTATGGTCCTTTTTTCTTTGAAGGCGAAACTGTGTCCGGCGACAGTTACTTGGATGTGTTACAAAACTGGTTGATGCCTCAACTTACTGAGGTAGGTGACTACCTTTTCCAACAAGATGGGGCACCACCGCACTGGCATCGTAAAGTCCGTAACTTTCTCAATGAGGTCCTGCCAAACAGATGGATAGGTCGTGCTGGACGCCATGATCAGGTGTTTCTTCCCTGGCCTCCTAGGTCACCGGACCTTAGTGTTTGCGATTTTTTCTTGTGGGGGTATATCAAAGACATAGTGTTCGTACCACCCCTACCTGCATCCATTGAAATTCTGCAGGACAGAATCACAGAAGCTGTAAACACAATCACGCCCGATATGCTGTCCAGAGTCTGGAATGAGCTCGATTATCGCCTAGATGTTTGCCGTGTGACAGGTGGCGAACACATTGAGTGTCTGTAATGAAATTCAATCACATGAAACTTTATGAGTTTTTACACGTTTACCCAAAAAATGAACACAATATTCCTCAAAGTTTTCATTTTATAACCAAATAAAATCGAGGAGTGTTTTTGTGGACACGGTGTATTTATGCTAATGCAACCTAACGTAACAATCCTAACCTAACCTCGTAGGCATTCCTCGTCTGACGTCAGAACACAAGGTAGCAAAACTGTTGTGCGAAGAGGTAGACCCACCTCTTGAAACGCTCGACCACGGATTTAAAACAAAGTTGTCTTTGTTGGCTACAGATGGCAGTAAAAGTGTTTCGTAGTATTGGTGTAACCGCATTGTTTTTTAAATGAAAACTTTCATAAAATCATTGACGTAGAAATAAATATATTTCGAAAAGTGCACCAAGTGTCATGCGTAGTGAGTGAACACTAATTCGACCTGTTCCTGAAAATGTTGGAAAACATTTCTTCCCATATTTCTGTGTGCAGTGTGGATAATTTTCAATTCTAACTGTATTTTTTAACATCAGTTTTAGGTATGGAATCAAATGCAGGGTGGACTGCAGGTGATATTTATTTAAAAGAATCGCTGCTTTAAATCACTCTAAAAATATAATTTAAGGAATAATGTACATTATGATTTTGTAGATATCAGAGACATTTTTGGTGAAAGTGCATTACTCTCGTAATCATTTAATGGTGATTATTAAGTTCTGAGATAGGAAAATAAAGGAAATAAAATATATGTACTGATGGTGTGAAGCTCATACGAAACGAAATACAAACACAGGATTTCTCTTGATTTAAAATTCAATAATGTTATGGGCAAAAGTAGCAAAACTTTTGTGTAGAAAAATATACAAAATACTAATCATGTTAAACCATAAATAGTGTCAATGTCATTAAACTGTAAATAATAAACATGGCACCTGATATTTTTCGAACTATTATAAAGAAATCTCCCAAATTCAGGTACAAAGACTTTAAAAATATTTAAGTTAATATTATTATAGAGTACATCCAGAATGTTTTAGTTCCACTGGAAGAAAAGTTAACGAAATTATTATTAGTTTCATCAACAAACTCAACAAACATTTTCTTATCAGAAACAGAAAATGTATGTTTACGTATATTTTCCATTTGCTTTAATCAAACTGTTCCAATATTTTACAGGGCCATTTACTAGAACAAGCCTTTCTATAAAAATCATAGCTATATCTATGTGAATGGCGACAAGAACCATGCAAGCAATTTTAAGCATGTTTTTTTTTAAAACAAAATCGATTTATATAAAAAAAATCAACAAAAATGATCTTCTTAATAGAAATCACGATTTTATCCACCCTGCCTCTGAGTGCCCATTCATCAATTTCATCATATCATCGCTCATCCCCATCTTCGCAAATTAGCCAAAAGTGGCACAAAAGCGAAGTAAAAATAAAGAAAATAAATCAATTTTAAAAATAAACACATGCAGACTGGAAAAAGTGAATGAAAAGAATTACATGTTGCATGTAAGTACCATTGCTGATGCAATACAAGCGGAGTGATGAGAATCATTTTGTGATTTCAATGCAACTAAAAAAAATAATATACGCATAAGCACATATTAAATGAATTGCTTAAAAAAACAGGTTTTTTAAAGGGAGCTGCGTCTCCAGCTTATGGAAATAGGTTAGCCATAGAAATCTTGCAATCTTCTCCAGTCTTGAAGATAATGGGTGGGTGACCTTCGCTGAAGGCACTCAAACGTCAACCCTTCTACAATGTGCAGGTTAACGAGGCTCAGGCGCATGAACCCACAGCCATTATAATCCTTCGTGCGCCTTGTGTTCTGTCCATGTTGATTTGTGATTTTTGTTTTATCAAATTCATATTATCCCCATTAATCCCCATCGAAATGACTCGATAAATGGCAGACACGCGACGAAAAATAAACAAGCAAATTGTGAGAATGGGTCTCTGAATAGAATACTATAGACCTTTTTTCGAGCAGGCCTCATCTCCAGGAAACTATCAACTCGGGGCAAGCCCTGGCACCTAACGACCTGTTGAGTGAGATGAGTCATGCCAAGGATACTATAAACCTTTTCCTGTTCCACCAAAAATAGGTAATAGTTAGGCTGGATAGTTGGATGAACCAATCGATCTCGGTACAAGTTAGATATGCCGGAGACACATTTAACTCGTTTATTTTCAAATAAAAATCATTTCTACTTACCTCATATGCATAGCGGAACATTTTTCAAGTTGGGATCACTTTTGTTTCCATGAAAAAAGCGTTATTTTTAACATTATAATCATTTATTGGTCGTTGCTAATTCGGCGGCCAAATCTTGACTCACGTTGTCTGTCGTCAGCTGATATGCAGTATCGTCAGCTGATGTGCAGTGTTTCCAAACCTATGAACCTATAAATGCCGCACAAGCTATTCACAAAACGTTTTTAATCGAAAATTGTTCCACAAACCATTCACGGAAGGTTAGGTTAGGTCCAGATAGGTTAGGAAAATTTAGAAATGTAAATATAAACAAAAAAATTAACTTTCGTATACATATAGAGCCACTTCCCATCCCGTGCAATATGTAGCTTACATATACTAGAACATTTAGGACATTCCATTTCTTCCTTCACGATTCCATGTTCAATTAAAAAATCTCCTGGGTCTTCAATATCCGGGAACATTTTCACAAAGGAACCTTGACACGTCATCCAGTCAAACTACCGCGTGGTTGCTACATTGACAGGGGGTTACATAACAGAACGCACGAAAATTTGATTCACGTAGTCGACGGCAATGGTGGCACGAGCTATCGTGCAAAGGAGATGCATGAATGACGAAAAATACCTTACTTACAGGCCAAATAAGTTGCACGATTCGAAAAAACAATTTCCCCGGCTTCAGAAAGTCCACAAGAATTCAATTCCGTAAGTACTTTCTCGTCTTTTCTCCTGTAACTTTCAAGAAATGTGTTTCCGGCTTATCTAATCTTTACTCAGATCTCTAACTATGCACTTTTTAATAATAAATTAATCATTTTCGCGCGGCGTTAATCTAATACAACATCTCTATCGGCTACATTTATGAAGATATAATATATTCATAGTTTTTGTACACTGCAATATAAATATCCTGAATAGTTGATACAATACTTGTCCCACGATACTAAAGAAATATGAGAATACATTATTGAATAGATTTCATAAATCAGTGCTTCCATCTATCGTGAGAAGTAGTCGTCAAAATGAACAGCTTGTGCAGGAAATTGATATTTTCGTAACTTAATCCTACTCCTTCATGAAGTCACTCGGGTCGAAAGCGGTTCAGGGAACATCAATTCTGATATTTTTTAAACGTGTCTCGTGAGCTGACGTTCCTGTCAACATATGTACTTGAGTCTCGCAGCCTAAACATGCCGGTTGAAAGGGTGTCGAAACTTGTTAACTAGAAATTCAACCACAAAGACACAACCTGGCTTCCCGCAGAATTTTTCCCGAAAGTGTTCCAAATCAATATGATGTGTTGCGAAGTGACGTGTTTATATATATAAATCGATGTCATGTTTTGAAAGGAACAGAGAGAGAGAGAGAGAGAGAGAGGAGAAAAGCAACGAGGGGGGGAGAGAATGTAGTAAAACAAATACAGGGTATCCACCGTGAGACTCAAACATTTTACATGTTTATTTCCTTTTCATTTCAGGTCATACTGTTGTGATTCCAATATAGGAGTATATCAGAAACTCAAAATGTTTACCTGGTAATGTTGTACTTCGCGCTAGAACCGCAGTGGCGCCACAACAATACATTGTTTCTAAAATGGCGATTCCGAGCGAGCGTGCACAGGTTGTGTGGTGGCATTTGATTTAGTGGCTAAAACATGCGCGCATTTTTAATATTTCTTTATTTTAAACATCACACCCCTTAAATTTCATTCCGCACCCCTAGATAATCCTGGCGCTGCCGCTGGAACCCGGCATCCAGGAAGAAAATGCGCGGAGATGGTTCGAAAGACATTCTTCGTGCCACCAAAGGCGCCCATGTGCAAGTGCACTGAACTGAATTTTGTGAGTCACACTGAAAACTTTGTGAGTTACATTATCATTTTCATGTACAGTAATGATAGTATACAAATTTTCCTTTCCACTATATTTGTTTAAAATGTTGGAGTCTCAAGGTGGACACCCTGTATAATCAACAGCAGAGAGAGAAAGATACTGGTAAGTAAAAATAATAAATTGTATGAGATGGGAAAGAAGAATGACAAAAATCTAGAGAAAGAAAGACGAGGAAAATTAATACAAATGTAAGAAAGAGATTAATAAGTGTGTATTTTTTACATGCGGACAAGTGAACTCCGCCCCTTTCATCCCCTGTGCGAGTAGTTTCCGTATCGACCTCCATGTGCATCTGCGGGATATAAAGTGAACTTAACATGTTTCTTCTGTCCGTGAGGTTATAGCATCAAACAGCTGGAACTCTTGTTTATTTTTAACTTTTTTTTAATGGAAGTACCTTAATTTTGTATGTTGAAATTTTTGTGACAGAATAACTCCAGTTAATCAGAATTTTCCTGTCCACAATTTTGAATGACCATCAACAAATTAAGCAATATGGTAATTTCATATGCAAGTTATTGCTACTTAGGACCATTTACCCTGATCTCTACACATGGTGACACCCAGTTTTAGAGAACTATTTAGTCTACAATAATCAGTTAATAAAAATACTTTCCTTTAGATTAACATAGTTAGTGTACTACAAATTATAAATTGTATAATAAAGTAAGTAAAGAGTGACATCTATCGGGTGTTGGTATCACCATCATAAGTTTTCTTGCTTGGTACACACTTACTCACACGCATGGGCGTCCGGAAGGGGGGGCAAGGGGGAACCACGCTCCCTCCTGGAAAATAAATTTCCACCTAAAATTATATATTTCACACATAATTTTATTTCATTCACAGTAATATATGTTAATTATTATAAATTCATTGAAGAAACATGATAATTTTAGACTGAAATAGTGTTTTCTTTAGGGGCCATCACAATTATGGGGGAAAATATGCCAACTTTGCCCTCCTTGGAAAAAACCTGGAAAAAATCCTGGGGCCGTCCATGCTCACACGGAAAGAAATTATACACCACGACGAATTATTCTGACTAGGTAGTCAAGTTACCCGCTCGAATCCATGCGTCACAAGGACACAGTACTCAAGTTCCAGCAAAGCTTGAATTTCGTTCGCCAAATGACGTCAACAATCCCTTGCGCAGTCAGTCAGGCGCCTACCCCAAACCTGAAGAATCAATATTTGCTGGAAGCCGTAAAGAAACCAAGTCGGTTGTTTGGGTGGGAAGAACGCCCAGCCTCTGTCTGCGATTCTTTCTTCTACTCGTGAACAGTCAAGTCGCGACTCCTCGGGTTCGTCACGCCAGTTAGCTGACATGAAAACTTAATGGCGTTTCAACCGTCCGAGACACCAGTCCCTAGAGGGCACGATATGCACAATTTTTAAACAACACAGGTTGTTTATTGGTAGTTACTCAAAGCAAAGTAGCAGGAAAGCAGAAAACGAAGAAAAATTATTAATTTAAGCATAAATTATAATATGAACTAAACATTAACATGAATATATGCCTTCGATTGTATCTCGTAACACCTGGATTAATTTTATTCCCAGATCTGAAAAACATTTTTTTTAAACATTAAAGAAAATATGATATATCTAAGGTTCGATCAATATTCTATATAAGCGGAAATATGTTGTAACAAATATTTATTACAAGCACCAAGAGAAATACAGTACTATGTTTCAACATAGCCTCCCTTTCCCCACCGAGTTCATTGTACCTACGCCAGCTCTTGATAAAGGCACTGATTCCACAGGAAAAGAAAATTATTTTGGACGCGTGCGTAACCACTCATGCACCGCTGACTGGACTTCGTCGTCATTCTGGAACCTCGATCCACTTAGTCCATCTTTCAGTGGGCCAAAGGTGTGGAAATCGGAGAGTGCGAGATCGGGCGAATATGGAGGGTGGGGTAAGCTCAAAAACTTTAGGTCCTCGATGGTAGACAATGTGACACTGGCAGTGTGTGGTCTCGCATTGTCACGGAGCAAAGCACACCAGTGGACACCAGACCACGTCGTCTCTGTAGAATGGTTGGTTTTAGTTTATTTCGCGCAAATGGTTGAAGTAGGTAGTACTGTTTACATTATGATCATCTGAAAGGCGATTTCACTGACATTAATACGCCGGTTCTCCCGTATCAAGTCCTCCACTTGAGCAATGTTGCTTTCCGTGACTGCAGTGACAGAGCGACCTGGACGCGGAGATTCTTCAAGACTGGTTATGTCCTGTTTGAACTTCTCAGCCCACTCGTACACTTGTGATCGACTCATACAGTTGTCACCGTACTGAACTGTCGTGCGGCAATGAATTTCTATCGGTTTCACTCCTTCACTCAACAAAAGTCTCACGACACTTCGCTGCTCCATTTTGGAGCACTCCTGTAAGAGTGCCGCTATCTTGTGTAACTGTTTCCCAGCGTCTCGTGTGCAAGGCAGGCGTGGCAGCCCCACCTATGAATAGCTTACAGATGCCTTCAAACATATAACAATCACGGTCGTATTTTAGATTTCTTATACTACTATCCCCGTTATTTATTGAATATTGCTGCTACAACCATTTTTCGTCTTCTACTTCTAAGAGAACCAAGCCCAACAAGCCTAACCTAATCACCATAGTTTATTGTCACACCCCAAAAAGCTACCAGCCAATGGCAATGCTTAAGACAGTAGTAGCAGCATTCACTACCATGATATCCAATAACTTGTGTACCTTTCCAGAGCATAACGTAAGCAGAAGTTCCAGGTTTCAATCCTAGGTAAGGCAAGGGTGTATCATTGTGTTTGTCTCATCACTCTGTGACCATCTTCAACACTCACAAATAGGAAGTATTTATTTGTTTTTCACTGAACGTGTGTTTGATCATCAACAGGGACACTCCGAGTTCAAGCACGCTGTATGAAAATGCCAACGTTTTAAAGATTGTTAATTTCCATTAATTTTGTTGAGTAGAAAGATGGATTTAATGTATTGCCTTGTTTCAAATGCACATTTCATTTGTATCGCATTATTTCAGGATAAATAATATCTTCATAAGTACAAACTATGTTTTAATTCTTAGAACGGGGCTTAATATCATAGAAAACCCTAGTTCAGCAATAAGGACTTCAATTCAACGTTTAAGTTGTTTGGTTTTGTTTGATTTAAGTCCACTTAATGCACAGAAAGGCTAATCTGGACTGAACATGCAGTTTAAAGTACGATCCGATCCGAAAAAGTATATGTACCTCCACCTGGCATTTAAATTGCATAAAAACTTGTACACCGTTCGCGTGTCGTGTGATTTAGAATTTCAGTGTAATCTACAGTTGCAATTCAGTTTATCGCTCGAGTGCGTTGCATTACAATTAGGCTATCCATTGCCGGGATTGTAACTTTGTAATTAGACATTATATCTGCTAGCTTTACATATGCTTGCAATATTAAATGACATAAACATGTCCACAATAACAAGTTCCACGAAACTCACGTTTTTACTAGAGGTTTACGTCAACTGAATTTTACATAAATAAAGAAAGTAACAAAAACTAAACTTTTATCTTTTCACGTTTATCATGTGGATATACAGCGTGTCCGGCTTAGAGCTACAATAAAAGAAACATGCATTACATTTTAGGAATACCTGTATATGTACGCTACTGCCATCTGTTGCCATTTACGAAAAACACGAAACGGTGTCTCGCGCATACGCATGGGCACAGTAAACAAACATAGCGGAGTGGACTCCTCAACAGAAGGTGTTCTGTGTGTTATCATTTGTCGAATTGAAGTCCTTGACCTAGTGTAAGTGTATTGGCGTTGTTAGTGACAGTAACGGAGCCAGTGTCACCAGTGGCGCAACCACAGGGGGACATCCCCCCCCCCCCCCCAACCTTGGTCGGAAATGAGTTCTAGGGGGGCAAGGGGCAAACATTGACGACCAAGTGTACCTGCAGAGGGCAATTACCGCCCACAACTTCAAATTTGATGCAAATAAAAGTACTTTTCGTAAAATTTTCTTGCTCGCTTCGCTCGCAATGCCTGCTTTTCTTAGTCTTATCAAGTTCAGGACCGTAGCTAGGGTACATCGGGAGACGGCCCTGGGCGCCGAAAGATCTAAATGAAAAAAGTTATACAATTTATTGATTGATTTGTGTTTTTTAAGTCTATGCACAGAAAGGCTAATTTAGACTGGGCCTATAGCTTAAAGTGGGTTCCGAACCACTATGTGCCTCCACCGGGTATCGAACTCCGGACCCCTTCGTCGCAAGGCGACGATGTTACCACTACAGACACAAAAGTTGTAAATGATATAATGTCATGGTGTTCCGTGAAATTATTTGCACCCTATTAAAATAATATTAATTTCAGCCTGCAAAAAAAATTGGATACAAAACTTTTCTTGCTCACTTCGCTCCCAATTTGTGTTTGTTCACTGTCATGCATTGGGAATCACCAAACAGAGAAATACGTACAACTTGTCTTAATTGATTTTGTTTTATATGTATCAACAATTGTTTGGAGGAAAGGGAGCATGCACATTTGAGAGACAATTTATGTAACTTTTGATGTTGATTTATTGTGAGATGTATGAATTGGTTGTGTAATGTATTTAAATAATATATGCTGTATATACTATTTATTAAAGAAACTTTGAATACGCACACAATTTAGTGTCCACGTCACTCCATATTGCATATATGTGAAACATATATCATAGACCAATGTATAAGGTTATACATTGGTCTATGCATATATAGTGAATGAAAGTTATGTTAATGTAAAAAAGAATTATATTTGAAATGCATTTATCGATCATTTTCTGTCTTTCAAAAATAATTTATGTGCTTGTTTCCCGTTATTAATGTGAAATTGAACGTGTTAAAAATAATTCAAATGGTTTGTTCGAACACAAATGCTTTAGCACCAACTTCTACCCCCCCCCCCTTTTTACGTAATTTACGAGCACAATAACGTCTTTGATACTACCACTACTAATAGTAATAATAATGTTAGTCCTGGGTTCGAATCCCGGCCTGGGCATGGATGTTTGCGAGTATCCATTCATTTTCATCATGCCATCACTCATCCCCATCTTCATTAGCCAAAAGTGGCACAAGAAGCGAAGTAAAATTATTATTATTATTATTGGTACGTTTATCCTGGTACTTGCCCCCCCCCCCAGACAACAATTCGTGGTTGCGCCTCTGAGTGCGTCTCATGTGTAATGGCAAGATATTGTGCATCAGAATACATTTTCATTCCCAATAAATTCTTGGTCAAACATATTTTGGGACAGTTTCTTTTTTTATAGCTCTAAGCCGGACACCCTGTACTTGAGTACGTATGTATATGTGTGTCATTTAGAAGTTGTTTTTATTTGAGCAAATTTCTAAAGGTTTCGTGAATATTACTAAAACACCAAAATAATATGAAATTTCGTAGCGCGCCACAGTTGAAAAGTGGAGGGAGGGAAGGAATGGCATGGCTGGGGGTAGTTTCTTCCTTTCGCCGCCCCTGGGGTTACGCTAAGGACTCCACCACAGAGACTAGCCTCTGCTTCTATTGTTGGCACTAAAGGATTCCCTATTGTTGCTACAAACTTTGGACGTGACCCCAGGAGTAGATCTCAATGGACGAGGAGCTGAATTTGGCTAAGTGTTTTCTTATCTAATATTCCATGTAAATTAGGGCCCAAAGGGAGTTGTTTGTTTGCCATCTCTTCAAAATTACAAGATTATGTATTCAATTCACCGCCGCATTTACACCATGCTCTACCATTCTGAAACTAAGCTCATTAAGCTGTGTTGAACAAAGCCTTCTTACAAGGAAAGCCTGCGCAGAGATGCGTGACGTCATTATGAGTAGGCTAAAAACGGCGTGTCTGTCTAGTGATTAATTGATTGATTATACAGAGGTTGTTGCCGATCTATGGTGACGAAATTGCACACCTCTTGCAGCACCACCAAGCGGGAAGAGAACGAAGCTGCCAGTCGTGTGGGCACGTTGGACCGTTGAATGTGCGTGACAGGTGTGGTCAGTGCATGGGTCAGTGCGTATCGGGTATAATGCCGCCGAAAATCAGTGCATATTAGGAGGGTTACATATCTGCACTTTCCGACGTAAACTACAGTGATAGTGCCATTATAAAACTGTGCAAGGAGCGTGGATTCATTGTATCCAAAAATGGCATATCACGGGTGTTGAAAGGGGCAGGTAAGGCGAGGCGTGGGATGATTCATATGGGGCAGAAGCAGGCCAACACCCAGCCTGCCACTAACCGCACACCAGCTACAATTCGGGACGTCCGGGCGCTGGTCATCAGGGAGAATCCAGCCACACAGAAAAGTATCGCGAACCGGCTACAAACATCACTGAAGACGGTGCACACCATCTTTCACCGCGATTTGGGTTTGGAAAAGCGACGCAAGGGGCGTGTTCATAAGCTCAAAACAAGGTGTCAAGTCACACATCTCGCTCAACCCGCCTCTTCCTCCAAAAAATGGCAGATGAAACTGGAATTCGTGCCATTCGTTTCACAGACATTCCAGTGAAGTCACCTGATGCCTCACCGATGGACTTTTGCGCCTTCGGCCTACTGAAACGAGCCTTGTTTCACAGGAGACCCCGCGCCATTGAAGGGCTATGGAAAGCCTGTCAGGAGGAGTCGTTGAGGCTGGACATGACTACACTTCGTGCCAGTCTCCTACAATGGAAACTTCGCTGTCGGGCAATTGCCAAGATGCAGGGACACAAAAGAGAGCACTCTCGATGGTGGCGACATGGTTTCTCTTAAAGTAGATGCAGTTTGAAATCGTCACCATAGATCGGAAACAACCTCTGTATTAGGTTAGTTTTTTGTCACTTTTCTGAAACTTTTGGCTAATCGCGACGACGAGCATGAATGATGATGAAAAAAGTGATGAAGACACACTCACAAAGAACTCTCATGCCCAGGTCGGGACGCCAGGAGTCGAAGCGCGATGTACTAACCACTCGGCCACGGAGGTTGGCATGTCTACTGATTAAAGAATACGCTCCTCATTCATGTCATCAGCCTGTACATGGTAACATTTTCATTTTCAAAGTCAGACTGACAAGCCATACCGTTATATCAACAACCTTCCCAGTGTACAGCAAGGTTGCCATGTACAACTACTTGTTGAAAACAGGGTTGCGATATCTCATACAATGATTCCATTCCGGAAATATTTTGAATCTATCTTGAAATGCTTAAAAAAAATGTGTTAATTTGATTAAGAAAAAATATTCAGTAATAGGCTATAGAGGCTTCCCGGTGGAGTAGTGGCAGCGTCGGCGCCTTGTAATCAAGTGGTCCAGGATTCGATACCCGGTGGAGTAACTTAGAGGTTCGGATCCTACTTTAAACTGTAGGTCCAGTCCCGATTAGCCTTACTGTGCATAAAGTGGGCTGAAAACAATAACTCAATCTGACCAATCAGTAATAGGCTATGCATATCGCTGTAACAGCCAAGAAGTTTTGTCAGGCGAGAAAACATAAGTGCAGAGAATACCATCTCCGCTTTGTGAGCAGCTGACAAACGCGTTGTTCGGAGTGAATGCCAAGTAAATTAGCGTCTATTGTTCCTCCCGTTTCGCCCTTCCTCCCCCAACACCCATCCCCCTTGGAACAAGAGATGTGCAATTAAGATTCTCTCAGAGTCTAAGAATAGATGTAGTGGCTGATTTGGACCTCAAAAGAACATTCTTGAAAGATTTCAAGCAATTCTTCTAAAGATCCGTTGGAGGTCTTCGCTTTAATGGCGCTCAATTAATATGAGACTAAGTTGTAACAGTTTTGTGAACGTGTGCAATTAAGTGAAAATTGCCGAAAATGTATGCTTAGAAAATTAGAAACATCATGAAAATAAAGCAAGAATGATCTCTTGCTCAAATACCTTTATTTAGTTATGGTTCCTGCTTTTTTATTGATTATTGTTTTATTTGTTTTTACAAGCCCACTTTATGCACATAATCGGGCCTGGACCTACAGTTTAAGTCGGATCCGAACCACTATGCGCCTCTACCTTGTATCGATCCAGGGAACCCTTGATTACAAGGCAACGACGTTACCACCACGCCATCGGGGAGGCTCTTATGGTTACAAATTTTGCTCAATTGCATATCTAATATTGTTTGATTCTGTATAATTCACTTTTATCTGAACGTACATAATACTAGTTTTTTTAATGGCAAATGCTACATATTCTATTTAGATCTAAGATAAGCTATTGATTGATTGATTGGTTATTTTACTCCTTTCTGTCACTATTTGGCTAATTGGGAAGATGAGGATGGGTGATGAAATGATGAAATTGATGAACGGACATTCACAAGGAACACCTTTGATCAGGCCGGGATTTGAACTCGAGAGCGCTGTGCTAACCACTCCACCACGAAGGTTGGTACAATACAAAGATCCGACTAGGTTGGTGTGTATTATATCTCTCCAAAAAATAAATGTATGGGTTATATAAGTGAAAAATTAAAAAGCCCTATTTTACAGCCACATTTGGCTTAACAAAATTTCTCAGTGTGATTGATTTGTACGTCACTTTTCTTCTATTTTCGGCTAATCGTGAAGATGAAGATGAGTGATGAAATTGACGAAGAGACACTGACAAGAAGAAACACTCATTCCAAGAACGGGATTCGAATCCGAGCGTGCTGTGCTGAAACTCTTGATTACGAAACTGCTCAATTTCGTTCGATTAATTGCAATTAGGGCTAACGAAGTTCTGGCGTGCGGCAACCCAAAATCAAACTACTGTAGTCCTTTATTGATTTAATTCACATATTTCATAGGGTCTCCCCGATGGCGCAGTGGTAGCGTCGTCGCCTTGTAATCAAGGCGTCCCGGGTTCAATACCCCGTGGAGGCACATAGTGGTTCGGATTCCACTTTAAACTGTAGGTCCAGTCCCGATTAGCCTTACAGTGCATAAAGTGGACTTAAAATAACAACAAATCAAAATCATTAGTTCACATATTTCGTGTACCAGTTCCTACTCTGTTGTCGAATTTGTTGGACAGCATCTTCTGCTGGTTCCTTCAAGCTAGGAAACATGAATCTGTGGCTTTGATATCCACCACCCCCTTGTCGCGTTTTCTACAGTGTATTTTGGCATCATATTACCACTGCCTAAATTGGAAAATGGAGTCATTTGGGACTCAGGTCAGGTAGACCCTAGTAAATTGATCTCGTTACAAACTGAAGAATTTCGTTCGTCGATTTCCCCCCGTTTAAGTACCGCACTTTGCTAGCAAAATAGTAGTCTACCTTGACGGAATGCCTACTACAGAGTGTCTACCAAAATAACAAATCTCAAATTCTTGTCTTTTTCTTGGCCTTCTTCTTCCCTTTTTCTTAACATTTATTTAATCGCCCGCTACTTAAGTATAGTTGCAGAATTAAGAAAACAGATATTTTTATTCAATGAAAATCCCCTATCACAAGCTGTACTTTAACATTAATTATTGTTTATTGATTTGCTTTATTTTACTTTGCTTTGACTAATTTGCAAATATGAGGAGGAGTGATGATATGAATGGACATTCACAAATATCCATGCCCAGGCCGGGATCCCTTGCTTCGTAGCGCGATATTCTAACCACTCCGCCACGAAGGCCGGATTTGCTTTATTTTATTAATCCGGGATATTTTGATAGGAGGTTCAATTACTATTTTATTATATTTTAAATCAGAACTGTATATGAAAAGATGTACAAATTAAATGCTTCAGACTTCATCCTTAATGGGGAATGGCCACATTACTTACTAAATAATTTGATATGATCCATATTTTTATGTGACGTTACAACTTTAAAATATGTTACTGATATAATATACTTTTATGAAAGGACACGTAAATGGTGTGTTATTATATGTAATATTGCACCCTGTTTGTAATGTATATTTTTTGTTTAATGTTTATTGTATTTTATGCTCTATTATGAGTAGTTTAATGTATCTTCATGTTTGCGAGAGTGCACTATACGAATTTGTATTTCTAAACATGCATAGATGTCAGTTTTGTTGGTAGAATCTTTTTGTAAATAGTGAGTGATTCATCTGTACTTCAATCTGTGTTCTCGAAATAGTATAAAAGCGAGGATATCGCGTAAGAAACATCACACTTTTTCGCCACGGATCGACGAAGCTTTTAAACTTAAAAAGAATTCCTCGGTGTTGTGCATACATCTTGGTATGGTAGCTCGGGGCGCAAGCTAGGCCTATGTGATCATAGGTACGCCGATAGCCATGCATTGATGATATGCACAATACTGCAACCATTCTACGTTAAAAAATAAAGCTAGCCTAAGGATTAATTTGGAAATAAACGGCTAAAGGGCAAATATTGGCTCAGTTATCATTGCATATCTCTTGGTGTGGTAGTTCGGGGTGCAAGCTAGGTGTATGTGATCATAGGCTTGCCGATAGCCACGCATTGAGTTTATGCGTTTTAGTTGAGTCAATTCATTGACAAAGCGAAATCCTCGCCTTCGTCTCAAGTATATTTGCATTATAATTATACATACTGCAGTAATGTGGTTTTATTTCTCTGTGCTGTGAATATTGTCTTTGCCTAATACTATCCCTGTACCTGAGAGGAGTCTGTGTACTTCACCGAGTCTCATCGTTCACCGCTGAGTATTATTAAGTAGTATAATAATACGACGCGTCTAATAGCTAGAACGTATCAAATTTTGCAAAACTTCAAACATACAACAATATAATTCTTAAGGAACAAAGTGAAAAAATCTTAACCACAACTAAATACAATTTTAGATTTCCCAATATTCAATTTTAATAAATCCTAGTACAGGTATATAAGAATGTAAATTCACTATAATGTAAAAAATATTAAACATTATTGACGACAAGCACAATTTCTTGACTATTTCTTAACCTAACTTTCAAATTCTTGTCTCTTGACACCTTGCTACGATTCTTGATGCCAGAGCTGCGCAATGGTTTGATTTGATTTAAAACAATCACGATGTTACAGGTAAGATGAAACGAATTCTTAAATTGATGTAATTTAATTGGAAAAAACTATTTTTCCACCAACATTGGCGTAATTTCATGTAAAAATGCGATTTTTCCACAATTTCCAGGGAACTCGGGATTTCTTGCTCGAGATTTGACAACTCGCACTTCGGAAAATTTGGGAGATTTAATGGATGATATTCAGCGAACAACTTCCACCACAATTCATTGCGCGAAATCACGCTCCGCCACCATGTTTCGGGCAAACATCCCGCGTAGAAAACATGCTGGGTTAGCATTGAACGTATGCTCTGCCGAAATGATTCAAGGTACGATATGATTATCATGATGACATGAGGAATGTGTATTTATAAATTATAGCATATTTTCTCACTGTAAGAGGCTTTCATACGCTTTCCCTAACACGCACGAATCTTCTCATGCTGTTTCTTCCCAAAGTGCACTGTGTTATGGCCCTAAGTTTGAAAAAGCATCCATTGAAATCGGTAGCTTTCAAAATAACTGCAAATTGTATTCGTAAAGTTCTTAATCGCACAGTGAAGGGAACGGAAACAGCTTCAAAATACACAATTCAAGGATGAATTAAAGCATATCTGTAGAAAGACTTACTATAAAATAATTTCTTGACTTGTGTATATTTATCTTTTTTGTAATAATAATTGATAAAAGTGTTGTTTATATGTCAGACATGTTTAACGTTAAGGTGAGCCATCTACCGCCATTCTGTTGAAACAAGAAATGAAACAAGTCTGTTAAGCATTCAGAAGAGAGCACATTTAATACCGTGCGTCCGTTTCGATCTTCAGCCGAGAGATCGGGAGAAGCGTTGCGGGCGGCGCTGACGGAGATGCCGACGTTTGCGGCCTGTAATCCCCGCTTATTTTTTATGGACATATGCAGACATTTATATAAATATTGCAAAACAAGCACTAACCTGTGTTATAACACACAAAAGTTCTGTAATTCATCCAAGTTCTGCTCTTATATACACAAATAAATACGCTATAGAAACGATGTTAAGAGCCACAGATAATAAAGCATTTTAATCATAGTTTTGACCAGTAACGTCCTGCTTAAGTTTATATCCTTGAAAGAGTTTTGTGGCCATGGGAATCGTTTGGAGGTTTCGAATGTGCAACACTGTATCAAGATTACGCTGCAGACGAAACCGTTAAAAGTGAATGGTTTTCGTGAGCTTCCTTGCAATCCGAAATATCCGAGCTCCAGTTTTTTTGTTCCTTCGCGACTAGATGAAGACAGAGTTGTGAATATAGTGGCGAGCAATGTAAACCAAGAGGGTGTTAATTTCGTAGTGTGCGCAAGAGTGTTATTCTTGGTTACTTGCAGTTACTTGTTTGTGTTATTGCAGTGTGTATGTGTGTTGTGTCAGTGAGACGATTAGAATGCCAGCCGCAAGGTTCACGTTAGAACGAAGATTTTTTATGTATGACACGTACGTGAAAACAGACTCGTGTCGAGACGTGTGTAGGCAATTTGTACAGAAATTCCCAGGCGTTTCAACTCCACACAGCAATACGGTTAGACATCTTGTCCTTAAATTACGAGAAACTGGATCGTTAAATTTTAAAACACCTAAGCAAAAGCGACGGATTCTAACCGAAGCAAAACTCGATGATATTGATGCAGCGTTAGAACGTTCGCCAAACAAACCTCTACGCAGTGTTTCACAGGAGATGGGCGTGTCAAAATCATCAGCACATACAGCCACTAAGCTACTATATAACACAGGTTAGTGCTCGTTTTGCAATATTTATATAAATGTCTGCATATGTCCATAAAAATAAGCGGGCATTACAGGCCGCAAATGTCGGCATCTCCGTCAGCGCCGCCCGCCACGCTTTTCCCGATCTCTCGTCTGAAGATCGAAATGGACACACTGTATAACCGATATACCTGGATCCTAGGGACCCGACGTAAATTTGTTTTGCCTTGCATTACGAAGTGGTTGACATCAATGACAGCCCTTTCTTCTCTTCGAGCCGGTGCAGTGGTTAACGTTGTGAGGGTATTAAATGTGACAGAAGCAACTAATATTGGGTCCCCAGGACCTTGGTGTATCGTTAGTGTTACTTTTTGTGTTAACGTGATTTTTACATCGACCAATCTAAATCGAGGATTGTGGACGAAAAATACATCCTTGCAATCTTGAATGATCCCACAACAGATATTGACGAATATCAGTGGTGCTGAGTGAATATGAGGTTAGTGAACATGAATGAGAAACATGGGAAAGCGTAGAGGAAAATGGTAATGAAGGTGAATCCGCCAATGTAGAAGAAGATGTAGACGAAGCTGAATATGGCAGTAAGACTGACAAATCTAATTTCTTTTTATAGTAAAAACAGGTATACGTTGCCCAAATTGTTTTGAAAAGTGAGAAAAATCAGATAGAGAAAGGTACTATACCAGCGCTCTCGCCGTGAGGCATTGGTAAAACTGTAGTTTTGTTATTATTCTTATTTCTGTGTTTTATAATTAATATAATTACTATTTAATTACTGGCACATTACTGCATCTCACATATGAAGATTTGAAGACAATGACGCAGATAGTTCTTCATATATTCTAATTTCTATATATGTATATTTTGTCATGATGTAAATATATTTATCAAAAGCTATTTTTTTTATCATATCAACATACTGTTGCGTCAACTACCAATAAGCAGATTTTAAGGCAGCATGAACAAATATTGGGTATTTCCAAATTTTTATGTACATAAAAATAAAATATAAATCTGGGTCACAAAGACCCAGGTATGTCTTAAGTGTAACCTTAATAGGTGTGTCGGTTAAGGGTTAAAGATTATACAGTAGTGTGTGAAAAACATGGCATATTCTCCTTTACGGAAAGGTAAGATGTATTTTAGATATATTGGTAATACGTTTGCGCATAATAGTACACCAGCCAAGGAGCAAAAATGTATCATTCTTTTGTTTTTACCCGCATGGAATGTTAATGTTTGGCACTCAAGTTAAATCAATCAGTCACAGGTCAGACTGAAATACTATAGGTCTCGCGCGACAACTTGAGCTCTGGGGAAAGTGGAAATCCGAGGGGGCAATATGGGTTTTGTCAAGAAAAAGGCAGGTTGGCGCAGCAAAATTCCAATGTTGCCATCTATAGATGTAAACAATTAACTGGTTACTCAGTTTAGATGTACAGGGTGTCCGAGTTGAAACGCTCTAATTTCAAATGCTTATATTAAACATAATATACAGGCACGAGCAGTGTGGTAGGTGGTATATGGTAGCTTAGCTGCGGAAATTTTAAATAGGTAACGAATAGTAAAGATTCGTTTATTTTGTATCGCTTGAGGTGGTGAAAAGTGAAAATGACAACCAATGCTGAAAAAGCGCAAATTGTGTGGTGGTACGCAGAATTGGGAGGCATAAAGCAAAAGACGCTTGTGAAGCACATCGTGGACTGTGGATTTTGGGAGAGCAATCTCACGTGACGCCGTACGAACGGGTTTCTTGGAACTTAGTGCAAATGCATCTGCAAATGCGCTGAACTTTTTGCTCTGATGTTCGTGATCGACCACTTCTTAGCGACAGATCCTGTCTCTAGATACTCTGCTTTCCACGTCTTGATTCTCTTATCAACGGGAGGGTATCTGTGATACTCTGCACGAAACCGTCGTTGAACTGCAATAATGGATCCCAATTCTGCGTACCACCAAACAGTTTGCGCTTTTTCAGCATTGGTTCACTTTTCACCACCTGGAACGATACAAACTAAACGAATCCTTATTATTCCTTACCTACTTAAAATTTCCACAGCTAAACTACCATATATCACCTACCACACTGTTCTTGACTGTAAATTATATTTAATATAAACATTTTAAATTAGGGCGTTTCAATTCGGACACCCTGTATATTTGCATAATTCGGCGAAAGGGGGTTCTACATTACAAAGCCAGGCAAGAAATGTGGGGAAGCATAAGCCTCGTTTCCAAAGATAACCACCGATATCCGTGGCAGAGTGGTTAGTACAGGGCGCTACGACGCGTGGAGCCCCGGGTTTGAATTCCGGCCTGTCGATGTGTGACGGTTGATATACATTATATAAATATCATCCCGCCACAGCTTCACTTTTCTCTTGACATTCGAGAGTGAAATATGCCACGCGCCAAATAAGTCACTGATGGTTACGTAATGTATCAAGTTGCGCAGCTTCTCGATAGAGGGCGCTCGCTGCCTCGGCACGTCACTCGCGCATGCGTAAAATATACTTGTTGCCCGAACAGCGTTGGGAACTGGGTGAACGAGAGACAGACACAGTACAGTTCCGATACACTCGATACCAAGGACAGATCAGCATTAGACGCCAGCCGGAGCGGAGAGACTACAGGTATATCTAGTAGTGCGCGCAACAGGTGCCCGACCTTTTACCTCCCCTTCGTTGCGTAATTGGCATGGCATTTTAGCTAACGTTATACGTTTGAGCTGCCACATCTTCCAAGCCATCTGGATTCTGCCATGTTGCGTAACGGGGAAGGAAGGAGGTCAGTATGGGGCTTTTGTCTAATTCATTTTTCGTAACTCGGGTACACGACTGATTTAGTAACAAGAGTAATAATTCTAAATTAATGAGCAACTTGAATCTACTTCCTTTTTACAAAAAATAAATTTAGCAGTAATAAGTATTATTTTTTTGTCTTTCCACTCCGTAACAGGCTGAATTATTAGACGTATACCCTTTTTTTTTTTTTTTTAACTAATTCTATCAGTGACTTGTTTCGGCACCACCTCAAATAGTGTATGCACGATTGTTGGGATTTGTTTCAAACGGGTGTATCTATTAATATTTATTTGGTTTTAATATTTTAATGAAGAATTGGGAAGGGGATTGAATGCGTGTATATAGAAATTAAATTTTGGGAAGAGTTCATTGCTATTTATTATAGGCTATTTAGGATAGGAACAAATATAAGTAAACGACAAAAGTAAGCGATAAGTGAATGTAAAAATAGTATTTGAGGTCCGCTTAACTTTAAATTGTGAACATTATTGACTCCGTATATTTTCATTGAATTGTTATATTCCGGGAAATTAAGATATTGAACCTATTGTACTGATCAAGTCGCTGTTATTTTTTTACAAACCTAAACGGTTCTTGAATAAAACCTTGTTAAAATTGAGCACAATTTTTAATCAATCAAAGAATAGACTAAGTTGTTATTGTTTTGCAAAATAGCCGTTCACGTAGAATAATCTAGGGCGACAGTGATAATTTATCTCGGTTGTTTTGGGCGTACGTAATTTTCTTGAGAGGGGGAACTAGACGATTCCCCCACTTCTCAATAAGATTGCGTTAACCCGGATTGGTGCACTCGGCGATTTGAGTTCTTTGTCTCCTGGAGCAAGCCAAAAATCGATCCACGTAGTTCAGGGTAGTATATTGGGTTTGGCGAAACAATAATACGTACTAAGGTAGCAGCTTCCCAAAACATCATACGCTTCAATATTGTATTTAGAGAATTTTGATATCGGATAGTAGTGGTATATACAAAATTGAAGCGTAATAAATAATATGATAGTATTCGCCACAGATGGCAGAGTTGTTGTGAGTGTCTCTTCATCAATGTAATCATATCATTACTACTGGCCATCTTCGCGATTAAACAAAAGTGGCAGGAAAGCGAAGTAAGATAAATCAAATCAGTAAATCCAATTTGGATAAAGGTGTTATTAATTCATTGATTGATTTTATATATTTTACTTTGCTTTTTTCCACTTTTGGCTAATCGCGAAGATGAGGATGACTGATGATATGACGAAACTAATGAAGGGAAAATACACCCATGCCCAATCCCTGGATTCGAACTCGGGACCTATAATGTCGAAGCGCACTGTGCTAATCACTCCGCCACAAACCGTAAAAAGGGGTTATTAGAATAACGTTGTGGACAATGCTGTATGTACCTACACCTATCAAAGAAGTTGCGAAAAATATATCAATATTTGGATTGGGGTTACATTATGAAAATGTTTAAGTGATCTTTATTTTCCTTCTTAAAGAACTGAATCCAATACGAAGGTTTTGATGGAAAAACCAGATATTATTCTAATGCGCGCCGATTTCTGGAAAAACAAAATACCACATACATGTTTTGACCGGGGTTCGAAGCTGGAACCCCCTAACTTGCCCACTCCGCCACGGCGTCTCCTGTTATTTAGTTATCTTATCGTTAAATGAAAGTGAAGGGTTCACAAAACAAGAATACTCTCCCTTAAACAAGCGTAAAAGGTTTTACCATGTTGTGAAGTTGGTCACGCTGGAGGTGATGGCAATGGGCCTGCAACTACCCGCCGCCCATTCACTGGGATAGAGGAAAAGGCATGAACAGTCACGGACACTGCCCGCTTGTGATGAATACATTGAATGTCTATTACGGAGGAGGACTGTATGCTCTAGACATTTCCTTAAAACGTATTGAGTGCACAGGTTATGTATTGATCGACGATGGAAAATTCTGGATCAATTCACTTTACTGTTTACTGTTCACTGTACTGTTTACTTTACTGTTTACTGTTTACTATACTGTTTACTGTTTATTGTTTACTATACTGTTTACTGTTTACTATACTGTTTACTGTTTACTTTACCGTTTACTGTTTACAAAAGGTTCAAAATATATTGTTCGGTCTTTAAACGTTTAGCAAGCTTTAAAATCTACAGAAACACAAATGAAGTTGCTCGATCTGTGTCAAAGCTTCGTTAGCCGCAATTATAATTTCTCTTCAGAAAGTCAGAACCAAGAATGTTATGGTTGCAAGGTTAGGTTATTATTTAAATTTTAGTACTCCCTATCGAATTTAAGTATCATAGAAATTAAGATTATTCCTACTCTCAAATTTTCTAATTCTGTCAATGAAAACTATAGACGGAAGAATGACGTTATTTCCTTAAGAGGGCTCGATCGAGCAATGAAAAGAAAATCTCCATAATTGAGAACGAGCAAGAGTTAAAATAAATTTCTGTTTAGAAATAAGACCATTGCAATCCTTTCTATGAACCTAAATGAACTCGGTAAAATCATTATTATAACGCTGGACCATAAATATACACAATTTGTTAATGAAATGATATGTTTATTGTGCAAGCACAAACATAGAAAACTTGTCTTTATTAAACTAATGGACTCTGTAACTAGGTATATACAGTGGGATCCATAAGTATTACTAAGCAAATTGTCCATTCCCACGTTTACTCCCCTTGTTTTATGCAATCAGAGCTTCATGAACTGACACAAAACACCAAACAATCTGCTTATTACCTCGTAAAAACACAGCCCTTAAAAATACATAAGGTGAAGATGAAAAACCAACGAAAATTGCAATGGACAATTTCCTGAGTAATATTTATGGATCCCGCTGTACATACCTGTTGAGTTCAATAAATAAATAAATATTTTAAAAGTAACTTTCTTTAGTTCAAATATTTCTCTTAGATTTAATTAGCAATAAAGTCAAAATCTTTGTACGTACAGGGCAAGTTAATACTTGAGCTAATGATTGATTGATTTAGTTTATTTTACTTCACTTTTCTGGCTACTTTTTGGTTAATCGCGAAGATGGGGATGCCCAGATCAGGATTCGAACCCGGGACCCCTGGCGTCGTAGCGCTGACCACTCCGCCACGGAGGCCAACAGTGAGCTAATGGTCGCGGGTCATATTACATGATACTTATACTGAAAAAAAATGGTTCACAATAAAATTAAAACTGCTGGAAGTATTATGTTGGGGTACACAGAAAACCGCGGGAAACAGGATGTGACCAGTGCGTCGTAGTTTGGAGGGAGGTAATTAGGTGAGGTGAGTGAGTTTTTGTTATAAGTACACTTTATGTAAAGGCTAATCAGGACTGGACCTACAGTTTAGAGTGGAATCCTAACCACTGTGCAATGTGTCACCAGGTCCTGCGAGCGAAGCGAGCAATAACATTTTAGGAAATGTATTTTTATTTGCATCAAATTTGAAATCGAAGGGGCGATTGCCCCTCTGTGCCCCATGCAGGTACCCTTGGCCGTCAATATTTGCCTCCTTGCCCCCTACAATCGATTTCCGTCCAAGGTTGGGGGGAAATGCCTTCCTTCCCCCTTGTGGTTGCGCCACTGGTCTTAAATGCTTCAAATAACCGTAATATGGAGGCTTCCATACTAATCCTTATTCTTGTCGTCAATTGTTCAATTTAAACTATATGTTCTTGAATAAAACAATAAAATAATAATTTATTTCAACTGTACACCCACCTCACATAGTATTTCTTTATACAGTAGATTTGCAGAAGATACAATTCAATCTACAAGTGAATCATCAAGATTTGTCACAAATAAACACTCATACAAATTAAGATTTCTGTAGCCGTGGTATAAATTATATAGTCAAGTACGTACCCCCCAGGATCGTAGCAATCTTAATCTCAGGGGATAGGTTCTTTTTTCGAGAATTCCAAATAAGAAAACGTTTTATAGCCAAGATGATATAGTTAAAAAGCGGATCTATATTCTGAAAACTGTACACAATACAGAGAAAATATATAGTAAGGTGTACTCCCTTGAGACATACATTGTTTTTTTATATATACCTTTCTTCGCTTCCGTAACACACGTTATGGCGGGCACATCTTAACTCACGTTTTGGGTATGCAGTGTTTCCAACCTTCTTCACCGAAAAATACCTACTATCGTGTTCGTCACCGGTGGAAATTGTACATTATGCACGGGTAGCTGACGGATAGCCCCATGAACCATTATGCACGGTAGCTGACGGATAGCCCCACGAACCATTCACGGATAGCCACACGAACCATTTCCGATAAGGTTAGGTTAGGTTTGGTTAGGCAAGCATAGTGAAAAAAATGGGTTGGAAACACTGACAGGGGGTTACGCCATCGAAAGTACGCAGCATGTAGTTCACGTAGAAAAAGCAATGACAATTGTGCGTCGGTGAGTTATTTCTCTTGAAAAATACATGATTTCCCGGTCAAATATATTCCACGATGAAAGATAATACCTCGACGAATGTTGGAAAGCTTGCAGAAACTCATTTCCGTAAGTAGTTCCTGTGTAAAAATGAAGAAATGTGTCTACGATATACCGAACTTTTACCATATGCACACTATTACCTCACAATCCATGATCACAAAGTCACAGAATATAAACTGTTAGATCAAATTAGGCCTAGGGCATTTAGCCATGTTTATACTCTTAACTAGATGATTATAATTTATCATTGAAAAACTTTGGATATACTATTATGCAACAGGAAGCGAAACGTCACTTGACAAGCAGTTTACTAACTTGGAAATTCTAGAAAAGCCAGGGAAATAAACTTCAGGATGAAAAAGTCATGGAAAAGTCAGAGAATGTTAGAATCACGGTTCGAAAACTCGGAAAAGTCAAGAAAAGTATTTTTTAAATTGGAAACAGTGAACACATTTCAATTTTTTCCTCCACTTTTTTTTTGTGTGTAGAAGTGTGCAAAATTGAAGATAATACTTATTATTCAAAACTGTTTGGCATTTCATTTTTGACATTAGGTCTTCCCCAATGGCACAGTGGTAGTAGCGTCGTCGTCTTCTAATTAAGGGGTCCCAGGTTCGAAAACCGGTTGAAGCACATAGTGCTTCGGATACAACTTTAAACTGGAGGTTGTAACGGTATATTTTATGCTTTTAAGCTGATTGTCAGCAACATACACAATATACATTACCATACATTTTTGAATCCTTGTCCCGAGGTTCAAAACATGCAGTACCTGAAGTTCTGTGGATGCTAGTTTAGGCAATAGACACGTACCTCTTCAAATTACAACTTAACGCCCATTTCTTTTAGATATATATAGGTTTATTCTTAATATATTTACAGAAGTTAATTCTTGGCCGTTATTCACAAAATTACATTCCGGTGTACCCTGTCCCACCTTCCCGAAGAGAGTGTGTAGACTCGCGTAGCCACTGGCTCCACGAGTAAAAAAAAAAATATCCCTCAGTACCAAAAAAGGTGGCTGAAGGTATGTGTGTTGTGTACCCGGTTTCCCACATGAAATAAACTATTGAAATAATATGAAAAGAGCAAGTGTGTGTATTAAAAGAAAGAAAGTTAACATCCCCGCCGTCGGTTCACATAATAAGGAAAGAAAGCTCGCCCAGCCGCTCCCCTCAGAGGAAAAAGATACCTCTTACATTGCTGTACTCCGCCAAACATCTGAGACCCACTGCTCCCCTGCCCTTCCTATTTATAGGCCCCGCTAATGACCTAAACCGTTACTGGAAACTTACCGCTCCCCAACGTTCACCCTAATTTTGTCCACAAGTGTACTTCGAGATCCGCGATCTTCCCTCAGTACTGGAGCTGGTTAACACACGTCGATTCTTACCCACTCAGCATCTCTTCCATCCTTCCTCCTGGACCAATGAGAGACAGTCTCCTGGAAATCCATCCAAGTCATCAAGGCTGCTGGTTCGACTCCCGGCAACGCCACTGCTCTGCGCTCCTGCCGAGATCGGAAGTCACCGCTTCGACCGGTTTCCACATGAATGGATCGAACTGGCTCTACATCCGAAGATGTCACTGCTATGCCCGGCGCTAGAACTGCGTTCACTCGCCACCGAACTGCGATTTCTCGACGAAATTACACGGTAAAAGAATACGCACTAACTTTGCGTTACTTTCGAGATGAAATTGACTGCGGAACGACACTTTTGTATGAGTACTGTATGAGGTATGAGGTAGAGAAAATAAGTGAAAGATAGAATAAAGAAAAGATAGATAAGTCCCTATGTACAATATTTTCAAAAAATCCCCCTTTGAAATTAGAATAGAATCTGTTTCTCAGCTTGTAACGCATCCGAGATACATCTTCGTCTTGCTCCTCCTGCCGAAGTTACGTGCGTTCTCTTTGCTGAATTGGGTTCGGCTACTTTCCTTGCAAAGTCAGGTGGCGAAAAATAAGGCTTCAACTGGTCACTGTTGGCTCTCAATATTCTTCCGTCCTCGCTGTGTTTCATTTTGAAAGTATTTGCCGAAGTTTGCTCCACAATTGCGTGTGATCCAGAGGACTTCCCCGAGAATTTACTGGTTACTCTGCGGGCCTTACCAGGGATAGGATGTTCCTTAATCCAAGCTTTATCCCCCACCTGAAACGTGCATTTGCGGCGTTTCCTATCACAAGCTTTCTTCTTGGCGTCTTCCATCCTGAATTTCGTTTCCTCCTTACTTGACATGAAATCTTGCTTCTTATTCCTGTCATCTTTTAATACGCAGCATGGCTGGCACGACTTACAATACTGGATAACGTCTTTAGTTAGGCCTATCCAAGTGTATTGTTCCCTAACCTTAGCTAACGTTTTCAATCTCCCAGGATGACAAGTGAATGCATTATCATGCAACGACACGAGAATTTGCGAACGTAGAGAAGTAGGTGCCCATATTTTCCCTTTTCCCTTCTCTTTTTACTTTTCCGTAGGCAAATTTCTCCTAAGAATTCCCTCGTTGTCGAAATACGAAGATTTGGCTTGGGTCTTCACCTTTTCCTTGTACTTCTTCGTTCCTTCCACCTCCTCATTCCTTGTAGCACTCCCTACGTCAGCAAGAAACTTGTCTTTCATTTGCTCGGAAATGAGGGAGGCTGTGTCCAGAAGCCTACGTGGCTCCTCAGAATTGTATTCTTCATTTCCCTCAGTGGCAGAGAATGGCAACAATGAAGAATCTTCCATATCTTTTCTTTCAGAAGGACGAACCATGGGCAGTTTTGTGCTCCGAAGCAAATTTTCCCTCTGTTTCTTCCTCATTTGCTTCGCACTATCTGCAGTACACAAAGCGCTGAAATCTGCAACTGCTTTCTGCACAGTGTCCGTCGAACATTCAACACGGTCAATCATGTTCTCAGTTTCGGGGTGTGGTTTGCAATTTCCCATCGTCGCAGTCATCGTCCGGTTAGCCCAGCTCCAGCTTCCACAGTCGACGTTCTCCCCTGCTGCGAGAACGGAAGCCTCTTTCCCACTTCCCTCTTCTCCGCAGAAAATAAATGAATGACGTTACTGTTCTCAAAACTGTAGCCTCCCTGCTTCAAATGTAGCGATATGCCGGCCTTCCTTATGAACCCACGACCTGCGATAAATCCCGTGAAACAATTGCGCAGCACGACGAATTTATGCTTAAATTTCATCCCATTCAAACGTACAGTAAGATACATTTCCCCACATGATTGTACAGAGCCTACTGCCAAAGAAATATTAATACGTTTATTGTTAATCTTATTTCCTTGTTTTTCCTGTTCTCTTGCGATCTCAACAGACGCGGTGCTCACAGACGCACCAGAATCCAAATATAGCGAGAAGTCCTTTCCCTGAACCTTACAGGTGACTAACGGTTTTTTGTCGCCAGAAGTGAAATTTCTGCAGTTGCGTATTTCCCTATTCCTCCCCCTGTTTTGCTTTCCTTCTACGTGTGCAAGTACTGGAGTTATCTGTTCTGGTCTAACGGTATCTTTAGAAACGGAAAAGGTGGCGCCTTTCTGCGGACCATCATACCCCCTTCTCCTCGCCGATTCTTCTGCTCTCGACGGGGTTCCAATATTCCCGCCCCCTCCATGTAGGACTGCCTTGACGGGGCGAGGGGGCTTAGTAGGGAGGCCATTTTCATCACATCATTTCACCCATTCTTCACATCCATACTTCACGTTTTTCACCATTCCATCACGTCATTCATCTCCATATCTTTGACCTCCCTATTAAGTAAGGTAGGGAGGTTATTTTCATCTCATCATTTCACTCATTCTTCACATCCATATCTCACGCTTTCACCATTCCATCACGTCATTCATCTCCATATCTTTGACCTCCCTATAACTAAGGGTCCTGCTAGAGGAGACAACCTCGATAAAAAAAAAAACCTATCCCAAGGTGTGAGTTGCACGTGCCGATGGGACAGTGTTGGCTGCAGGGGTAGGTGCAGTCGCGAACGTGGCCTCGGGGATTTCGGTTTGGTCCTCGAGTAGCCTCCATTTTTGGGGGTAGGCCTTCCTCTGCATAGAGGGCATGTCGAGGCGACAATTTATGGACCCTCCACAATAAAACAATTTTGTATATGGGTACAAAAAACAACTCAAACGGGGGGAAACCCCCAAAACGAGCTTGGCCTTCGAGCCCGCTTCAATTAGTGGAAAATACAAGTAACGTTCCACGTTACCTTGTTATCAGTATTGTTGAGAAGACCGACGATGAATCTGGAACAACATCGAAGAAACATGGAGCTGCTACATTGAAGGACTTGTCACCATTTCTTATCAAGAAACAGCTAGACTACGCCGCTGGTTCAGATGTACCAGAAATAAAAAAGATGCGAAACGGGAGTCTACTTATCCAGACCAGCACAGATCGCCAGACCAACAATCTTCTAAAGCTAAGATCTTTGGGCGACTTCCCTGTTAATGTTGAACCACATCGTCGACTTAACAGTAGTAAAGGTGTGATTCGCCACTGGGATCTGCTAAATGCTGAGGAGGAAGAGATTCTTCAAGCACTTTCGGACCAACATGTCACCGCAGTGCAGCGAATCAAGACACGAAAGTCCGGAGAACTTGTTCCAACTGCTTCCATTATTTTGACCTTCCAAACGACCACTCTCCCAGATATTGTACGGGCTGGATATTTGAGACTCAAAGTCCGGCCGTACATCCCTAACCCGATGCGGTGTTTCAAATGCCAGCACTTTGGGCACACTCAGCCTTCCTGCAAGGCCACTACCGCCCTTTGTAGTAAGTGTAGTCTGCCTGATCATGGGACCGAACCTTGTTCTTCAGGTCCCAAATGCATTAACTGCCAAGGCGAACACCCAGTCTGGCATCGCGACTGCCCCTCTTTCCAACAAGAGAAGAAAATCAGAGAGTTGGTCGTCACAGAGAAAATCTCTGCTGGTGAAGCAAAACAACGTCTCCGTGAAAGCATACGCACCACTTTACCTGTGCCATTCGCTACAGTTGCTGCAGCTGCTCTTACCCGTCGCAGTGTAGGTGTACAAACCAGCGACGTGTCAACCCAAACAACAACGCTTCCCGTAGTAGCTCGTCCTGTTTCGAGGAAACCAGCAACCACACCTCGCTCCACAGAGAAAAAGTTCAAGCAGGTGCATTCCAAAGAATACTTTCTGAAGTCCAGTAGCTCTCCAGTCAGGGTGACAGCCACCACCCTGAAACTTAAGGCGCAGCTGAAAGCTGCCCGGCGGGCGCTCAAAGCACCCGCCCCCACTCCCCCTTCTTCATCCCCTTTGCCCTCTGTGTCCTTACTCGAGGACATGATACAGGACGAAACCGCGGATGAGGAATTTATCAAGGTGACAGGGCCTAGAAATAGAGTACGCCTCAAAAGGTAACTATACTACCTCCAGCTATGGCTTATTGTCTCCAATGGAACCTTAACGGTTTCCGTACTCATCTTGAGGAACTGCAAATCTTAATATCTGAATTTGACCCTGCCATCATATGTCTCCAAGAGACACATTTTCGTCCAAATGAATCAGTGATTCTGAACGGATACACGCTTTACCGCACCGACAAGCTTCCTGAGGGTCGTCGTGCACACGGTGGTGTTGCAATCGGTGTTCGAGATACCATCCACTCAACACCAATTTTTCTCACCACCCCCCTCCAAGCTGTCGCCGTGCGGGTCCATCTACCACAGCCAATATCTGTGTGCTGTATCTACATCACAAGGGAGGAGCGATTCTCTCTTGAGGACCTCCTTTCTATATTCGAACAACTTCCGTCTCCTGTAGTTCTTTTGGGCGATTTTAATTCCTACCATCGTTTATGGGGCTCCGTTCGTACAGAGCCCCGGGGTCAAATTGTAGATCAATTCCGTGAGGTATCAGGTTTAACGTTGCTGAATGATGGGACTCCCACATATTTCAGTCCTTCCTCAGGCACATACTCTGCGTTGGACTTGTCCTTCTGCAGTCCCAGCCTTGCTCCTACCACATCTTGGAGCGTTCACCCTGATCTCTGTGGGAGTGATCACTTCGCACTCCTTCTAACTTTCGAACACCTTCAGCACTCACGTTAACAACACCCTCACTGGCATCTCAGTCGGGCCGACTGGGTTGCCTTCGAGCGTGCAGTGGACCTTGAAGTCGATCTAGCGTCGACTTTGCCACCAATCGACGCCTTAAATATATTTGTGTCAAAAGTGCATGATGCAGCACGCACCTCCATTCCACATCCCAGTGGACCTGCGAGGCGATGCCCAGTCCCATGGTGGACTGCGGAGATCAGTGCAGCCATCAAGGACCGCAATCATGCCCTAGATCGATTCAATAGAAACCACACTGCCGCAAACCTCGAGCAGTTCCGCATTAAACGTGCCCGTGCCCGTCTGCTCATTCGAGCCAGTAAGAAGGCGTGCTGGGTCCAATACGTGTCTTCTCTGACGAAGCAGGCTTCGTCGAAAGCCGTTTGGACCAAAGTACGTCGCATCCAGGGGGTGCATCTACTCCTCTTAGTGCTCTCGAGCACGATGGGACGTTGTACACTGATTCCGGAGACATAGCTAATATCTTGGCCACGCAGTTTTCTGATGCATCTAGCTCTGAAAATTATGAACCACGTTTCCGCCGCGAGAAGGACCGTCAGGAACTACGCCCTCTAGTTTTTCGAAGTCATAACACCGAGCCATACAACTCTCCATTCACTGAACGGGAGTTCGATCAGGCGCTTCGAAATTCTAAGAATACAGCTCCTGGAGTGGACATGATCCACTATGAGATGCTTCGTCATCTGCCCATTGGCGCAAGAAATTTCCTTTTGACGGTATTCAACAGGCTTTGGTTGGAGGACTCTTTCCTCACTTCCTGGAAAGAAGCTATTACTGTTCCCATCCTGAAACCAGGTAAGCAACGCACCGCAGCCTCGAGTTATAGGCCTATTGCCTTAACTAGCTGTGTGTGCAAGTTGATGGAACGCATGATCAACAAGCGTCTCACCTGGTTTTTGGAGGAAAACTCATTGATAAGTAATTTTCAATGTGGTTTTCGCTCCAACCGTTCCACACTGGACCATCTGGTTCAGCTGGAAACACACATTCAGGATGCATTCCTCGACAAGGAACATTTAGTTGCAGTTTTCTTTGACCTCCAAAAAGCATACACAACGTGGCGCTTTAGCATCATCAAGCAGCTCCATTCTTGGGGCGTGCGTGGCCATATGGCGTACTTCATTCAAAACTTTTTATCAGATCGTGTTTTCCGCGTACGTGTTGGGAACTCCTTTTCGGATCTTCACGAACAAGAGAACGGTGTCCCGCAGGGCAGCGTATTAAGTGTGACTCTGTTTGCCATAGCAGTGAACAGTGTTATGGCAAGCATTGTTGCCCCTGTACATGGTCTTCTGTATGTAGACGACCTCACGATCTTTTGTCGCTCACGGAATCTCGCGTCAGCTTCTCGTCAACTCCAACTGACGATAAACCGTTTGGTTGAGTGGTCCTCCCAAACAGGTTTCACCTTCTCATCCGAGAAATCCGTGTGTGTTCACTTTTGTCGTCAACGTACATGTCATTTCGATCCTGACTTGTACATGGGGAAATCTCCCCTGTGCTTCGTGAATGAGGTCCGCTTCCCGGGTCTCATTTTCGATAAGAAATTGACATGGCTACCTCACCTTCGCCAGTTAAAGTTCTCTTGTCTTCGAGTTCTCAACCTTCTACGTGTTTTATCTCGCACTTCCTGGGGTGCTGACAGGACGGTACTGCTTCGCCTGTACCGTGCACTGATCAGGTCGAAGCTTGATTATGGATGTGTTGTGTATTCTTCTGCCCGCCCATCTAGACTTCGCATCCTAGACACCGTCCACCATGCTGGTATACGTGTGTGCTCTGGTGCCTTTCGTACCAGTCCAGTCGCCAGTTTGTACGTAGAGGTATCTGAGCCGTCGCTGTCTCTGCGAAGACAGCGGCTGGTAGTGAACTACTTCCTCCATCTTCGCTTGATGCCTTCACATCCTTCATTTGACACCATCTCAGACGAGAAAGGTATCGGCTCCACCCTAGTGTCACTAGACCATTTGGTGTTCGTGCAGACGAGATCCTGTCAGCACTTGGTGTTGACAGTGATTTTCCTGGCGTCTCTCCACTCATTCCGCCTCTCCCTACCTGGGAGTTTCCTGCACCTTCCATCGATTTTTCTCTAACTGCTCTTCCAAAAGCAGAAACACCAATGGTTGTATACCAGCAACGGTTTTTAGAACTTCGTGTGAAGCACCCCAATTTTAATGTGTTTTACACGGATGGGTCCAAGACAGTGGAATCAGTTGGTTGCGCCTTCGTCCTAGACTCTCAAAGTTCCAGTTACTCGCTTCATCCTGCGTGTTCCATCTTTACGGCAGAGTTATACGCCATTCTAAAGGCACTGGACTTTGCAGACGTCAATGGTCTGAAGAAAGTCCTTGTGTGCAGTGATTCGACCAGCGTGTTGCAGACCCTGGATTTGCCGTATTCCCGGCATCCGGTAGCCCAACGAATATTCAGACGGCTTGTGTCCTTATCTGCCAGTGCGGATGTACACTTCTGTTGGGTCCCTAGCCGCATGGGCATTCAGGGGAACGAAGCAGCTGACGCTGCCGCCAAGTCTGCTGATGCAGACGGCGATGTTCTCGTCCACCTTTTGCCAGCTAGCGACCTGCAGAACATGTTCCGTTGTCGCCTTCTTGACACTTGGCAGGCCGAGTGGGATACGGAAACGGGGAACAAGCTTCACGCTATTAAGCCCACCACAGGTGCTTGGCGTTCCTCGTCCCGTACCTCTCGGCGAGAAGAAGTCATTCTAACCCGCATGCGTCTAGCACACAGCCGTCTTACGCATAGTCACTTGCTACAAGGGCTGGAACCTCCGTTACGTCGTGTTTGTAATGTTATTTTAAGCATTCGACACATTCTCGTTGAATGTGTCGATCTTGCTTACCTCCGGCAGACTTTTAACCTTTCCGGCTGTTTGTCATCCCTCTTGGGTGATGACAGCAATATTTTATAAAATGTTTTTAGTTTTTTACGAAGAGCTGGACTCTTCCACCGTCTGTAAGGAGGTTTTTAGTTTGTTTGTTCTGACTTTTTAATGTGTTGTGTTTGTATCGTGCAGGTCTTTTTACAACCTGCACTTTTATTTTTCCTAAGGGGCTATTTACACCCCTTTTTTAATTTTGAGTCAGAATTTTAGATAAGGAGCTATTTCCCCGTATACATAGAAGGGTGCAAAATGGCCTTAAGTGCCGACGCACCCAAACAATTTTAAATCAATCAATCAATCAAACCAATATTCCCGGAAAGGCTCAAGCGGTTGAAAAGATCCGGATTTATGGCACTCATTGATACTTCTGTTCCCACGCGGCCGAAAGGGTTTGTTGCCCCCGCGGCTACTAATTGCCTTGCGACACTCCCTGAAGTTGAAGCTAGTGGTAAACTGCTATCTCTTAGCTCTGAACAATAGTACAGAGCTTCTGAATACAATATCTTTTGCATGTCCATAGAATGGGTTTCCAAATCTTTGATTGTTGCGAATGTTCTGTTGTACAAGTGTGTTCTGAATTTAGGATGGGAAAATTTCAAAACATGCTGGATGACCTCGTCTTCTGTCCCCCGTTTTTCCCTCATTGCAAAAAGCATCCTGATGTGTCGAATAAATGCAAGAAGAGACTGGTCTGGTGACTGGTAATTGTTCTGAATGATCCTTGCTATTTCCGAATCATAATCGACACTAAAGTATTCCTCAAGAAAAGCCTTCTCGAATTCCCTAACAGTGCCGAAAGGTCTCAAAAATCTGAACCAATCTGCAGCGATTTCCTTCAACGAAAGCGGCAAGATTCTATCTAAGAGAAAAGTATCCCCAATTTCCATGATTTCCTGATAACTGCGTAATTCATACAAATAATCGTGTGGACTTACATCGCCGACGTTTCCCTTAAAGATCGGAATGTTAATGTTGCTTTTTTCCAAGATTTTGCTCATTTTCTCCTCGCCCGTCCTTGCCGAAGTTCCTTGCGTAAGGTTTAGAGAAAGTCTCTCAAGTTCCCCAACAATATCTTCCTCAGGCCTTCCCTCCAAGTTCGCATTGCCTAGCAACTTGCCAATGAGCTCCCTGTCTATTTGAATTGCCATTTTGTCTTCTGTTACTTTCTTTCCACTTCGCAATAACATATGCCTTCAGTACTTCTCACAAAAAATATCCCGACTCTGAGCCCCCAGTATGTAACGGTATATTTTGTGCTTTTAAGCTGATTGTCAGCAACATACACAATATACATTACCATACATTTTTGAATCCTTGTCCCGAGGTTCAAAACATGCAGTACCTGAAGTTCTGTGGATGCTAGTTTAGGCAATAGACACGTACCTCTTCAAATTACAACTTAACGCCCATTTCCTTTTAGATATATATAGGTTTATTCTTAATATATTTACAGAAGTTAATTCTTGGCCGTTATTCACAAAATTACATTCCGGTGTACCCTGTCCCCCCTTCCCGAAGAGAGTGTGTAGACTCGCGTAGCCACTGGCTCCACGAGTAAAAAAAAAAAATATCCCTCAGTACCAAAAAAGGTGGCTGAAGGTATGTGTGCTGTGTACCCGGTTTCCAGGGACGTCGTTAGGGGGGGGGCACGGGGGGGCACTGGCCCCCCGAAACGTTCACGTGGCCCCGGCAAACTGTTCTACACTTGCTGAAAAGTTTACTTTCATGACAAATATTGCAAAATAGTGTTTCAGTAAATTTGCTTTCAGTTTGAAACACTGTTCTTGAATTTGAGTGGCACGAACCCCAAACAATACATTTTTTCTTGTTTTCCTGGTTCTAGCTATAGTGGATGTCAGTGTAGGAACCTAGCACTTCGATGTTTCTCGGAATTTTGAGGGAGCGATATTTCCACCCCTCGCACTCGCAGGTCAACAACAGGCAGGGTTGGGCGTTGGTTGTTACCGTTGCGTCCAAATAATGTTTCGAGCTTGAGTAGTTTGTGACCAGATTGAAGAACGATCGCTTGCCAGCGGTAAACCACATATATGCAAACAGTTACAAGTGGTGCCGAATCAGAACGCAATACACGATAAAATAAGTATAATGGTGGCAGGATGCCTATGTAGATTATTATATCTCATTGCAAGTAGTATTACTCGCATCAAATAACTATTCTACTATTGAAACAGTCTAAAACACGCAACATGTTAAAAGTAATTATCTGCACAAACTGTACGATTTCTTGAGTCGCATATTTTTTTCGATTTCGTGAAGAGCGATTTTGAGAATCATCCTTAACAAACGATGCCTCCCCGATGGCGCAGTGATAGCGTCGTAGCGTCGTTGCTTTGTAATCGAGGGGTCCTGCGTTCCATGCATGGGTGGAGCAGTGTTGCCAACAGTACGAGAGAAAAACGGGCTAAATCGCACCCAAAATGGAGCTAAAATTCACATCCAAGGGGCTAGATTTACAAAGGTGCGGCTGCGTACTGAAAAAAATATGGTTCTTAATTCTTGGGTGTTTTGGTGCAAAATTTCTGAAACTCACCAGGTCACCCCTTCCCACAAAATCTTCTCTTCATCTGGCTCTGGTTATCGGCCGCGCCGAAACGCACTGCAGGTAGCTAGGACTTTCTGGGTTAATTACTTTATGGTTCAGCATGGACATAGGCTTTTCAAATTGCAAGAGACAAAATTCTACTGTTTGTCTCTTTTCTGGCGGGAGATGAATGACAAAGATGTCGCGGTTCCTTCAGGTTCCCACACTCAACCCTTGTGCTCATAACCTGCAATGAAGGGAAAGGCTATAATAATCCTTTGTAATGTACCGACTTTATATATCCTTCGTTCCTTCCTTGGTAACTTTCCACTCATTTTCAAGAAACATCTGCTTCATTTTGCCCTACTGTGTTGATTGGTCGACAATTGATGACTGTCAGCTAGTTCGAAGAACAGCTTGATCCGAGAAGTGGTTTCATAGTTAGCTTCTGTAAACTCGAGATTCCGGTAGGATCACGGAGTGCTTCAGATCTCATTTTCATGCATTGCGAGTGAAATTTCGATTGATTTGGTTCATTTTACGTCGCTTTTCTGCCACATTGGGCTAATTGCGAAGATGGGGATTAGTGATGATATGATGAAATTTATCAATGGACACTACAGACACCCATGCTCAGTCCGGGATTCGAACCCGGGACACCTGGTATCGTAGCACGATGTACTAACCACTCCGCCACGGGAGCCGGCGAAGCTGCCAGCTTGTCTTCCTCTCGAAAAAATTGAAGTAGGGTCGACTGATCAACCACATGTTTGATCTCACATACGATGAAGAATAAGTCACGTTTCATTCATGGAAGGAAACGACGTAAGTAGTCAACTTTTTATAGTAGTGTGCATGCTCTAGAAATATTATGTTTCCAAATTTTGCATATTTTTATGACTTTTTCTGATTTTTCTTCATTTAGTGTCCACCAGTGTTGTCAAAGGTCCAGGAACCAATAAGTTATAATGGGTTTTATTGGGTTCCGTTGCAGGTCCGGAAGCTTTTTTCTCGCACAATATAAATTTGGTCCAAGTAGTGTATTGTTCCATTAAAAAAGGTTACTGGATCGCATTTAAATTGATCTGGAAAAATATTCATGCACCGAATTTAAATTGATTCGTGAAAAAAGGTTCCTGGACAGTGTTTAAATTCAGCCGCAAACAAGATTAACGGACTGTATTGAAATTCAACCGGAAAAATAGTTCCTGCACAGTATTTAAATTCATGCGCAAAAAAAACTTCCTGAACCGAATTGAGGCCTAGAACCCATTTACACTTGCTGATTTTCTCTCCCGGATGGGAAATGAATTTATTTACAATTCCTGGAACTCTAACAACCCTGGCATTGTTAAAGATCAAGAAACGCATACATTCTAATTTGTTCTACAGGGTTCCGTAACAGGACCGGAACCTTTTCTCTCGCACAATTGAAATTCGTATGAAGTTGCCAATTTTTTCACTTCAATACGGAACTTGGATCCTATTTAAACTGATCCAGAAAAAAAAATTTCGTTGACCGTATTTAAAATCATCAGGAAATAAGGTTCCTGGACCGAATTTAAATTCATCTGGAAAAAATATTCCTAGACCGAATTGAAAATTACAGATGAAAAGGTTCTTTACGGTCCAGAACCCATTTACACTTGCTGATTTTCTCTCCTGGACCGGAATTGCATTTATTTAAAATTCCTGGACCTTTAACAACCCTGGCCTCCACCCGCAAATGCAGACGCTGTGGCTGCTGCTTAGGCGGGAAAGTTTACTACACATACAAATAGAATTAATCCAAAGTTATATAACGAATAATAGTTACATACATAATAATATCATGAAATATGGAGAGTCAAATTACTTATCAAGCATATTCTGTTATTTACCTATCCTAGTGGGAGCGAAAATCTTTTGCCCTTGGTGATGAACTCGGTTCCTGCAAATTCAAGACGGCATTTTCTAATTTTCATTTCTATTTGCGCCGTCAACTTCGTGGTGGAGTGGTTAGCAGGTTACGCTAGGAAGCAGTGTGTCGCGGGTTTGAATCTCGGCCTGGGCATGTGTCTTCTTTGTGATGGTCCTTTCATCAATTTAATCTTAACTCATTCTCATCTTCACGATTAGCCAAAAAGTGTCTGAGAAGTGAAGTAAAAATGAACCAAGTCAATCAATCATTTCTATTTCGTTATTTTACGCTGCTTTTCTACATATTGGGTTAAATGCGACGATGAGATTGAATGCTTACATATTGATTTCAAGTAGCTTCCCAATTGTCCTCACGATGTTGGGCCATCACAGAAATTTTGGAGTTCCTACCAGGGATCGAACCTTGAATCTGTCGTACCAAAGACGAGAGCGCGATATTTTTAGCACGCGGGAATTTTGTTATTTCTATTGCCATCATATATTCAGTTTTGCACGTACAAAGAAGATTTCTTTTAAGAAATTAGATGTGTGCATAAAATTTCTTATATATCGTCATCATTCTCCAATGTGTACAGTACGCCGCCACAAAGACTCGGGCATGTCCCATAGAATAGTGGTTAACGGTGTCGCCTTGCACTAAAGGGCGCTGGATTCGATTCTGCTATAAACAAAAGCCACGGTGTTCTCTACTTCTCAATTTCCTTCGATCAAATTTACATATCTAAGGAGTAAGGACTAATGGCATTGTTCTTGGTGTCTCAAATCTAACATAAGAGAAAATACATGGATTTTTAAAGACCGTCTAGATGCCATTAAGTTAATGAGTTCATTCTGCATTTAGATTCCCAAATAATGGCTGTGGATTTCGCGAGTCTATATTCGTAATTTTTTTATGTATATATAATATATATAAAGCACACACACACATACTGTACATAGGCCAATATGGTATATTAATAGTTTGTTAGTTTTTAATGGTTTGATAGGAAAAAATCTTTAGCTTTGGGCCCCCCCAAACTGATCAACCTAGCTACGTCCCTGCCGGTTTCCCACATGAAATAAACTATTGGAATAATGTGAAGAGAGCAAGTGTGTGTACTAAAAGAAAGAGAGAAAGTTAAAGTATCCGCCTATTCATATTATCAAGAAAAGTCTTCGTTTCGCCCCATAGAGAAGAGACACCTCTTTACCTCGCCGTATTGCACCGAAACATCTGAGGCCGACTGCTGCCTTCCCTTCCTTTTATAGGCCCCGCTAATGACCTAAACCGTTACTGGAAACTTACCGCTCCCCCAACGGCGAAGAACCCAAAAGAACAGGACATAGACATAGCCATACACAATTTATAACATAAAAAAGGATCCAGTAATGATCGCATCATTACAAGGTCCAGTTCTGATTAGCTTTACTGTGCATAAAATAAACTTAAAACACCAATTCAATCAATCAAACATTTTTGACAATTCCGAAAACATGGAATGAATTGTAAGTAGACAGATTTCATCATATCAGTAACAAGTGCATTCATCAGAAAATAAAAAAATATATATAAACGTGTGACAATGTAAAATAAGGTGACTGCATGGGTATTTTCATGTCAAGTGGCCTAAATTCAGTCCCTGCTTCAATTTTGACGAAACTTCTACAAGTTGTACATACAACCTGTAGAACTTTGCACATAGAGACCTGCAAAGTTTTAGAGTAATAAGTAGTTTAGTTTGGGGGGATTTAAGTACTGAATAAATTACTTTGAGAGGCTGCCGTTTCTCCAGCTAATTGGCCATGAGCTTGTCGCACAGGTGTTTAAATAGTATCCTGCCTGCTCAAATATTTATTGAGTTATCGATCTTAAAATCTCCTCCCCCAAAACTTAATTAATAAATTTGAACCCTTTTTCAGAGACCTATATCTCAAAATTAACTCATCTAATTTGATCATTGTTAGCATCAAAGAGCACATCCAAGTTGACTAGAAGCATTGTGCTTCATTTCGGTGATTTGCCGCCATATTAGAGTCAAAATGGCTTTTTTTTCCGCTGTTTATCAACCGATTCAATTTTTTTTAATTTGAATACTCTATATAAAATCTTCAATTGTGGTTATTATCATTTTTTTCTCGCTAAAATCAGCAATACTGCTAAAAATTTAAAAAATACATTATAGTAATATGACCAATTTACGCTTTATGGGAGAAATGCACATGTAATGCAAGATTATCTGGCTTTTTAGATCAGAAAAATCATATTTATTTGACTTTACGGCTGAGGGGGCACTTTATGGTGCAGGGTGCCCCGAAAGTAGCGCGTTCTGATTCCAGATCTCGTCCGTTTCGGTGCTAAACGATGACAAAATCAGCTGCATTCGGTTCTTAATCAGGAGATACGTCGGAACTAACGAACATGTGGGATTAAGACATATACTGTATGCCAGGGTTGCCCAACTACTGCCGTGCCGTAAAATCGATTTATGAATAGTTTTACATTAACTGTAATATAAACTCGCCACCTATCGTAAATCTGATGACGCATGTTGACAAAATACTTTCGTAATTTTCCAAGGGAATGCGTTAGTGTAATTGTTGAAAAATAGAACTACGTTGGAGGCTGGTAAAGTAACCAACTCTAGCTCAAAAAGTTGAGAAATACTGGACTAGGTGATCAATCACTATATGGTTGACAGTTTTAGGTAAATGAAACTGAGAGTAAAGCTCTGTCAAGACTTCAAGAGGAATGTCTACATCCTTGCCAAGTGCGAAGTGTAAGAAGAATGCCATCTGCCGTCCCATTAAGAAACTTAGCCTCTTTCTTTTGTTATTTCTTCCATGATTTTTGTCTTTGCGGTGTTATTTTGCTCAGGGGATTCTCGCCCTGCATCGTGGGCGTTTGTGACAAATTGAATCCGGCAACCTTTGTCTTGGGCGGAATGATTTATCGCGCGAACAGCATCGCTCGATAAAATGTTTGTTTCTTCTCACATCCACTGCAAAACTGAGGCTCGCTGGCGTCGGCTTAGCAGGCACTAAGTCATGGAGAAGGGGGTTTGTCAACTTGGCGCTTTGCTTTGCCGTTTCGCATTTCGCGCCTGGATATAAATTGCAGTAGCTCTTGCTTCTCGGCTCTGGGAATTCTCGTAATCCATCGTTTGTCATGGCATTACTAATGTCTGAGTTGCCTGTACCGAGTTCACTCAGAATAACGACACCTCTGAGTCAAGGCTCAATAGAAGAGTAACAACAGTGTTGCCAATTCACTGTATGAGGAACCAGAGTTGGTGTTGGTGATTAGATTAAATTTCCGGCCGTCTTTATCGCGCCAAAGTTGCCCAAGTACCATTGATTTGAGGCTGGGTGAGACCCGGAGCCGCTTTATGCGGGGACATGACCGGAAAAATGCCGAACTTAGAGCACTCACCCCGGGAATCGAACCCGTGTCTCCCGCCTGGCAGTCAGACGCTCAACCGACTAAACTCCCTCATTATAGATATACACACACACAAACATGAATGCCACATCAAGTGATTAAACCACAGTTAAATTTTATGTTGGATAAATATTATTTCAAAACTCCTCGTCGCGATTAGCCAAAAGAGTAAGAAAAGCGACGTAAATTACACAAATATGAATATAAACAAATAAATTACAAGAAGTATGTATTTACAATGTACTTAATATTTTACATTATATAATTAGCTAGCAGTAACGTGTCGAAGGGGGGGGGGGGGGGGGGGTTGGTGGGGGATATAGCCCCATTCTTCAACATTCTTCCGTACAGGAAAACGTGGAAAAAAGAACAACTAAATTCATTGCACTGGGACGCAATCCACTCTATATGGAAATTATTTCTTATATACTTGGACAAAGCATTGAAATAACCATCCCACACCACACCACGAACCGCAAGGGAGCTATAACTCGTAATCGAAGGGAAGAGGGCAAATAAATATTTACGTTGGAAAAAATAGTGTCTGGCTCAATTGGGAATACGGCAGAAGTGAGATAATATTGTGGTCAATATACAAACGTATTAACAATACAGTAATGCCTACTGTTGGAATGGACAATATATTTTATGAGAATTGTGGCGTAGGGTAGAATTTAGATTTGAAGTGGCTGTATCTACTGGTTAACAGAATCTGACTAGAGGGTGGCTGAAAAGTCACCCTGCCTAAGTTCATATACAGGGTGGTCCAAACAAAACTATACCCAACGAAGCGAAGAGTGATTGATCAAGAACATCTGCAACTTGTATGTTAAAACTTGAGCAAATGCAGTCACTGCTGGGACCAGATGTTGGAAGTGGCCTTGTCCGCGCACATGTGCTTTTCTCAGAATGATTTAGAATGAAGCTACTGGTGTGTAATGTGGCAACTGCAGTTAACATTTAGAAAATTTTGACAAATTTTAAAGAATAAACCAAAAACACGTCACTCGAGAAGTCTCTGACAACAACTACAAAAACATTCTATGATAAAAACTGGCTTAATTTTGGGATAGTTTTATTTGGGCCACCCTGTATGATGTCTCTGTTCTTACCTTAAAAGAATCTCAACATGATGAGGTCTGATCAAATAGGTATCAGTCTCAAAACTATGACCCTAATGTCTTACGTTGACGTTGAAGATTCTTGAAGTTTTCTTGTTGAAGTGCCGTTTCCTTGACTTCCATCTGTTTTGATGTTGTGGTAGTGGCGTAGTGCGATGAATTGGCTTCTGTTACCTCTGCAACTGTCGCTCGAGGTTCGGTCTGCGATGGCAGTTCAATTGTGAACTGAATGTTGTGGTCCTTAAAAGGGCCCACAGAATTTTGGTCCTAAAAAGGGCCGAAATAAATTTTGGTCCTAAAAGGGCCGTTTTGTTAAGTATGGATTAAAGAAATAATATCCAAACAAATGATATGATAGATACATCATATCAATCCATATTATTACGTCTGGTGACCTTGTTGAACTCATGTATAAACTAGAATTTTCTTTTCACGAAATAGCACAGTTGTTTACTCATTAACATCGACAAACGTAACATTATCTTTTCAAAGTATGAACCACACGATGTTACCAACAGTGAGGTCCTCTACTGTTACTATTATGCACCTTCTCTTCTTTGGTTAGTTTTAACGAAGCCTTGCACATAATTTAAAATAATTTCATAATCATATATTATAGACATGTTTGTTTATTTAGTCACGGCTGCTAATTATACTAAAATTCAAATTACCCAACATTTATTTGTTTTCTTTAGTGAAATTTTAACTTCGAAAATTATTGAATGCGAACTGAATCACAAGAAAATGTCCTGCTGGAAATATGTCATTTGGGACTATGTACAGTATCGTAAAAATAGCTAATACTGCCGAAAGACTGATGAACATATAATATGTACTAGGGCTTATCTTGAATTCCCGTCATTGTTCAAAATTACTCCGCGAAATGTTTGTTAATTTAGTCGCACATTTGCGAAAATTTTACACAATTTCCTTTTTCCTTTCACATTTGCAAGTTTTAAACAGTCTGCATAATCAGTTATTAATGTTCTTTGTTTTACAGCAAACGTTATCACACAAATATTGCTTGGTTAATTAAACTTAATAACATAACTGCCGAAAAGCTTATCGGAGAATTTTCAGAGCTGTTTTCACGTAGTTGACAAGCTTCACTGCAGGTGGCAGCACATACTTCTGACTTCAGTGCTCTCAATAGCTGTGGCGAGTTTCAGTACTAGATGAGAGAGAATGGTAAAGGGTTGTGGAGGAATGAAGTATTGAATGTAAAATTTGCAATTAAGTATCCGCGGTGAATACAAGACTAAATATGTTCCGTTTGATTCAGAAAACTAATGAGATGTACATTTTTAATTTTATTTTACTTCTTATCTTACGTTCACCCCGCGGTTTAGGGGTTTAACGGTATGCTGATGGCTTAAGGGTTGGATTTGTATTTCAGTGGGTTTTCAATAGAAAGGGACAAAATGTCGTCAAAATGTGAGGGAAAGAGTAGTGTTGTAGGGAGAGGGATAGTATAATTGATAGATAGAGTTGATGTTATAAGTCCACTTTATGCACAGTAAGGCTAATTGGGACTGGACCTATAGTTTAAAGTGAGATCCGAACAGCAATGTTCCTCCGTGGGTATCGAACCCGGGACTTGGTATTATAGAATACACTTATTTATTAACTAAAGCCAAAGAGAGGCATATTGATTACAATGCGACGATGCTACGCCATCGGGGAGACCTGATAGCGTGATTGAAAATACACGTATGAGGGTCAAGTTTCTTTAATTTCCAAGTGTAAGGGAGAATTCACACCGAAGAGACACGCGATACGCGACATGCTACACGCGACACGAGAGTTTCACACCGAAGATGCACGCGACAGGAATACCTAAACACTAGAGAAATGGTCCTCTACCTTCGTGAAACCATGTCCTGGTATTTTTTAATTCAATGCCCAAGAATTTTCCTCGTAAATACCTTTACAGTATTTAAGATTGTATGTATTAATTAACCTATGAAATTAAATGAGGACTAAAAGTGCCTTGTATGTGCCAAAAGTGAAAGTGTTGGGAAATCGCATCGTTCCGCATCAGCCCGTAAGAACGTGCACACTAGTGACCTCTTTACACGCCCTTTGAACTACTTACAGGGCTACCAGCCATATTTCACGTTTACCACATTATAAAGCATGGCACATTTCACAGTTTAACGTGGAAAACGGTGTTTGAATTATTGTGGCACTTACAGTTTACCACTTTTAGTATTAAATTATGATAAATAGATTCTGGCATAATCATAAAGAGTAATAATAGTTTGATTACGTGTAGGATTGTTGCCAAATATAAAAATATGGATGCCGAAGTGGTAACGTCGTCTCCTTGTAATCAAGTGATCCCCGGTTCTATAACCGGTGGAGGCACGGCGTGGGTACCATTTAAACTGTAGGTCGAGCCCAGATAAGTATATTTGTGCATAAAATGGACTTAAGAAACAAAAACTCACAACTCAAATATGATGTTGGGATTATGATAGTTGTCAATCACTCTCAGCAGAACCTTTCACTGCTCAGTACAGTTGATACGAGGGCACGGTATCGGGTCGCGGCCCGGCGGTTGAGAAACAATACACTAGAGTACTTTCATTGATCTATTTTGGACTAACGTGCCTCCATATGCTGGCTTTCTCAAATAAGAGCAGTCACGTTGTAAATTGCCATAACACGGCCTCTTTACACGATGTTAAAGCCCAATTACAGCTGATAACTCCATCAAAAAACTTGATAAGGCGACAAGAACGTTGTGTTTAAATCTTAAAACATTGTACATATCGATACTTTATTATATCAACAAATTAGAGCTTCAAACATAATGCCGGCTGGGCTCTCTTCTAGAGTCTAAATACAGCTCGTTGGAATGAAGCATTCGCTGTGCTGCGTAACGAATTCTGAGGTTCGTGGGATCGAACCAAGAACCTTTAACCATCCAGGTGGGTGATGTAACTCGCTAATCATTCATCCTCTTCATTTCAGCACTCGCTCTTCATGGCAAGCCTAATGGTAATGAGCAAAAGGTACAAATATCTAGACACTTGAATGGCAAACATAACACTTGAGTTTGAACCCCCTACAGACTGGACCAGCATGGCTAACAAGAGTGAAGTCTAAGTTCTGTGAAGTTTGATTCTGATGGCCACTGTACAAGAGTCGCGACTCGCTACGTAAAACGTTCTTCCTTGAACCGTACTTCTCCCCTGCTCCATTTCAGGTTTGTTACTAACTGCCTGACGCTCCGTACTCAAATCGACTGTCCGACTCCCTCGCCGTTTAGAATTGCTCGTTTGGAGCTGACCACTGACCTCTCTCCTCACAGACATTTATTCCAACTCAATTTACTCAATATCGCCGACTCAGTTATCTGACGACTCTTCCTTGATCGCGGTTGGTTGCACCTCTTTGCAACAATCGCGATCCAGGAAGCTCAAGGAAGCTCGGCAATGTCTGACAAGACATTCCTTAAATGTTTCGATCTATTTCCTGACTGGGAAGGTGACGGCTAAATGTCTGGGGTTCGGAGGTCTTTGTGTTTTACATTTCAACAATTCTACAGATTGTTACGCTTGCGCGACTGAAGCTACACGATGCACGGTATTGAGAAAACGGTACAGTCCGAGAGGCACGTAAGCCGTGTCTCTTCGGTTCGAAAGGTTGCATTGATTACTGAGGTTTCGCTTCCACGCGACACGTGTCGCATGTCTGGTGTCTTTTCAGTGTGAATTCTCCCTTAATGGTTTCCAGCAAGGTGGATTCCTTTAAATCAGGCGATTTCTTTGAAAAAGTCACTGTTTCAAACCACTTTAAAGAAATAATTTATAGAATAATGTACATAAGGATTTTGTAGATATCAGAATCAGTTTTGGTGAAAGTACATTAATCTTGTAATCATTTAATGGTGTTTATTAGGCTCTAAGAAATGAATAAAATATATATACTAAAGGGGTGAAGAAGTATGTACACATTTCTCTTGATTTAAAATTAAATAATTTTATAGGCAAGAAATAACAAACATAATATACAAACTATTAATAGTGTTTCAGCGTAAATAGTGTCATCATCATTAAAACTATAAATAAACATGGCAGCTGATATTTTACAAACTATCATTAAAACTATCACCAAAATTCAGCTACAAAAAATGTAAAAAAATATATTAATTATATAGTACAGTCATGGACACTTTTGGGTTGTAAAGTTAATGGGATTGTTACAACCAAGAAATGTCCATGACTGTACATCCAGCATTTTTTTTACTAGAAGTAAAGTTACTGAAAATATTATGGTTTCATTAACACACCAAATAAACATTTCTATCCATAGTAAATCCATATATAGGCTACAGAATCAGAAATAGAAAAATATATATTTACACATTTTTTTTTTACTTTGCTTTATACAAACTATTCAAATATTTTACAGGGCCTTTTATCAGAAAAAGCCTTTCTATAAAAAAAATGTATCTATATGTATGGTGCCAAAAACAATACAAATATGTTTAAGCATATTTTTTTTAAATAAAAAAAGTCGGTTTAAATAAAAAGAATTGATTTAAATGAAAAAAAATGATTTTTTATATAAAAATCGTGATTCTTATCCATCCTGGTTTCCTGATTTAAGGTACTTGCTATATACATTACAGACCTCGCATTCAGTTTCCTCGTCAAAAAGTATAAAAAGTTATACCTTCTTGAAAAACGTCATTCCATTGGAGTTTTATCCCGATACATGATCTTTGGAGCAAATTGTTACATTGGAAGGTCTCTTTCAAGAAGTAACAACTTATAGAGAAACATGTGATATTGTAATCAAAATTATTGGGGGAAATCTTAATTCGTTGTTAAAAGAATGTGATGTGTAGTCCTAGGATTTTCATGACCTAGCATATTTATTTTGGTAAGGGTGATGTGTTCCAAAAAAATATATAGAAATTCATATTGTGAAGGAACTAATTAAATTGAGGTGCTTTTTTGGGTCATATTTGGTCATTTTTACGTGATAGAGCATATTGTTGATAGATTTTCTGTCATATTAGGCATATTTTAGCTTTTTCAAGGAATGTACAGCCATTTTCGAAGTGGATTCGTTCTTATTCCCATATTCACTCAAGTTGTTGAGTTTTTTACAATTATACGTCCTAGTATATTTCCTCAAAAATGGTGAAAAAATTTTGGATCTCTGCTTTGGAACAATCAGGAGTACCAGTAGTGGAATAAATTACATATGGTGCTTGTGGTGAAGTGGGACAAGAAGTGCCAATGAAAATTAGGAAAGTTGTGGGAGAAAACGAAGGTTGTGCTGTATTGCAAAAATTTTGTTGGGAGAAGAATTTTCTATCGATACTACAGAACATGAGCCGAATTACTTTAAATATGCTCCTCCTGTGTCAGCCGAAGTAGAAAGAAGTCTTTTTCAGTACAAGGCTTTGCTGGCTGACAATAGGCAATCATTTTTATTTAAAATTTTTAAGAAAGTATTCATTTTACATTGCAACTCATGGCTCATAAACTTAACCAAAAATAGTATGCGAAAATATCTCAGCGTATGATACATATTGTTGTTTGAAAAAGGGCATATTTTTCACGTTATAGTGAATTTCTTTTACAATTTTAGGTCATAAGAGCATTTCGCATTTTGCATATTTTTGTGATTTTTATGTTCTAAAAATCCTAACCATAGTGATGTGTCTACTTCTGGAAGGGAGTTGTACGGTTAATTGTGACATACCCGGTGGTGGAAGATAGTGGTTCGGATCCCACTTTAAACTGTAGGTCCAGTCCCGATTAACCTTACTGTGCATAAAGTGGACTTAAAACACCAAATCAATCAATTGTGACTTGTATGTTGACTGTGAGAAATGAAATCTTACACATGTGAACTGAAAAGTAGGAATAGAAGGATCGTTTCTCAAATACATAGTAGGACATTGTCTACCTCCCTACTAAAGTTCAAGTACGTTTTAAGTTCACTTTAGACACGGATAGGCTAATCGGGGTTTTCGAACTAATTTGTGCCTCCACTGGGTATTATAAGGAGACGACGTTACTACTATACCAAGCAATATCGAGGAGGCTACCTCCCTACTATTCGCGATTAAAATTATCCGATATGCCATCTGGTAAGATTTTCAGGAACGTAGGATACATAGCTGCGCTTCGCTATGTTGAACCCGTTCAAAGCATCGGGAACATACGAAAAAGTAACTTCTACTGTTCAGTTTTTGCTCTAAATCGTTTTGTGGGTCAGAGCAATTGAAAAACTTACATGTGTTTTCCATCCCGTGGAATCAACAAAATGAAAATTGTAAATAAATCAGGGAAAACATAACTCATTGGCATAACTGAAATGCGGTAAGGAAATTACGAGGAATGCACGAGTCTGTATGCTTTATTTTCCGAAATATGATTTTATTACCATGAAAGTAAGTTTTGAATTGTTCTTTATGGATATAACATTTTTTTTCGAAAGCAATGTATTACGTATGTAATTTGGAACAGGTGCAAGTCAATTAAGTGCGAAGATGAAAATTGTTTGAGAATTAATTAATATCTGTAATCGTAAAGGTAAGTCAGAAAAAGGAAATTGACATGCTAATGATGTTGTTTCATTCAGTAAGTTAATTTTCAGTAAAGACTGAAGATAGCCTCAATGAAATTGTTGTTGTTGTTGTTCTTCTTATTATTATTATTAATATTATCCTGTATTGTTATTAAACCAGCCTGCCTCTTTTGGGAAAGAATTGCAACGGCATTTTTACATCTTTCTCCTGCTCAAGCTTTGCAATACAAGAGAGTTGCTTTATTTTCAAATCATTTCTGAGCCCCCAGTTACAACCGAAGTGCAGATGAAACAGCACTGCTTTGAAGAACCAGTTGCGTATACTTCGTCTGCGTTTTCCATGTTATTCTTGCCTATCATAATTAAATGCTTTGCTCTCAGCACAGCTTCACCTTCGTTATAGTTTCTGGAATTCACCTCGCATTCGCAATATTTAAATATAACGCGTAATTTAAACGTTCCTTCCATACCAGCAATGACAACACACTGCTATTACGTACTACTACTGAATGTAAACAAAGATCTATCCTACGTAGAGCGGCCATATTGGAAGCAACACTAGCGCTCAGATGGTAATTTTAATCGCGAATAGAAATCGTAGGGAAAGTAGGAGAAAACGCTAATATTATTTTTCGCTAAGGGCTTTACATGGAAGTATGCCACAAAAATCGCTCTACGCCACTGGCAGTAAGAATGTAAAGATGGCTAACACAGTAATTGTTCTAGTAGGACATTATATCAGACAAAGCGCTTGGAATATTTAGCAAGAGTGAGTTGAGTATGGTCCCGAATCAGAGTCATCGAAATTAGGCATCTTACAGCATTGGCGTACAATTGGATGGTTGTGCAAAATATACTGACAGTCCAAATTATGCACAGATGTTAATATATGCTGAATCTCCAGTTCAAAAAAAATGAACCACTGAAGTGTATCACATCTTGAAAGCAAATCTTTACATTGCAACGGAAGTTCAGTTTTTGATCACATTCGGGTAAAAGAGCACTTGTAAATAAGGTTTCACTTATTTTCAACTTCGTGAAAGATGATCAATATTAGCGCCAGAGGTGGTCATCCTTTAATGCTCAAGAAGATTGACAGGAGAATGAGTGAGCCCCAGAATTACTTGAAATAGGTAACCACGAAGCAGATCACACTAGAGCCACTGGCACATAAGTTCCTGAACCAATGATTTATGACGTGACGAAAGGGGAAAATTGCCTTCATTAAATTGAACTGGAAAACCGTAGCTAAGTCTTCTGAATACCTATCAAGTCATTTGGGTTATCGAACACGGTCTAACAACACGCACGTCACAAGTATTATCGGTTCATATAGCGCTAGTAATGCATCTTAATTCAGTCTCTGCCAAATTTCTTCAACGCAACTTTTTTATCTCAAAAGTTCACGTAGTTCCAAGACTAAGTAGCAGAAAGCAGCACACTCTCAAAGCTCTGAAGAGCTAGTTCTTCCATCAGTTGATAGATGGAAGCACAAGGAACGCATGTAGAATAGGAACAGAATATTGAACATAACTGTATTAAGTGGATAACAGACTTGTAGTTACAAAGCAGAAATGGAACTAGTGCGCTACACTCTGATTCAATATATGATAAAAGGCGGACAATATGATCATTAAGCTGACATCCTTAACACTTTCATGTAAGATTACCGAAGCTATTCACACGAAACAATAAAACGGTATTGTCAACGTGCATTAACCATCCATGGTGGTGAGAAACCACATAATGTTTTGTCTCTAACTTGTCTGGTTTCATTTTTATAGCTCCTCAAACTTTCAGTGATTCATCCTTTCTACCATTCCCAAACCCTCAAAGTGTTAGCTACATTGGCATAGAAGAATATATCTATTTCCCTCATAAATTATTCAATCTTTTTGAAACTTCACAACAATGTTAACCAAGCAATAAGGATTCTAGAAAAAAATATGTCAACACATCAGATTTATATTTTAGTACACTAATAAATTAATATTATATAAACCAAAAACATGGTGTACTAAAATTTGAATTACACTGAGGAACAGTGAAATTGCGGCACATTGTTTGAGAGCTAATTTAGGGCGATTTCATGCTGCTGAATAATGATATAATAATATATTTCCTGAATTGGCTCTAATTTATGAAATAAATGCAACTAAATCAAAATGGCGGAAACATAAGGCATACATATAAATGAACTTACAACAACAACAATTTAATATTTCTTTTTGTGATTACAATAATTATTATAAAAATAAATTTATATAGGCCTATGGTCATAATAATTAAGAAAATATGTACACAATGAAGTAACAAACTATGTGAAACGTTTTCTATACGATTTCCTGCTGTATTGCTTTTTAGGACAATCCCTCTGTAAGCTCCAACAGTAGTCGGCCATCATGTGGCGATCCCACCGTCCCTGGTACCTTTCTTCCATTATCCTTATATCCTGATGGAACCTTTCTCCCTGTTCTTCACTAAAATCATCAAGGTTCTCAGGGAATCTGTCAATGTGGCTATGTAGAAAATGTATCTTCACACTCATATTAGCTCCCAATTTCTAAAAATTTTTCAACGTATTTCCAACTACATCGCGGTAGTTTTCTGCTCTGTGATTCCCCCAAAAGTTTTTGACGACGGACACAAAGCTCAGCCAGGCCTCAGATTCGATGTAAGACATGTAAAATTAGTATCATTCGTAACAATCCCTAAGATTGTATGTTTATTTTATTAAGTCTCTCTGAACGCTTCATGTTGACCAGGGCATTCACTTGTTTTTCTCAGCTGTCTCAAGCCTCTTAGGCATGTTTACAATGCATTGTGTTGTGCCATGCAAACCTCCTGAGCATTCAGGAAACAGGTAACACTTCTGGGTTTGGTGTCAGCGGTTTGCATGGTAGCAATTATAATAAACACGATTCGGCGATTCGGCATCGAGGAAGAGCTCGATGGCCAGGGAATATAGAGGTGAGACAAGCTGGGAAGTGACGGGACTTTTGGGAATTGAGTTGGTAGAGAGAGGTGGTCAGCAAGGCAGGAGGTCGATAGTGGAAGCACGCTTTGGTCAGCATTAGAGAGAAGCTTACAGAGGACTTCGCTATTTTCATTCAGCTCAGAGACTTCAGTTAGACAGGTAATTATCCTACACCCAGCCATGATACAGGTTCAACGGTTCACAAAATCCAACGAGTGACCATTGTCTTTTCAGTAGTTTAATTCCTTTGTGTGATTTGTACCTTTCGCATGCCAAGCAATAACTCGTCATGTCAATGACGAGTGGTCTCATCAAGAGGATGAATGATGAGTAGTTTACATCACCCCATCAACTAACTGGTTAACCTGCTAGATACTCTTAAGATCCCACGAACTTTAAGGTTCGTTACGCATTTATAAGTGTACGAATTTGTGGTCCGTCAAAGATTCCTGCCTTCAATATTTCTATACTTAGTCCTGGAAAAATGTGGCATATATATTTGAAACAATCAACAATTGTATCTAAGGCCTTGACAAACTGTTTCATCAACCCAAGTTTAATATGCAGTGGCGGAAGGATTATTTTGTCCCTATCTATCAGCGGTTCATGAATGATATTAGCTTTTCCCACTGTAATATTTTCCCTTGGAGGCCAAACTTTTATCGTCCAATGCTTTTCTCTAGCACGACTATCCCACAAACATAGGAGATATATTGCCTAGCAATGCTTCATAAGTTGCCTAGCAACAATTTAAAAATATATTAATAAGTTTCTTAATGGGAATTTGAGCCCATTATCAAATTTTGATATTACCGAGAAAAGCGTGGAGTAATTTTACCTCCTACATTTTCCATGGTGTGATTATTTTTTAAACTGGAGTCAATTCAACTGAACCAATCATACAATTGGCAATCACAGCTGTTTTGTGTGCTGAAACTGTTATTAAACTTTTTGCCACAAAATAAAATCTTGTTTTTGTTCCCCAGTGTTATCATTGAAAGGGAAAGGTGCAACACCAACACAGGTATTTTTAAAATTAACTTAGATACATAATCCAACTTACCCATAAATAAAATTGATGGATTTTTCATTCCTTCTGAAAATATGACAACTTATTTCTGAAAATTTTCAAAAATGGCTGCCAGATTTTACATTTTTCAAATTAACTCAGAATCTAAGAATCTAGCTTCTAAATATATTAGAAGCAAATTTTTAGAGCATAAGATTTTAAATAATATGTTCATGGGTGCGTGTCTCCTTCCCTGGAAAATGAATGTCAGCCTAAAAACATGTACGAATATTTCACACATATAATTTTATTTCAGTCACAGTCGGTTGAGTTTACTATTAAAAGGATATTGCCGGAACATGATATCTTCATATCGGCGGAGTGTTTCTTTCACAGGTAACACTATTATGGGGGGAATATGTCTCGTTTAACCCGATCCCCACACCACCAAAGAAAATCCTGCGGATGTCAATGAATGTTTTGTTCTTAATCATTATTATTTGATTGAAAGGATACCCTTAAAATTTAGTTTATTTACATTTTTTAGGAAAAGGGCTCATTTTAAAAAATAGTTGATACTCTAACTTCTTAATACATTGAATGAAATTAATGGGGAATGTACTTTCATAACTTTTATCGCTTTGGTGACTTTGATGCCTACAATACTTAGTTCCCTTTGCAATCCACATTCATCTTTTTGCATACGAATATTAAAAAAATCTATTCCGTGACAGTTTCTGAATATTATTGCATGAATATTGTTTGTTGCTGTGTGCTCAGGTGGGATACTACGCCATCGGGGAGGCTTGTGTGATGCTTTTTATTATCTTGTGTTTGTAGTCATATATTTGGTTTGCATATTTCAGCATTTTTTTAATACTGCAGTTGCAGCATATTTTAATGTTGCTTTTTATGTGAATTGTGCATATTGTTAATGTAATTTGTTAAATTGCACCAATTTTTAAACCATGCTAGTTGATAGCTGAGGGGAAGAACTAGCTCCCCTACCACCCACCCACCCACACAGATATAAAAACAGAGGGGAGGGGATGGTTAACAACATTGTGAGGGTTCCCTTATATACAATTTCAGCTACAACTTTTAAACCAACTTGTTTCAGATAGTCAATGTGTTTGAACACATGCATTTCAAATACTTTCATTTTATGACCATTTTCAACCCAAATTTTTCCTCAATTGAGCCTCCTTGCAGATGAAATTCTAGTCCTGCACAGTGAAAGTACTATGAGGTAGGTTCTTTTTCACGGGCCATACTTTTGTGATAAAAATCTCCGTTATTGTGATTTTCACACTAGGAAACACATTTTATGTTACATCAAAGTCTAAACCAATACATAAAAAAATTCACGTAATTCTCAAGGAGTACTGTCGGTCAAGGGCCCTGCTCATACCACTCCTAAACCACACAGTCACATACTACGTATATAAGTAAAGGTATGCTTTCAATAAAATAATCACTCCGCAAGTATTTTTGTTGGGGGGGGGCGAGAGACACATTCCTCCCATAATAATGTTCCCCTGAAATAAAAACTCCGTCGATATGAAGATATCATGTTCCTGCAATATCCTTTTAATAAAAATAATAAAATTATATGTGTGAAATACATACTTTTAGGCTGACATTCATTTTGCAGGGAAGGGAACACGGCTCACCTTGCCCAACCTTCCAAGCACCCGTGAAAACATTATTTAAAATGTTATGCTCTAAAAATTGCCTTCAATGATATTTTCAAGCTAGATTCTTAGATTTTGAGTTAATTTGAAAAAAAAAAAAAAAATTGGTAGCCAGTTTTGAACATTTTCAGAAATAAGTTGTCATGTTTTCAGAAGGAATGAAAAATCCATCAACTTTATTTCTGGGTAAGTTAGATTATGTATCTAAGTTAATTTGTTGGTGTTTCACCTTTGCTTTCAAAAATAATTCAAATTTTAGTACATCATGTTTTTGGTTAAAAAAAATCAGACAATAATATTATAATAATTTATTGATGCACTAAAATATAAATGTGATGTATTGATATATTTTTTTCTGGAATCCTTATTGCTTGGTTAACATTGTTGTGAAGTTTCAAAAAGATTTACTAATTTATGAGGGAAATATATTTATTTTTCTATGTCAATGTAGCTAACACTTGGAGGGTCTGGGAATGGAAGAAATGATGAATCACTAAAAGTTTTGAGGAGCTATAAAAATGAAACCAGACAAGTTAGACACAAAAAAAATGTGGTTTGGAGTAAATGTGCCAACTTTCATCAAAACCTGAGATTATGGGATCCCAACAAGGAAGACCTCGGATAGAATGGGAGCAATACCTGTGAAAGTAAGTAAGTAAAATTTACCTTGTCCCCCAAAAATTTATCTTAAGTTGGCAGCTCTGCGCCTATTGTAGTAGATTTACACATGAAAATAGTTCAAATTTTACTCTAACTCCTGGTAATACTTAGTATATCAAATTGAAGTACAGTTTTTCAACAAGTTTAAAATGTCTTTCTTGTCCTTTATTTCTTTGTTCAAAACCGTGCTTTTAGTGCACTACTTCAACAAAGTGTTGAATATTCCAGAAACACAGTATATTTCCCTGAAATTTCAATGACTTTACAAGAAAAAATAAATTCCTGGACTTTTCCAGTATTTCCAGACTGTCAAAAACACCCTGTATTTATTTTACACCTTTAAACTGCGGTATTGGTAGCTTTGAAATGCTTTACAACGCATAAATAGAAATAACGGTGCCTATCACGGTTCTTCATATATTTGTTGAAATAATCTCTTACAAAGACTTCACGTGTATGTAAGACAGAAAGAAACATTCTTCCGCACCAAACTGTAATTGTTCCAAAATGAAACAATAATATAAGTAAATTTGTATACAGTTGTTGAATCTACATTTCTAAAATTATATTCTCAGGAAAAAATTGAAATGCTAGTATTATATACACAGGAGATGCAGTGCCATCTGGCACCATATAGAATATTAATAATTCAAATTCTTTGTGAATAAGAAAAATGTGACAGTATCACTGGGAGAAGGAAAACAAAATTTTTCAATTTGAAATGAATTTCTGAATGTAAAAGGGGGGGGGGTATTAGCATAAACATTCCTTACAAATCAATGCTAAATCATCCATGTCACCCACGCCTTTCTCACAGAAAAAGTTTTCTTGTTTTGAAAATTGATCAGTGAAAATGTAAATATTTATGGTTATAGGGAAAATGGTGATTTTAACCTTTCCATCAACATCATACTATAGTAGTTATATTTACAAGTGGAAAAGATGTGTTGTGGTAGGGGTGCCCATCCTCATGACTCTTTCCCTAAAGCCTATGAACCCATCCCCCACCCGAAGACCATGCCATAGTCCCCATAAAGTATTTAATTAGGACTACTACTATACTATTACTGATATTCACTTTTTTAGCTTTGCTGAACACTTTACTTCATCCACCCACCCCTAAATTCTTCTCTATCGTCACCTAACGAATTAAATATTGTGCACCTACATAAAAGTGATTTGGACTCAGCTAAAGTAAAACTAAGGAAATATATTCTGATTTCCCCCAAGCCTGTTTCATAGCACTTAGCACATATTGTAGCACTGTGCCAAGGTGTAACCATTTATTTTAGGTACATACAAGTTGAATTATATATTATTCTAAGGCAGGGGTGTACATCACCCCCAAGGCCAATGGCGCATTCCCCCCAATACTCAATCCTACCACCAAAATTTCCATGCCAATTTTAGACTTACTGTTGGTATTGAAGAGTGGATATTACCTCCTCCAAAAAAATAATTCTGTCTCCACACTAGAGTTTCCGCAACAGTCTAAGACAGTAGTAATACACAGGAATTCAATCCCTCTCAAACTAAAATACCTATAGTTAGATACTGTCCCCCCCAAACGTTTAATTCAGAATCCCCCCCCCCAGAACCCAAGTGTCAATTAAGGTCTAATATCTAAATGTTGGATATTTACCCTCCTTTTCGAAAATACCCTTAAACACTTTTTCTAATGGTGCATTTATGTTGTAAAATTTTTGCATATATTTTGGAAAACTATATATAAATGTTGGATTTTACATTATTTGAAGGGAAACCCCCCCCCCCCAAAAAAAAAACATAGATGGCGCAGCGTGCCCCATAATCCACCCTGTGGGCACCCCTGTTCTAAGGTAAAATCTCCCCACCAAAGTTTGATGGTGCAGTCCGCGCCAAATACCCCCTCCCCCCACCCTTTACGGTCGACCTTGACTGTGGCAAAATAGTATATTATTGTTTATCCATTCACGATTTTATTGCCCAACAACACTGTAATATAACTACTACATTTATATTATTCTCAACATAAGAACTTACACGATAACCAGGCTTCACCTTTATGCAGTGGTATAACGTGGTATAACCTCAAAAGGTAGAAATAAACGAATGGCGTAATTATACATACAGCTTGTGGTTTAAATCTTGAATGGAAAACCCTAAGCATCGCAACGACATACGAGTTGTTGTATAATACTATATATAATCGCATAATACTGGATTTTGACGAATATTTGATACAATATCCATTTCCTACTCTTGTGTTACAGATTAATGCCCATACCAAGTTTATAATTTAACGAAACAACGTCAAAATGGATTGCATCTTGTGACTGACATAAAAAATAGGTCTGCAGTGTCATCTACACGATAAAAGAAGAAAATCAAAATTATTATTTTAATTTATACATAGTTTTTACTTCTCTAATGCAAATAAGCTTTCATGTACATTATTTATCATAAGTATAGTAACAGGGTTTATAACATACGTTAAGAACTTACCGTTAATATGGTTCGGCTTGGGGTCGGAATGGAAGTTAACAGGATTAGCTTCTGGCACTGTTTTCCCTCCTAGCACGTAGCACCTTTCGCCATTCAACGCAAATGGATTGTTTAACTTGTAATTTCGCATGTTCACTAGCGTACGTTATGGAATGATAAATGGTTTACTATAAGGTATTAATATTAACTAGAACTACAGTTAAACGCACAATATTTTCGCAATAAAACACAATTTCACACACAATCATAACCACAGTCGCCAGAAACAAGACCAGACTTTCTTGGCGCTTCGTTATCGTATCGACAGTGTTGGCGACTCTGACTGGCAAAAAGGAGCTAATTTGTCTAACGTAACTCGAATCATTAAATTAGTTCGGATTGAATCATGGATAATGTGTGACTGTGTTCGTACATTCTTTTCCAATTCATCCTTATATTTGTAAATACAATACGAACGTGTAGCATAGATTTTCAGCGATCATGTAATGGACCTACGTACAGTGGGATTCATGAGTATTACCATGCAATTCGTTCATGACTATTTTTACTAATTTTTCTCTCACATCCTGTGTGTTTTTAAGCCATGTATTTTTATGTATTTTGGTGCAGAAGTTGTAAACAGCTTATTTTGAGTTTTCTTTTAATTCTTGAAGCTCTTATTGGGTCAAATAGGTATTGTGCACGAACATGGAGATGGACAATTTTCACGATAATACTCACAGATCTCACTGTACAATAATTATGACTCTTGTATGTCACTAGCGAATGGTGCTGCAAAATTTGGAATTCTGGGTTGAAATCCCGGACATGATATCAATGGATCTTTGTACCTCTTCCATCCTCTTCGCCCTCAAAGCTTAAGACTGGATCTACAGTTCTAGTGGGAACTGAACCCGGGACCCATTGATTACGACGAGGTGAATCATTAGCCCTCTATTTTATTCTCATCGTCACGATTACTAGTGGCAAAATGTAATATGGCATAAAATCATACTTTAAGCTGGTATTTTAGCTTGCTTAATACTTTGAAAGACACTGGCAACATGGGCGTCAGGGGGGGGGGGGTCGAACGGGTCGGTGGACCCTCCCCCCTGGAAATTGACATAGTTATTTTAAAGATTCACAAGAAACCAGAAAGTTTGTTACTCTTACTGTTAAGAACAGAAATAAAGTTCATTTAGTTAGTATTCGAAGAGAATAATCAAAGTAAGAATGCATTTGAGTAAAAAATGCAGAAACAAGGTTACATTCTACCATTTCATCCAAATAACAAATGGTTTCACAGTTTTCAAAATTCTAATAATTATAGTTGTAGGTGAGAGGTCACACAACTCACTTTGTATAAAAAAACGCCTTATCTTGAACGAGACATGCAAAGGTTAATATCAAAATGCATTCAAATACTAACTGCATAAAATGCAAAATAAATAATGGAGAATAGTTATGGTGGTATTCACTCGTTTGGTGGATCGAGTCTCCCCATTTATATAATAATAATAATAATAATAATTATTATTATTTCAAAAAAAAATTTTTTTTAGTTTCGAGATTTATTATTGTATAATAACATTTATAACCGTGGTAATAATACTTATTATTTATGTACTATTCAACTTTTATCATTTTCCCGACCCCCCTGCAAAAATTTCTGGCAGGGGTGCCCATCCCCCCAATGTCGTCATGCGTCCCCCCCAAATCATGTTGTAATCCACATGAAGTATTTAATTAGGATTGCGTGTCTACTGAAAGTAACGTTTTTTTAAGCTTTATTGAACACGATACTTGATCTGCCCGTCCTCCTTAAACAGAGGTTTCCATCCCAAAGCTAAACCCCTCAAAATATTTTAGTGAATACGTAATCATTCATTTTATTTGAATACAATAGCCTGTTAAACTGACCATATTTGTTAATGGTTCAAAATTTCGAAATAACGGAAAGCTAGCAATCTCAAGTGTCGTAATTATATAAATATATATTTTAACAGTGTTTGTGGTTGGAGAACAAGATTTTAATAACCCACAATTTGGGTATTTAACACAAAGTCTTACACAACTTAAGATCGAAAATTACAGAACCCTAGCTAGAAATTCCTAAGGACGGGACGAGAATATAATAAGGTGTCTCCTTCAAAGAACTCACCCCCTCTGCTTGGGGTAATTACATTTTTTTAGTAATCCATAGCAATAATTACATGGATTTCATTTTAAGTGCAAATTTCACTTCCTAAGTAAAATTACCCTGCAACAATAAGTTAGAAATGCGAATTTGACACTATTTATTTTCCTGTTTGATCGAGTAATGTGCAAGGCGTTACTATGAAGTACACAGTTAGTACAGCTATTGCAGCATAGCCTACAGGGAATCAATAATACGTAGAATAATATTGCTAATAGAACCATATCATCAAACTGACTCACCTGCTTTAAATTAAGCAGTATACCGACACTAAACATTATATATTAAGAAATTATATTATTAATAAATATCGAGAATATTGTTTATGTTTTGTAATGCAGCTGCAGTATAATTCTTCACAATCATCTCATGAAAATGCCAGACACACATTTAAGAAAATTTTTATATCCATTTCTTTGCAGGTTTGCAAGAATATTAATTTAATGGGACGTCAATACTTTCATAGGATCCCTCGATATTTATTCTTTCCAGCTTCTCTTTTCGCATGTTCTGCGCCGAAACGTGCGCATACCATATCGCTAAATATAGTCCCCAAATATACATATAATATTCGAACCCAAAAGAAATCCCTTGACAATCTAAGATTTTTCACTTTATTAAGAGCTCCATATCTCCTCGCCTCAAATTTAATATTCAATCCATCAACCTACATATTACACCCTCCAAAAGAATAAAAATCTCCGTCTCCAAACCATATTTTCCGTTACAATCTCAGACGTAATATTAATACACAAGAGTTGGATATTCCCCCCCAAAAAAAATTTAATGCTCAGCCCCTAACTAAAATTCCCAGGATAATCTAAGATTTAACACTGATATTCAATAGTCGGATATTTCCCCCCTCCCCCAAAGTTTAATCCTCAATCCCCCAGCAGAATCCACGTGTTGATTTAAGACCCAATGTGTAAGAGTTGGATATCTCCCCTTCCTTAATAATAATATTACCCATTACAATTTCCTTGGCAGTCTAGAATTTGCTATTTATGTAACAGCAATGGATAGTTAATAACGTAATTCAACTTGTGCCAAATGTTGTACTGATTCACATCAAATTTCCATCACAAAAAATCGTCCCCCCCCCAAATAAGTTGCTTGGACATAACGTGAGTTCACAAACCCACCTGTGGGCATCAACGCTACCTCTAAATACTTCATTTTCTTCATCTAATGGATTAAATATGGTGTACCTAAGGTGTAAACGTCTTTACATTTCTTTTCGAAAAAATATATGTGTTGAATTTTATATTACATTAAAGAAAAAATCCCCCCCCAAAAAAATTTCGATGGCGCAGTCTGCGGCATGATCCACCCTGTGGGCACCCCTGATTTCTGGCGACGCCCATGACTGGCAACATATTTAATTACTCGCATTATCTTCCTCTTATGCAAAGTGAAGTTTTTTGTTCCTGCATCAGTCCATAGAGGGCAATATTATCCAGAAAATAAAGTTTGCAAGCTCATTAGTAACTTCTGAGTAAGAAGTACTATATTCCTGTAAATATAAAGTTTTTAATTAACACATTTCATTGTTAATGAATTCTACAACAATATAACATAGATAATACTTCAAAAGTGTCATATTTAATAATATTAATCACCTATAATCGCTAGAGCCGCGGTGGCCTAGTCGGTAATGCGTCTGACTTCCTACGCTGGAGACCCGTGTGGCCGTACAGGCTAGCTCTTTGCCCCACCCACCACCACCCCGCACACACTGGGCCGCTTGGTTGAAGCCGAACAATAGGCGGTTGAGGACAAAGCTGTCCAGGGTTCGATTCCCTGCTGTACCTGTACGGTGCACATAAACATGGACGGTGATATGTGAATATGTATTTTTTTTGTTAAGAATAACTACATGATATGAGAATTGCAAGTCCACACCTTAATTTTGTTTCCGGTCACACTTACTGTCCACTCATGAATCTATTGTCTGCCGTTAGGGAACATCGTTGTCACAAGTGTCCGTAGTGTCGGTCAATGCGGCATGGAACTCGGACAGAGTTCCCATTTCTTTCACTGGCACCGTTACACCATCGGCTGCTTCCTCAGGTGTAGAACGCACTACCCTTGGATGACGTAGGGACACACTTTCTTCTTACCAATGTTCTGTACACTGACCACTTGAATGCATACTTTTATATGTAAAAGTTATATGTCTGTTTTGTAGCGAAAACTGTCCCGTTCATCGTAAATCAAGCGTTGAATGCTATGCTCTGAGCATTGACGGACACTGACTTCTAGACACAGAATGTTCAGTATAACCCTTTTTAACACGGACTCTCAGCGCAACCTCTTGACAAAGACTTGGCAAATCCTCAACACACTTCTGTATCACCTTCTAATACAGACTTACAGCGCAACCTCTCAATAACGGACTTTTCGGTACAACTTCTAGACACCTACTTGTCACCTGAATTCTCAACTCACACTCTCATCGCAACTTCTCGACAACAGACTCTCCGGTACAAGTTCTAGACACACACTTGTCACCTGAATTCTCAACACAGACTGAATTCCCTCAACCGCCAAAATTCACAGTTGGGTTAGGGTCAGGGGTGAAACTCTAATGGCGTGAGCTGTGATCTTCGTGACTCCAGCGATGTTAGCGACATCTATTGGCAGTGCACCCAATCTATGCGCTTCTCAGTCGCGAAGTATTTCATAGTTCTACGCTAGATGTCAGGCAATCGTCAACTAACAGTGAAACCAACCACAATATACATTTGCTGATCCTAGTTACAACGAACGTTTATAGGACATCTACTTGAAAGCTTTTGCAGGAATATCTCCAGAAGAAGTCGTGAATCTTAAGCTTGTTTGTGTTTGTTTTATGCACAGATAGGTTATTTGGGCCTGGCCCAGTAGGATAAAATGGGATCCACACCATCCAATGCTTACAATTAGCAACGATGTGACGGGTATCTCTAAGATAGAAATACCTACGAAAAGCATCCGCGCCTGTTCTATTTTATTATTTATTATTTCAAAACACAGGAACATACAACAACTAGACACACGGCTCGAGCAAACATTCCCTCATCTAAAAATTTCCACTTCGAACACTACTAGGGGATATCAAAAAGTTTTAATTACCCCCCAGAATTTATTGAGTGATTTCGAAGAAACTTTGCTTCTGTAGTCATTAGACCTTCTATGTGTTCTGTAGTGAAAATTATTAATGTGTGTTATTTCTGTTCTTTATAGGTGGCGCTAGTTGTCAGTAAAGTGCAAAATGGACAAGATCGAAGCTCGCAGCGTTATTAAGTTTCTGCATTTGAAGGGTCACAACGCCCGCCAAATTCATGAAGAAATGAAAGTTGTGTATGGTGGTGATTGCCCATCCTATGACACTATTGTGAGGTGGAAGAGACATTTCCAAACAGGTCACATGTCTGTTACAGATGAACCTAGATCTGGACGCCCATCATCCACGGATGACTCCGCCACAGTGAAGAAAATCGAGGATCTGATACTGGAAGATCGACGCATACTATCCATACATCATGCGACAAAGTGGACTCAGTATGGTAGTGTTTGGAATATTATGCATAAGGAATTGCATATGTCTAAGGTGTCGGCCCGCTGGGTTCCGCGTTTGCTCACTCCTCTTCAGAGACAAACACGGCGTGACATGTCGAGTCAGATGTTGAACATTTTGGAACAAAACGAGGAAGATTTTTTTGCCCGTATGATAACTATGGATGAATATTGGATCTACCTATATGATCCTGAGACAAAAGAGATGAGCAAACAATGGAAGCACCCCTCGTCCCCTCCCCCCAAAAAGCAAAGGTGCAAAAGTCTGCTGGGAAGGTCATGCTCTCAGTGTTTTGGGATTGTCATGGGGTCATCCTTACAGACTACCTTCGGAAGGGAGAAACTATCACTGGGACATACTACTGCTCACTTCTGAGGAAGTTACGAGATGCTGTGAAGGAAAAACGTCGCGGCATGCTCTCCAAAGGGATCCGTCTCCTTGCGGACAATGCACCCGCTCATTCATCGCAAACAGCGGTTCTTGAAGCTCACCGTTGTGGCTATGAATTATTACCGCACCCGCCCTATTCTCCCGATCTAGCACCAAGTGACTTTTTCCTTTTCCCACATATGAAGAATCCACTTCGGGGTCGCCATTTTGACAACACTAACGATGTCATATTGGAGGTGGAGCGCTGGTTTGCCATGCAATCTGCAGAGTTCTACAATGATGATCTTCGACAGATCAAAAAACGCTGGGAGAAATGTGTAACTCTGCATGGTGACTATGTAGAGAAGTCACAATAAAAGGATATAAAACTCAACTTTCTGTCTCAATTATTTCATGGGGATAATTAAAACTTTTTGATACCCCCTCGTATATCCATCAGTGTGATATCGAACCCGACACACCTTAATTACATGTCAACGAACGAACGAAGTTTCATTACGCCATCCGAGATGCGACATGGTCTTATGCATAATGTCCATTATGTAACACAGTGTTGAACTTCTTTCCTTGAATAAGAAACACGATAAATCTTATGAAGTGTACCATTTGAAATATATTCCCTGGCCCTTAACATAGCCCTTAGTTCCCAAAGAAGACTGTACTCATCTTAAAACGAATTATTTGATAATCAGCATTAGTTGTGAATTATATCTAATCCTTGGTATTTGCTGCTTGTAATATGAAGCTTATATTACACAGCGCTTCACATTGATATTTATTTCCGCAATGCAATTACCATACTTTCTGTCATCCAGTTGGATAAAGGACGTGGATGGACAAGGATCGAGGGTGCCGCGTGATGTATGGAGGCTGCTTTGTTTTTGAACTCGTTAGCAACGGCAGTGAGTGGATGCTGTTTAAAACACTCTTATCGTAATCTATAGCTGCAAAATAAGTTATTTCGCTCATGCTTACATTGAAGAGAAGATGACATTTAAAAGGTAAAAAGGAGAAACTTAGAAATGTTTTGAAATACATTGTTTGATACAACCCCTCCTCTCCATCTCCTCTGCCCAGCCTGCCATCTAGCGTGCCCACAGAGAAGCAAATCGGCAACATAGTTTGGTGCACTGCCAATAGATGTAGCTAGTTTCGCCCGTGACGTAATAAGACCACAGATTATAACATTGAGTTCGCAAGTCTCTCCTACTAGTTTGTCTATGGTTAGGGTTTTGTACACGTCCAGTTTCTATTGGCTGACGTGGAGGAGGGGGTTGCTTGCGGGAAAGAATTGAAAATCTTGGACGTTGGGAAAACAAAGGGGTTTCTGGGAGAGAAAGTGTAAATATAGCCATCCCCTTTTGTGGGCTCTCGAAAGGGGGTAAGGCAAATAACCTTCGCTTGGTTTCGCAGGCACTGACGGGGACTTGGGGACGTGCTGAATGTTCGACACAATGATAATGTAATAGAAAATTATATATATATTGATAATTATATACGTATGATATAATTGAGAAAGGGGAAGAGAATGATCTAAGGTCGGATTTTTCCCCAGCATAACGCGGCTCTGAGGTCCATACAGCCTCAAATCAATGGGGAATAAAGGCGGCCGGGGCATGATGCTGATTACATCACCTCCAAAATGGCTGAGATCGAGAATGCGTGGGCCCCTACCCCCGCATCCCATAAATGTGCCTTCATGGCCCGGTGCTATGTGCACGGCGATCTTTACTTTATTTACTTACAATCAAAGTTAAACTCATTTGTCATAGAAGCTAGCAGATCATTGTTGAAGCAGAGTAAATATTAGGCTCGGTTAAACAAAAAATCTCGATTTTCTTTTCTTTCCTTGGAGTTTAAGGAAACATGAATGTATGATGTACATGCATGTTAAACGTCTGCACATGGCACAGTAGTTCGGATCCCACTTTAAACTGTAGGTCCAGTCCCGATTAGCCTTGCTGTGCATAAAGTGGACTTAAAAACAACAAATCAATCATGTTAAACGTCTGTCTTGCTTGATATAATACAATTTTATTGTATTATTGTTATTGTATTATTATTATTATTATTATATTATTGCATTATTTAAAGCAAGATATTTTATTTTCCCATTATTAAGGATTCAAATAGTTCCAAGACATTCAAAAGATCCAGTTTCGCTACAAAATAGATGAATTGGCAACCTGCATATTGTTCACCTTGGCAGGGTCGCATGCAAGACACTTTGCTCTTGTGTACAGACCACATAACAAAGTAGTTCCGATACGTATGCGATGAGCATTGTCAAGGGACTTTGTCATGAACAGAAAGAAGCATAATTACTTTGGACAAAATAGAGTATGTTCATACTTAACAATCTCGAAATGTAAAGGAATTTGACGACAACGAATTCATTCAAACGGAAAAAAATTCTAAATGTATTAATGCCCGATCTGCATTGCAGTAGGTTTGTAATCAGTTTTGCCAACTATTAAAATATGTTGCTAGGAATCGAGTATTTTGGTTCACTGACATATGGGCGAAATCTGCCCTAAAGGTAAAATGCTGTGTTACAAAGTAAGTGGATATTGTTTGCAAACATCTATCCAAGTAAAGGGAATCTCTTTTGGTGCAAGTTGTTAGTAAAGAGAACCAGTATTCAACTCGGTTCACGTGGTTTACCCCCCCCCCCTTTCCTTTTTCGTGTATTACATATGTTTAAAGTAAGGTACCTCGAATATGAGATAGAATGTGGCCTGAAAGAAATGTGACAAAATGTACTTTACTCGAAACAGAAATGCAAACATCATTATCATTCTTTTTCGTAAGCAAAAATCCAGTAAAGATGTAATTTGTGGGATGACGTATCATATCAAGTTCGTTTAAATTGCAAGTTTGTTGTTGTTGTTGTTTTTGTTGTTGTTGTTGTTGTTGAGGGTGCAGCAGCCAGAAGAAAGGGGTCCCATGAAATATCAAGAAATTGTCTTTTTTGTGGAACCAATTGTGGAAGGAACTAAATTATTACTAATATTTGGTTGTCTGATTTATTCAATGCCATTTATTTACTGTTTCATGTTTGAGGGACAGTGTTTAAAGTAGTACTAGATTTTTTACTGTTTATCATGAGGGTCAACTTAAATTCGGTACAAAATAAGAATTTGCAATTCAAGAAGTGGTAACCACAATAATTATATGGTCCCAGGAGGGAAAGGGGGGGGGGAGCAAGCTAGTTGCACATTAGTCGTTCGTAGTCTCATGGAGCTTATAAACAGATTTAACAATCAACACGTGCCACTTGGACACCAGCCTTCGGAATTAAATGCAATCCTCAGTGGCTGCGAATAGGGGGGGCGAGGGGAGCAGTTGCCCTCTCACTTTTTTCTACTTTTGCCCCCGCAGTATGTTAAACCTTATGTACCAAGGGAAACTGTCCTTGCCTCAACACGTTTTGCACCTTGCCCCCCTAGTTTTGGAACCCAATCGCCGCCACTGGAAATCCTTCATGCGAGAGGACTCGTGCGGCTTGGGGCCGTTTCATCATCGTGTTGATAACACTGGCGTAAGCAAGGGGGAGCTTAAGGGATTACAGCCCTCCAGAAATTTTGAGAATATAAAATGTACAAATTAAAATAGAAAAAACTATGGAAAAACTACAGTGGTAAAGTAAGTACAACACCCTATAAGCTCCCCCTTAAAATTACCATTTTGTTATTTGAACAACTTTTAAAACGAAGGTTGAAAACCGTAATTTCAGAGTATGTTATGGTTATCCAGATCTTACCTTGAAAGCAGCTATGTGGTACTCACTTTTACAATTCCATCCTCCTTCCAAAAAGAAAGTCTGGGTACACTAGTGGTTGGTAGCGGATGTGTAGGGAATGCTTTACTACAAACTGGATAAGACCCGTATGAAAGTTCCATTGAAGGTTTTAGTATTTTCTACGAGGAAGCCGCTCAAAATGGTTTTCATGTCGGGCTGCAAATGATAGTAATATAACTTTGTGTACTTTTCAATTGATTCCGCACGCGAACAAAAAAATTACAATCGGATTAAAGAAGGTCATGGAGGCTTTTCTAAAACACTCGTTGGCAACACTGCTACAAGGGTGAAGGGATTAGCAGTTCTTGTCTGCTGTTTGGAAATATCGTAATGAAGCGTTGAAGGGGGATCAGAGAAACTTGAAGTGACCGAAGTACCCTGCCTTTACCCAATATTTCACTGAGAAGGACTTGCAAGGAACTGAGAAATGCAGAATCGTGTTTCAGATGAGCTTTTAAGATTCAAGTCTTAAATGTTTCACAGCATACTCTTAAGGTAAGTTCAAAAACATTTCTTTAATCATTTTTCGTAAACGGAAATGACACAATGTTACCACAAGAATCTTACAACACTTTTTATAGCAAAAATTACTTTATATGAAAATATTCGTGGAGCATTATAACATTCATCAGCTTAAGGATAGTAAGATTTTAATAGTTATAGACCGTTAATAATAATAGTAATAAGTGTCAGAGTTAAAGGATCATTCAGAAACATAACAATTATAACAGTGTATGCACCTACAGAAGACAAAGGTGATCAAGAGAAAGAAGAATTTTATGATAAGCTGGAGGAAACATTAGAAGAAACACCTAGATATGATTCAATTATTATCATGGGAGATTTTAATGCACAAATTGGCAAGGAGGATAGGAGAAAAGGAATAAGTGGAGTCTATACCTTACATAGAGAAAGCAATAATAATGGCAATCTACTCTATCAGTTTGTAATTAGAAACAAAATGATAATAAAAAGCACGTGTTTCCCACATAAAGATATACATTTGGGGACCTGGAGATCCCCAGATGGAACAACAACAAACCAAATCGACCATGTTTTGGTAGGTCACAGATATTCCTCCTCAATCACAGATATTAGAAGTTGCAGAGGACCTAACTGCGACTCTGACCACTTTCTTTTGAAAGTAAAAGTTCGAGAGAGAATAAGAACAACACAACAGACAGAAAAACTAAAAAGAATAAAATGGAATATGCAGAAATGGAAAAAAGAAGAAATCAGACAAAGATACCAAGATGAAATAGCTCAAAAAACACAAAGTTGGACAGCAGAAGACAGCAGCTCAACCGGAAAACACTGGGAGAAAATACAAGGAACTCTAAAAGAAGTAGCAGAAGAAATAATAGGAGAAGATAAACAAGTAGGGGAAAAAATGTGGTTCGATGAGGATTGTGAGAAAGTAATAAAGGAAAAGAACAAAGCTAGACAAAAAATGATACAAAGAAAAACGAGAGGAAATGTCGAAAGGTATCGAGAAAAAAGGAATATAGCTAATAAAACATGCAAACGGAAAAAGAAGGAGATAATGAAGAAACAGCTGATGGAGATAGATGACTTGAGTAGACAAAATGAAACAAGAAAAGTATATACCGCAATCAAGAAAGTAAATAAAGGATACCAACCAAAGGAAATTGGCTATAAGGATAAAAACGGAGCAGTGATAGGAGATCAGCATAGAAAATTAGAGAGATGGGCAGAATATTATCAAGAACAACTAGGAAAGGAAGAGGAACTAGTGGGAACAACAGGAATAGATGGATACAATGAGGGAAGCATTGAAGACCCACCAACAATGGAGGAAATAGAAATAGCAATTAGAAAAGCGAAAAATAACAAAGCACCAGGAGAAGACGGTATAATAATAGAAATGCTAAAGATGGCAGGACTGACAATGAAAATTGAAATCCATAAACTCCTGGAACAGATCTGGAAAGAAGAGCAAATGCCGGAATGATGGAAAGTTGGAATAATATGCCCAATACACAAAAAAGGGGATCGAAGGGAATGTAGTAACTATAGACCAATAATGCTGCTAAATGTGGTGTACAAAGTTCTTACCAGTATTATTACTGAAAGGCTGAAGAAATATACTGAAGCTATAGTAGGAGAATATCAATGTGGATTTAGACCAGGCAGGGGTACAACATATCAATTATTCGTTATACAACAGATAATTGAAAAACACTATGAATATGCAATAGACCTCCTAATTCTATTCATTGACTACAAAAGAGCATTTGATACTATAAGGAGACCCGAACTGAGTAGAGCTATGCAAGAATTAAAAATCCCCATCAAGTTAATAAATTTAATAGAAATGACAATGAAACAGACCAGAGCAAAAGTGAAAATAGGGAATGAAACAAGTAGAGAATTTCCATATTACAGAGGAGTCAAACAAGGAGATGGACTGTCAACCACACTCTTCATATTAGCATTACACGTGGCCGTTCAAAAGGTAGATAAGAGAGGATCAATTTTTACAAAGAGCACTCAAATATGCGCATATGCAGATGACATTGCAATAATAACACGAACAAGAAACGATTTAAAGAAAACATACCAGAGATTAGAAGAAACTGCAAATAGGTTAGGACTAGAAACAAATGTCAATAAAACAAAGTACATGATTGTTACCCAAAAACCTGACAAATATAGAGAGGAAAGAATAGAAATAAATGGGAAGGAATTTGAAAGAGTCAGGTCATTCCAATACTTAGGGCTGATCATAAATGAACAAAATAAAAAGATGGCATGATAAAGGAAACGATATACGTGGGGAATAGAGCATATTATGCAAACATGCAATTATTAAAGAGCAAACTAATAAACAGGAATCTCAAAATTATCATATATAAAACGTTAATAAGACCTATAATAACATATGGTTCAGAGACATGGGTAATGAATAAGACAGAAGAGGAAGCATTGCGCAGATTTGAGAGGAGGGTGATACGCAAAATATATGGACCGGTTAATGAAAATAATTTCTGGAGAATAAGAACTAATGAAGAAATTAACCATATACTAGGGAAAGAGGATATTGTGAGATTTATTAAATCACAAAGAATGCGGTGGCTGGGTCACGTACAGAGAATGGGAAAGGATAGAATGCAAAGGAAAGTGATGCAAGAAAAAATCTATTCAACAAGAAGAAGGGGAAGACCAATGACAAGATGGCTAGATGGTGTCCTGGAAGATTTGCGTCACATGAAGGTGAAAAGATGGTGGGAGATTGCAGAGGACAGGAATAGATGGAGGCACATAGTTGAGGAGGCCAAAGCCCATGAGGAGCTGTAGCGCCATGTGGTAAGGTAAGGTAAGTGTCGCTTAATGTAAATGTTTATATTTGTACACGCTTAGTAATTAATATTATTATCATCAGGACAAACTTGAAGTGGCAAAACCTGAAGTAAACAGTTCACAATGAAACAATAATACATTTCTTTTGGAGAATCTCATTGTGTGTACATCATTGTGCTCCTATTGACAATTTGAATTTGAATTTAAAATTTTGGGTGCGTCAGCACTAAAGCTATTTTGCACCCGTCACATTATATGGGGTCCAGCCCCTTATCGTTACAAATAAGAACTCTAACGTTGCATAACTAAAATCATAAAATATAAAATATTAAAATCTTCCGACTTTCGTTAATAGCTGAGGCTGTAAATGAGCACTCAGCACGAATAAGGACAAAAAACAGGACAACACAAACAAAATTATACTGGCCATTCGCCAGAGCCTCGTTAGTCAGCAGTCCAGGGTGTACTAAGTGGAATTGAGGTTGACTATTGGGTGCACTGCGTGGAAGGAGAACCCCTTACACCCCGCACCTATTGACAAGAACATTATTATTGTTATTTATTGTAGGAGTACATACGCACTTCTATTTTCAACTTTTGAAAAATCTGTCAAAATTTGTTCGATCATTCAATTTTTAAGACTACCTACAATTAATTATTGTCACTTTGAGCACATATTTTCCTTAACAAATTCTGAAACATGCTTAGGTTATGAAGAAAATAATATTGTAACTGAAGAATATGTGTATATCATCCATTATAAATAAACCATGCATATTTTTTTCAAAATTCTTTAAAGTAATATAATGAAATGTTAATTTGATTATGCAATTAATGCAAAACAAACCGATCATGTTTATAATGATAACAAAAATATAAATGCTGTATAAGGCAACTTGCGAAAATAGTGTAGGCCTAAAGCTAGAAGTTAGTGGAGAGTTACTGCAGACGCTAGGAATAACATAATTGTTTATAATTACAATTTGTAATGGAGAAATGGGGATGTTAGCTATCGGAATAAAATTCCTCAACTTTATTGCTATATTCTGTAAAAAAACAACACTAAAACTATGTATCCTACTACAAACAAGTTTAGCAATGGTGCCAACTTGTATCGGCCTGTGGGGCTCGAGCCTACCAAATAATTTGCCTGTTATTGTATTGTATTTTAGAAAAAAATCTCCGCACTTAAGAAAACCAAATTTCTCTTCATTACACATGTAAAATAATTGCACAACTTAATTACTGAGTGAGTGTTATCAAAATATTTAATATTAATAGTTTGTTACATCTTGAATATGATACTTGGCAGTGTCCTATATAATTAACATCATCCATGGTCACACCCTTATTAGGAAAGGAAGAAAGAATTAGGGCTTATAACAAGGATGTTCAGAAAAAAAAACACTGAAAAATTGAAAATAGGCACTACAAGCGATGAACATCGGCAGATCTTTCATTATATTCCCTTTATCAGTCACTGAAAGATACAGTTATCTTCGAAATAGACAATTGTGACTAATAGGCAAAAACGGCCACTATGAAATGCATGTATTCCCCTCAGAAAAGGCCTGAAAGTTATTTTTTTTAATTAAAAGCCTACATTTTCTGCGCAAGGGGGAAAAAGCCATTTCAGAGCAATTCCTTAGCCTAAAATTATAAAAGATAGCTAGGAGTTCAACCCACCGAATGTTTCTCAAAAGTTGGCGGTACAACAGAAGTTTAGTATAAAACATATTTACCGTGCTTCATTATGAAGTACGTACAAACTTTAGGTGGAAAACAGGTAATGACTGCGAGCAACAAGGCACGAAAACACGACGTAGTTCCCACGATGGTCGCCAGATGGCCGGCCATCTGTCGGGAAAACTTGGAACTGTTTACCAGTTTCTGAATTTTATGCACAGGTATGGAAGACCAATGCGAGTGAATGGCACACAATCACATCAGACAGAGAATAAACACTTCATACTGATAACTTCACTCTCAAATCCATGTATGCACTACAAATGTATTAATGTTGGTTCAAATGATAATCGAAGAATTCTGTAGGGCATGGGTGGCCAAAATTTCTTTAAATTTCATTGCATTTTGAAATCATTTGATAATGGCATGTGATTTTTCCTTTGGTTATTCTGCCGGAATAATAATTAACTGAACGTTATTTCTGTTTTTGATTATTAAAATTATAAATTTTTCTTTCCTCTCTCATTTTGTTGAACAATGTTAGTTCACGGGGATGGATTTGTGTTGACGGATCGCTTCGAGATTTCTCGCGACCTCTACGTGTTATTTATGAAAGTAAGTTTGCAAATACAGTTACTTCGTTCAGAAAGTAATTGCTTTTTAGTTACTCTTTTCAGAGAGTAACTCCAGTACAGTTACTGGTAGTTGAAAAGTAACTGTAAGTTATTTTTAAAGTTACTTTCTGCTCGAAATTTCATTGCAAACACATTACACACAATTAATCGTAACACAGTAAATATATGAAGACACACGTGTGTTGTATATATGTTTCTGGTGTATGAGCAGTTGCGGCGATAGGGTTCCAAAACCGGGGGGTTACAAAGTGCTAAAACTGGGTGGGGCAAAGACAGTATATTTCCCTTTGTAGATATGGTTTAGCATAGTGCGGGTCAAAAGTGGCGAAAAGTTGGGGGCAACGGCCCCTCCTAATCGCCGCCACTGTGTATGAGTATTCATATATTTATAATACTACAACAAATAAATGATGCACCAAATTGCTTGCTTTGCTTGAATGATTTTAATTCGAAAAATGCTTTGTATGCCACGGTTCTGTGAACACCCTTCTTCTTCTAATACTATGCCTCTAAACACGTGCGTGTTTTGTTATTTGAAAGTTCGTTTACGTTACGATTTTGTGTTTCTGTGCAAAGCTGTACAATATCCACATGACGTCAGTCCGTTGTTCGTAAAGTAGAGTCGAAAGGGACATCGGAAATGGGATATCCACGACCTGTAATTGTTTTTAAAGAGTATTGCTATGTTGTTGCCGAAGTGGGCATTAGAGAAACAAATGCGTGATTGATTGTGTAGGTTCTCCACACTGATAGGAAGTTCCAGGCACTGTATATAATCTGGGGTGTATTATCACGTGGCCGGTAGGCATTCGCACGGTTACTGCACGGGGTAGATTCATGTTTTGAAACCAAGGACGTTTGTTTCCGACTTGTTCGTACCACTTATAGGCAGTGGTATGTTGTATTTGTTCGGTTTTTTCTAATTTGATTTTGACCCGTGGGAGGAGGTCAGTGTACGGCAGGCACATCGGGTAAACGTGTTTGTTCTCTCCTTCTCGCCTGTTCAGTCATTACGTCAACTCGATCGTGATATTTATTTAGGTCACTGTGGGCTCGGATATATGTGAAGGTCGCTGACAGACCTCTTTGTTGTAGTTGTAGCATGATACGGAGAATAAGATAGGGAACTTGTATGCTGCCCGGCCTGCTCGTGATAGCGCTTGAAGTACACTCAATGCGTCCGTGGAAAATAAAGAGTGAGCAAGTCGTAACGCTTTAAAGATACAGTATGTAGTACCATACTTGTTCGTACAGGCTGTATACATTGTATGAAACACCTCTCAACGTGGTATTCAGGGAGGACATTTGAAAAGTTAATTTGTACAAAATATGCGAGATACAGTAATTGTATTGGATGGAGAGTATTATAAATCGTTAGAGATTGTTTCATGTATGTACCTTTCTTGTTCGTACATATGAGTTATGTAGTGAACATGCCACGTAGTTGTGTGCAGCACACTGCGTTTATGTACACAGAGAAAAATGTTTGTTTGGATTAACCCAAAAAATGGTAGTGATGAACAAATCGTTTGTTTAAATAGGCATCAACCAAACAATTGATCACCAGTACAAAGAGATTTGGCCAAGTTCTATTTGTTTGCCGTAAACAATTTTTTGGTTATAAAAACCAAATATTATTTTGGTAAATCTAACAAAATGGAGCCCATTTGCTTAGTAAAACCAAATAATTTAGTCAAAATTACCAAGCGATTTGTTAAATAATTAATTATGTTATAATGTGGCTAGTGATGGGTCGTTCGTGAACGAGTCGTTCAAAAGTAACGACTCTCTCTTGTGAGCGGTGAACGACTCGTTCACCAGAATTGAACGACACGTTCAAAAAGTCGTATGTGCGCCACGACTCCTCCGCCCGCCAAGCAACTATTATTCCATTATTCCCTCTCCTTTCCACGAATTTTGCGAGGAAGGCGCATGCGCAAGTGTATACTCGCCTGGCGGCCGGAATTTTTGAAAGAAAGCAAGTCGATTCTGCGGGCAGAAAATGGGGACTGGAGAGGAGGGGGGGGGGTCCTCTCTGTTCCTTTTCCCTAAACTAGTTGAGTGAAGCTCGCTGAAACGTACCGTGTACGATGAGAGGGGAAGGAGTCGCTAAAGTGTGCCACGACTCTTTGAACGAAGGAAGGAGTCGACTCGCGAGCTCGCGACTCGCGAGTGTTGTTTGCAGAGAGAGAGAGAGAGAGAGAGAGCGCAACCCCAGGCCATGACGGGCAACGAAAAACAGCCAACAAATTTGTCCTGTAGTTTCAAGTTCGGCCAAACCATTGTGTTTCTTCGCTGGAAGTCAAGCCCCTGGAAGCCTATACCAAGTTATGACGTCCAGACAAAATTAGCGCTAAAATTACAAGAAATTAAATGTTAGTAAAATATATTAGGGGAGTCTTGTGAAAATTTTGGGAAGGTGTTAGGTAGAGACCTCTTGATTACAATATTTTGAGTTGTTATTGTTTAAGTCCACTTTATGTGCAGATAGGATAGTCGGGACTGGACCTACAGTTTAAAGTGGGATCCGAACCTCCCCTTTGTATTGAACACGGTACACCTTGATTACCGGCGACGTTATCACTACGCCATCGGGGAGACCCGATTAGCCTATTGGAGCATAAAAGTGGACTTATAACAATTAGTGTTGCCCACGGGACGAAACGGGACAGGCTTTTAAAAATTCGAGACGAGACGAGATTGACCATGTGTCATAAGACAAACGAATATTTTCGAGACGAGACAGCATTTCCACGAGACGAGACAGGCCAAAGTCTCGTCTCGTGGGCAACACTAATAACAATTTTTGCCACGCAAACCATTTTAATACATGACAGCGTTAACCACTCTGCTATTAGGGTGAATCAGAAAAAAATTGATGAAGTGACACTCAATTCCGGGATTCCTCTTAGCGCACTGTTCTAACCACTCCTCCACAGAGGTGACTGAAATTGTGGGAAGTGAATCAGTTTCACAAGTAGCAGGACATTACAAAATCGCAATGAAAACAGGGCCAACCATTCCAAAGTTGGTGAGATGATGAGAGACACTCTGTGTAAAATCTACTGTCCGAGAATCTCGTCTAATTGAAGTAACGATACCGATTTATGCTTTAGAAATCGATAAGCGAACAAGGCCAGACAGGTGTTTTTAACTTGAAATCAAATCGCGAACAAGATATGCATTCTCATTCACGAGTTGAAACGATGTGCCAAGTCATCTTGTCTCACCACGATACTCGATCGAGTTGCTCTTCCGCTTCGTGCACATGTAAACCTTTTAATTTACACATTCAATTTTATTTATCCAAGAAAACAAATCTGTTAACATGAGAATGAACAGAAGAAATAAGCTACTAGTTATTTTCCCATTAAGGAACAAACAAATTTTAAAATGCTATAATTTCTTATAAATTAGCATGCAGTAATTATGTTTTATAATTTATTAATTCAATTTCAATATTTTAACTGCCTAACACGCTTTGTTGTATTTTATGCATCTTTTATACCTAATTACTTAGTATTGACAGAGAGGATGAATGAATTTTACGTACAGATAAGCTAATCGGGACTGGATCTACAGTTTAAAGTGGGATCCACCAGGTATCGTTACAAGGCAACGACGGAGGATGGATGGTGATTAGAGTAATTGACAAGAGGTTAAATACAGATTACCACTCATCTCTGGGCTGGGGTTCGAACCAGGAACTTTCGGTGTCAATAGGCTTACTTTGAGGAGGGCGACACCACTTATCTGTCACTCCAAGATTATTTCAAGCTGGCCAACATAGAAACCAAGAAACAAAGAACATGCACCATGGAGTTTGTTTTATTTATGTTATTCAGCCATCCTTTCATTTCTTGTTAAATCCTGGTAAGGAAATCGCTTCCTGTCTCGGATTCGATCCTCGGTGGAGGCACCTTGCCCAGTGATTTAGACCCCAGTTTAAAATGTAGCTTCAATCCCGATTAGACTATCTGAGCATAAAGTGAACTTTAAACATTGTCTGACAAAATCGTTTTCATATGACGTGAAATATTTCATTAACATTAACGTGTAAATATTTTACTAATGAAAACAGCATTAAAGAATAAATATAGAAGTTTAATCATAAATCTCATCGTACATGATACTGCAAAAAAGCTTTTATTGAATGACTGCAGAATTAGGAACAACTACGTAAGATGGACGTGGGTCATGTTCACGAGTGATATAAACAGCTGTTGGCCATCTGCGGTGAGCCTACGTGTTAAGGTGTTTTACTACAGGGAGGTTATTTCAGTCGTTCACCGCCAGCGTGACGGCCGTTCCGCGGACTCTTCATGCAACAGGTCCCGGCAAATTGCGTTCAGGAAGTCCGTAACAGAAACCGCTTGTTTTGTAATGTTTCCACTTTTCACAATTACAGTTACAATTACAATTGAAATAAGCACGTACCTTGTCGCACGGATGCAGGAAAAGGTGTCCTCCCAAATACAAATATTTCCGGCACCTTATTTCTGACATCTAATCTTAGATTAGACATCGCTACTTTATCCTCAGTTGACAGAAAGGGAAGACAGCATCCCGGCGCATAAAGCAAACCGAAAGCGTAAAATGATATTTAAAAGTAATAATAATGATGATCACTAACCTCCTGTGTTATAAGAGATGTTGAAAATGACTTCCTTCAACAGCAATACAACACGTTTCTTAGGTTCAAGAGATCCTGTCTATCGTAATCCCTGACCACTTTTCTGCAAGAATTCGTTTTCACGTAATTATCGTACATAAAAACTCTATGTTCAAGACTATATTTGTTTAACGACATAAGTAATGAATGAATAACAATTAACACACAATAAAGCACTGGCCACGAGTAAGCACATTACAATAACACAGTATAAGCAACACGCGTACTGATAAATGAACAGAAGTGAACATGAACGTACACTGACGTCTGGTAGCCGACAGTGTTGCTAACCATTTTTCGGCAATGTCCCTACAGACGTAGTCAAAATGTCCCTACAACTGACCAAATGTCCCTAAGCCAAGTAAAGTGACTAAAAAAAAAAACACCTCATGAGCATGCAAACAGAAGATAAAATATACACATTTACTTACCAAATCTTTCTGCTCGGTGCTTCCACAATTAATGAAGGAGCGAATTTACAATACAGGACCTCTCCCCGATTTTTTGTAATATTTCGCATACTCACTAATTGAGGCCTCCTAATCACGAATTTGAAGTTAAAATTTGGGGGGTCACGTGTAGAAATTGCAAAATAAGTGACATTGAGTGGTCCGCGATCGGCACGATTGCTTATTATTTACCGGAAGATTTTGTGTTTCCAATACTTAAAAAACGAAATATACATTCCTGATATTACTACGACCCCAAATTTTAACTATGTTTGCCTATCCTAACCTAACCTAACCGTACCTGAATGGTTCGTGGGGCTATCCGTCAATTGTTTGTTGGGCTACCCGTGCATGTTTTTTTCGAGCCCAAATTTTAACTATGTTTGCCTAACCTAACTTAACCTAAACTTACCGAGAATGGTCAGTGGGGCTATTCCTGAATGGTTTTGCGGTAATTGTGATTACGAACCGATAAAAAATATTATTTTCGTAGCACTTTAACGGCAAACGTTCATCATCGAAGACGCCATTTTCGTATCCTGCAATTTTATGATTGATGTACTGTTGCCAAATTTACCTGTAATCAAATCAGTTCTTCTACATCGTGATTGTCGCTGTCACATGTAAGCACGTTCTTTGGGCAATATACTGAAATCCATAAGTTTATTAATTAGCCCACAGCCATCCTCCTGCACACTCCACCTAACAATCTGTACAACATTAACAACTTTTTTACTGTTCTCTTCCGCCATTCTTACACGATCCATGCTCTCCAAGTATGAAATCAACAGTGTGGCAACGCTGTAGACAGCGTAACTAATTTTAATTTGTTCATATCAACAAATATGGCTACCATACTTGTATACGGAGAATCATTGCGAGAATTGAAAAGCTTATTTTACAACTTCTACACGTTAATGAACATTTTTTCCCCCTCACCCCAACATGTTAACTTGAGATAAATAATCACGAATAATTATTTCGTGAGTATAAGACGTAGCATAGAAATTACAGAAGGGTCCGGTATTGTAAATTCTTGCCTTAATGAATAATAGGGGTGTGCTGGACAGAATTTTTTGGGTCGGGACGGGATCGGGACGGTAATTTTTTTAAATCCCGACATTCGGGACTGAAAAATTTGCAATTTCCCGACCAAGTCGGAAAATTTTCTGGACGGGAAATGTTCGAAATTTCCCGAAGCACTGGAAATCTCGAATTTTACAAGTCATTTTCACTTTAAGTGATTGTTTTTGCATTTCTAGAATAAAAACTTACAACTTTCGATAAGTTCCAGAAACTTACAAGGCAGAAAACGTCGAGAATTAACGACTTTTTAAAGTAAAGAATCCAGCACACCCCTAATGAATAACGTTGAGTCGTTTACTGTTGATTATGTTATTTGAAGTCATACATGCTGCTGCTGTGAAGAGATAGATGTTGGTTGGTGATGCTGTATTTCCTGCATTCTTTAACAATTTTGGTCCCATTTTATTTCCCTTTTTTGTTTTTGTATCACTTAACATTGAAAATATTCTTTCCGTTTCCGCGTTAGAATGCGGCAATGTTAGCACTATTTTCGCGAGAGTGGAAATGTTTTCAAAAAGGAACTTGCCTTGAAAGTTTTTGGTAACCGATAACATGTTCCAAAATTCTGATGGAGATCTGTTAGTTAGTTCTTTTTTCTCCTCCTCGCTAAAGTATCCAGATAAACTAATTCATAAAATGTAATTTACCAAGATTGAAAAAAGTACCTACGTTTTCCCTCATTTGGCAAAATCTGTCCCTACGTTCCTACGCGGGCGAAATTTAGTGAAAAGTCCCTATGCGTAGGGACATGTCCCTACGGTTGGCATCACTGCCGACACGTGCAGTATGAAGCGCCCTCTCGCGGCTGACAACTCACCCAACCCCCGATAAGCTGCAGGCGCTGTCGCGACAACTGAGAATAAAGTAGCGATGACTAATCTAAGATTAGATGTCAGAAATAAGGTGCCGGAAATATTTGTATTTGGGAGGACACCTTTTCCTGCATCCGTGCGACAAGGTACGTGCTTATTTCAATTGTAATTGTAACTGTAATTGTGAAAAGTGGAAACATTACAAAACAAGCGGTTTCTGTTACGGACTTCCTGAACGCAATTTGCCGGGACCTGTTGCATGAAGAGTCCGCGGAACGGCCGTCACTCTGGCGGTGAACGACTGAAATAACCTCCCTGTAGTAGAAAGCAACGTTAAAAAAAAATATATATATGCATACGTATCGTATCGTACCCAAGGTATTGGGGAAGAAGTAAAAAGTCTTAGCATAGCAGGTATCAGAGAAAGGAATGCTGAATAAGTAATCAGGAAAAGGTCGGGTGATTGACTTGGAAGGCGTATGTGGCATGAGTGTTGGAATTGTCAGGAGGTGTGATCAGTTGGCGAGAATAGGAGACAGAGTAAGGTCTGCAGATTGTGAGAGAAAAAGCAAAGTGGAGAACGATTATTGGACGATGGTGTGTGATAGATTCGATGTCTGACAGGGAGGTCAGACAAGTGATAGTTGAGAGGACAAGCGTAGGAACATCTTCATATATTTGTAAGGCAAGTAATATCCTTTTCTTAACCAATCCATATCGGTTCAGTCATGGAGAGTATAAAACCCATATCTAAGCTAAGTTAATTTCTATCGCCATTCCTTTAAAAGTAACCTCTTGCATTTATCTCATTTAGGCCAAGCGAGTGATAACCATCTGAGAGATGAATGACAAATAACTACATCACCCCATTCAATCTAGAGGTTCTTGGTTCGATCCCAAACGCAGCATGGGAGTCGCGTTACGTGGTGGACGTGCTTTGGGCTTCTCATCCATTTTTTTTGCAAATGCGATGAGAAAACACTGCAGTACGTGAAATACTGCGATTTTCATCTATTTCATCCCGAAATATGATGAAAATAATAGAGCCTTCTAGCTTTTCAAATTATACGTGCGATATGGCGCCGGAAGTTTCACTTGTTAGCGCTTCACGTTGTGTTAATTATCAACTGTTACCAAGTATCAAGAAAAGAAAGCAAAAGGTAGGCCTAGCAATATGCTACGCGGTAAGGCGCAAATAAATAAGAGTAGAGTTTCAACTAGGTTATTCGGCGATTGGATTGTGGAAAAATTAGAATTAACATTAGGATGTTGCATAAAGGTTGGTTAACTATTTCAAATATGTGTTCGGTACTGTCGTCACTCTGTTACGCGATTGTTTGAAACTAACTTATCAAATTAAATTTCCGGGAGAGTAAACAATTGAATTGCTAATAATGTCCTGTCAAAGCAAAGGGGGGATGAGAAAGGAAAACAAGCAACTTAGTGCTAGTTTTAAGCTAATCAAGCATTTTTCCTGCGCATAGGCTAATCATAGAATCATGGCGCAATCTAGATTTATCCACCCCGACATTCTCGAAACTATCCAGTTTCAAGGTAACATTCACGAGGATGTATTAACATTCATTGATAAATTTGAAAGTTTAGCTATTCTTAATGAGTGGAATGACTCAAAGAAAAGGCAAATGCTACCGGCATTTTTGACTGATTCAGCATTGACAATCACAATTTAATTGGATTATTGGAACGATCACATGCTATTTTACAGGGACTTATGAAAAACTTCGTGAACTCAAAACACACAGATTGGCTTTTATACTTGCAATCGGCCGTGTGGTCGTACAATGTTAATTACCAGGAGAATTTGAAGAACAGTCCATTCTTTCTTCTTCATGGATTTACGCGTAGATTAGTCTGGGAGAGCGGACTACATTTAAGGCCCAGTGCGAATGTAAACAACGAGATGAGATTCAAGATTCTCGAAAAAGCACGAGAAGCAGCTTATGAGTCTCTACAGAAACGCCACCGACAAGCAAAAAAGTACTACGATAAATGTCATCAGTCCATTGAATTTACGCCAGGAGAATTGGTTCTAGTATACGATGGCAGTCATCGTGTACACACCGCTAAATGCTTCTCGGGAGTATATAAAGGACCTTGTAAAATTATAGCAAAAGAAAATCCCAATGTTTACAAAGTGGAATATAAGACAAAACAGGGACAGACAGTCGTGGACTCAATTTCGGTCCAGAGATTGAAGAAATACTATTCTTCGGAACACGGTAGCGGCGATGAGAATGTCAATGGTGATGATGAGACTGAAAAACAGGAACAGTCAGGAGTGAATGAGTGAGAACATACCTTTTACCCTGTACGTAACTTCCTTTTCAGTACTCTGATGCACTAAATAAATTTTACATCTTGCAAATATTTTTTTAAACGAACAAACACTAAAATTATGTCAAATATTATTGTTTAGCCCTTAATAATTTCACGGCAGTGTAAAACTAGTTATTACCACACTAAAATCATTAGTTATAAATCGTAGTCATCGAGGTTTCATATAATGAACAACAAGTACAGTAACGCGCAAAAATAATAATTAATATTATTGTATTCACGGATAGTGAACAAAGGGAATGGTGATGAATATAAATTGCGCGCAAGGAATTTTCCTCAGATTTCTGTAGGCCTGCAGAGAACTGATGGAAATAATCTTTTGTGAACTACAAAAGATAAATAGTGTAAGTCGATAATATACTTTAGTATTTTTTATTAATAAAATGTGTTAAGCACATTCGGTAAGGAAAATGAGAATAAAATTCTCTATGATTTAGCGTGGTTAGTGAAAATAGGGTTTAAACAAGTATACATTTTAATATTTCAATTGTTAAATTTAAATAATAATTACATTTATAATTTTAATAACTAAATAAATGACAGAAATATGAGATTAACAGTTTTATAAGGTTTAAACAACCTTAAAATATAGATAACAGTTATAATAAGAGCTGAATATGCGTACAGCCAGTAAATTAGTCAATTAAACGAGCTACAGATCAATAATAACTAAATAAGTATTGCGATAATAAGAATTATAATATAGATAATAATAATACGAAGAGAATAGTAAATATTTTGGTTCTTGGATAATTATAAAGCTCAAATAAAATGTATCACATGGAAATAATATAAATATTAACATTTCTTTTATAATTATACGCATTTTACATTGAGATTTAATTATTTTGTATATCTTTCTTATATAACTTTACATAAAAGATAGATTTGAAATCTAATACGAAGATTAATCAGTCAATTAAGAACATAGGAGAAGTTACAGCTACGATCGTGAGTTATCAGCAGCCACTTGTCACAGTTTATTAACAATTTAACGACACAGTCATGAGATGAATTACGACAGTTTTGAAGTAGTAAAGTATCTTTTATTAAACATGTAGACATTACATTGATCCATGTAATTTGGGATATTTCATTCCAAATACGACTCGATTAGTTTATTGAATGTTATAATCAAGTTACTTAGAGTACTTCCTAATTTTTTTTCCGCATGGTAGAAATTTCCCATCTTGTAAAATTCCCACTTAAAATTTCCCTTACATGTATTTCACACTTCTCGAAGCGATATCCAAAGTCAACTTCAAATGCCTTCATGGTAATATGTCTTTCGTCAGCAAAAGGATAAAGTTCAACTCGGATGCAACGGAAATCCTTCCTCTTTAAGCAATGGGGAAACTTGAGAAACATTCAGAAAGACAGAACAACTGAAGAAATATGCAAGTTAGGCATTCTATTCGTTTCTTGCGGCAACGATATCTCCCTACATCGGCAGGGGCAAAATTCTCTTTGACATGAAGTAACCAACACGTTGCAAATTAAACAGCAGATATCTCACATTCCACATTAGCCGGGGAACTGAATAAACTGCCGATAGAGCATTCTTTCAACTCAGGTTATCGACTTCAAGGATACAAAAGAACATGCAACCTTATGTCCATTCAGAACGATATTTCTTCATCTGGCAACATTTGGAATATAAATTGCAATTAAGTTTTCATTTTTATGTCATTTAATTTTAGGTGATTATATATATAGTTAAACACTACCAATTGTCAACTTTCATTTTTTTCTCTCCATATTTTTTTTGTATACACAATTGTATATATATATTTAATATTCTTAGACTGATAGCAATATCATTAGTGGGGAAAGAGTCAATAATGGACAACGAGATTTCGAATTCTTAGAATATTATTTTACGTATTTCAATTTATGTGGACAATATTAGCAAGTGCACAGGATATTTTACAATTAATCTTTATTAATGACGTTATTTTTAACAATATTATACTAACAGAAGGACAATCGTTCGACACATTATTTTTTTTAGGTAATATTTGAAGTATTTCATTTCATTCAATTGTTATTTATAAATATTTTCAGTAAATTTAAGCATTCATATATTTTCAGAAATCAATTATAATTTAAAATTTTGCAGTAGTATACAGTATACACTCATAACATCTTCAAGAGTATTTACAGCATTACATTCTATTCATATGTAAAGTTCCATTTGTTTTCAGTAATTATTAGTAGTTATATTTTGTTTATCTTTTCAAGATTCTAATTATATTTGGTGTGTAAAGGATGGCATTAATTAGAATTTGGGTAATTTATAGTAAGAGTAAATGTTATGACTGAATCGGTACTCCTTTTCAAATTCCATTTCCTAAAATGTAACAACCCTCAACTACAAGATTTTTCATACTTGTAATATTTACAAGCACTATTTTTTTAAAATAAGGGTGACTTAGAGGCGCCCTTGTCTCAACAAAACCTCTACACATACCGACATATTAAGTTCTCTCACACACACAACATTACACCAACGATCAGGAGGAAATGCCTGTTCGGTATATGAAGCAAATTTCCTTTCCAAAACCTACCTGAATTGCCTCACAGATAATTCAAATTTTAACGGTGAAACGAATATTTTATCAATATTATGAAACCATGTTAACAGTCCTCAGTTCAGCTTTTTCACAGATGTCAACGTCTAGAGATGGTCACCAGCTAAAACCTTGGAGAAATAAGAAATCAACACGATTTACACCTGAAGGACGCAGAGAAATTATTTTGATCTACGAACATTTTTGATAATTTCTCAAGATTTTTATTTCTGAGATTTTCTTTTAATTTTTTGACACGTGGAAACATAAATTACAATTAGACCTTTTATCAATTTTAATTACGCAGTTCAGCGAAATCAGTTGATAAGCACCAAATCGTTTAACACGGATCTCCTTCATTCTATTCAATTAACTCCTACTGAAGTCAAGTAGTAGCGAGGCTAATATTCAACGCTGATAATACATACATCGATTTGAAGGAATATTTACATACAACTAAATACTTCACATTCACAATTCGACGATATGCAGTTCTCTACTGTACGTTTTTCATCAATGACAATATTTGTAGCTGCAAAGTTAATGCATCAAAGTGAAAAACATTTTTCACGGCCACAAGGAACTAATATATTCATATATACATGGTTTGGTTCAAGAAGAAACTTTATTGCTATGCGCAGAGACTATTAAGTGACGATAACAAGAGTAAAAGTATGGTATTTTACTTGAACTCTTTGTGAGAATCAGTATAACTCAAGGATTATTTTATGGACAAATGTTAGTGCTGTCATTTTATCTATCGAACACTATTATATTCTTATTTTCAAATACATAAATTCATGTACATATATTATTACTCAAGGACAGTTACTGATACAGCGTATATATTTTGATTAACTTCAAGTTTTCTAATTAAATATTTACTGTGATACTTGGCATATATTATAAATAAAAACAACAGCGATATTTACACGATACACTAAAGTAAGAGACGGTGAAATTTACATCGATAATATGACATATGTGTGCAAGTGTAACTCGGATGAGTATCACAAACTTTGCTGATTTTGTAAATATTAACTTTAAAATATTTCATAGTGTTGTGCAGTGTCAGTGTTTACAGGATTGATTGCATACTACCTCGTTAGTGTGTTACTGTGCCATAAACCTTTTAAATAAGTCAATACTGATGGAACAATAACCTTATAATTATGTCACGTGGTGTGTGTTTATATTTTAGGCATGGACAATAGTAGAGTATGTGGCCCGGTTCTGCGCCCGAAAATGGCGCTCGGTGGCGCTCGCAGTGTTGCCAACCTCTTACTCGAAAAAATCACCAAGGTTTTAGCTTGGTCTAACCTAACTTAAAGCAAGAAGCTGGCAATACTGCTTGAGGCTGTTTTTTGCAGTGTTGCCAATTTTTTACTTGAAAAAATCACCAAGGTTGTTTTTTGGTCTAACCTAACCTAAAACAAGGAGCTGGCAATCTTGCTTGAGGTTTTTCTTGCAGTGTTGCCAATTTTTTACTCGAAAAAATCACCAAAATAGTGGGGGTGCCCAGGTTCTGTGCCAGAAAATGGCGCTCGGCGAGGCTCGCAGTGTTGCCAGCTCACCCCAAGAATATTCCACCATGATATTTTACAGACGAAACTAACCTATGAATAGGAGTTGACAACACTGGCAACATCAATTGCGGTTTAATATTGCCAACTCACCCTAAGAATATTTCACTATGATATTTTACAGGCAAAGCTAACCTACGAATGGGCAACACTGACTAGTGGAGGTGGCCGGGTTCTGCAATATTAATTGCGATTCAATATTGCCAACTCATCTTAAGAATATTCCACTATATGATATTTTACAGGCGAAGCTAACCTACGAATGGGAGTTGGCAAAACTGGCAACATCAATTGTGGCTCAATATTGCCAACTCACCTTAAGAATATTTCACCATATGATATTTTACAGACAAAACTAACCTATGAATGGGAGTTGACAACACTGGCAACATCAATTGCGGTTTAATATTGCCAACTCACTCTAAGAATATTTTACCATGATATTTTACAGGCGAAGCTAACCTACGAATGGGCAACACTGACTAGTGGAGGTGGCTGGATTCTGCAATATTAATTGCCAGTGTTGCCAACTCACCTTAAGAATATTCCACCATATGATATTTTACAGGCGAAGCTAACCTACGAATGGGAGTTGGCAATACTGATTAGTGGAGGTGCATGGGTTCAAGAACATCAATTGCCAGTGTTGCCAACTCACCCTAAGAATATTTCACCATGATATTTTACAGACGAAGCTAACCTACGAATGGGCAACACAGACTAGTGGAGGTGGCCGGGTTCTGCAACATTAATTGCCAGTGTTGCCAACTCACCTTAAGAATATTCCACCATATGATATTTTACAAACGAAGCTAACCTACGAATGGGCAACACTGACTAGTGGAGGTGACCGGGGGTTGCGTCCGAATCAGCAGCAGATGTCACCTGCACCGTTACATCCGGGGACTCAGCTAATTTTTGTTGTCCGAATTTGCGGTAGACGTGGAGTCGGAGGGAAGAGCAGAGAGGCGCGACAGATGCACGCTTGAACTTGCTGTGATGCTGCGCTTGGCAGCCATATTCTAACTTTTATTTTGTACAGGCAACATTTACTGATTAGAGGATGTAAAACTCAGTTATATTTTAATATTTTATCGATAATGCAGAAAATGTAAATGATGAAATAGCGTGTTATATTTTTAATATGAGTAGTTAGGTGGAAATCATTGACATGTTTGTTTGCGCCCCCATGCAGTGGGTGAAGTTCGGGCTGACACCTGGCGGGAAAAGTGACAGCCGTACTACAAGGGGACATGCAGATTCGGACGACTTGGATGTGACTTCGACGGCATGCGAGAGCAACGGGGAGAGAACAGGGTGGAGCGCTTGCCAATCAGGACACGGTTTTTGTAAACCTCTCTTGCAGGAACGATGTGCTGCACATGCATATGCGTGCGCGCTGGCGCTTCTTATTATTTTTGTATTGTGATGCAAACAAACAAATAATAATTGTTGTTTTTTTAGGATTTCTGCCCCCTATAATCTTGCCAGGGTGCGTGGGTGCTCAACACTAGTTCTAACGGCTGCGGCTATCAAAAGCCCAATGCTTCTGTAGAGTTTTGTGAGTTATTATTTTTTAATTTGTGCATTGAACTAACTTATATTGGATTTTGATCGTAGTGTGCAGCGTTAATTTGATCAGAGGTGCCTCATCGGCTGGATTGTTGTTATTTTGCAGCACCGTCGAGGTGAAATCCAAATCGTATATGTGCTTGTCGAAATGTTTTCGTATGCGTGGAAGGGTGTGCTTGGACCAGTGGGGAAATTTATTTTTCACACCGAGGTCTGTCGCGGTAGTCTTCGTGCTCGAATTGTGCGAGGGGGTTGTCATCGAAGATTCGTCCAATAGGAGTTGGCAACACTGACTAGTTGCTTCACAAACTTCTTGTTTTTTTAAACATATGATATTTCACAGGCGAGGCTAACCTACAAGTTACAAGTTGACGGCGTAATCTTCTATAAGATTATAAGTATGCAATAAGATGAAGAAGACGCTAACTGGCAATAGTGGTGTTAATGTTTCTAGTTCTCTACCCCCTTTCACCGGGCCTCCCCCCTCTATGGTGCAGTGGTATTTAAGGATTTGATACTTGCACAAGTGGTTTTTGAAACTGTAGGTCCACCCCCAATTAGTCTTACTTACAGGGGGGCTCTTGTATATTTCTGTTTTTCCACATGTATGTATGTATGTAATGTGATTTGTGTGGGGGTCAAAATTTTGAACTTACGGCTTAATTAATCTGCATGAATGCTTAATGTTTGATTTTTTTATTTCTAGTTTGATATGAGATACACACAATTTTATTTTTTGAAGTACAGTTAATATTACCTAGTTTGGGTTAAGCTGTAACATACAACTAGTGATCGACACGACCACCTGACACACAGATAGAGAGAGTGTGAGCAAATTCAAAGTGTGATCTATCGTGAACTAAACTAACCTCACTCACCCACCCACATATAGTCTTACAGGTAACTCAAAAAGCAGAAAGTAATTCATAGCATGACAGGTTGATCTATCGTAAACTAAACTAACCTCACTTGCCCACCCACATATAGCCTTACAGGTGACTCAAAGGCAGAAAGGCAGCTATATCACTTGTAAGGGCCAACACACAAGATTTATTGCAAACTAAATTAACCTATGACATAAGCCATGGACATATTTTCCAGACAGGGTATAAGCAACTCACCTCTTGCAATTGTATAACGGGGAAAATTAACCTACAGCTGGCAACACTGTTTGAGTTGCTTTCGACGAGCCAAACTTACACTTTGCAAATAGGCTCTACAGCTAGAAGCTTGAAACATATATCTTCCCAGAGTATGCCAACTTATCTTATGTAAAAATATTACCTAGTACAGTTAAGCTGTGACATACAACTAACGATCGACACGACTACCTGACACACATACGGAGAGAGTGAGACAGCTTATATGCAATATATTCCTACACATGTACTGGGTTTAAAAGGTAACTTGCAACAACTATTTCACTCACTCCCTATCAAAATCTTCTAACCATATGTTTTTGATACTTGCTGCTAGAACATGGTGGTTTTAGACTGTAAATTCAACCCGATTATTCTATTTGTGCATGATGCCTGCATTTGGAATATTTAATTTTTGGCATACGGTATTTTGCGTGCTCCAGTAACCTTGTGCTCGATTCACGGAAGCTATGACGTGTATTTCCTGTTTTGCGAACATGCGAGAATTTTTCACAATAGATAATATATTGCAAGAGCGAGTTGTTTGTGTATATAAATCTAGCTTTGGAAATGGACATGAATATAATGTCAAAAATTATTGCATAACTTAAAAATATTGATATTTATTGCACTAGCAAAGGTAAATGTGGAATGCCCCGGCCCCCTCAGCTGTTAGGTTAAACAGCATAAATATTTTATTACTGATAGCAAGCATTGTCATATGGACAAAACAGATCTAGTAATGAGCTGTCTTGCAAGTCTCTCGAGTGAAGGAATATGATGCCACTATAAACTGTAAACAAGATATACAACCTCTGGCATGAGATGCACGAGACTTATGAACCTCGACCTATAGAGTTGTACAATGGATGTTTTTTTTTTTTTGTTAAGCATAGCGGTGTGTTTTTGTTTATTTCAATGTCATCGAGCGTGCATGTAAAGAAGGGGAGAGAAAAAAAAGAGGAGGGGGGTTATAACGGATAATTCATGTTTTGATTTCAATATTTTAGCTAGTCACGATTCACCTGCTATCTAGAAGGACACTGGACGATGGCTAAAAGCGAGGGAAGGAGAGAAATGTTATTTTTTTATTTTTTTGATGGTGTGTGATGAAATAGTTTTAGATAATAATAGTAGGCTAATAGAATTGTAGAAAACGGCTGTATCGTGATGCGAGGCTGAAAGCAATTTCGAAAGCAGTCTCGGGCATCTTCGTGTTCAGCCAACAAGAAAAATGCACATGGAGGGTGCAACGGTATTGTCCATGGATGGTTTTTCTGAATAAACATACATATCAGTTTTTGCAGTCTCCAGAAGGGACCGGAGTTTTTTGTTTTGGTTGGACAAGAGGGTTCAGATAAATACATGGACATCAAAATAAAAGAAAAAAAATTTACTCTACTGCTCACATGTATTGAGTCTTCCAATAACACACCTCGCGGGGGCGTACCTACATGTATGCAAAATATAGTTAATGTCTTATTTCTCGAACCTGTGGTCTGTAGATTTGCTTTTGTTGGCAACAGAAACAGAAAAATGGCACCATGTTATTGTATACTGATAAGGGTGTACTGTAATCATAACAATTTTCTAGTTAAAAATCTATGTTGAAAAGCAATGTTGGGTGATTTGTCTGTGTTGGGTATTATTAACAACTTCACAGCTGTACCTGTACAACTCATCGACTACAAGCCAACAATGTTAGGAAATGTGTGCATGGCTCCGAGAATACAATTTAAAATCACTAATGTGGCATGAACCCCTCTTCACTTGTGTGTATTTGAATATGCGAAAATTAGATATTTTGAATAATCGAGGAGAACAATCACAAAAACAGCTTGCACCGGTATGACGTGTTCAAACTTCAGACGATTTTTGTTAATCTACAAAAGCCAATTGCGAACGGAGATCACTACGAAAATTGTGGGAAAAAAAAGAAGCGAGGCTATTTTGGCTAATGGTAACGATGAGGATGAATAATGGTTGTTTTAATAAAATTGACGAAGTGGGGCATGTTGAATATACCTAGCCTAAAATAAAATTCAACAATTAATGTTAAACATTTGCCACTCTGAAATGGCAACGGCTATCATCATAACATCACTTGTTTCTAACCTGTCCATATTGGCCCTCTCTCTACCCCTCCATAAATTCGATTCGAAAGGTACAATTATTCCAGTTTTTGAATAATCAATCAAATCAAATTTGACGTAATCAAATATTTTTTTTTGAAAAGATGGTTGAAGAGGTTGAGACTATTGGCAGCCTCTTATGCGAATCGAAACCAAATGCTTCTATTATCCAGCGATGAACTTCAATCTCACAATAACATTGAAACGTGTCCGGTGTGCGATCAAAGGTTTCCACCGACGAGAACCGGAAAGTTATTTCATCATAATCACTTCACCGGAAACTACATCGGTGGAATCTGTAACATAATGTATTCATGTATGTGTTTGACAATCATATATCACTTATTAGAACAATTTTCATATTGTTTTTACTACGTGAGATGATATTTTATTTACATTTACGATAAAATAGAGGTTTGGGTGTAATAACAGTTTTTTATTAATTAATTTAGAGATGTTTTTTTTTATTTGTTGAGTTAATGATTAGGTTAATTTGTTATTTCTCGCGAAAAAGAGGGAACCACAGCTGAAAGAAAATACACAACTTGTATTATTGAGGTCAAGAGTTTGTTTTAATATTGTTTTTTTGCACACATAGGCTAATCACGACTCGGGATATGTTTAAAATGGAATCTGAAACATTATGCGACCTGACTGGAACTCGGAATAGGACACACTGATTACAAGATGTTGATATATTACCACTTGGTCGGTTTGTATCTTATTTTAAACTGTAGGTCTACGCTCTATTAGCCTATCTGTGTATAATGTGGATTTAGAATTCAGTAGAAAATAATGTTGATCTAGCATTTTTTTTGGATTTTAGATGTGTTGAGACCACTAAAATTACCAATTTTTATAATAAAAAATTTTTCCTCATATTACTATTTTGAAAGAGAGAATTAATTGTATAATATTTTGTTGTTAATTTCAAAGAAGACTAATTCAAATAGTAACAACGGGAACGAATAAAGCTTACGAAAAGTTTTTGCCACCGTGAGAATTTGAACCTATGACCATTAGAGTGACAACCCAGTGCGATAACCACTAGCCCACGAGTTTGTTTCTTCTTACGGCATGATTATAAGTTAAGACCAATTTGTTCAATATGCATTAGAAATATAATCCCCCACTCGCTTTTTTATAAACAACGCACCCAAACGCTTTTTTGTAGCAAATGAAATAAAGGTGGTATGAATGTCACAAGATATTTAAGCAAAATCTACTATATTTACGTCGCAATTGTTTTACATGGAGAGGCTACATCTTCGAGAATTGAGGTTGTGGTTTGACTGTAATTGTAGGATACCCCATAGGTATTGATAAGCCAAGGCTCTAGTGTGCACTAGATTTGTTTATTTGTAGTGATGTGCTCAGGAATTTTTGTAAAGAGGTATGTGAATATAAAAATTGTGTTAATGCTTATTTTTTTAAACAGTGAACTCATATTTTAATATCTCTCTGTCTATTTTATTATCCTACTTAGGAACTAATTAGTATTACAGAAGTTATATTGAAAAGAAATCTCACGTGACAATGACGAGAAATTAGATTTGTGGAATGAATAGTTTTCATATTTTAAAACCTCGAAGGGTTATGGGCTATCTCCCGATTCCCTTTTTCCACAATCCTACCTAGAGTTATTTTTAACTAGCAACGAGGTAACGTTTGGTCAGCACGACGAACCCTCAGCTGTTATAGAAGATATCTGAAACCAGCTTACACCAGTCACTTGTAGCCCCCCTATTTTTTTTGATGGTGGGTTGCTACCGGCCTTATACGTAGCCCGAATAAATTCCGACCAGAGCCGGATTCGAACCTATGCCGTCTCGCAGCGAATATTCTCAAGACGAGTGAACGCCGTAACTCGCTCAGCTACGGAGGAGGATTTTTTTTTTCTCTCTCTCTATTTTTTCTCTAATTTTCATCATCATAGTTAAAATTAATCCAAGAGAAAATATATATATTTTGTGTTGACATAGGAAATATGCAATAAAAAATGCATGATCAATAGTTAAGGTCAAAATCTGAATAAACAGTGAGGGTGATACACGCAAGCTTCCAGGCATGTGATTTGCACAGAATTAAATATAAAAAATGAGAGATGGAAGGTTTTTGTTACTATTAGAATTTAAGGACGGAAAATATGTACAGTGAATGAATACTACGTTTGACTAATCGTGAAGATGAGTATCACAGTACGTTTTTATCGTTCTTATATAAACGTTGAAACGTTTAAGAACGTATAAGAATGTTTACCGAAACGTTTCAACGCTGCGTAAAAACAACGTTGAAACGTTTCGGTAAACATTCTTATACGTTCTTAAACGTTTCAACGTTTATATAAGAACGATAAAAACGTACTGTGATACTCATCTTCACGATTAGTCAAACGTAGTATTCATTCACTGTACATATTTTCCGTCCTTAAATTCTAATAGTAACAAAAACCTTCCATCTCTCATTTTTTATATTTAATTCTGTGCAAATCACATGCCTGGAAGCTTGCGTGTATCACCCTCACTGTTTATTCAGATTTTGACCTTAACTATTGATCATGCATTTTTATTGCATATTTCCTATGTCAACACAAAATATATATTTTCTCTTGGATTAATTTTAACTATGATGATGAAAATTAGAGAAAAAATAGAGAGGGAGAAAAAAAAAGA